>NC_138997.1:57665729-58313229 GCF_964374135.1 Grampus griseus
AGAGCTAAATCTGAAAAAGGGCAGCAGCATGAGCCAGAGTAGTGGTTTCCATCTCAAAGACAAATGCTTGTTCTTCATTAGATATGGACTCAACCTCAAACTTAGCAGTGCTTTCTCTTAGTTGATTGGTCTGGGATAGATATATCGCCATACCCTGTAGAAATAGCAGATAGGTTTTACGATGGATAATTTTCACTTTAAAGATATGGGAAGCTTCTCAGAAATGTTTTTGCTTCAAGGGGATATCACTATTATTGAGGGCTCCAATGTCTTTGTTGATTTAGGGAATGCTGTCAGCATCTGGGACAGAGAAGGAAGTCTCAAGTTAGTGACAGGGTTTTTTATTTCTAAATAGAAATAAAATCAGTTCCAGCAGCAGTGAAGGAAATCAGAGGGTAAAGCCAATCTCTGTGTTGGCTAGCTTAGTGGGAGGTTTTTAACCTCTACTTTTTTCTTTCTCATCATTTGGTGTTTGTGAAGCTTAAGTCAGGATAAAGCATGCTATAAACAGAAGACTTGGTGTTTTTTGGGGGGAATTTGTGTGTGTGTGTGTGTACAAAACAGGTAAAAATGGAGGTGTTAGGTGTATAACTGCTAGAAGTTATCTTGGAGTATTTGGTATTTGTTATGTTGTCTAGAGTAAAAATAAGGAGCAAAATATTCATTTTTATGAGCATTTAATCTCCAGTTAGAAATGTCAGGTAAAATATCAACTTCACAAATAATAATTGTCAAATAGTCTTTCATTTTAAAGATTACTTCTGTGATCACATCAGCTCTCCTACTAATATAGTTGTGAGGTGGAATCACATTGATTGTAGCATAATAAAGCTTTTCTCTCTATGGAGAATAATTTTACTATTATATGTGTTTTTTTTCACCATTGACCTCAAAAAGGACACTTCAGATTGAGAGTGTGTCATCCATTGAAAAACAGGAAACATGAAGAAAGTCCTTGTGGGACTGCTGGAATCTTAGCAGTCTTGAGGGTATAACTGGGGTCATCTGCTGTAGGGAATATAGTATACACTTATTTAACCAATAGATCATTACTAGCAAAGATATTATCTGACTTAACAGAGGATCAGATTCTATAAGTAAGTTTCATTTTATCTGAATAGTAGTTTCTTCCATTGTTTTAGTGTCTATACACTAAGGAGAAAATGTTGTCTTTTCCCAGAAAAGTATTAAATTTATATCTACTGACATGTATTTTAAGTTATATATCTTCCTTATTTTGGCAGCTATAGCAAGTTTGCTGGGGTAACATTTCTTTAATGTTTCATTTGCTCTGAACTTTGAGGTGTTTGGCTTGGTGATTATGCCTCCTTTTAGGTAACAATTTTTTCAATTAGTTCTTCTTTTTTTAGTGAAAAGTAGAAACTGCTAACCAAAGGGGGAGATTTTGCAGTAAGTCCCCAGGAAGGTCATCTGCCACATTTATGATTTTCAGGAATACATGACTAGGAAGAATTCTCAGATATAGACTTTGAAAATGCTGATATCATAGGGATGTCCACTATTGAGATTTTGTCTGTATCATGAATATCTTGAGAGTTATCAGAAGAAATGCCATGTGTAGTTTTAAATGAATCAACTGAAACAGAATTCCTGCTTTAGAAAGAGTCTTTATATCTTCAGAGTTTATAAATTTATTGGAGAAAATATAGTACTTAACCTTAATTGACAGGATTATAATCATTACTAGAATGCAGCTGCTGTGGAAGCTTCAGTTTCAACATCTTCATTCACTAAAGAATTCCCACCTTAGAAACAGTGAAGGAACTGAGAGGAGGCATTACATTTTGAGATTTGGTTGTAACAGCATTCACTTTTTTCTCTTCCCTTCCAGTGATTGGAATGTTGGGTACTTGAGTAAGGAAATTGTAATTGAAGTGTGTTGGCCTGTGAGGTCACTATTTCTTTGTTTCCAGGGAAGATGGTATTTACAGCAGCGTCAGTCACAACCCTCATATCTGTTTTGTTGTTTGTAGGTGCCTCATGGATATCCTTTGGGATAATTGTTTCTATATGTGACTGAGGAATATCAGTCTTAAAGAAAGTATCTATCTCAGCCTCCTTGTTAGCTTGTGGTACAATAGGAATTCCTTCAAATTTAGGTAACATTTTTTCTATCTCAACAATGGATTCATGTGTAGCACTTCTGCTTCCTGAAGCTTGAAATTCAGTATCTGTTGCTTTGAGATTGGCTGCATTAAATTTTAACTGAGAATTTCCTTCTACCGTGGAAATTATATCCATGTTAGATGAAGATTTTTCATCTTTAGGAATAATGATAATTACTTCTGGGAGCAAGTATGAGTTCACAGCCATGAAATGGGTTTCCTGAGGAACAGATCCATCTGGGAGAGAACGCTTGGTTATGTGAAAGCTTGAATAAGCTGCTACAGGGGCACTGTCATAATCCTTATTGACTGATTTATTATCAGTAATGACATTTTTATTCACAAGGTAAGGCTTTAGGTCAGCATCTTTTAGAAAGTTTGTTCCCACTTGGATAACTGGATCATTTCCTTTTACTATATTTGTATCTGTGAGGTGATTTTCTTCAAATTCAGTAGCTACGTCTTTCACTGCAGAAGCTTAGTTATCTCCCCCGTGTAATAGAAATTTGGTTTACTGTATTCATTAAGCAAAAGAGTAGAAAACTTGATGGCTGTTTCCTTGCATTCTTTTTGATCACCAGAATCATCAATATCAAAAATTTTGTTCTTGGTGACAATAGCAGCAGATGTTTGATATCTACCATATTGTTTGAAGAACCAGTGGCATCAACTTGAAGAACAGTGTAGACCAAGGGTAGAGTCTTTGAGACCCTTTGACTTTTAGTACTTTGCCCTTCTGAGACAATGCCTTCATTAAAGTAAGCAGAGTCTATAGACACAGGCTCCAGTGTCTCTGATATTAACACTGTTGGGTGATATAAGTTTGCATCTTTTGCAAGTCTGGTGGCTGCAGTTTCTTTAGTAGGAGCATTAGAGGTTAGGATTAGAGTTTCAGGTAATCCCATAGATGTAAGTCTTGGAGACATGACACTCTCTGATGATGGAAGGTTATAATGGCCAATGTAATTTTTGATTTTAGTAGAGGTAGGAACATTTGGCATATGGGTGGACAGCTTTTTCAAGGGATAAAAGAAATTAAGAGCTGTGTTGATTGTACCTTCTGTGTTTTCATTCACATTGGAGACGTTATCACTGGAATGCTGAACTAAAGGAAAATTATTAAACCTTGAATCAGACACTGCAGCTATACCTGTTTCACCTTCAGTAAAATCAGATATGCTGGATGTGGTGGTGTCTGCTCTTCTGGGTGTAGCTACTTTATAAATAGTAGGTGATATGCTTTTCCTGAGGAAATTATCACTGTTTTTTAAAGCAGGATTCGTATCAGTTGTGAATGTCCTGCTGTCAGTTATGGGTTTTGTGTCTAGAAAAAGGGAATAATCAATTATTTTATTTCCTAAGTCAAAGTCTTCAGGGGTAATTATGGTGTCATCATCACCATTTACGGTGTTTTTTCACACAGATGTTTTGTCAGAAAAACTAGAAGAAAAATTTTTAGTTGAATCAATTAGGAAATGAGTTGTGGGTCTATTGGTATTGACATTGGCATTAGAATCTTTGAGAACAATGACATCAGTGTCAAAGTTCTTGTTTTCCTGTCTAGTAATCGTAGCTTGGTAATTTTCTCTAGCTTTGAACTCTGGGGGTGTTGCTTTAGATAGACTGTCTAAAGCAGCAACTGTGGTGTATGGTACATGAGACACACATGTCTTTGGGGCATGTATGAGTGTACTTGTTTTTATAAGAGAATTATTTTCTCTGTCCTAATTTAAAGGTATGCTTATCTGGGACATACTCAGAACAACTGTCATCAGATGTAATAGTTATATAGTCCACATATGCTGGAGTGATTTTGCCTGCAGAAGAAATGTCATCCACCCTTTCTGAAAAGTCTTCTGTAAAATAAATGATTTTATATTCAGCATCTATTTCTTTCTCTATAAAATCTTTGTGCTCAAATATATTCCCTTTAAAAGTACTTGATGTATCCTTTTCAAAGGTAATGGTATTAGGCAAAATGATAACTTTTTTGGATGGAATAACTATTTCATCAGGTAGAATGTTATAATCAGTCTTTTTGTTGGTATATTCTCCTGTAGTAGTGACAGGAACAAGTTCAGAATATTTGGAAGTTCCCAGGGATGTTTTGAAATAAGAAGGAGGAAAAATTGATCTATATTGTAGGGCATCCAATTCAGTTGGAGTGTTTGTGATGGATCCTCCTGTGTTAGTGACTTTATCACGAGAGGCAGGCCTAGATGCTTCTGGAAGAGTTAATGTAGAATCACCTAAAAATATATTTTTTACATTAGATGGTGTTTGAGGTTTGACGTGTGTAGCATCAAATTCAACAGTGAAAGGATCATCCTTATTGTTGTCACACTTGGTGAAAGGATTGGGCTCAATTCCTGATGGAAGGATTTTCCCCACAGCTGGGATGAGAACTGCTGCATTTATAAAGTTACATAATTCAGATATAGCAGCTGGATCTTCTTGATCAAAGAAAATAGCGATTTTCCTTCTCTCATGGACACTATTTTGAGAGCCTTCTCCGGGGGAAAATGCTTATCATCATGGCTGTTTGAGACTTGGAATATATTCTGTCAGTCTTCATTTTATAATTTTCAGGAGCATCTCTATTCAGAGAGAAAAATGAGTCAATGTCACCATTAGTGGGAATATGTGAAAAAGTAGGTGATTCAGTTAGAAAAACATTTGAGGCCAACGGGTAGGAATGAATGTCGGCATGCATTGTTATGATCCGCCCCTCTGGAACATCACGTTCATTAATGACGTCAGCATGTTCAGTTGCTCTCTCTAACATTTCTAACCTAGGTAATAAAGATTCAGACAAGGAGTTATCTGTCATTAAGCCAGAAGTTTCAGGATTTTCGGTTAAGGAATTAGGAATGAGCAGAGCAGATGTTAACAGAGAGAATCCTCTAGACTTAACTTTATCTTCTTCAGGTAACATAGAATCACCTCCTTCATAACTACCTTCAGTGGAAAGAACAACAGAATCAGCCACAGTGCTGGCTGCCTTATTCATAGATGAGGAAAACATTGAAGCTCTGTTTGTGTCCTCAGTATTTTTATTAATGAAGGAAATATCATCAGGAGTGACATTGAACTCAGCGAAAGGAGTAATGTTGTTCTGTGAATGGGGAATATCTGCCAAGTTTGATTTATGTTTATTTGCATTGGATCTGGCTAATATGGTGGTTTTTGCACCATCTGGGACAGCATTATTATACAAAATAGACGAGATACATTTCCTGTTGAACTGGTCTTTATATTCCACAGGATTGGTGATCACAGCAGGATCAATGGAATCAGTTGTGACTAATCTGCTCTCTCCCATTCTTTTCATTAGTGCTGGGTCTGGAACAAATGGGTACTTCATTATTTTGCGTTTAGCAAGAATGATGATGGTGTTATTTCTAGTTAGACAACTATTTTTTTATAACTGTTTCATCTAGAAACTGAGGTGAAAAAGTCCAACTTGAGTCAGTTAGAGAATAAATCATGGACCTGGGAGCCTTTGTGTTAAAACTGACAGTAGAACTTTTGAGAAGAGTAGGATCATTTTCAGAATTAGGAATTTCGTCTTTGGGGACCAAGATTTGGTGTTTGTTAGTTTTGATATCAATTGCAGATCCTTGGGGTAAATGTTCAGAGACTGCAGCACTGGCAGAAGGTACATGAGACTCAGACACACTGGAGTCACTAGTATGTGTGACCTTTCATATAAGGGGGCCATTTCCTTCCTTAACTAGTTCAAAGATGTAGTTATCTGCAGCATATTCAAGGGCGTTTTCAATAGTTACTATATCATTATTATTTGGAATATTTTGTCCTGCTAAAATGGTGTCATGTGCTCTTCTGAAATATTTTATGTAAAAAGAACTACTTCCATGGCTGTATCTTTCTCTATAACAGTCTTCTCTCCAAATTTATTGTTATCAATTGTGTTTATAATGCCTTTTGTTGAAATAATGATAGTAGGGGAAACATTGACTTTGACAGATGAGGTATTGCTTTCTTCAGGTGGAATATTATTTTTATTTTATTTTATTATTTATTTATTTATTTAATTTTATTATTATTATTTTTTTTGTGTGGTATGCAGGCCTCTCACTGTTGTGGCCTCTCCTGTTGCGGAGCACAGGCTCCTGACATGCAGGCTCAGTGGCCATGGCTCACGGGCCCAGCTGCTCCGCGGCATGTGGGATCTTCCCGGACCGGGGCACGAACCTGTGTCCCCTGCATCGGCAGGCAGACTCTCAACCACTGTGCCACCAGGGAAGCCTGGAATATGATTATTATTAGTTTTTGCTGTGATGCCTTTTTTCATTTTGAAAACTGGATCAAGTTCATAATACATAGATGAACTCATGAATGTTGTGAAATCAGAAGGAAGAGGAGTTGGTTTCCATGACGATAGCCTGTATGTTGCAGTGGGAGTATTTGCAATTGTCCCGTCTCCAGTAGTGACTTTAGGAGAAGAACTTTGATCATTAGACCTAGATGATTCTGGAAGAGTTAATGTGGAACCAACTGAAGAGATGCCTTTTAAATTGGAATGTGCTTGAGGTTTAGAAGAAGTAGCAACATATTTAACAGTGAAAGAATTCTCTTTCAATGTATTTGCATCTTTTAGAAAACAAATTGGCTGTTTCAGAAATTTTGACTTTCTCTTCCACATTGTTGTCACTCTTGGGCAGAGTATGAGACTCAGTTACTGAGGAAATGACTTTTTCTCCAGCTGGACTGAGACCAGTTGCATTTGTAATGTGACTTAAATTGAATTTAGTAGCTGAATCTTCTTGATCAGGAAAATTAGCTACTTTTCCTTCTTCATAGATTCTATATTGAGAGACATTTATAGGAGAAAAGGCTTTCATGATTGTTCTGTGAGGTTCAGAATATATTTCATCTGTCTCAATTTTAGAAGTGTCAATAGACTCTCTGTTTACTGAGGGAAGTGAATCAAACTCACTTGTGGGATTGTCTGCAAAAGTAGTGGAACCATCCTCTTCCTTTGATCTATATTTCTGTTTTTGTGCCAGTACCATACTCTCTTGATTACTGTAGCTTTGTAGTATAGTCTGAAGTCAGGGAGCCTGATTCCTCCAGCTCAATTTTTCTTTCTCAAGATTGCTTTAGCTATTCAGGGTCTTTTGTGTTTCCATACAAATTGTGAAATTTTTTTGTTTTAGTTCTCTGAAAAATGTCATTGGTAGTTTGGCAGGGATTGCATTGGATCTGTAGATTGCTTTGAGTAGTATAGTCGTTTTCACAATGTTGATTCTTCCAATCCAAGAATATGATATATCTCTCCATCTGTTTGTATCATTTTTAATTTCTTTCATCAGTGTCTTATAGTTTTCTGCATACAGGACTTTTGTCTCCTTAGGTAGATGCAGCTCTATTTACAATAGCCAGGACATGGAAGCAGCCTAAGTGTCCGTTGGCAGATGAATGGATAAAGAAGATGTGGCACATATATACATGGAATATTACTCAGCCATAAAAATTAATGAAATGAGTTATTTGTAGTGAGGTGGATGGACCTAGATTCTGTCATACAGAGTGAAGTAAGTCAGAAAGAGAAAAACAAATACCGTATGCTAACACATATATATGGAATCCAAAAAAAAAAAAAAAAAAGGGTTCTGAAGAACCTAGGGGCAGGACAGGAATAAAGACACAGACGTAGAGAATGGACTTGAGGACATGGGGAGGGGGAAGGGTAAGCTGGGACGAAGTGAGAGAGTAGCATTAACATATATACACTACCAAATGTAAAATAGACAGCTAGTGGGAAGCAGCTGTATCACACAGGGAGATCAGCTCAGTGCTTTGTGACCATCTAGAGAGATGGGATAAGAGGGTGGAAGGGAGATGCAAGAGAGAGGAGACATGGGGATATATGTATACATATAGCTGATTCACTTTGTTATACAGCAGAAACTAACACAACATTGTAAAGCAATTATATTCCAGTAAAGATGTTTAAAAAAAAAAGTCAATGGCTGCATTAGTCCCTAAAACCAAACAAAAAAAGTTTTATAGATGTCGCTGTTAAATGATACATTGTTTATGTAAGTAGAGAAAATAGCACTGTAACAATGAAAGGTGTATACATTATGATTAGAAGACTGTTTCCCCTCCTCCTTTGTGTTTAAGGAATAATGGTGTTTTGTTGGGTTTTCTTGTATTTTCCAAAATTTTAGCATAAACTTAGGTCACTCTTCTAGTAATATTTAAAATTAAAATATAAATGACATATAATTTTAGTTTAATCCAGTTATTTACAGTTGCTTTACTCAAAGATTAATTTGCTTTTAGAAGTTTTGCTAAAGCATGATGATTATTCTTGAGAAACTTGAAAGTATGTTGATAAAATGCAGGGGAAAATTTAATGGTCCTAAAACTATAGTGCATTCAAATTGAAGACAGGTGTTACTGAATCTCTAAGAAATATTTATATTTCTCCCCCCTTGTAACAGTGTATATTTTGAGATCTCTAGATAAAAGTTATAGGATATTTATGTGCATATATTACTCCAGTATGTCTATAAATTGAGATACTAGTAAAATTTCTTAACCTGATATTGATACAGGTTCTTTTGTTTCCATTCCTGAAAAAATAAACATAGTCACCATGACTTATTACAATCTCATTACACTTATTTTAAAACTAGAAGTTTGTACTTTTTGAACACCTTGCCCATATTAGCTAATCCCTGCCCACCCTTCCCCACCCCTAGCTCTGGCAACCACCAGTCTTTTTGTTCTCTTTATCTATGAGCTTTCTTTCTTTCTTTCTTTTACTTTTTTAAGATTCCACATATAAGTGAGATAATACAGTATTTGTCTTTCTCTGTCTTATTTTCTTAGCCTGATGCCCTCAAGATCCATCTATGTTGTTGCAGATAGCAAGATTTCATTCTTTTCTATAGCTGAATAATATTCCATTGTATGTATATGCCACATTTTCTTATCCAGTCATCCATCAATGGCTACTGAGGTTGTAGCCATTGTAAATATTATTTATTGTAAAGAATGCTGCAGTGAACATGGGGGTGCAGGTATCTTTTTGAGTTAGTGTTTTTGTTTTCTTTGGAATTGCTGGATCGTATGGTAGTTCTATATTTAATTTTTTGAGGCACCTCCATACTGTTTTCCATAGTGGCTACACTAACTACTATTTTTATTTTCAATATTTTTATTCTGAAATTTTAATTTTTATTCTCTGAGCTATATAAAAGAAACATGGAAAGCTCAACTAATTATTTGCCCTTTTCCCAGTAAGATAGTTTATAATAAAATTACACTCAGTTAAAAGAATCTTGTTTGCAGAACATATCCTTATAATGATGGAAACAATATTGAAAGCCTTATTGCCACCAGATTATGAATATTTCTAGTTGGATATTTAGGTTGAGTGGTTGATTGTAAGAACAGTGGTCAGACACACAGACTATAACAGATGAGTTCAATTCATATCTGCCTTGCTTACTAGAAGTTTGATCTTGAATAAGTGGCTTGCTTTATCCATACCTCAGTTTTCTCTGTAAAATAAGGATAATGATAATTCTTATTCCACAGAATTATTGTAAGAATTAAGTGGATCTACCTATTTGCAAAACAGACATAGAGACACAGATGTAGAGAACAAATGTATGGATAACAAGGGGGAAAGCGGGGGTAGGGTTGGAGGAATTGGGAGACTGGGATTGACACATATACACTATTGATACTATGTATAAAATAGATAATTAATGAGAACATACTGTATAGCACAGAGAACTCTACTTAATGCACTGTAGTGACCTGCATGGGAAGGAAGTCCAAAAGAGATGGGATATATGTATATGTATGGCTGATTCATTTTGCTGTATGGTAGAAACTAACACAACATTGTAAAGCAACTATACTCCAATAAAAATTAATTAACAAAAAAGAAAGTTCTTCTGCATCCCAAGATTTAATAAATATTTATCTATTTTTTCTTCTAAAAAACTGAATGGATCTATATATATTTAGAAATATTTACAACAGTGTCCAGGCCATAGTAAGTACTACAGAGGTGTTACCTATTATTATTATTAATGTTATTAGTAGTAGGAGAAGGAGCAACAGCAGTCTTCTGTTCATATATTCTGTTAATAGAGATTTGGAGAACAACAGAACTTTGAAATAATGGCCCCCCAAATAGAAAAGTATGTTTTCAGATGAAGTTGGGGGATGATGTAGATTTTATTAGTTACTGTAAATTAACATATGCTTGAAGTCTTTTGTAGCATCTCCTTAAGTAATTCATCTATCAAGTAGGTCTTTTTTTAAATGAGGTTGAAAGCATCACTCTATACGGCAATAGAAAATTATAGTAAATTATTTTATTTTTATTATTTTGTAGCATTAAGTCAATAGAGAGCTTAAAATGGAAGTTTAGTTCTTAATTGCTATAGTGCTATGCATTTAGTTCTCTAGCTTGGTCCTTGACACATACTCTTGCAAACCTTTTTCCAAATTGTGATTGCAGCCTTATTCACTGCATATATTATATAGAACTATAATCATTATTGGGATTGTCACCATTTGGAGAAGTAGCAATTGTTCCTTTTTCAAAAATGGTTTCAGCTTTGAGATCAATATCAAAATCCAAATGATCATCATCACTGTTAGTGCTGAACTTATTAAGTTTCAGGGAAGCTCCAGGTTTGCTAGGCTTCTCATTATTCAAAGAAGTCTTAGGTCCAGTATTTTTCCAGTGCCCATTTTTCCTGTAGATCCATTTGTGCTAAACTTAGTGTCAATTTTGTTGGCTGATGCAGATGTTACAGTGACCCATGTGTCAGAAGGAGACGTGGTGGGTAACTTTGGGTGTATATTGGTGATGATTTGGTCCTTGTGGAAATGATAGGTTTAGGGGCTTGTTGGGGGTAGGAACAGCAGTGGGACTTGAGGTGGTGACACTCGGTAGATTCTTGGAAGTAGTAGTGACAGTAGTATCTGTGCTTAGAGAAATGACAGAAATTAGCAGGTTGTGAGTGGCAGAAGCACAAGTACCAGTTATTATACTGTAAAAAAGGTTCGTTCAGGGCTTCCCTGGTGGCGCAGTGGTTAAGAGTCCGCCTGTCGATGCAGGGGACATGCGTTCGTGCCCCGGTCCGGGAAGATCCCACATGCCGCGGAGCGGCTGGGCCCGTGAGCCATGGCCGCTGAGCCTGCGCATCCGGAGCCTGTGCTCCGCAATGGGAGAGGTCACAACAGTGAGAAGCACACGTACCGCAAAAAAAAAAAAAAAGGTTCGTTCAAAATTCTATGTGAAATGAACCCCACCTTTTTTTCTAACCTTATTTTCCTCTGTACTACTTTCACCATGAACCATATACTCTTGATTATGTAAACTACATCCTGTTTCCCCTAAAGGTCTTTTGCTTCTATGATGCTCTTCACTCTGTCTAGAATGTCCTTAACCTTCTAATCTAAGGATCTAAATGATCTTCATGTCCTTTAAGGTCCAGATCAAATAGCCTCACCTCTTGAAAGCCTTCCTATATGCCCAACTTGAAGTACTCTTTCCCTCATCTGAAACCTCACTGTACTTTATATGTTCGTTTTATGAAATTTACTACTATTTTGACATAAAACAAGTAGCTGAAAAATATTCAAGGATAAACTGAAGTTTCTTGAAGTCGTGGTACATATCTACTGTATTTTCTATTATCTTTTCAATAAGATATTATTAACATTTCTAATATATTTTTCTTGAAAAACTGGAGTCACGAGAAATTTCAGTTTTAATGTAGAAAGACTTATTTAGAAACATTGCAATAGTAAAGTGCTTAGGTTTTGATGTAAGCCTGCCTGGATTTAATTCCTAGCCATTCTTAATCTTTCCTTGATTCATTTTCTGCATTATGATAGAATTGTTGTAAGTATTAAATGAATAAATCAATATAAAGTGCTTAACACGTTGTCTGGAATATAGCTAACTACTGAATAAATGCTAATAATTTTTATGGTAATAATTAGGTTAGAGATTTAATTACAATGGATTAAGGAGTATTTTGAAGGATCCAATTAGAGTAACAAAAATTAAGTGGTATTCAAGGGAAGCACCACCTTATCATGAAGCATCATCCCAGCAGGATGACTTTCTGATTTAGGGCTTTCAAGCAGCACCTAATGTACACAAAGTGCCATAACATAATCAGGTGTCATAATGATGCTCTTAGAATCTTGAGGGTATGTAATATATACCATAATTCAAAATCATTCATTGAAACTATTCAGTTGAAGTGGCTTGTCTTTCCCTCTCTTTAATGAATGAATCATTTTTTTGAGAATGTGACAGGCATTCTCTGATCATTTATTTGCTGATTTTTTTAAAAAAGGATATTATGCTTGGCTCTCACACAGTGAAAATTCAGATGAAGAAATAAACAGCAAACTAGGAATAGCAGGATAAGGTGGTCATTTAAACAGAAAAAGTGTAATCTACTTTCATGTAGGAATGAGTAAATAGGAAATAAAGTCTGAGAAGACCAGCACTTTGCCAAAATAGATGTTGCTACTTTTTAAAACAACCAAATAAAATGGTTACATGCTTTCTATACTTAATTTCTAAAACCTTGGCCTAGGGCTCTAGAGCCTTCCTAATATGACCTGGATCTACTTATTTGACAGTATTTTTGTTTAACCTGCCATGTAATGAAATAACAATGATAGTAAGCATTTGTTGCTTAGTATATTGAGGCTTTGTGTTTAGTCCTATACATGAAATAACTCTAGGACATCAAGTCTTATGTCTCTTACTTATTCTTATTTTGGGTTATTCACTCATGTTGTTCTCTTTACTTAGAACATATATTTTTAATCACCATCTATAACTAAATTCCAGCCCTATGAAGCCTTCTTCTACAAGTCTGTACAAAATTTTAAAACTTTTTAAAATGTGTATTGGTTTTTAACTCTAACTAGAGGTTTAATTTTTTATTGAGGTATAATTGATGTAACATTAGTTTTGGTAATATTAATTTAGAAATAATAATCACATTGTATTAGTTTCAGATGTACAATGTAATGATTCAATATTTGTATATGTTGCAAAATGGTCACCATGATAAGTCCAGCTAGCATCTGTCACCATACATACTTATATTTTTTTTTTCTTGTGATGAGAACTTTCATGATCTACCCTCAAATATGTAGTATGGTATTATTAACTATGGTTACCATGCTGTATACTACATCCTCAACACTTATTCATTTTATAACTGGAAATTTGTACCTTTGACTTCCTAGAGTTTCAACTTTTTGATGGAAGAGATCATGCTTTATAATTTTTATTCCCTTCCCCTCAATACACACACAAACACATAAACACACACACACACACACACACATTAACATAGTCCTAGGCATAAAAAAACAAAATATCTTCAAACCAGATAGGAATTACAGTACTCTTGCCAGTGTTAGAACATTAGTTATAGTGAGCTCTGTGGTGGTAGTAGGGTTGGTGACGTGGGAGTGGTTGCAGTGATAATAGCAATGTTATACTCAGTAATGGTATTAGGAGTTGGATTTTGGATAGGCATGGTAACAGAAGGAGATGGCTTAGAATAAGCAGTTGAAAATGTTTTAAGAATATTTTGTAAGTAAGAATTCTAACATGGTAGGTTTCTAAGACACATAGTTGGTCTATAGAAACACATTGTTGAAACCTATCATGCTGAGAAGATTTAGTTCTTGTTAGATCTGCTGGGGCTATTCTTGTTTGAAATTGAGGTTGCTGAATTTCCCTAAATTGAGTTGAACGAGGATGAGCTTGGTTTAGTAGTCTTGGAGAATTTAGAGGTTTTGATCAGTGTGGTAGAATTTGAATTGATGTAAACAGCTAAGGAAGGGGAATATTTGCTGTTAAATTTGCTGTCATTTGAATAGATCTTGTCAAATGATTGTGGTCGGGATGAGGTAGATTTGTATAGTTGAGATGGAGGTCAATATGGCACAACGCAGATAGGTCCAATCCATAATGAGAGGTTCAAGTTAGGTGAATGGTTGGAAGATACATGCCATGGTGGCTGATCAGGTATTTCTTGACCCTTGTCAAGTTAAAAGAAAAAAATTCCATCAGAATTCAATTGTAATTCAGTAACATCAAGCACAAATAATAAGCTTACCTTGGTGCTAAGACCAAATCATATTTGCACAGAGGTTTTCCTATTCATTACTATAGCTAAAAGACAACAAAAATAGAATAAGATTAAATAAATAAGGAATTAATGTTTTTATTATAAAAACAAAGCAACATCTAAAAAGGACCTTAGTGTCTCAGCCTACATATATGCATTACAGTAGTATTCTCTTCATAATACTAATGAAATATTCTATTCATAAATTCTTTCTGATGATTAAAAGAATTAATATATGTAAAGCATTTAGAATATTTCATGGTGTATAATAAACTAAATTTATTTATTACTATTATGACTGTTATCATTAGTAGGAATATATCAGGAAAAGCTCTTTCATGTCACATAAAAGTGGCAATTGGACATAATGGAAAGTTTGCAGGTTTTGGAATCAGAGAGGCCTGAATTCAAACCCACATCAGCCACTTTCTAGGCTTGTGAGTTTGGCAAGTTTGGTGCTTTGAATTTCCCCGTTTATATTGTGGCAAAAATAACAGGTGAGAATCAAGAAAATACCATTGTCTTTAATTTTAGAATGTCAATTATTATATGAGGAACCATTAACTAAATGACAGATTATAAGTGGAAAGAATTACTAACATAAATCATTAATTGTAAAACAATTTAGTTTCAGAAATCTTAAAATATAGAAAGCTGTCTAACTTAGAATTAAAAGATCATAATATGTATAAAACTTCCTGGCTCTAATTATATACAGAATGTGGGAATTTGCACAGGGGATGGGATACTTTAATTTTTTATTAAGTGTGAAAAAAGTAGTGTTCTAAATAAATCATTAAAACAAAATAGCCAAGTGAACAAAATTATTTTACCTTTGTAAGAAAATATTTAGCAAGTACTATATAAACATTCTTATATGTGAAATAATTTACTGCAGCCTCCCCTTCACACTACTACTTATTTACATTCCAAATTTCCCTTCTTAAATCCTTTGAATCAAGACTTCATGTGATTAGGGGATGGTTAGTGACACTGAGTCCAGTTCCATCAAAATGCCATGGGGTTCATATTCAAATATTGAACAAAAGAAATACTCTCCTAGCTTATTTTTCTTCATCAACTGTCTCAATTTCAATAAAACAAGGAGTGTCATTGACTCTCTTTTCCCACGTCAGTTACCAATTATGTTTTGGGGATATGAAAAAAAAAATCAAATCCATGAGCCTTTCCTTAAACTCTTCCCAATTGATATTCTTTCTATAACTACATATTTAGATGCTCTAATCTTTATGTTTGACAAGAATGATTTTGAACTTGGAGTGCTACCCACAATACAGTTCCTGGAATTATTTTAAAAGATTTGATTCATTTTAGATTTCTAGGTTTTCTAGAGAGAAAATCAATTTAGTAGATCAGATGTCACTGGGCAGATTTTGTCTTAATTGGACCTGAGGCTTCAAATTTATCTTAAAGATCCTCTTTTAAATTCTAATAATGTTAACTATATTAATAATTACATAACATTTAATAATTTACAACAAAATTAACGGGTCAAATATTGATTCAATAATTTTATATTTTATGTGCTTTATAAATCTCTGTTCTGTGATGGACTCTGTATAATCAATGTGCTTAATAACCTTATTTTACTTTTTAAAAATTTAATGCATAATTATAGTTTCAAACAATTCTGGTAAATGATAAGGCACAAACTTTTCTAAATAAGCTGAAAATGTTAATGGAGGGTCATTGGAAGATTTTACACAAAAGAACCATCCCATTCTCACTTTCCAAATAACATATAATCAATTTTTGATGACCCTAGTGAAACTACTCAAGTGGTGCCTGTCTAGGCTGACCCCCTTGTGAGTTGCTGATTTACTGCCAAAATGTAAAATATAACTTACAATTTCAAGACAGCATCTTTTTTCCCCTCTATTTTCTTCTTATCACAATTCTCATTTTTCCTTTGTTTGTTGAAAACAGTGCCCCTCACTTTCATGCAAATAACTAAATTCTCAAAGTTATTCTTTGACAATATTTTAACAATTTTTAGAGCTATATAATATTTATTCTGGCTTTGGTTTTGGTCATATGAATTTATTGGTGCTAAAAAATATGAACTCCAGTCTAATTTTTCCTTTGGAAAATATGATTTCTTTTATGATCATTTGCTTCACAATGTGGTTTCAAAGAACACTGTTGATGACAGTTAAAAATAATTGATGAGGGCTTCCCTGGTGGCACAGTGGTTGAGAGTCTGCCTGCTGATGCAGGGGACATGGGTTCGTGCCCCAGTCCAGGAAGATCCTACATGCTGCAGAGCAGGTGGACCTGTGAGCCATGGCCACTGAGCATGCGTGTCCGGAGCCTGTGCTCTGGGAGAGGCCACAATGAGGGAGGCCACAACAGTGAGAGGCCCACGTACCGCAAAAAAAAAAAAAATTGATGAGATCAACATGGTTTAAATGACCTCTTTATTTTACCAATTTCATAAAATAATTTCTCATTTATTTAAACAAGACCTCCAAGCAGTTCCTGGCTAACATATTTACTTTTGTATTTGATAGAACATTATTAAAAAAACATAAAAGCACTGTAAGTCTCCCTTTTTTTTTTTTTTGTGGTAAACGGGCCTCTCACTGTGTGGCCTCTCCTGTTGCAGAGCACAGGCTCCAGATGCGCAGGCTCAGTGGCCATGGCTCACGGGCCCAGCTGCTCCGTGACATGTGGGATCCTCCCGGACTGGGGCAGGAACCCATGTCCCCTGCATCAGCAGGCCAACTCTCAACCACTGTGGCACCAGGGAAGCCCTCACTTTTTACTTATTGCAAAGGCCTATTTGCAGTTATGTTTAATGAATAGATTTTACTGAATTTTTCATGTTTCAAAACTTGCTTACCAATGGACAAATCATCCAAACAGAAAATTAATAAGGAAACACAAGCTTTAAATGACACAATAGACCAGGTAGATTTAATTCAGATTTATAGGAATTCCATCCAAAAACAGGAGATTACACTTTCTTCTCAAATGCACACTGAACATTCTCCAGGATAGATCACATCTTGGGTCACAAATCAAGACTCAGTAAACTTAAGAAAATTGAAATCATATCAAGCATCTTTTCTAATGACAACACTATGAGATTAGAAATCAATTACATGGAAAAAATGTAAAACACAAACAAATGGAGGCTAAACAATACGTTACTAAATAACCAGGAGATCGCTGAAGAAATCAAAGAAGAAATCAAAAAATACCTAGAGACAAATGACAATGAAAACACGATGACACAAAACCTATGGGATGCAGCAAAAGCAGTTCTAAGAGGGAAGTTTATAGCAATACAATCCTACCTCAAGAAACAACAAACATCTTAAATAAACAATCTAACACTACACCTAAAGGAATTAGAGAAAGAAGAACAAACAAAACACAAAGTTAGTAGAAGGAAAGAAATCATAAAGATCAGAGCAGAAATAAATGAAATAGAAACAAAGAAAACAATAGCAAAGATCAATAAAACTAAAAGCTTCTTTGAGAAGATAAACAAAATTGATAAACCATTAGCCAGACTCATCAAGAAAAAGAGGGAGAGGACTCAAATCAATAAAATTAGAAATGAAAAAGGAGAAGTTACAACAGACACCGCAGAAATGCAAAGCATCCTAAGAGACTACTACAAGCAACCCTGTGTCATATAAAATGGACAACCTGGAAGAAATGGACAAATTCTTAGAAAGGTTTAACTTTCCAAGATTGAACCAGGAAGAAATAGAAAATATTAAAAGACCAATCACAAGTAATAAAATTGAGACTGTGATTAAAAATCTTCCAACAAACAAGGACCAGGACCAGATGGCTTCACAGGGGAATTCTATCAAACATTTAGAGAAGAGCTAACACTCATCCTTCTCAAACTCTTCCAAAAAATTGCAGAGGAAGAAAAACTCTCAAACTTATTCTATGAGGCCACCATCACCCTGATACCAAAACCAGACAAAGATACTACAAAAAAAAGAAAATTAGAGACCAATATCACTGATGAATATAGATGCAAAATTCCTCAACAATATATTAGCAAACAGAATCCAACAACACACTAAAAGGATCATACACCATGATCAAGTGGAATTTATCCCAGAGATGCAAGGATTCTTCAATATATGTAAATCAATCAATGTGATACACTATATTAACAAATTGAAGAAGAAAAACCATATGATCATCTCAATAGATGCCGAAAAAGCTTTCAACAAAATTCAACACCAATTTATGATAAAAATCTCTCCAGAAAGTGGGCATAGAGGGAAACTACTTCAACATAATAAAGGCCATATATGACAAACCCACAGCATACATCATTCTCAATGGTGAAAACCTGAAAGCATTTCCTCTAAGATCAGGAACAAGACAAGGATGTCCACTCTCACCACTATTATTCAACATAGTTTTGGAAATCCTAGCCATGGCAATCAGAGAAGAAAAAGAAATAAAAATAATACAACTTGGAAAAGAAGAATTAAAACTCTCACTGTTTGCAGATGACATGATACTATACATAGAGAATCCTAATATGCCACGAAAAACTACTAGAGCTAATCAATGGATTTGGTAAAGTTACAGGATACAAAATTAATGCACAGAACTCTCTTGCATTCCTATAAACTAATGATGAAAAATCTGAAAAAGAAATTAAGGAAACACTCCCATCTACCATTGCAACAAAAAGAATAACATACCTAGGAATAAACCTACCTAGGCAGACAAAAGACCTGTATGCAGAAAACTATAGGACACTGATGAAAGAAATTAAAGATGATACAAACAGATGGAGAGATATACCATGTTCTTGGATTGGAAGAATCAATATTCTGAAAATGACTCTATTACCCAAAGCAATCTACACATTCAGTGCAATCCCTATCAAGTTACCAATGGCATTTTTTACAGAACTAGAACAAAAAATCTTAAAATTTGTATGGAGACACAAAAGACCCTGAATAGCCAAAGCAGTCTTGAGGGGAAAAAAACTGAGCTGGAGGAATCAGACTCCCTGACTTCAGACTTTACTACAAAGCTAGAGTAATCCACACAATATGGTACTGGCACAAAAACAGAAATATAGAAATATGGAAAAGGATCAAGTGCTTTTGATAAACCCATGCACCTATGGTCAACTAATCTATGACAAAGGAGGCAAGGATATACTTTGGAGAAAAGACAGTCTCTTCAATAAGTGGTGCTGGGAAAACTGGACAGCTACATGTAAAAGAATGAAATTAGAACACTCCCTAACACCATACACAAAAATAAACTCAGTATGGATTAAAGACCTAAATGTAAGAGCAGACACTATAAAACTCTTGGAGGAAAACATAGGAAGAACACTCTTTCACATAAATCACAGCAAGATCTTTTTGGATCCACCTCCTAGAGTAACGGAAATAAAAACAAAAATAAACAAACGGGACCTAATGAAACTTAAAAACTTTTGCACAGCAAAGGAAACTACAAACAAGATGAAAAGACAACCCTCAGAATGTGAGAAAATATTTGCAAATGAAGCAACTGACAGAGTCTTAATCTCCAAAATTTACAAGCAGCACATGGAGCTCAATTTTAAAAAAACAAGCAACCCAATCCAAAAATGGGCAGAAGACCTAAATAGACATTTCTCCAAAGAAGATATACAGATTGCCAACAAACACATGAAAGAATGCTCAGCATCATTACTTATTAGAGAAATGCAAATCAAAACTACAATGAGATATCATCTCATACTGGTCAGAATGGCCATCATCCAAAAATCTACAAAGAATAAATGCTGGAGAGGTTGTGGAGAAAAGGGAACCCTCTTGCACTGTTGGTGGCAATGTAAATTAATACAGCCACTATGGATAACAGTATGGAGGCTCCTTAAAAAACTAAAAATAGAACTACCATATGACCCAGCAGTCCCCCTACTGGGCATATACCCTGAGGAAACCATAATTCAAAAAGAGTCATGTACCACAATGTTCATTGTAGCTCTATTTACAGTAAACAAGATATGGAAGCCACCTAAGTGTCCATCAACAGATGAATGGATAAAGAAGTTGTGGAACATATATACAATGGAATATTACTCAGCCATAAAAAGAAACAAAACTTAGTTATTTGTAGTGAGGTGGATGGACCTAGAGTGTGTCATTCAGAGTGAAGTAAGTCAAAAAGAGGAAACCAAATACCATATGCTAACACATACATATGGAATCTGAAAAAAAAAAGGAAAAAATGGTTCTGAAGAACATAGGGGCAGGACAGGAAAAAGACCCAGACGTAGAGAATGGATTTGAGGACACGCGGAGGCAGAAAGGTAAACTGGGATGAAGTGAGAGAGTGGCATGAACTTATATGTACTACCAAAAGTAAAATAGATAACTAGTGGGAAGCAGCCACAGAGCACAAGGAGATCAACTCGGTGCTTTGTGACCACCTAGGTGGGATGGGGAGTATGGGAGGGAGATGCAAGATGGAGGAGATATGGGGATATATGTATATGTATAGCTGATTCACTTTGTTATAAAGCAGAAACTAACACACCATTGTAAAGCAATTATACTCCAATAAACATGTTAAAAGAAGAAAAAAGAATACACAAACTTTCAGGTCCATTTTTGTTCATCTGTCCCATTTATTACATTTATAGCCTTTATTCTAATAATATAGGCATCTGGCCATTACTCCATTTATCACATTAGGAAGATTAGGAAGAGGACAGGCCATCATTTCCTTTTTCTAAATAGTGTGGTAGAGTTAAGATAACGTAATATTGATACAGCAATTTGGTTATCGCTCTGTTGGCATTCAGCTTACCTTCCTTGAAAACTGAGATTAAGTTATAAAAAGCATTATATATTTATACCTTAAATTGCTGTGATTGGTATGATTTTCAGTAATTTTCTTGAGTTTTAAATTGGCCTTTGGTAATTTGGTTTATGATCAGTAATAAACTGCTAAGGTCAACATTTTTTTCCCCTAGATTTTGGTAAGGAACGTCTAGATTATTTAATCCTATTAAATGGGTATTTCAGTTTCAATTATTAAAAACCCTTTTATTCCTTTACTTACTCATTTGTTTAGCAAACATTTATTTCGCTCTTATAATGTATTGGGCCTTACCTTGGAGAGGCAGTGGTGGGAGAACATAGTTCCTGGGCTCATAGGGCTTACATCCCAGCAGGAGAGGTGGACAGGGAGGTATAACAAGTAGGAAAGGAATAGGTAGGGGGAAGGATGCTGTGGTAGCACATGAGTCGAGCACTTGATCTCGGAAGTTAAGGAAAGTTTTTCTTAAAGATGTGATATCTAAGCCAAGGAGTCAAATTTTGGTTACATGATAGGAATTACCCAAAGGATTTGAGCAGCTTCAGAAAAGTACTGGTGTTGATATTAATACAGCTAGGGTCATCTGGGGAGTTTCTGAGTCACTGGGGTGAATGGTATGAGGATCTAATGGGGAGAGATGAAATAGGAAGGTAGTATTAGTAAGATCATGAAAATTGGCCTTGTCTTGCGGACAGTGAATGTTCTTTACAAATAAGGAAATAAAAATTTATTGACTGTCCAGTGAAAGTAGGGTACTATAATGAATGTCTTAGACTAAAAGTTTTTTGTCCAAGTAGTAAGATAACAAAAGCTGGTGTACTGAATTTCTAGAGTTCAGAACAAAACTCTACCATTTAGTGGCTTTTTTAAATTTAATTTTTTTAAAATTATTTTCATTTTATTTTATTTATTTATTTTTAACATCTTTATTGGAGTATAATTGCTATACAATGGTGTGTTAGTTTCTGCTTTATAACAAAGTGAATCAGCTATACATATGCATATATCCCCATATCTCCTCCCTCTCCCTCTTGTGTCTCCCTCCCACCCTCTCTATCCCACCCCTCTAGGTGGTCACAAAGCACAGATCTCCCTGTGCTATGTGGCTGCTTCCCACTAGCTATCTATTTTACATCTGGTAGTATATATATGTAGTGGCTTTTTTTTTTTTTTTTTTTTTTTTTAGCGGTACACGGGCCTCTCACTGTTGTGGCCTCTCCCGTTGCGGAGCACAGGCTTCGGACATGCAGGCTCAGCGGTCATGGCTCACGGGCCCAGCCGCTCCGTGGCATGTGGGATCTTCCCAGACCAGGGCACGAACCCGTTTCCCCTGTATCGGCAGGCAGACTCAACCACTGCGCCACCAGGGAAGCCCTGTAGTGGCTTTTTGTTCTTGGGCAAATTAATCTCTCTGAGTCTCGGTTTCCTTGTTTATATATGAACATAATAATAGTGCCTCTCTAAGGGAGTACTATGTGAAATAAATAAAGTAAAACCTGTAAAATACTTGATACAGAGCCTAACACGTATATCAATAAATCAAAAAATGTTATTGTCCACTTTATTTATCTGCTACCTAGGGTCACACAGTTAAGCAATTTTGAGCTAAACCTTTAATTCAGTTCTATCTAAATCTAAGGCCTATAAATTTTCACTCTCTTATGTTTAACTACTTTAAAGTTGTGTTCACATATACAAAATGAGGATTAATAAGAAATTATTTTAAGAGGTTATTGATGAAGATTAAGAGGTTTCTATGTGTGAAAGCTCTTTATACATTTTAAAGTGCTAAATAAATATTTATTATATAACTTATCACTGCATTTGTGGAAGACCTGAGAACTTTCAGATAAGGCTGTGTTACAAGACTGAATAATAAGATGTTTTTCTAATCTCATTAGTCTGTGAGGTCCTAGAGGCGGGGAGGAAACATGCTGTATTCACATAGTGGGCATTTGGCAAATAATTGAAAAATGAATATGTGTAAATCTCCAGATCCCATTTCTTTTCTGTGCTAAAGATATAATTTCTCATATAAACTGCCTTCACGTGAATGGACCCTTGCATCTGAAAGTAATTTATCCAAATCCAAAATAACCAACTCACCAATGTATTTTCTTAACATGTAAATAGTAGTTGAGGGATTTACTCTGCCATATTACTTACACAGTAAACTCTAACTGGTTAATCCAATTGGTACAAAAGTTCAGATAATGTCATATCAGGGAGGTAAGTGTTTTATTTAAAATCCTACTTTTAACAACTCTTTTTATTAATGTTATTTTAGTTAGACATATTATTGTATTAATATGAGCCAATATTAAGACAAGAATATTTTTCCTGTTTCACAATATTTTGTTTCATATTTTATTTCACCACCCAGTGTGGAAATGCTTTCATAGTAGTGTTCACAAGATTAAAAACAAGGATTTTAAAGCAAAATTATCCGTGTTCAATTCCAGTTCCACTTGGAGAAAATTACTTCAATTCTCTTTCATAATAATAATAGTAACAATAATAATAATATGTAGTCCATGAGTAACTATTAAAAGATTGAATATATATGAGCAAAGAGAAAATTGGCCTATGGTCTATAATATATAACTGTTGATTGCTTATTATTATTATTGTTGTTTTGTATTCCATAATAATTCTTATAGTACTTTGAGATAAATGTTTTATTAATTAATGAAATAAATTCTATTTCTTCCATCCTTTAACTTCATTTTTCTAGAAATTAGTAATATTATTAAAGATCATAGCAAATGAAGCCCAGCCATGCCATGTTCCTGACCAGCCCTCTCTTCCAGACTCTAGCATTTGAGTGAGAGAGAAGGTAAAGTTTTGTAAACCACTCCTAACAATAGAACATCTATTGAGGGTTTCAGCAAAAGAGTGACAGTAAGCCCTTTGTACGGGTTGAGTGATTTGTATTTTTCCTGGCATGATGTGTTAAATATGGAGCAAGCACATACATGACCCACTCATTTTACTTGCAATATTTCATTAAGGGAAAAACTGCCATATTTTTGGACTTTGAGTATTCACCAATTTTTGTAGACTGGAAGACCTCAATTCCATAAGCTTCCTGGTGTGTGTGTGTGTGTGTGTGTGTGTGTGTGTGTGTGTGTGTGTTTGTATGAATGTGAGTTTGACAGGTGTGAGACTATAGCTTCAAGTCTGGCGGAAACTGGTTCATGCAGGTCAAGAGTCAACTCTTGTTTATTTTGCCATATATCTATCTGTGTTTGTAGTTGTGGTCATCTGTAACCTGTCTGTATCTGGAATTTGCTCTTGGGAATGATCTAGACTAAAATTAGCATTACATTTTGACACCTAAATTTAATGCTACCTCTAGAGTTCTCATGGCTCCCAAGAGTCACTTTGTGGTCTTCTGGAGTTGAACACTATAGCTTAGTTCTTCTCTGGTCCCAATGACTTAGCCATAAATTTAGATGTTCCAGTGTCATCCTGCAGAAGATGTTCTTAATCAGTGTTAAACCATGGACCACTTTGAAAATCAGACAAAATTATGAACTTTGCCTCCAATTAAATGTGTGTACTCAAACTCACACTAAATTTATCTTGGAATTTCAAAGTTTCAAATATCCCTGAGGTGTATTCACAGACTATTTCAAATTAAGAGATCCATTGCATTCAATTGGCTTTATTATGCAGGAATCAAAAAATTAAATGTGGCATGGATGTAAAATGTAAGGGGAGAAGAGAAAGGAGCCGAATCTGTGAAAATCATTTTCTCTCTTCACTGAAGGCAGACAACTGGCTAAAGGACAGTGTGAAGCAGTCACTTGGTTTCAGAAAGACCTATAAAAATGACAGTTTAGGAATTTAGTTCATAATGTGCTAACCGTTCTCATGATATGTAGACTTTTATTTAGCTTCCGATTTGCCTAATGTCTGTATCAAGGAGTCTATCAAATTAAATATCTAAATTTAAATATTTAAATTCCACATATAGTGAACTGAAATAACTGCCTTCACCTGATATTTACAGAAAGACACAGTCCTATACATTCTTTTTTATAAGTGATATTATACAGTGGTTTTAACTTAGAAATCTAGGTTCATTAGTTTTGAACAAATGTAACTACTGAGATAATGATTATTCTGTTAAAAACAATCATGTAATAATGTATTTTAGATCAATAAAATCGACAATTGAATACTCAGTTACTTGCTTTCATGTTGTCTCCATTAATTTTCTCCTTTTGTTTCCAAAAATTTAATGAGTCAAAGATTTATTAACTTATGTTTTTTTTTCTTACCAGAAGTCTTATTAAACATAACTCAATAATAAAATTTACACATATGCTGATCTTGGGAAATTATAGTTTGTTTTCTGTTTTTTTTTTTTTTGCAAATTAGCCCATATGGAAATAGGCGACATACTAATGAAGCCTCACTATCTGAAATCAAGCAGGTTTGATTTGGTTCCCAGTTTTGAACTTTCTAGCTGTAGTAACTTGCATTTATCGGCTTTTTTTTTTTTGTGAATTCAGGATGGTAATATAATCCATTCCACATGGCTGCTACAGGAATAAACTGAGATAGTTATGTAGTTTTGATAATTTAGTAAGGACTTGAGATGTTAGTTGAAAATAAATTTTAGTATTTACTAATTTTACTTTATCTTTTCTAAAGCATTACAGTTCATGACTGATCACTTTTTACAACTCATTCACAATATGCTTTCTCACTTGAACCTCATAGCAACCAAAATTATGAGAAACTGAAAGTTCGTTGAGAGTAATGACTTGCCTAAGATCACACAATGGAAGAAGCAGCCTTCTCTGATTTAATGCTGTTACCACTATGTCACACTGAGTTGTATTTTAAATCAAAAAGCTACATGGGAAGCCTATCATTTCCTTTCACTCTATTCATACCAAAATTAGAGTGCAAGAACACTGTTGAATGCAAGAACACTGTTATACAATTAAAATGTATTTAAACTCATATCCTATATACATTGTTCTAAGGAGTTGCATTTTTGAGATAAGAAAAATCATGAGTTTAATAGTTATTTACTCCACTGTCTTTGTCTGTGAATAGGAATAAAATAAAACAAATAGATTCTAGGAGTGTTCCAGTTGTTGAAAAAAGTTTGATAAAAAAGTTCCCAATTTTTCTTCATTTTGTAAAATACGATTATTTTTCATTTCTTGTTGGAAAAGAATCTAGTGTATCAATGCTAAGGCACCACCAAATTAAAGTTATAATTACCCTGCTCCTGTAACAGATTTAATTTATCCATCTATACTATTTTAGATTTTATGATTGTTTTGATAAATCCATGAATCTTGTCTATTATTCATTTTGTCTTTTGCTCATTTACCTGTGTTGTCTTCTTTGATGTTTCCTTAGTTTTTAGACCACAGGTGAAGTAACTTGGACTGTGGTGGTCTCAGGTGTACTCGTGATGAATTCTGAGGAAGCTTCTGGAGTAACTACAGTGTTCACTATTGGTTCAGTGGTAGGTATAAGTGTAGGCTCATCAGTAGCAATGGTACTGATGATAGGGATGACTGTTTTATCCTGAGTTTTCTTTGGTGGAATGGCAAGAAATGATGGACGTGGGTGTGGGTGATGTGCCACAGTAGGTGGGTAGATATTTGGCAGGAATTGCCATTGAGGAATTTGGGCATGTGGCCTAACTTCAACTGGCTTTGCATAATATGGGTAAGGCATAAATTGGTTATTAATTAGTACAGCTGGTCTGTGCTGGTAGTAATTGAGTCCATAACTAGGATACCTACTCAGCACATAATGAATTGGGATATATTTTACTGTTTTTTCTTTGAACAATCTTTCATCATTCTCACAGCGCTGCAAAAAGAATAAATTATGCAGAATAGTATTATTGTAGGCTAGAATGAAGAGATGTCTTAAATCAGAATTTTTTGAAATACAACATTACAGTATTTGATGTTAAGTAAGTACAACATTGGACATAGTGAACCCAGCAACCATATTATTTTACAAGATATGGATTTGTACACTTCCCTTCTACTTCTTGATTTTCAACAAACGTTAAAAATAATATTAGTTAAAAAAAATTAGATGAGCTAATCCATAATGTAAATCATATTGACCAGAGCTTGGCATACACAAAAAGTGCTCAGTAAATGCTGTACATTATAAGTACCACAGCTAGACCAGTCTCATAGAGTGCTTTGACATACAGTATACAAACATACTACACACAGAAAAAACTATGTATATATTTTTCCTTATACGTGTATATATACATTCTCACCACATGTTTGTAATTGTATTTTATTTATCGAAGGATTAGGCTGAGGGCACAATTTTTTCTAAACTAATTATAGCAGAATAGTAAAATAATGTGATATGGATTTCTGGATTTATACTTTGGATTTTTTTCAGCCTAGTTTTATCCATTAAAGATCAGTTAGGAAATTTTCTATTTTTATTTGCTTCAGTTCTATTAATTATGTGCAGTTATAAAAATACGTCGTTAGATCTTTCCATATACATAGAAACAAATCAACAAAATTACACGGCAAAGCAAGCCTTTCTCATGAATGGAGACCTATTCATTCAAACAGATTGGGGAAACAAAAGGTAAAAGTAAATACAAGTGTATGAGAAGTATTCAAAGAAGGGTCAGAGAGGGATCTTTCCCCAAGTCTTAAAAAGTAGACAGGAGAAATATTAAACTTTGCTTTTGTTTTCATTTTTTCCCACTACTAAATTCTGAGAGGGTTTTCTCATGTTACTAAATACATATGAAAATCAAAAGACATGACTTGGCCTACAAAATGATACTGAGATTTTCAGATAAACATTGAGGTTGATTCATATGATTGGTTGTTGAAGTGATGTTTTTTACAAGGATTATTAGATTATTTCATGGAGTTTAAATATTTACTTAGTGTTTAGACAGAGGCATTTTAATATCATTAAACTTTGCATAATATTATACTTTGGAGTTCATATCTCTATGGGAAACATTTGAACTTACTGTTGATTGTTCCTGGTTTTGCCCTTCTGCACTCTGGTGAGATTCAGAGAAAGAATGAGAAATAAGAAGTTAAAAAAAAGCAAGAAAGAGTCTAGATTTTCTTGTGGTTTTAAAAATGTCTTTTATATCAAAGACAAAACATTTTTTTGTTTTTATTTTAGTATTGTAAAATATTATAAAGCACTTTCCATGGTTAACTAACCATAGTCTGTGAACCACTCAAGAAGTGACATAAATATACTAACTAAAATAGTAACAATGAGCTCCATGGATAAGTTGTCTTTAAAAATCACTGTTTAGGGAGAAAAATTCAAGGTTGAAAAGAATATGATCATTTGACCCCAACAAATGTAATACATGATATTTGCTTAAATGAAGAACATGAACAACCTATATTCAGTTTGTACTGAATATACATTGTTAAAAATAAGAGGAGCGTTGAGCATATTTTTCTGTTTTTGTTCTCCTACTAAGATGATTTATGAGGTTTTCTTGATTAAAAATATCTAACAAAACGTCAGTATATAAGTGTATAAATAATACCATTTAAAAAATCAAATTTTGTGTATTTATAGTGTTTTTCTTAATTCTGGATTACAACCTTCATAGGAAATCAGGAGTTAGCAATTTTATGAAGCTTTAAAACTCACAAAAGTTTTATAAACTTTTGAGTGAGTTCATAATGGTAAATATTTTAAAAATGACAGTTCTAGTTTAAGACTTTACACATATCACTTGGATATAAAAGACTCTACAAAACTTTTGGAAGTTGTAGGTATAGAAAATCAGAGATTAGAAAAAAAATACTGGTGTGTAATACGAGACAGAGACTTATTTTTCTCCAAATTTATTAAATCACTAGTTTAAAATTTAGAAAGTTATATAAATATTGAAAGTTTGCCTATACTCAAAAATCCTGATAATCTAGACATTTAAATATAATACCAATCTATATGTATTATGTATTCCTGGTATATGTTCATTTTAGTATCTTGTATCTTACTTCTTTTAAAAGAAGTTTGATCTCTCATAGCAGTTTTCCATTATATCATAGTTTTCATACTTACATATTCATAGTAGAAATATAAATAATCAATGACTATGTCATGAAATGTTTGTTCTTTATTGTTAACCATTAAAGCTTTTTCCAAAAAATGTTTTATTATAAATAGAGAGATGAATAACATCTGGATATCAGTGGCCTTTTAAATAGTTTTAATTGATTTCTTAAGACAGTTTTTCAAAAATGTGATTTTGGGGGAGAAATTCTTCGATAGAAATTATTAAACTGCTGTACAGAAAATTTATGCCAACTTATAATGCCACCAGTAGGCTATAAGATTGTGCAGTTCATCTTATAATTGCTAGTAATAAATTGTATCTTAACTATTTTTATTTTGGAGAGAAGGAATAAATTTAGCACATAAAAGATGCTATCATATTGCTGTTTTAATTTGTATAATTTTGATTGCTCATAAGATTGGATGGTACAATCTATAAACTTTCATTCTTCTTTTGAATTATTTCTTCATGTCTGTGGGGCTTGTAGCTTTGTGAAAACCAGAAGGAGTATTTGGGGGCTAGAGCAGGCTCAAGTAGCTCAAGAAGAGGTTGCTATAGGTCAGGCAGTTGTGGATCACTTTCTGATTTAAACTTTAATCCTTTTCACTCAAAGAGAAAACCCAAGTTCTAAATATGCAGGTGGCCACAATAAAATCAAATTTCAGAGAATAAATGAAAGAAAATAAATGTGAAAGCCATAGTAATTCAAATATTTAAAAAGTTTGACTCCAAGAATTTACCTAATATAATTATTTGAGATATTAACTTAAAAGAAAATCTAAATTTAATAATAAATGAATTATGAAACAAGGACTAGCATCCTCCCATATTTTAAAATCTAAGAGGAGGTCACAAAACATGAGATGTTTGCCTTCTGTACTTGCTATTGGCAAATAAGTGCCTGGGATCCCCAAATGAACATGAAAATAAAACAGAGCAATAGGCAAAACAATAAGGAAAACAAGTCGAAAAAATTAAAAGAAAAAAACATTCCAAACATTTTTCTTGTTCCAATAGCCTTGATACACAGCATGTAATTCAAGAAAATGCCTGAAAATCATAGAGTTGTTTGTAGATATAAACCCTGAGAAGGAGTCTCAATTGACATAATGGAAAGATTATAACAAAAATTACAATATGTTTGAATGTTAAAAGTACCTGTCAAGTTATTTGAAATTGGTAAAAAAGCTTAAACGAGCTCCTAATCTTTTAAGAACTTAGTCCCTTAAGGGATTGGAGTCTGCACGAGATAGGAATTTAATTAAAAACATTTCTGCTCCTGGTCTATGATTTCTGTATTTATTTTTTGTGAATTTTTAGATCACATTATAATTTAAAAATATTTACTGTTTTTTCCCCCAAAATGTATTTTCTCTATCATATGAGAATTTTAAAGGTTTTCTATACATGATAAAGTATGATTTCTTGATTCCTGGAAACCAGAAGTATATTCAGAAGAACATGACTTTAATTTTATAAGAGAAATAAATGTAAAAATAAATTACTATTAGGAAAATATAGTTAGTATGCAGCTGTTTTGTTCCATAAAATATGACTATATTTAGAAATTTACATAATTAGAGACCTTAAATAAATTTTTTAAAAAGTTTTGATACAAACTGATCAGATGAAATTAACTCACCAAAAAAGGTAGGGTTAATGCCAGGATAGTCACAACTAGGTAAAAACTCTTCATCATTGCACCTAAAAATAAAAATTAAAAACATTACATTAGGGCTTCCCTGGTGGCGCAGTGGTTGAGAGTCCGCCTGCCGATGCAGGGAACATGGGTTCGTGCCTGGGTCTGGGAAGATCCCACATGCCTTGGAGCGGCTGGGCCCATGAGCCATGACCGCTGAGCCTGCGCGTCCGGAGTCTGTGCTCTGCAACGGGAAAGGCCACAACAGTGACAGGCCCACGTACCGCAAAAAAACAAACAAAAAAACCCCATTACATTAAAAGGGTCTGTTGCTAATAATTTAAGAGTGATTTGGAACAATGTTATCTTTGGTTTAAGGGGAAAGAAAGAGTCAGATTTAGGGGTAGATTTAGCCAATGTGGAAAATCTATTTTATCAAAAGCTTTAGAAAAACCAAACAGTATAAACGGAATGAATTTAATATTTGGTTATATTACTGAAAATACCATTATAAGGTTAATCATATACTCATTTTACATGCACCAAGAACCTACTAGGAACAAAGCACTGTGTCAAGTGTTGAAATTATCAAGGTGAATTGGTCTTGCCAAGTAACGTCAATTTTAGGAAGAGAGTTGCAACACACACAAATCACTGTTAGAGGAAAGAAAGTAGAAAATGTCACAAAAGTGGTTTTCTACAGGTAGAAGTTTTCAGTTAAGAAATCAACAAATTATTTCTGTAGGAGATAGCATTATAGGTGTGACTTGCCCATGCAGAGATTAATAGAGAGAAACTTCAAGTAGAGGAGAAAGTCTTGGGAATATCTATGGGCATTTGAATAGAAAGAAGGGAAATACAAAGTTGGAAAGAAAGTTGAGGGAAGAAAAAGTAGAGGTCTTAAATGCTAGGTTGAAGAATTAGGCATGCCTTTCTAAACAACGGAAAGCAGTTGAGTGGTTTCAGATTAGAGACTGAGGTGACTGCACATTCCTTTGGAGAACTGAGTTCTATCTCAGGCTCTATCTCTACTTGTGTAATTTTGGCCAAGTAATTTCCTTTATCTGGGCCTTACTACTGTTACCTATAAACAAAAGTTAGAACTGAAATTTATGAAATTCTATAATTCCACGATTAATCTAACTGGAATGTGTAAAATGGAGGACATGGGGGGTATACTGAAACTGCATCTTTCATAATCTGCTTCTCCAGTAATCAAAAATGATGTGATTAGCTTGATCATTTTAATGAAAAAATATGATATGACAATTACAGGTCTCTGGCTGAAATATTTGAAGAAATAAATTAGCCTTACCTTTGTAAAGGAGTATAGGGTAGTCACACATATTTATTTGATTTTTTAAAAAAATAAATTGCTTTTTATGAAAGATACATATGACACTTCAAACTTTTAATATTTAAATACATATTGTATTTATGAAGCAAATATTAACTACGTCTTGTTGCAGCTATTGTTATTGCTATACTTGTATAGACTTGAAACCTACAAACTGAGTTTTACAAAAGAGGGTTACAGAGTTAAAGTTCAGGCTTGGTAAAGAGAGCACACACCGGACTCCATTCACCTTTGATTTTCAGCTAAGAATGATTAGAAATGCTGTCTACTAAACTGACTTCAGAACCTCTGATGGGATACCATTGGATGGAAAAGAACTCATGTGTGATCAAATTTGAACAACCTACAGCATAGGTTGTTTCCTCTCAAGTTTCACTGAGAAGAATGGAGTTCCTTATTAATTCTTTACTTGCCAGTTAACTTTTTCTTAATTGAAATAGATTTGACATATAACATTGTGTAAATTTAAGGTGTACAACATGTAGATTTGATGTATTTGTATAATTGTAATATGGTTGCAATTGTAATGATAATTAACACTTCTGTCATGTCACATAATTATCATTTCTTTTTTGTGGTTGGAATAATTAAGATCTAGTCCCTTAGCAAGCTTGATGATTATAATACAGTATAGTGAATATAGAAAACAATATTATACAATAATCACTGTTTAACTTTTAAGACTGTAGACTGAATAATAATATTTCCATGGTGAATCACAGACTTCTTTACAATTCATGCAAAATTGTAACACAAGCATACTCACACAAAAACAATCTGTAAAATGATAGTAGTTCCTCCATTTTTAGCATAAGCAGAAATCAGAGAGATAAAACCATACTTCACTTGTCAGTTACTTAAACCAATGAGTACTTGAATTTGCCTTCATCACTTGGTAAGACAGAAAAATTTGTGAAACAGAAGAACTATTCAGCTTTCATTAGGATATGTAAGTCATGTTTTTTTTAAAAGCTATATTATAACAAATAAAATTATAACCTTTAGATATAAATAAAATTTTGAAATTAATTAAGGGATCAATCTAGATTATTATGCACTTTCATCTTCCTAAGAAGTTAGCCCTCCACATTTGTCTGTAGGAATAGGTTCATTGTCTTGAACAATGAACCTTTCTTTAGAATTTACATTGTCTTCAGTAGTTTAGCCAGTATCAAACCTTGACTTTAACCCAAAGTGAAGTTAAAAATAAATTTGATGATAACATACAGAATCTAAGGTTTAGGTTAGAAACTAATATCAAAATGATGCCAAGGCATATTCAAGCTTAACAATAAAGTTAAAAGGAAGAAAATGTGCTTCTAAAATAACATTGGTGGTGTTATTAGTAACTACTGTGATAAAGAATCATTCTCTCTGAACGTTTTAATATGATTACCTTTCCTTGTGCCCGTCAGGTCTTGCTTGGCAGTAGGTTGAGTTGGCCTCTCAACTGTAGGGAAGACCCAAGGTAAATAACTGGAGACTAATTAAAGGGTGTTAGTGCCTTGCGTCATGCAATTTATATTCCTTCTACATTGTACCCAATAGGAAGATGACAGAAAGGAAAGATTTGATGATAGCAGGACCATCTTTGCGTCTATCTCGGTTAATGAAATGCAGAGGGGGAAATAGAGCTGTCATTCATAAGGTTTGGAAAGAGATTATTCACACGAGTTAAAGAATGAATTTTTATATTTTATGAAAAGATATGGAGAAGTTTTAAAAATATTAACTGCATTCTTAATCAACTAACTATACCTATTTGAATTTAAAGCTATTATTAAAATGAAAAATAGCTAACCACAGCACTTTTACATTTCAAATGTTTCTTTTTAATTTAAGACCCTGGGTATCAAGTGACCCTATATATATTATGGGCTGTGGTTGGTCATATTCTTCCAGAATTACAACCATCAATATTTAAAAACTAGAAAACTGACCATCTCTTATATACTCAAGAACAACTTCTTACAAGTTATATCCAAATATAAAATAGTTTAATCAATATAAAGTAGGGATCCATTTGCATTTTATTCTTCAGTAAGTTCATGGTATAAGCATGCAATAAGCACCTGTTGATTGATTAACCTCTTATGAATCAAAGGTGCACTTAGATTCTTAAATTTCAATAATATAGGTGAACCATTCTGGATGTATAAAATTAAAGTATTGAATTCAGAATAATTGTTCTGTTTCAAAGACAGCTCATTCTGACTTACAAAATATATATCATAAAACCACCAATATGGGGAATATTTTGGTAAAATACAGCTAACCAAATAATTTGCCTAGATAATTCAGGGAAAAATATTTTCTTTTGCTTACATTTCTCTGGAAAAAAACATTAACTGTGACTTCACTTTAGCTGTGAAGTCCTGGCCAGATTGAGGTATTTACAGGAATCAATGTAGGACTGCCAGAATACAAACAAGAAATAACAGCATTGTGTTGTGTTCCTCTTTTTCTTAGAAGTATTTCATGTCTGAGAAAGTTAAGAATGATGTTCACAGCCCTGAAATGCTTATTCAGTTTGTATAGAGTAAGTTGAGATTTTCTATTTCTCAAAATAGTTGATTTCTGCAGTTCAGAGAAAGATGGCAGAGTTTCAAAACTGCTAAAACATGCTGCTAAAGTAGTAAGACCAGCCAATCTATTTGGACTGTTCAGTTACATCATTTTCCTTTGGTCATCTGGGTCAAGTGATGGTTGGAAGATTATGTTCTGGTCAGTCCTCAAATTATGAATGTATTCTGTTCCACATGGTAATTTCTTTGCTATTGATGTAGAGCCATAAAATGATACTGATTTTCAGTTGAGAGTTTACTTATTTAATTCACAAGTACCAGAGATTCAGAGTACCTTCAATGACATTGTTTTGTCAGGATAATATATTTTACCTGGGGATGCTAGGAATCCTTCTCCCTACTAAAAGAAAAACATTTCTACATTTCTTCTGGGCCCCTTGGGAACTTTGCAAAACTAGATATTATTTTTTTAGCACTTAAATTATTTCAGGTACTGTTCCAGGCATTAAGGATAAATTAGTAGCCAAAGCAGGCAAAGATTGTTGCCCTTGTGGAGCTGATAGTCTAACATTTACTTGAATACTAGTGACACTGAACATTCCCCATATCACGTATATCCACCTTGGGTAATCTAAGAGAGCTAAAGAGTTTTGAGTGATTGTTGTAGACAAATTAGGTGAATTCTATTCTGGAGCTATTCAGATACCCTAGTGTTTTCCAAAGAAAAGCTCTTAAAAGAAGAATCAGATCTCCTACAAAATGAAATCTCCCAGGGTGTCAGTATGATGCTGAACAGTCTCCAAACTTGTTGTGTTTGTGATCTAGAACTGATTCACCAGCCTTGATCTAGTCACGTATTCATCTGAGGGGCCATGATGGACTCCTGAAACATCCCTGGAATATGGGAGGAGCACCAGCAGGGCTTCTCAGTCAAGCTACTGATTCCTTGAGTTTAGATCCTGGTAAGCAGTGTCCATTTATATAACTCTGACACACTGGAGCTATTGTATTTTGTAAGAAGTTCATATTTCCAGCGCTATGAAATAAACATTTTGTGATAAGTGGAAAGATGATTATTGACTTATATGCATTCTTTTACCCATAGCAGCTTCCTCTTATTCTGTTAGTGTTTCTTACATCTGTTATGTACTTTATTTCTATTTTCTCTTCTTTTGGTGGTATTAACTTGCACGTGGTTTCATTATTATTTTTTCTGTCTCATCTTATTTTTTTAGCAACTTCTTTAGTACCAGGCTGATCTCAATACCATGTGCTTCAAGTACAACAATGTTTGTGATAGTAGTCACAATGTAAATAACTAACATAACTTCCTATATTATTAATTCTTAAAACATCAGAAAGGTAACATTTTAGTGTAGAAATTTGTATGCTTCAGAAACCATTGCCATTGTGTAAAACCCATGGGAAAATAGCATAAAATGCTCTTAAATTTGTTTTAACACCAACAAAGTGGAATATCAAAAGTTTGCTCTCCTGTAGATCATTCAGTTAAATAAAAAATGCACAGACATATACAGTTCTTATTAAAAAATAAGATACTTTGGGGAATAGAGTAGATAGTCATGATCTCTACTTGCAGGAAACATCTAAAGAGAACATGTTTTCAGGTGGACATTGATAGGAAGACTATGAGGAGACATTGGATGTCATCTGGAGCCCAGAAGGGGGTGTCATTCTGACATTAGCATTAATGCACACATAATTTCACGCTTTAGTGACTTTCCAGGGTTTCTGGGTCCCATTTAAAGACACAGATTACAAAATACAAGAGGTAATCAAGAAAACTTTTCAGGGCTTCCCTTCCCCGGTGGCGCAGTGGTTGAGAGTCCGCCTGCCGGTGCAAGGGACACGGGTTCGTGCCCCGGTCTGGGGAGATCCCACATGTCACGGAGCGGCTAGGCCCGTGAGCCATGGCCGCTGAGGCTGCGCGTCCGGAGCCTGTGCTCCGCAACGGGAGAGGCAACAACAGTGAGAGGCTCGTGTACCGCAAAAAAAAAAAACACGAAAAAATGAAAAGTTTTCATTTCTGTAAGGTGTTAATTAGCCACTGTGGTCTTAGGGCTCTCAGTAATTCTGTCTTACATTTACTCCCATAGGTCTTTTATTCCTTTTTGGCCATTCAAAACAGATAGGTCAACTTTGACCTCCATGTGGCCAAATCCACTGCTAACATTTAGATCTTCTGCTTAGTCAATCTCAGCAGCCTTTCGAATGGTGATTGGTCTTTCAGACTTGTAAGATTTCTTTCTCTGATTTTTTCCTCTCAAATTACTGGCTGCTGTTACTTTCTTTCTTGATTCCTTTTATTTTCTTCAAACTTTAAAGTTAGGAAAACTTTCAAAGATCCTTCCTGAGTTCACCACTCCTCTACCTTTCCCCTTAGTCTCTATCTTTAATATCATTCTAGTTGACCTACTCCATTCCTATAGCCTTAAATATCATCTACATGCAGTTGACTTCACTGAACTACAGATTTAAGTATCTAAGAGTTTTGTAACACCTCTGTTTGTATTTGAATTAGACACCCCAAATTTACCATGAACAAAACCTAATATTTGATCTACAAACATATCCCTGTCTCAAATAAGTCCTCCATTAGTCTTTTCCTTTTTAATAAATGGTGATATGATACCCAGTGGCTCAAGAGAAAATCCTATGGGTCATCTTTTGTCCCACCTCCCTTAAGATCCATTAGAACGATAAGCCCTGTCTTAACAATATATGCTGAATCTGCCACCACTTTCTAGTCTTACCTAGTGAGGCCCAGCTACTGACATTGCACACCTGACTATCACAACAGTTCCCTGTCTGATCTCACTACTTTCACTCTTGTCATCTTACAATCATTCTTTACATAGCCATAAAAATGTTATTTTTGGACATATATCTAATATGATTATTCTCCTGCTTAAAATTTTCAATGGCTTTCTATAGCACTTAGAATAAGTTCTAAACCCTTTATCAGAGCCTACTAGTCTCTTTTTATTCCTCTTATCTTATTTTCTACCAATCTTTCTCTCAGTACATGCCAGCTTCAACAACCTTTCTGTTCCTAGAAAATACCAAACTCTGGGATTTCTGGGAAAATCAGGAACTTTTCACTTGTGTTCATAGTCTCAGAAATGTTCCTACCCCAGTTTTTCTCACTACTGTCTCCCATATATTACTCAGGTTTCAGCTTGAATATCTTCTTCTCAGAGATGCTTTCCTTGGCACTTTTTCTGAGTAGTCATTTCCTTTTCTTCATCACTCTATTATTTTACTTTATAATTTTCTTCATAACTTATCACAAAAAGAAATGATTTTAAAATTTTGTATATGTTTGTTTACTCTTCTCTGTCTTCTTCCACAGAGAAGAAGAAAAGGAAATGACTTAAAGGAAAGCTAGGATATAGCTTTCCCAGTGCCTAGACCTTTGTCAGGCACATATGAGACACTCAAATATTTGTTGCAGAAATGATTAATTATATAGACTATTTGTTTAAGTTGAAAATTTTGGCCTCACTCCACACTACTGAGTAAGAATTTTTAGGTGGAGAAGTGTCCCTGGAAATCTGCACAGTTACTAAGAGTCTAAATATTTTTTTGTTCAGATGGAAGTTTGGAAATCACTTTCTTCTTGATGAAGTCAGAACCCAGTCATGAAGAACTTCTAAAGTGGACAAGCATATTATCTGTTTCCCCTGGAATTCTAATTTATTTCACTGAAGAGCTAGTGTATGCAGTTAAGTGATGGAATTTTCTGGGATTAATTTTTCTGTGAAAACATTAGAACTGACTTCCCCTGACTGCTGGGGAAGCTGGGCTCAAGCTGGACTCTCATTTGGAGTGACTGCAGCTGGATTTCAGTGTGGCCCTCTGGATTTTTTCATTCCAGTACCAAAGTCTTGGATTGTTGAGGGAAACTGGAGGCTTTCTTAAGCTACGGGAGGGACGGGCACTTCAGCTGTCAATGCCTCACTTTCCACCTTGTTTTGTTGCTGTTAACTGCCTTCAGCTACCTTGATTTGATGCAACTTTGGCAGGAAGTTTCAACTCTGCCTGGGTATTAATAAACTGACATACAGAAATCTGGGAAAATACTACCTTTCGGAAATCTTAGCTAATTGTATACGAAAATAACGCATCAGGTGATATTTGTTTTCTATATTTGTATAACAGAAATGTTATATACTAAACAAGAATATTACTAAGATATTTATTACCATTCCTTTTCTTTCTCAGGTCAGAGTTTCTTCCTTTCTTTTTTTTTTTAACATCTTTATTGGAGTATAATTGCTTTACAATGGTGTGTTAGTTTCTGCTTTATAGCAAAGTGAATCAGCTATACATATACATATATCCCCATATCTCCTCCCTTTTGTGTCTCCCTCCCATCCTCGCTATCCCACCTAGGTGGTCACAAAGCACCAAGTTGATCTCCCTGTGCTCTGCAGCTGCTTCCCACAAGCTATCTATTTTACATTTGGTAGTATATATAAGTCCATGCCACTCTCTCACTTTGTCTCAGTTGACCTTTCCCCCTCCCTGTGTCCTCAAGTCCATTCTCTATGTCTGGGTCTTTTTTCCTGTCTGGCCCCTACGTTCTTCAGAACCATTTTTTCTTTTTCTTTTTAGATTCCATATATATGTGTTAGAATACAGTATTTGTTTTTCTCTTTCTGACTTACTTCACTCTGTATGACAAACTCTAGGTCCATCCACTTCACTACAAATAACTCAACTTTGTTTCTTTTCATGGCTGAGTAATATTCCATTGTATATATGTGCCACATCTTCTTTATCCATTCATCTGTCAATTGACACTTAGGTGGATTCCATGTCCTGGCTTTTGGAAATAGAGCTGCAATGAACATTGTGGTACATGACTCTTTTTGAATTATGCTTCTCTCAGGGTATATGCACAGTAGTGGGACTGCTGGCTCATATGGTAGTTCTAATTTTGGTTTTTTAAGGAATCTCCATACTGTTCTCCATAGTGGCTGTATCAATTTACATTGTCACCAACAGTGCAAGAGGGTTTCCTTTTCTCCACACCCTCTCCAGTATTTATTCTTTGTAGTTTTCTTGTTGATGGCCATTCTGACTGGTGTGAGGAGATACCTCACTGTAGTTTTGATTTGCATTTCTCTAGTGATTAATGATGTTGAGCATTCTTTCATGTGTTTGTTGACAATCTGTATATATGCTTTGGAGAAATGTCTGTTTAGTTCTTCCGCCCACTTTTGCATTGGGTTGTTTGTTTTTTGGATATTGAGATGCATGGGCTGCTTGTAAGCTGTAGAGATAAATCCTTTCTCAGATGCTTCATTTGCAAATATTTTCTCACATTCAGAGGGTTGTCTTTTCGTCTTGTTTATGCTTTCCTTTGCTGTGCAAAAGTTTTAAGTTTCATTAGGTCCCATTTGTTTATTTATGTCTTTATTTCCATTTCTCTAGGAGGTGGGTCAAAAAGGATCTTGCTGTGATTTATGTCATAGAGTGTTCTTCCTGTCGTCTCCTCTAAGAGTTTTATAGTGTCTGGCCTTACATTTAGGTCTTTAATCCATTTTGAGTTTATTTTTGTGTATGGTGTTAGGGAGTGTTCTAATTTCATTCTTTTACATGTAGCTGTCCAGTTTTCCCAACACCACTTATTGAAGAGGCTGTGTTTTCTCCATTGTATATTCTTGCCTCCTTTATCAAACATAAGGTGATCATATGTGCATGGGTTTATTGCTGGGCTTTCTATCCTTTTCCATTTATCTGTATTTCTGTTTTTGTGCCAGTACCATACTGTCTTGATTACTGTCGCTTTGTAGTATAGTCTGAAGACCAGGAGCCTGATTCCTCTAGCTCCGTTTTTCTTTCTCAAGATTGCTTTGGCTACTTGGGGTCTTTTGTGTTTCCATACAAATTATGATATTTTTTGTTCTAGTTCTGTGAAAAATGTCATTCATAGTTTGACAGGGATTGCACTGAATCTGTAGATTGCTTTAGCTAGTATATTCATTTTCACAATGTTGATTATTCCAATCCAAGAACATGGTATGTCTCTCCATCTGTTTGTATCATCTTTAATTTCTTTTATCAGTGTACTGTAGTTTTCTGCATACAAGTGTTTTGTTTCCTTAGGTAGGTTTATTCCTAGGTATTTTATTCTTTGTGTTGCAGTGGGAAATGGGAGTGTTTTCTTGATTTCACTTTCAGATTTTTCATCATCAGTGTATAGGAATGCCAGAGATTTCTGTGCATTAATTTTGTATCCTGCTACTTTACCAAATTCATTGATTAGCTCTAGTAGTTTTCTGGTAGCATCTTTAGGATTCTCTATGTATAATATCATGTCATCTGCAAACAGTGACAGCTTTACTTCTTTTCCAATTTGGATTCCTTTTACTTATTTTTCTTCTCTGATTGCCGTGGCTAAAACTTCCAAAACTTTGTTAAATAACAGTGGTGAGAGTGGGCAACCTTGTCTTGTTCCTGATCTTAGTGGAAATGCTTTCAGTTTTTCACCCTTGAGGATGATGTTAGCTGTGGGCTTGTCACATATGGCCTTTATTATGTTCAAGTAAGTATGCTCTATGCCTACTTTCCAGAAAGTTTTAATCAGAAATAGGTGTTGAATTTTGTCAAAAACTTTTTCTGCAACTATTGAGATGATCATATGGTTTTTATTCTTCAATTTGTTAATGTGATGTATCCAATTGATTGATTTTCATATATTTAAGAATCCTTTCATTCCTGGGGTAAACGCCACTTGATCATGGTGTATGATCCGTTTAATGTGCTGTTGGATTCTGTTTGCTAGTATTTTGTTGAGGATTTTTGCATCTATGATCATCAGTGATATTGGCCCGTAGTTTTCTTTCTTTGTGACATCTTTGTCTGATTTTGGTATCAGATTGATGGTGGCCTCGTAGAATGAATGTGGGAGTGTTCCTCCCTCTGCTATATTTTGGAAGAGTTTGAGAAGGATAGGTGTTAGCTCTTCTCTAAATGTGTGATAGAATTCGCTTGTGAAGCCATCTGGTCCTGGGCTTTTGTTTGTTGGAAGATTTTAAATCACAGTTTCAATTTCAGTGCTTGTGATTGTTCTGTTTATATTTTCTATTTCTTCCTGGTTCAGTCTTGGCAGGTTGTGCTTTTCTAAGATTTTGTCCACTTCTTCCAGGTTGTCCATTTTACTGGCATATAGTTGTGTGTAGTAATTTCTCATGATCCTGAGTATTTCTGCAGTGTCAGTTTTTATTACTCCTTTTTCATTTCTAATTCTATTGATTTGAGTCTTCTCCTTTTTTTTCTTGATGAGTCTGACTAATGGTTTATCAATTTTGTTTATCTTCTCAAGGAACCAGCTTTTAGTTTTATTGATCTTTGCTATCGTTTCCTTCATTTCTTTTTCATTTATTTCTGATCTGATCTTTATGATTTCTTTCCCTGTGCTAACTTTGTTTTTTTTTTTCCTTCTTTCTCTAATTGCTGTAGGTGTAAAGTTAGGTTGTTTATTTGAGATGTTTCTTGTTTCTTAAGTTAGGATTGTATTGCTATAAACTTCCCTCTTAGAACTGCTTTTGCTGCATTCCATAGGTTTTGGATCATTGTATTTCCATTGTAATATTTTTGTAGGTATTTTTTGATTTCCTCTGTGATTTCTTCAGTGATCTCTTGGTTATTAGGTAGTATATTGTTTAGCCTCCATGTGTTTATAATTTTTATAGATTTTTTTTCCTGTAATTGATATCTAGTCTCATAGCATTGAGGTCAGAAAAGATACTTGATACAATTTCAGTTTTCTTAAATTTACCAAGGCTTGATTTGTGACCCAAGATATGATTTATCCTGGAGAATGTTCCATGAGCACTTGAGAAGAATATGTATTCTGTTGTTTTTGGATAGAATATTCTATAAATATCAATTAAGTCCATCTTGTTTAATGTATCATTTAAAGCTTGTCTTTCCTTACTTATTTTCACTTTAGATGATCTGTCCATTGGTGAAAGTGGGGTGTTAAAGTCCCCTACTATGATTGTGTTACTGTTGATTTCCCCTTTTATGGCTGTTAGAATTTACCTTATGTATTGAGGTGCTCCTATGTTGGGTGCATACATATTTACAATTGTTATGTCTTCTCCTCGGATTGATCCCTTGATCATTATGTAGTGTCCTCCTTTGTCTCTTGTAATAGTCTTTGTTTTAAAGTCTATTTTGGCTGATATGAGAATTGCTACTCCAGCTTTCTTTTGATTTCCATTTGCCTGGAATATCTTTTTTCATCCCCTCACTTTCAGTCTCTATGTGTCCCTAGGTCTGAAGTGGGTCTCTTGTAGACAGCATATATACAGGTCTTGTTTTTGTATCCATTCAGCCAGTCTATGTCTTTTGTTTTGAGCATTTAATCCATTTACATTTAAGGTAATTATCAATATGTATGTTCCTATTACCATTTTCTTAATTGTTTTGGTTTTGTTATTGTAGGTCTTTTCCTTCTCTTGTGTTTCCTGCCTAGAGAATTTCCTTTAGCATTTGTTGTAAAGTTTGTTTTGTGGTGCTCAATTTTCTTAGCTTTTGGTTGTCTGTAAAGGTTTTAATTTCTCCATCGAATCTGAATGAGATCCTTGTTGGGTAGAGTAATCTTGGTTGTAGGTTTTTCCCTTTCATCATGTTAAATATGTCCTGCCACTCCTTTCTTGCTCTCGGAGTTTCTGCTGAAAGATCAGCTGTTAACCTTATGGGGATTCATTTATATGTTATTTGTTGTTTTTCCCTTGCTGCTTTTAAAGTTTTTTCTTCATATTAAATTTTGATAGTTTTATTAATGTGTGCCTTGGCATGTTTCTCCTTGGATTTTTCCTGCATGGGACTCTCTGTGCTTCCTGAACTTGATTAACTATTTCCTTTCCCATATTAGGGAAATTTTCAACTATAATCTCTTCAAATATTTTCTCAGTCCCTTTAATTTTCTCTTCTTCTGGAACACTTATAATTCGACTGTTGGTGTGTTTAATGTTGCCCCAGAAGCCTCTGAGGATGTCCTCAATTCTTTTTATTCTTTTTTCTTTATTCTGCTCTGCAGTATTAGTATTTACACTATTTTATCTTCCAGGTCACTTATCCGTTCTTCTGCCTCAGTTTTTCTGCTATTGATTCCTTCTAGAGAATTTTTAATTTCACTTATTGTGTTGTTCATCATTTTTTGTTTGCTCTTTAGTTCTTTTAGGTCCCTGTTAAACGTTTTATATATTTTCTCCATTCCATTTCCAAGATTTTGAATCATCTTTACTATCATTATTCTGAAATCTCTTTCAGGTAGACTGCCTATATCCTCTTCGTTTATTTGGTTTTGTGGGTTTTTGCCTTGCTCCTTCATCAGCTGTGTATTTCTTTGTCTTCTCATTTTGCTTAACTTACTGTGTTTTGGGGTCTCCTTTCACAGCCTGCAGGTTTGTAGTTCCTCTTGTTTTTGGTGTCTGCCCCTAGTGGCTAAGATTGTTTTAGAGAGTTTTGTAGGCTTCCTGGTGGAGGGGACTAGTGCCTGTGTTCTGTTGGATGAAGCTCTACCTTGTCTTTCTGGTGGTCAGGTCCAAGTCTTGTAGTGTGTTTTGAGGTGTCTGTGAACTTATTATGATTTTAAGCAGCCTCTCTGCTAATGGATGGGGTTGTTTTCCTGTCTTGCTAGTTGTTTGGCAAAGGGTGTTCACCACTGTAACTTGCTGGTCGTTGAATGGAGCTGGGTCTTGGCAGTGAGATGGAGATCTCTGGGGGATTTTCGCTGTTTGATATTATGTGGAGCTGGGAGGTCTCTTGTGGACCAATGTCCTGAACTCGGCTCTCCCTCCTCATAGGCAGAGGCTTGACGCCCAGCCAGAGCACCAAGTCCCTGTCATCCACACGGCTCAGAATAAAATGGAGAAAAAAAGAAAGAAAGAAAGAAAAAAATAAAATAAATTTATTAAAATAAAAAATAATTATTAACAATAAAAAAGTTTGTTTAAAGTAATAAAAAGAAAGAAAGAAAGAAAGAAAGAAAGAAAGAAAGAAAGAAAGAAAGAAAGAAAGAAAGAAGGGAGCAACCAAACCAAAAAACAAATCCACCAATGGTAGCAAGTGCTAAATACTATGCTATATTAAAAAAAAAAATGGACAGAAAGAACCCAGGACAAATGGTAAAAGCCAACCTATACAGACAAAATCGCACATAGAAGCATACACATACACACTCACAAGAAGAGAAAAAGTGAAAAAAAATATATATCATTGCTCTCAAAGTCCACCACCTCAGTTTGGGATGATTCATTGTCTATTCAGTTATTCCACAGATGCAGGGTACATCAAGTTGACTGTGGAGATTTAATCTGCTGCTCCTGAGGCTGCTGGGAGAGATTTCCCTTTCTCTTCTTTGTTCACACAGCTCCTGGGATTCAGTTTTGGATATGGCACTTCCTCTGCATATAAGTCATCTGAGGGCATCTGTTCCTTTTGGGAGGTCTGAGTTCTTCTTCCAGCATTCAGTAGGTGTTCTGTAGGGGTTGTTCCACATGTAGATGTATTTCTGATGTATTTATGGGGAGGAAGGTGATCTTCATTTCTTATTCTTCTGCCATATTGAAGCCCCTCTAGAGTTTATTTCTAAGATTAAGAGAACTTTATATACTCATTTGTATATTTGTTAGAAATAGCTTCTAAATTATTTTATTTCTAATTTTTTTCATTTTGCTGGTTGAAGCTAAATGTTGTTAAAAATACCAATTTTAGTATTGAATTTGTCCATTTGTTAAGCATGTGTTGAGGATCTGATTTGTGCCTATCTAATCATCAATAACCTATCTATCCATTAAGGTTCAGCTCAAAGCCACCAGTGAGACCTTTCCTAATTTGTGTAGGCAGAACTAATTTTCCCTTTGCTTAAAACAAGCAAATGAACAAACAAACAAAAGTCTGTGAATACCTTATTGGAGCACTTATTACATTTATTGAAATTGTGTACATGTTTATTTTCCCCTCACAGGTCTGTAAGATCCTTAAAGGTGAAAAAAAATCCTTTGTACAAATCCCTAGCATTTAACACAACAGTTGATGTAAAAAAAATATTTAGTTTTTTAGTGAATGAATGAAATTTGAAAGATTAGATGGGGGACATGTGAGTCCTCTCCCCAAGGAAGTAACAGGATAGTGGAGTTGAATCTAGCTCTTTCTTTACTTTTGCAGGGAAGCCTCTTTCAATAATTAGTATGTTAACTCCACGTGAATGTGGTACCAAGTGTCTCTATAGCTGATTACATTTTTAAATCGTATAGTGTATTCAGGGACACACTGAATTTGCCAACTGTTTTAGATGAGATGAGGATCATCCTATGGTCAATATAGTTTGGAAAATGTAGTTAAGCAAAATGATTTTTTTAAACTGGCATTTTCAAGAATGTTACCATGTGTATGTATACCATAAATTTGCAAGAGATATTTTGAGGATAAATATTTATTTGGGGGATCATCTAGTGAGATTAATGCTTCAAGAAATACACATCAGTAAACAGTGCTTTAGTGGATCCGCTCTCCATTAACCAACATTGGATTAAAAAAGAAAGTGGGAGTTTGATTGACAGGTTTCCTGGGAAATTATCCCACCAACTACAATAATCAAAAATGTCAGGACCAGGAATGATGTTGCCCAAATCCACTGTGAGAATAACTGATTCATTTTAATAGAATATATTTGCATCACAAACCTAGTAGATAAAAGTAGATGACAATGTTTTTTTCCCCAGAAGTTTACAGTAATATAATTTGAGGTGAATAAAGTAAAAATTCTATCCCAAGAGTTAAGGAATATATCAAAGACTTAAGAAAAGGAGGGAAGATAGTGAATTATTTGTAGAGCTGGCCCTTCTAACCTTCAGAGAAGCCAAGGATTTTCTTTGGCCCCTCTTCAAGGCTCTGAATTCCTACCTTCTTTATGTCCCTCCATCTTTCTTTCCCATGACTGCCTTTCATCAGTCATTCAATGGCGTATAATCTTTCAGCTATAAGGTTTGGAAACAATTCCTATAAAATTAATTTACTCAATTATACTGAGGACTGTTTGGTCCTCTGTCACTCACATAGTTTTAACTGGAAACACTGACTTTAATACCAAAGAATGAATGTTTAATGTTTGATGAACCTCTAATCCCTGAAAATGGCCAAGGGAGACAGCAGTTTCCCTGCTCAAGCCATGCCAAGAGGCTCATTAGGCTGACCTTGATCTGTAGCCAGCTTATGGGTCATAGCAGAATTTCTTGCACTGATGCTAAGGGTCTCAGTGATGATTTAAACTTTGCGTGGAGAGATGTAATCTTTGTTCAATGAGAATTCTTCTGATTTCCTGATAATTTACCTGTGGGACAAAGGCTGCCTTGTGACACAATGAAAGGCTTATTGTGCAAGTAGAATCTTGTTGGATAACTTCTGTCTTATACTGAAGGAAAGTTTCTCTTCCTTGCCAGCTGCTACCTTTTTCTCCTTCAGGGGTTTGTTTCTAGAGTGTTCATCATGGGATTTATGGGAACTGATGATTAGGACAAATTGTTCCTCAATAAAAGTCACCAACCTTTGCTATATGCACTTACTTTGTATGGAAGAGAAGATATATTTGATAAACTGAAAGCCTCTGAGCTTGGTTTTCCCATAGTTGATGAAATGTTAAATGCTTTAAGACAGTGTGTGTGTGTGTGTGTGTGTGTGTGTGTGTGTGTGTGTGTGATGCTTGCATTTTCTTGTGACAGATATTTTTATTCATGACTTGCCATTTTATGGGCCCTACAAATCTCTATAGCAAAGTATGTGTAGGCACAATGTTACCCAATTTGTTGTGCTAACGTTGTAATTAAAAGAGAACTGTCACCACTTAAATATTGATTTTAAGAAGTTTATTTTCCTCTCACAAGAAAGAATCTTTTGCTAACTTAGATGGTGATATAGGTCAGAGATATTAAAAAGCTCTTTTTTTTGAAAATTAGGAATTTTGAAACTTTTATTAATATATTCCATTTATCAAACATTCACTGAATACTCTCTACTATGCTAAGTACTGGGGAATAGTTATATTATTGTGATACTCCAGGAACTTACAATCTTTTCAAGAAGGAAAAGAAGTGGAAATGATTTATTTTATTAGAAGGTAAAGTATAATAAGATTCATAAAAAAGTGGAAAAAATGCAGTGGGAGTGGGGTCAAAATGATAAGTGATTCATTCTGTTCGGAGAGATAGAAGAAAGTTTTCAGGCAGGTCATAATATTGGATTTGAACCTTGAGAGATAAATTGGGTTTAAGCAATGACACAGAGGAATGGACATTCCATGAAGACAGAGCATAATAAACAAAGTCACAGTTGAGTGTGACATCCACTGGTGGGGAATGGCAGTGGCCTGGTGTGACAGTAGAGGATGCAAGGGAGGCTGGGGGGGTGCCCTGGGGGATTTGAAAAGAAGCTGGAGGTTAGTATGTAGAGGCCTTGAATGCCATGTGGGGGAAGATGGACTTCTTATTGTAGGCAAAAGAAGCCTTACAGGCATTTGAGCAAAACAGAAATATAGGTCATTGTATGTTTTTTAAAGCTAACTCTAGTGGCAGTTTGGCAGCTAGATTAACACAGGAGGGGCTGAGGTCACTTACCCTTATTAGCATGAATTTAATTTCTCTTCCTGAAACAAAGTGAAAAGAGATGGACTTAACTAGTCTTTGGTACTGTCATTGTGGAGTCCTGGATACAGAATTTATTTTACTAGATATACTGCTGAAACAAAGGCATAAGACTTGGACACTGGGTTTTACTTCTTTTCTGCCACATACTAGGTCTATGACCATGTAGGACATAGGACTTTCATGATCTTCAATTTTCCCACATATAAAATGTGATTACTGTACTGAGATTATGTGGAGATTTGGTGATAGAATGATTTGAAAAGGAACTCTAACCTATAAGCATGATATAAATGATTTTATTAGGATCCCATCCATTATCCTTTTTTTTTTTTTGAAGTTAGAGGCTGTACTTTGTTGTTTTTGATATCCTTTACCAACACATCAAGTATAATATGCTTCAGCATATAGATTTCAGACTCAAATGAGTAATTGAGTAATTCAGACTCAATTACTCAAACATGTTTTTGAATTAAATTAAGTCATCTTCTAGTCTCATTGATACAAGCAGTGGAACCACACAGCAAAAGTTACTGAATAGACTTTCAGTCAAGGTAATTCCAGGGCTGGTGGATTTTGGTTACTTCCATTCCAGTACTTACCCTAGAATAGTTAGTCATCAGGAAGTGTATATTAAAATTTGTTAAAATTTATATTGTATTCCTACTGGCAATGCAAATTTAGAAAATGGGAAACCAAGATCTTCTCTTTCATGTTTACTAAAGAGGACGGCAAAAGATATTAACCAGAAAACACTGAATGCTACTTCAATCACATTTATTTTCCTTTGCTTAACAAGAATATTGATTCTTCAAAGAAGTGGCTCACGTTCAATTTTACAGTGACCTGAAATAAATCACAGGCATAAAGTTATTAATCTCAATGGGTTATTTGCTTGTGAACATGTAAGTTTTTTGTTTTTAATTATAAATATTGCCTGAAAAGTATATCTAGTTCAAGGACTGGGAGACTTTCTGCTCAAGAAGACTGAGTAGATGCAGGAAAGAAAGCAGAGGCTTTAGTGGTTGGTATTAGATGAAAGTTTTTGTCCTCTGGGTCCTAATATAGTCTTTAGTATAGTCTACATTTCCTCAATTCATTGGTAATTAACAGATTATCAGTGTGTTTTTGAGATGATGAGATGATAGGGACCTCTATTTCAGATGGAGCATTCAGCCTTTAGGATTTTATTTCAATGTGATAATTAGAAGTTAAGTTTGGGGTTTTAATACTAACTAGAAAAATGGATGATTTTCTAAGGAATAGGTTGAAGTCTACCTTAGACCCTAGATCCACAAGTTCATCAATTATGTTCTTTACTTTGGTTAAAGTTTTGTCTTCTTTAGTGCTCTGATTCAGTCCTTAAATGCACCATTGTTTTTATTTTATTTTATTTTTTTAACATCTTTATTGGAGTATAATTGTTTTACAATGGTGTGTTAGTTTCTGCTTTATAACAAAGTGAATCAGTTATACATATACATAAGCACCATTGTTGATGATAGTAGAAATGTTAAAAATATTTTGTAAAAATGTTTTAATAAGAAAGAGTTTATTTCTATTATATCACGGCAAGTGAGGGATTTAAACTGCTGTGTTGGTTGGATCGTGGAAGTATACACATTTGTACCTCTGAGTAGAGACCGTAACAATTTCTACCAGAAAAAAAGATTGAAATAAATTATAACAATGGGGCTAAGTGAAAACCCTGTAACATTTTTTTTTTCATAGAATGATGTATTCTGATCCACAGACAACAAAGTTAAAAAGCGCATGCTGGGGACTTCCCTAGCAGTCCAGTGGTTAAGACTCTGTGCTCCTAGTGCAGGGGATAACTAGGATCCTGCAGGCCAAAAACCCAAAAAACAAAAATAAAAACAAACAAAGAAAATACATGCTTTGTACTCTGTATACTTACCAACTATTTCATCTTAAATTGCACTGGGACTTCTCTTTCTTGTTTAATGCTCATTAAGAGGGGTAGTTGTAGAGACAGACACAGGTACTGGAATAGGAGGATAAAAATAGGCCCACCATGGTTATAGGAATTGTGGATATGGGTGAAATGGATACTGGTAAGGGGGCAAAAAAACTGTGAAGGTAGTTCATCACTCCCACTGACCTGTTGAGAGAAAGAAATTAAAAGAACACGTAGGTCTTAATTTTTAAGTAGATGTTATAGAATCTGTGAAATCATTTACCATTTCTGTGTAAACTATGAAGAGGGATTTGATTAATTTGCATAATTTTAGAAAATTTTAGGAAATTACTTAGAGATAACAATGTTCTTGTACCTTTCTACTCATAGCCAAATTTTCCTGATAATTGCTTCTGTAAATATAAGGTCAAGGGGAGGGTTTTGATGAGGAGATGTCAGATTTCTCTCTTTGCATTTATACAAGGTCTTTACCCAAAGTCTTTTAGACATAATCTCTCCTATTTCTTTTCTCCCTTCACTCTTTCCCTCTCTACCTTCCATCCATATTCCTATCAATTTCTGTATTCTTAATACTCTATAGTTTTGGCCTCAAAATCATGCTTCTTTTCAGATAATAAGATTTATCTGAGTGTAAACAAGTTCCTAAACAAGACATTCCCGTTTCAAATTTTATTTTCTTAAACATTTTTTAATTAACTGTTTAGACAAAAATAAGACTTTAGTGAATTGCCACTGGTGGGGTCATCAAAGCAAGCCCATATTTCCTAATTCTCAAGTTTTTGTTATTATTATTATTGTTATTATTACCTTCTCTGGACTGGGTTTTGTAGAGTTAAAGCAGAGCGAAGGCATGAGTGATTATGCACCTTTATTAGGCTAGATAATTTTAGTAAAAAATATTATAATCCAATTCATCATAAAGTGATTCAAATTTCAATTTGGTCCCACTTTTTAAGATGCTGAGGTAATTCTCTTTCTAACAAGCAGGGGTCAAATCCCCGAAGGCTTAACCTCTGTTGAGTCTAATACCCAAACTCTTTAAGGATTTCTCTAGAGTTTGAGAAGCTTGGATAAAGGAATATCTTTAACCACATTTATGGATATTTCACATGGAAATCTTACATGTTAAAAAGAGAAAGTGTAACTTACACTTCGTTCTTCTCTTTCCTTGTCTTGAGAGACCTAAAGATCAAATAGTGAAGTTAATTCATCTCATGCTAATAAAACACACAAACTGAAAAACATATACATATGCATGAAAGAAAGAATTTGACTATCCACTACCTAATATTGTTTCATAGTATCCTTTTTTTTTAAATCTAGAATTTGAGCTTCCAGAAAATATTGTAGAAATTATTTTTCTGAAAAGTGTTAATATTTATTCTAAATGCCTCAAATTCACCACTGCACCAAGGCTATGTGGAATTAATCTACACACTGAACAGTATATGAATTATAAATTGTATAGAATACAATGTTAAAAAGCCAAATATTAGACATGCTTAAAATAGAAAAAAATTTCTAAGATTCATGAATCAACATGAACCAAAGAAAACACTACCCCCCCCCAAAAAAAACCAATAAATACTCTGGAATGTAGAACTGCTCACTGGGAAACCAATGGTCACTGCCAAGATGGCTGTGAGCAGAAGGAGAACTTTCATCATATTCAGAAGTTTTCTCAGAGTAATAGAAAGACCTATTTGCTAACACAAATTCAGAAGATCTAGTTGTAGTACAAATTATGTTATTAATAGCTCTTTGACCTTGGACCAGTTACTTAACAATCTTAGGGCATCGACCTATTTGGAGAACATTATTTTTTAGGTAGAATCAAATGTATTTTGCAATTTTGATGTTGCCTCAATTCTTTTAAAAAATATATTCACATATTATTTAAGAATAATACTTCTCTGTACACGGTAATAAGTAGCTTCTGGAAAGAAATATGGCCTTGGTTTATACAGAGACTATTAGTGTGGGGATAAGCAGTTACTTAGTGATCTCAATAAGTTCAAAAAAACATTCCATATAATAATGACCATGAAATTAATTTAGGTGACAGATTATTTGCATTGTTTCCCAGGCACCTCCCCAAAATTCCATGCTGTTCGAAGGGATCTATTTTTGATATTTGGTAAAGGACATTTCCAAAGCATTTTGTTCTACTTTAATATCTATTGTAGGCTCCTTATCTTTTGATACACATTGTTATACTATGTCAGTTATAATTGCTAATAAATGTTTGAGAAATCTTAGCTAAATTAAATATTTAACTAATGATCATATTATATAATAGAGAAGTAGACAATAAAACATAGAAACTTGCATTTTAAAATATTTTGTCATGAATACAATACACATGTATATAATATTTGACTTCAAACACAAATGGGCAGTTTTCCCTATAGGATGGTATCATTAGTTGTTAGTTCTCTTCTTTGTCATGGTGTAGATGCAGGCAACACTGGAGAACATAGGAGGGGTCTGGGAAAGGCAATCAGATTGGAAAGTGGGCTAGGCTAGGGGACTTTTCTTCACGTTGCCCTCATATTTATTCAGTTATTTATTCATAAAGTATTTCTTGATGACTGATTGTCAAACACTATTCTAGGTATTGGTTATAGATGGCAGTTGAGAACGTCCCTGCTTTCATGGACCTTACTAAGCACACTGTTATAGGTCAATACATTACAAAGATTATTTAATTAATTTTACATTGAGGAAAATGCCAATTGCCCATATCATTATTATTATTTGAGGGTGGCTTTGAGGTGATTAATGGAGATTCTAGGAGGATTTCACCACCTCTTGATGTTTTCTAAATATCTATGAGACAGAAAAATAAAGTGTAAAAGAAAAAATGTACTCAAGTTTTGAACTTTGTCTTTACTTTTTGTCATATTAATCAAAATTCAAAATGGGTTTAAAAAAATACCAGATGATGTTACTATTGTGACAAGACAGGAATTTAAAATTCCAGTCAAGTTCAGAATTCTATAGGAAGATGGGCAGTATAGGTAACTAAGAATAAAAGTTTTACACACACACACACACACATACATTTCACAAACACACATACACACACATAGTATAACTTCTAAGTGCAAAGCATTGTGCTAAGTGCTTGTCAGGGACATAATTTCTGCCCTCTGGCAGCTAGTAAGAAAAGACAGATACTTTTATAATGTAAGGCAAGTTGTGATAAATACTATACCTAGAAATTACAAAATACTGAGAACATATAGAATAAAACAGAGATAAATCAAGGAAATAGTTTTGGAGAGGGTAGAATTCAAGCTGAACATATACAATAGGGAAACTATAAACTGATTTCAAGGATTATTTAAAACCACCTTAAGCAATGAGGTAAATAAACCATATCACAGACTCTTCCAGACCATATCCTGTAGTCAGGACCTAGCATAATTGCTAACTACGACCTTTTATTTTTCTACTTCTCAAGCTGTGGTACCCATAGCAGTATATTGCCGTATGCTGGGGAATACATACTATGTCTCCGAATAAATTAGATGCATCTTCCTGGAGCATCAGTTTCATTCAAGGATTTATAGGAAAACCCAAGTCATTTTTATGTTAAAGTCAACATGATATATTATAGAATGGAATGTAAATATAGCAAATTTTAAAGATAAAACAGGAGGCTACAAATAAATTGGCACCTGTTCATACTTCAGAGAATATCTGGTAGTGCATGTTCCCTTTATTTGCTGACTTAAACCCATAAAATTAAAACTGATGAGACTGAGACTCTTGTTTACAGTCTCAGTGTGCCACCAGCACTCCAGCCCTGCAAAGATTTATTTATGGTCCTTCTAAAATATGCACTTACTATAGCTTGGTGGTGATTTTAAGAAAAATCAAATATGTATACCCCAAATGATTGTTTAATTACTTAAAGTTTACAAATTCAAGCAACCTTTACATGACAGTCTCAATAATTTTAATTTTGACAGTTTCCTGGATACATGTATATATCTCTATCTATCTAGATAATATATATTATATAAAGGTATATAATTTATCTTGATATATTAAGATGAATGATACTTAAGATCTCTCTTACCTCAAACTTCCCAGTCAGTTCCTTCTCTTGGATGCTGTTATAAGAAATGGAAAGTGACTGGCCCTGGAATATCACAGCTATTTTATATACTCAGAAGTGAATGGAATGAAGAAGTCTGCGGTTTGAGGGCCTCTCCCTGGGATCAGTTATTTGTTGAATCATCAACTATCACAATATGTTGAAATTGGGGAATAATTGACATTTACCGTTTCATTGAAACTTTGGCTGAGTGACTACCAAATGCAAATATTTGTGGTTTCTTTTCAAATTTGTATGATTTGTGTATTCAAAGCTTGTCACTTCATGTAATGTTGCTCTGTGCTCTTATTTAATTTTTTTTCTTTAACTTCTATGATTAAAAATTTATTTTCTCAACATCCTATTGGTATTGGTTATAATCTATTGGAAAGTTTTTTGGTAGTGTTGTAATTTTAAGAAAAGAAATAATCTTAAAAATGTTAAGTATGGGTTTAAAACCTTTTGCATGATTCTACTTTCAGCTCTTTGATTTTATTGAGCAGGGTTGGAGTTTCATGCACCATATTTGGAAGCATCAAAGCATCTTGGTTACCTTATGAAACACGATATTCTGTTTTTCAATTAAAGATGCACTTAACACAACATAAGGTGTACAACCATCAAACATAGGACTAAAAACTAGAGCCCTCAAAAAATTCAAGAATCACTTTAAATGTACATGCATAAAACTTAGGCTTTTTATCATATTTATTTAAGAGCCCTCAAAAATATTGCATACTTGCATTCAATTTCTATTTCAGCAGAGTTTTATATGAACCAAATTGTAGCATTGCATCAATGTCCCTTCTTTTCCTTTTATTCTTTCTAGAATTAGTTCTCAAGAGAATTCAGAAAAACAGTAACAGCTAACATTTCTTGAGGACTTTAAGTGCTCAAGCACAAATCTAAGCACTTTGTATGTATTATAACATTTAATCCTCAAAACAACCAACTCCAAAAGCAAAGTACTATTATCAACATCATCCCCATTTTACAGATAAAGAGACTGAGCAGTAATAACAGGTCTAAGGTATCATAACTAGTACTCTGGCAGAGATGGTACTGAATACCAGCAATTTGGTTCTAAAAACCCACACTCTTAACTAGTGCTTTGTACTGTCACTGTAGCAGAAGGTTAGAAAAATCAGTGCAAAACTAGAGAAACATTAAACTTTCTTTGCCTATAATTGAACATTCAAACTCATCTCACTGATTCAAAGAAAACTGCTTCGGTTAGAAACCTAATTTATTAAAACTAGTATATTGTTGGATATCATTTTTCATTTTAACCAAGCTGGGGTTAGAGTCAGTTTCCCCAGGACTAGGATAACAGGTTGTGTGTGTGTGCGTGTGTGTGTGCACATGCAAGTGTATGTATGTACTTGTATGCACGTGTGTATAACATACTATTCACTTCCTTATCTTACGAGTGTGTTTCAATTTCTTACACCTATCTGAAATTGTTCTGACCAAAGCTGCCAGCTACCTCTTAATTGTGGAAATAATAAATGCTTTTCTGACCTCACGTTATGGACATTTTTCTGGTATTTAATAGTGACGAATATTCCCTCTTAGAAAACTAGTTTTCTCTCCCTGGGTTTCTTAAAACCACTTCTCTTGTTCCTTTTCAGCTTTTTTGATAGCACCCTTAAGACTTTGCTGATTCTTTTCCTCAGTTCGTTGTACATGACCACTTATTTATTTAGTCTACATGTGCTCTGCATAATGTAATTTACTTCTGACTCCCTGACCTATGTCTTTAGCTTGAAGTCTTAATCTAACTGCATATTCCACTTAGATGTCTGATGGGTATGAATTATATATATATATATATATATATATATATATATATTCAGTTTGAATTAAACTGAACCTATTATTTTCCCCTCCAAATCTCTCCTCACTTTTATTTAATTCCTCAGCTGATGGTCGATGGTCATTAGTCAATCATTCATCCATGCCAGAAATCTAAGACTCACTCTATCCTTTCCATTCCTTGTCCCTTCCCTTTGGCATAAAGGTAATTAAGTTTCTCCTTTTTGTGTATTCCAGGACTCAATCTCTTCCATTCTATTGCCATTTCCTTAATTTAGTCCTTCATTCTCTTTTGGATTGTTACTATAGCCTCTTAATTAGATTCTCTGTCTCCAATATTCTCCTCTCTCCAACCCATCTTCATCATATTCTTCCAAAGTGGCTTTTAAACCTTTTAAAATGAAACTCATAGGAAAAAAATGCATGATATGTCATAACTGAGTATACACACTCACACACACAACTGAAAAAGTGTTTTAAAAATAATAATTTCATTCATAAATATTTTAAAATACATAATATTTTTTCCAGCTTTGTTGAGACATATTTGATATGTGACATTGGGTAAGTTTAAGGTGTACAATGTAATGGTTTGATATATGTATATGTTATGAAATGATTACCATAATATGGTTAGTTAACACATGGATCACCTCACATGGTTAGCTTTGTGTGTTTGTGTTGTGAGAACATTTAAGATATAACTCTCTCACCAACTTTCAAGTATACAAGAGAGTATTGTTAACTGTAGTCACCATGGTGTACGTTAGATCTCCAGAAATTATTCATCTTACAACTGAAAGTTAGTACCCTTTGACAACCATTGCCCATTTCCTCTACTCCCTAACCCCTGATAGTCCTGTTTCTGTGAGTTTTGTTGTTGTTGTTTAGTTTTCACATATAAGCAAGATAATGAAGTATTTGCCTTTCTAATGAGAACTTTTTTCTTTCCTAATCTTTGATTTCCATTTGTGTAGGCCCACAAGTAGTCCTGATTAAGCTAGCAAGTTGCATAAAGCCATGGTTATCCTGTTCTTGAAATTCTAGCTACTACTATGTGGCAGGAATAATGAAGATGTCAGCCATAAATACCCACAAGCTGCATGAGTTAGAAAGAGTTGTAGATTTGAGACTGGTGTTTATATTTTTAGATCTTCCTTATTGGCTATGAGTAGGAAAGTCATACTCTCTGAGTCTCAGTTTTCTTATCTTTAAAGTGAAGATAAAGATAATTACCTCTGGAATTGGGAATTAAGTGAAATGAAATGTATAAAAACACTCAGCATGCAGTCTGACTTCATAAATGATGGCTCATCAGCATCAGATCTGAAGTTTTGAGTAAATCAGACTCCTGCCACACATCCTAGGGTTCCTCAGATGATTAGGTTTTTTGGCTAATATCAAGGTATATGGAAGCACCTTATGTAGTAATTAGAACCAGATAAGGGCTTGATATGTTAGTTAAATCTGAAAATAAGTAGGGAATTTTGAAGTCAAGCAGTATCAGGAGGGAATTTTATTCTTTCTGGTTGGTGCTCTAACTACTCTCCACACAGCAACCCACCACGTATTAACAAGCTGTAACGCTGGCTGAATTCAGGCAATCGAAGCTGCTGTTCCTTTCTCGTGTTAATCTGAACTCAAATGCCTAGAATCTAATAAACAGAAATCACCCTTGCCTAACAGAACAAAAATTATAGATACAAGAATCTCCTGTGCAAAGTCTTCAGCACCTGGCTGTCCTTCAAATGGCAAGGATAACCCAAGGAAGAGCAACCTGAATGTTTGTCCATTGAGTGGTCTTCAGAAGCCGAACAGTCTATCGTAGGAAAGAGACTTTAGGTTCATTGTGGGGAACTCAGAGGGCAGAAGTGAAACATTAATATATCAAGATATTAAAAATAACCTATAAAAAATTGTTTTAAGTTAAAACCACCTATCTCTGCAGATATTCAAGGAAACGCTGAGTGACCACAAGCTGAGGTGTAGTAGAGGGGATTTTTGCGTAGCCAATGGAATTGGTTAGATGAGCTCTCTGTACTCTTTCAGTTATAATACTCTCAGACTGGGTGTTAAACAGAGATGAAAATTCCTGCTAGAACAAGTTTAACAATTAATAAAATAAAAAATCCCATAGGTGTATTCTCATCAAAGATTAGAATTAGTGGTAAGGAAATACACATTGTAAGCCACACTATGGGAAGGCTTAGCAGTGGATTAACTCACTATTACTTCAATAAGAGAGCAAAAATATCTTGTTCCACATCTTATTTTCCACATCTTGTAATATATATAAATTTGCTATATGTTAGAAATAGTTTGTAGAAATTTAGTACATATATTTTCTTTAGGCATTATCTCTCTTTTTTTGTGACTTGAAAGCCATGAGAAATGAGCTAACTATTAATAGGCTTGCATACATATCAATGCTCAGGAGGAATTTTATATTAAAAAGTCTGGGATGTCTTCCCTCTAAGAGAATGGATGCAGACAAATCTGAATTCTCTTCAAAGCCTCTGAAAATGTTATACATCTAACTAAAAGTGACTTTAGTGACTGTGGATTCCTGTAATAGAATCAGAATCTATGTGTCAATGTTGTAGAATTGAGTGGTTGTCAATTCCCCAGTCTTTATGGCACACCTGACCCCCAGCTGTTAAAAAGGAAAGTGGTCCTAGAGTTCTTATGCCTGGAGTCAGCACCAGCAAGTGGCATAGTCATGGCCGGACAGCCCCATGTCCACCGTGCTGTTCCCTGGAATGGGCCTGGCTCACACTAGCACCCAGTATGTGCTTAATAAATACTTACTGAGAGAACAAGTTAGGTTTTTCAGAAATTGCTTTGGTTATTTCCTGGTGTTCTTTATCAATTACACCATAGCTTGAAGTCCAAAGGCCAACTGCTGAAAATCTCTGTTTATTTACTTTGCCCTATATTCATGAGACATAATTTTATCAGGATAATTTGAATTTTATACCAAGTTCTATTAGTAATTTGTTATTTTTGTGTGGATCAAATGATGGAAATCCTCATATTTGATATATGTAATAAACGGCTTACAAAGCCCACATTGCTGTATTTGACCTATATTACAAACAGCTTATGTAGCCCATTCCAAAAGTTTCCCTTTCCCTCTGTAAAATAAATATTTTCTTTTCTAAAATTCAACTTAGTAATGGTTAAATAAGAAACCTTAAAAAATCAATGACTTCCTTCTATGAACTATTACATTTTTTTCTAAACCGTTTAAGCAGAACCTAAATAGTTTGATATAAAACATGGTTTACAGTACTGCTACCCTGTCTGTGTTACACACAGCTCTGTAGACACTTCCTGTGGTTCCTCTTGAGTAGACATTTTCTGCCGATGGTTCTTCTCATGTAGAGGTTAAGAAAGTGGCCTACAAAGTCTTGCATCCAGGATCTGAATCATACTCCTCCACTTAACTTGGACAAGTCTCTTAATCTTTTATAACCACACATTTATTCAGCATTAAAATAACAATGACAACATTTGTTTCCTGTTTGCCTCATAGCTTTAACAATTTAAATAAAAATGCTGTTTTCTATATGGCAGTGTGTTACAATCAAAAGTCAAACTGTGAATCTCCTTCAGATACATATCTGATCTTTACCATGTTCATGGTCCATAATTTCAAGTTTCCCCCCTTATTTTTATTCTTGAATTATCAAAATATAAAAAGTTTTCTGTATTTAATAAAGATTTTAATTATACTAAATCCTAAAGGATCCACACAATTAGAAAATGTTCTGTTAGCTTTACATTACTCACTATTACCATTGTCAAAAAGATTATGTGTTAGAAGCTGACAAATGCTTTACATGAAATACATTGTATATATTCACCATAGCCCTATGGGATAAGCTATGCAATTATTCTTATTTTACAGATGAGGAAAAGGGGGCTTAGAAGTTAAATATCTAAGATCATAAATCTAATAAACTGTGTAACTGGAATACAGAATTAGTCAGTTCCTAACCACAAGTAATAGGAAATGAATTAGGGAAAAATCTACTTAGTGAATCATAAGGAAGCTGTAGAGATTTTAAATAGTTATATAATCTGTTATTTAAAAATTTGTTTTTATATCAAAAGGGGTTACATTCCAACCTGTTTGGACAAAAGGCTACAACATGTAAAAAAGATAGTCTTTTAGTTTTATATACTTTAAACAACTATATATTAAAAAGATAATACATTTTTATTTGAGTAAGAGAAGATTTAGACTAACCACAAAGTATTCTTCTTCTGCCTTTTGTTCTATTCAGGGTGTCAGCAGATTGGATGCTGCCCACCCATTTTGGACAGGGCAATTTACTCTACTGAGTCCACTGAGTTGGATGCTAATCTTGTGCAGAAAAAGTTTCACAGATACACTCAGAAACAATATTTAATCTAGATACTCTGCTGCAAGTCAAGCTGACAGATAAAATTAGCCATCATACAAGGAAATGTTACCCATACTCTAAAGTAAAATCAGTCAATAGAAACAGACCCACAATCTATTGAAATCAACATATAAGAATGTTCAAGTAAATAGGATTAAACATGTTGAAGGATTTATAGAAATATGATTAATGTATTGAGTGAAATGTTGGAAATTTTCTGAAAAGATAAGAAAATTGTTGAAAAATCAAAAGAAAATCCCAGAACTTAAATTTTAAAATCCTGAAATGAAAATTCATTGGAAGAGATTAATAGTAGAAGCAGATTAGATATAATAGATGAAAAGAGCAATGAATTTGAAGAAGGTCAATAGAAATTTTCCAAACTGAACCACTCAGAAAAAAAAAATTAACAAAGGCTCAATGATCTGAGGGATAATATCAAGTAATTTAATGTACACATTATTGAAGTTCTAGAATGAGAGAAGAGAGAAAATGGAACAGAAAAATAGTCAAAATGGAACTGAGAAAATTTTTTCCAGATTTGGTCAAAAACCAATGCCAAATCCAGGAAAGTCAGTGCACAGCAATTTGGATTCATATAAAGATAACAACACTTTTGCCTATTATAATCAACCACCTAATACCAAAGATATAGAGAAAGTCTCAAAAGCAGCTCAAGAAGAAAGGCAATTTCATATGGGAAAACATCAGTATGACTGATGCTTGACTTTTTATCTGAATCGGTGGAGGCCAGAAGATAATGTAATGACATCTTCAAAGTGTAAAAAGAAATAAATCTGTAAGTTTAGAATTCTACATTCAGAAAGATAATCTATAAAAATGTGGGCTTAATAAAAGAATTTTAAGAGAAATAAAAGTGGAGGAAATTAACAATCATCAGACACAAACTAAGTAAAATTTAAAGAAAGTTCTTGAGGTTAAAGTGAAATTATACTGATAAAAATTCATACCTATAGGAAGTAAGGAATAGCACTAAAGTTGGTAAATATGTCAGTAAGTATAAACATATTTTTTCTTTTTTCTAAAATCTTTAAAAATTTATGGACGTAAAGTGAAATACATGAAAACATTAGCACAAAGGACAATAGAGATGTAAATGGTATTATATTATTGTAAAATAATTTTGTTACCTGTAAAGAGAGAGGATATTAATTCCAGATGGACCATGATAAGTTAAGGATATATAGTATAATTTTCATAGAAACACTAAATGATACATATCTATTAGCTAAGTAGCCTATAAAGGAGATGGATAGGAAAAATAATAATACATGTTTAACTCAAAAAAGAAACAGGAAAACAAAAACACAGGTAACAAATAGAGAACAAAAAGCAAACGGGTGTACTTATACCCAATCATACCAATAATTACACCAAATTTATATAGACTAAACATTTCAATTAAAAGACAAATGTTGAGGCTGGTTAAAAAACAAGAACCAACTATATGCTGTTTATAAGACACACACTTTAAATATAAAGACAAACTGAAAGAAAAGGATGCTAAAGATATATTATGTAAACACTAATCAGAAGAAGCTTGCATGTCACCATTAATATTAGACAAAATAAGGTTCAAAATGAATTATATTATTGGAGATTAATTAGGGTCATGTCATAATGATTAAAAGGTCAGTTCCTCAAGAGCATATTAGTCCCAGATGTGTACATAAAATCAGAGCTTCAAAATATATGAAGAAAAAATTGACAGAAGCAGGCACAATAAATGAATCAACAATTGCAGTTTCAGACTTTCACTTTTATATTTAACTGACAAAATAGGGGAAATTTGAATGACACAATTAATCAAGTTGATCTAAGCGATATTTCTAGAACATGGGGATCAGCAACTTCAGAATATATATTGTTTTTAAAGTGCACAGGAAATAGTCACCAAGACAGACCAAAGTCTGAGCCATTGACTAGGATCAATAACTTTCATAGGAATAAAATGGTATAAAATATGTTCTCATATGATACAGAATATGATTTAAATGGGTTTAATTACAAATCATTAACAATAACATATGTTGAAAATCCCCAAGTATTTAGAGATTTATCAACATATTTCTCTCTAACTCATGAGTTAAAAAGGAGGGCAATAATAAGAAAGAAATTTTTGGCTTTACAATGTTTATATAAAAAGAGAAGAAATGTTTAGAATCAATGATCTGAGCCAGGGGTTGGCAAATTACAGGCTGAGGGTCAAATCTGGCCCATGTCTGTTATTTTTGTAAATAAAGTTTTATTGGAAGACAGCCATATCCATTCTTTGACATATTATCTATGGCTGCTTTCACCCTACAATGTATGAGTTGGGTAGTTGCAACACACTGTTTGGACCACAAAGCCAAAAATATTTACTATCTGGCCCTTTCAAAAAAAAGTTCACTGACACCTATTACAAGCGTTTGTCTTAAGAAGCAAATAGAATAAAGAAAATAAGAAGAAACAAAAATCAATTAAATAAAAACTGAGCAAACAAAAAATTCAATGAAGTCAAAACTTTTTTTAAATGTGATACAGAACTGATGAACTCCTAACTAGATAGATAAATAAAAAAGAAGAGGAAGTAGAGATTATGGAAAGAGACCATAACTACAGATTTGACAGACATTCAAAGGAAAATAAAGTTGCCTGATTAACATCTGCATGCCTATTAATTTGACAACTTAGAGAAATGGACAAGTTGTTTGAAAGACATACTTGCTAAAACTACATAAGAAATTAAGCATTGAGGCAATCCTATATTTAATAAAATAATTGAATTATAATGAAAAATATTCCCCCAAAGAATGTTCTAGTTTCAAATGGTTTCACCAGTGAGGTCTGTCAAACATTTAAAGAAGAAATAATACCAGTAATACACAAACTCTCTTAAAATATAGATAAATAGAACATTTCCCAACTCATTTTATGAAACCAAACCCCAATATAAAACTGTCAGGGACATTATGAGAGAATAAAATTGTTGACTAGTAGTGTTCACAAACACAGATGCAAAAATCATTCATGGAATATTAGTGAATAAGATAAAGCAATATTTTTAAAAGATACCACATTATAACAAATTAGCATTTTTTTTTCCAGGAGTGAAAGGTTGATTGAACATTTAAAAGTGAAACAATATAATTTACTACATTAACCAAATCAAGGGGAAAATTCATATTTTTATTTCAGTAAATGCAGAGAAGTCATTTAACAAAAGTCAACACTCATTCATAATAAAAATTCTCACCAAACTAGGATTTCTCACCAAAAGGGAATTTCCACAATCCTTAAAGGTAATTTATGGGAAATGTTCAGCTGACATCATACTTAATTGTTAAATAATGAATGCTTTCCTCCTAATAACAGTAGCAATGCAAGTATATACACTTTTATTCTTTCTAATCACCATTACACTGGATACCCTAGTCAGAGTAACAAAGTGAGGAAAGGAATAAAAAATGTACAGAGTAATAGAAACAAGTGAAATTATTTTTATTTCCAGAAAACCTGTTTGTTTTTTGGGTTTTTTTTGGTGGAAGATAATATGGAATCTACAAAGCAACTGTGGAAACTGATAAGTGTATTTAGCAAGATCATTGCATACAAGTTCAATGTACAAAAATCAACTGCAACTCTTAGAGGAAAACATAGGAAGAACACTCTTTGACATAAATCACAGCAAGATCTTTTTTGATCCACCTCCTAGAGCAATGGAAATAAAAACAAAAATAAACAAATGGGACCTAGTGAAACTTAAAAGCTTTTGCACAGTAAAGGAAACCATAAACAAGACGAAAAGACAACCCTCAGAATGGGAGAAAATATTTGCAAATGAACCAACAGACAAAGGATTAATCTCCAAAATATATAAACAGTTCATGCTGCTCAATATTAAATAAACAAACAACCCAATCAAAAAATGGGCAGAAAACCTAAATAAACATTTCTCCAAAGAGGTCATACAGATGGCCAAGAAGCACATGAAAAGCTGCTCAACGTCACTAATTATTAGAGAAATGCAAATCAAAACTACAATGAGGTATCACCTCACACCAGTTAGAATGGGCATCATCATCAGAAAATCTAGAAACAACAAATGCTGGAGAGGGTGTGGAGAAAAGGGAACCCTCTTGCACTGCTGGTGGGAATGTAAATTGATACAGCCACTATGGAGAAGAGTATGGAGGTTCCTCAGAAAACTAAAAATAGAACTACCATATGATCCAGCAATCCCACTACTGGGCATATACCCAGAGAAAACCATAATTCAAAAAGACACATGCACCCCAATGTTCATTGCAGCACTATTTACAGTAGCCAGGTCATGGAAGCAACCTAAATGCCTATCAACAGACAAATGGATAAAGAAGATGTGGTACATATATGCAATGGAATATTACTCAGCCATAAAAAGGAATGAAATTGGGTCATTTGTAGAGATGTGGATGCATGTAGAGGCTGTCATACAGAGTGAAGTAAGTCAGAAAGAGAAAAACAAATATAGCATATTAACACATATATGTGGAACCTAGAAAAATGGTACAGATGAACCAGTTTGCAGGGCAGAAATTGAGGCACAGATGTAGAGAAGAAATGTATGGACACCAAGGGGGGAAAGCAGTGGTGGGTGGTGGTGGTGGTGTGATGAATTGGGAGATTGGGATTGACATGTATACACTGATGTGTATAAAATGGTTGACTAATAAGAACCTGCTATATATATAAAAAAAATATCAACTGCCTTTCTATATGCTAAAAATAGAAAATAAAATTTAAAAACATAAAAATATTTAGAAAAATAATTAACAAATAGTGCAAGACCTCTACACTGAGAACCACAGAACGTTTCAGAGATAAATATAAAAATTTATATAAAATATAAATTTACTATCTGGCCACTTTTTTTTTTGAAAGAGCCAGATAGTAAATATTTTTGTCTTTGTGGTCCAAACAGTCTGTTGCAACTACTCAACTCATACATTGTAGGGTGAAAGCAGCCATAGATAGTATGTCAGAGAATGGATATGGCTCTCTTCCAATAAAACTTTATTTACAAAAAAGCAGACATGGGCCAGATTTGACCCTCAGCCTATAATTTGCCAACCCCTGGCTTAGATCATTGATTCTAAACATTTCTTCTATTTTTATATAAGCATTTTAAAGTCAAAAAATTCTTTCTTATTATTGCCTGAATAAGTATATACCATGTTCCTGAACTGGAATACTCAATATGGTTAAGATGCCAAGTATTTCCTGTTTGGTCTTGAGATTCAACACTATCCATTAAAACTTAGCAGGGTAGAAATTGACAATCCACTTCTAAAATTTATATAGAAATGCAAAAGACATAAAGTTATAGTAATAAAGACTGTTTAGTGTTGATGCAAAGACAGAAAAGCAGTTAAATGGAATAAAATAGTCAAAAATAGATGCAGATACATAAAGTCTATTGATTTTCAATAAAGATACAAAGGCAATTCAATAAGGAAAAGATAACCTTTTAAACAAATTATCCTGGAATGATTAGATATCTTTATGGAAAGAATTATCCTTGACCCCTATCTTCACACTCTACACAAAAATCAATGACTATAGATTTAAATGTAAAAGCTAAACCATTAAAAATTCTGTAAGAAAACATAGGAGAATATATTCATTACTTTGGGGTAGGTGAAGACTTCTTTATTAGCACACTAGACACTAACCTTCAAAAAACTGACAAATTTAACTACACCAAAAAAAAAAAACCAAACATTCCAATCCTCAAAAACCACGCTAAGAAATGAATGAAAAGACAAGCTACAGACTGGAAAAAGTATTCACAAAAACATTTATTGGGCCAAGTATGTTATCTAGAATACGTAAGAAGCTCTTACAAATCAATCATAAGAATATGATTGAAAAATTGATTCAAAAAATAGGGCTTCCCTGGTGGCGCAGTGGTTGAGAATGCTCCTGCCGATGCAGGGAACACGGGTTCGTGCCCCCGGTCTGGGAAGATCCCACACGCCGCGGAGCGGCTGGGCCCATGAGCCATGGCCGCTGAGCCTGCGCGTCCAGAGCCTGTGCTCCGCAACCGGAAAGGCCTGCGTACCGCAAAAAAAATAAAAATAAAAAAGATATACTAATTGTCAGTAAGCATAGAAAAACAACATATTGTTAGTCATCAGGCAAATGCAAATTAAAGCTGCAAAATATATAGTATATTAGAGTAGATATAGACTGAACTGTTTAATATATTAGGTTGAGGAACAGATTTAGGAGTCAGGGATAACTTATATATGTTTATTAAAGTCACAGCAATAGAAATGTTCATCCAGTGGTTTCTGAGAGAGAAGAGAGGGTAGAGGTCAAACTTTGTGAAGGTTAATTTTGAAGGGATGTTTGATAGAAGAGGAACTCATGGAAATGACTTAAAAATACAGTTCTAAATGTTGACCAGAATGTGCAGGAATTAGAATTGTGACACATTGCTGACCAGAGTATAAAATGTTACAGCCACATTGGAAACTACTTAGCAGTTAGTTATAATAAACTTACCCTATGATTTATCTCCACTTTGTGGTATTTACTCAAGAGAAATGAAAACATATGTTTACAAAAGGACTTGTACAAGAATGTTCATAGCATTGTTATTCCTAATGGTAAATAATTAGAAACAACCCAAATGTTCTTCAATAGGAGAATAAATAAACTGTAGTATATTCATATAATGTAACATACAATTTAAGCAATAACGTGAATGAATCACAAAAGCATTATACTGAATGAAGGAAGTTGCCACAAAAGAACACAGTGTATAAAGTAATAAAATAATTTTAAAAAATTTAAAAAAGAAAGAAGAGAGAAACCAAACAGAAAAAAACAAATCCACCAATCATAACAAGTGCTAAAAACTATACTAAAAACAACAACAACAACAATTTGAACATACAAAACAAAACAAACAAACAAAAGAATACATAGTGTGTGATTTAATTTATGTAAAGTTCCAGAACAAGCAAAATTAATACATGGTGATAGAAATTTTATTTTTGAAAGTAGTAGCTTGGCATGAGAATGGGGAGACTAGATTGACCAGAAAAGAGAAGGAAGGTGGAGTGGTGGAAATGTTCTGCAACTTGATAGGAGTGATAGTTACAAAGTATACACATTTATATGTATATGTATGCACATGTGTATATGTAAATCAAACTCATCAAACTTAAACTATACATTTAAAAGTATGGCAAGACTATGATGATGGATTGGTTGTGTAAGCAGTATTGGAGGTGAGAACATGCATGGGTTCTGTACATCAGTCTTGAACTAATGCTGTTATAATATATTTAGATAGGAAGCAGCCAGTGGAGTAGGTTGGTAGGGAAAGTTTTGAGGCTAAAGTGTGGATTATCAACTATAAGCAATGTTGATTCTAGAGAAATTATTCTACATAAAGTTTTTCTGGTTAGATCTGTTCAAAATTGAACTGTTTTTCTGCTTTGCCTTTCTTACACTGGCCTGGGATGGAGAGATTTGGATGCCAGGGTTAAAACAAACAGACACATAAAACATAGTTCTTTGCATGTATCCTGGCGATATTTCCATTAACTGTACACTCTTGTCTTCCTAACCTTAGTAACAAAAATGATAGAGTTTAAAGCTCTTCTATAAAGTAGTCTGAAAATATAGAATATTTCACTGATAGTGATTATAGTATTCATGTTTTCAAACATAGTTGTTGCTCAAGAATACCTTACTAAGACTTAACATCTTCTTGAAACAGATTGGATACTGAACAGTCTGAGATTCAGAAAGTTTTTAAGCTGAGTCACTAAGTTGGATTTTTAAAAACCATCCAGAGTAATAAGGTCCTTTTAATATTGCCAAGAATAAAGAAATAAATTTGGCATGCTTAGCTTAATATTAATGTTTTTATCAAAATATTTATTCTTGAAGGAACTTCTCAATGTTTATCTTTGCATTATTTTATTTATGTAGAACTTATCTATTTTATGCTTTTATATGTTAATATTGTGTTTATATAACGTGTAATTTTCAAAGCATTTATTATTGTAACCCCTAATACTGCCAAGTTTTTGACGATTATAGCATGATGCTTTGAGCTTTGTGGTTTTCCCTGAGTTCTGCTTCTCTTCACTGTACCTTCAAATAGAAGAGCTATGTTGTGCTCATTTCTCTTCTTTAGTCTCTGACCATCCCCTTTCTCCTCCTCTTTAAAAAGAGAAGTGGAATACTTGCTATGTTCCAGAATGTTTTCTAAACATTCAGTATGAATTACCATGTTCCTAAGTGCCGAACGTGCGTTTTAACAGACATCTTGTCGTTTGACTCCCCATGTCATGTCCAACATTAAGAGGTCTGTCAATTACTCAGAATTACTTTCAACTCACCAATTTAGGGAAAAAAAGGACAATGTATAAGATGAAGGTAGAATAGGTGATTATTGGGTTACTATTCTATAGGGTAAGTAACATATTCCAGAGTCATAACATTACTAAATGCTGGAAAAAGATATGATTCTAGGAATTGTGATCAACTTTAAAGTAAAATATTAACCAAATTTGCTTGAAACCACCTAATACATGTTCATTCATTTATTTATTCACTCATTCATTCATTTTCCTTTTCATACAAATAGTTTCACACACATCAATACACATCTACATACAAATACGTGAAGTATATTGAATGTCAATTTTTTTTTCTCAGAATTTCAGCTGAAAGTTCAAAGCTGAGAAAATAACTAAGAAGTACTTCCATAATCACAAGTAAAGGGAGAAAATTAACATTTTCTGAGTACAATTGACTCTTGAACAAAGTGGGAGTTAGGAACACCGACCCGCACACAGTCAAAAATCCATGTATAGGGGCTTCCCTGGTGGCGCAGGGGTTGAGAGTCCGCCTGCCGATTCAGGGGACACGGGTTCGTACCCTGGTCCGGGAGAATCCCACATGCCGTGGAGCGGCTGGGCCCATGAGCCATGGCCGCTGAGCCTACGCGTCCGGAGCCTGTGCTCCGCAACGGGAGAGGCCACAACGGTGAGAGGCCCACGTATCGCAAAAAATAAATAAATAAAAATTAAAAATCCATGTATAAATTTACAGCCGGCACTCCACATCTGTGGTTCCTCATCCGAGGATTCAACCAACTGCAGATCATATAGTATGGTTGGAGGTATTTATTGAAAAAAATCTGCTTATAACTGTATCCCCACAGTTCAAAACTGTGTTGCTCAAGGGACAGCCATACTTCATATGAGCCAGATATCTTACATGTGTTATTTCACGTAGTCCTTTCAGAAAGTTTGAAAAGGTAAATATTGTTATCTCTGTTTTACACCAGAAAACTGAGACTCAGGTTAGGTGACTTGCTGAAGGTTGAAAGCCATATTGAAAGCCACATCTGATGAAATCCAGAATCTATGCCCTATTTTGTACTAGATGTTGCTTCTCCAAACCAGTACACATCTTCTTGAGGAGCTATCCTTTTGGGTGATGACAGCCATCTCTCTGTGTATCTGTGTCGTATTGGGAGTGTGTACTTAATGACATCTGTCACCAAATAATTTTGATTTTAATAGGGAGTGCATCAGAAGGAATCTAGCTGAACGGACCTGGGAGGAATAATGAGATGATATGTCAAAGTTAAGTACATACTTTAGTTCATTAGTGTCAGTCACCACACTCGTAAATCCAATGACAGGATGTCTTTATTCTCATTGATGCCACCATTTTCCAGAGCCTTCCTTTATTAATGCAATTATACAATTGATTCAGCAATTGATATTTTCTTTATTCTCATTGTTGTTACTTTCCAGATTATGCAATGATAGGATATTTGAAAAGAAATACAATTTTGTAAAGCTAAGGCTAAGGCTTATTAAGTGATTGCATCACTTTTCTGTGACATTTAAAGTGTATAATACTATTTATAAGTAAAATGTTCAGGAGAAGAGCCAAAATATTTTATATTTTTCAAAGACCTGATGTTAACATTGAGGAAGTAAATAGCCTAAAATGATATCCAAGGCACTGCCACATCTTTTCTCTGAAAAATAAAATAAAAGAACATTTTAATACCATTAGACTGTCTTCTGTAAAATTTCCTAGATATTTTCTAAATTGCTTAAAAAGAAATAAAATACTTTTCTGGCATTGGTGCAGAAGGTCACACTCTACTGAAATCCCCTTAGTATTTCTGATTAAAAAGCTTGAAACTTGCATTGAATGAAATGTTACATTACAGAAGAGACTTCTAAAGAGCTGCTCACATTATTCATTTCTGGCTGTAATTTTATAGACTTTTTTTTTAAATCTGAAGAATGTTAAGTATTCATTTTCACAGAAGGAGAAATCAGAAGAGACTCATAGGCAGCAGGGAGGAGGTTTCAAAAATCTTTGCCTTTTACTTTTCCATTTCAGGCCAAATTGTTAGCTGCTTTTTTTTCTAATTTTTTTTTTGTTTGCTTTTTAGTGTGTATTTTTTACTTCTTGGAGTCATCCCAACCTGCACTTCTATCAAACACCCAGTACCTTCATAGCCAACCAAGCCCATTAGGACAGGTAATTAATTAAAGTTATATTTAAAATAAAAATCATGGAATTTTAAATTCCCATGTGATTGTACAAATGTTTTATCACTTTGATACTTTATTTCATTCCAAACTAATACAGATGTATTGGCATTATTACAACTTTTAGCTTGCAAAGTGAAGTGTTGATTTGGGAGAACTGACTTTGTACATAGTATCTGTTGAATGTCTTTTACATGGACCTAGTATATTTACTATTTGTGCTTTCAGAGTTTATACCAAGTTTATGGCATAGGCAGACATGATCCTCAAAAATTTATTTTGATTTTTAAAAAATTGCTAAAATCTCTTAATTATTATTAGCTTTGTATTTTTTTTATTTTGTTGTACACCTTTTCATTAGTTCTCCTTATAATTTTTTTCTTTTAATTTACAACATGTCACGGTACTTAAGGCATGCCTCTTGGCAAATACCTACCCCAAACTCTGAATGATTAGGATCTTATGGTTCCTTTAGGCTATTGGTCTTGGCCTAGTGAAAAAAGGATACGCATAAGAAGCTCTTATTAAATCAAAATTAAATTATTTTCTGATTAATTGATTATCCGTAAGCAATTATTGGTCTTCCTATTCAAGGTTAAGACCATATATTCTACTATATCTTAACTGTTATTATTTCTAAGACTAAGTCCTATAAATTAAGCACTAACTTTATACTTTCTATTAGACATCAATTTCTTACATAAAATAAATCTTTGATTACTCTACCTTCTTTTCCATGAGTTCTGGGGTAATAGTTGAGTCAATAGCAGAAGTAAAAAAATTTGTCGTGCTGGGTTTTTGTGAAGTTGAAGGAATGAAAATTCCTGCATTGGCGTGCTTAAAATTTATCATTTTTTTTTGTAAATATGGTGACACTCCTCCTGCTGGCTATAAGGGTGACAAAAAAAAGTGGTTACAGGTTCAAGGACAAGGTCAAAATTGGGAAGAATATAAAGCAATAGGATTGAGATGCAAAGCAAGGATTTTATTTGAGAAGTAAATACCTTTATTAATTTTCTAGATTATAATCTATCCTTTAGAAAGACTATAAATATATGCCAGCAAACATGGATGTGTCTTAATTCCTAACTTTAAATGAGTGTACCCAAGGAGAGTATCTGGCATGTAGTAACGCTCAATAAATATTTGATGAACTGAGTGAATTGAATCTTGCTTGGAAAACGATTACAGGGGGAAGAAGTAATAATTGTGTGGAATAATAATATTTTCATTAAAATGAACAGTAATGCAGGGACCTGTAGGTTGTCAGTTGCTTATTTACAGTAGCTAGCAAAGTGTGGTAAGGAAACTTACCATCACAGCAATTTCAGGAGCTGTGCCTAGGAAGGGATCAAAGGCTGGTTGCTGCTGTCCTCTCAGCATAACCTGAAAAATTGCAAAGTTTAAAAAAGTCTAAATTATTAATCGATAAAATATGTTGTTTTGCACCCAAGGCAGTTAAACCCTTCCCAACTTCTTCAATTAGTTTCTTAAAAACGAACAAAATAATTTAGATTTGAGAAAGAGAAAAGCAGCTCCTGACGCTGAGAAAATGGACTGACACAATAGCTCTGCTGCAGTGTTTTCAGGAGCCGTCCTGACATTCTATTCTGGACGTTCATGTTCTCCTGTTGTACATTAACAATCCTACAGAACACCAACATAAGACAGGTCACCTCTGAGCATGATGAAGTACAATCAAAACAACACCACTTTGTAATCTTGTCCAAAGCAAGGTCCCTGTGCAAGGCATGAAATACCAGGCATCCTTAGGTCCTGGCTAATCTGAATAATTCCTGTTTCTTTACCAGTCATAGTCTTTGCCTCTCTCCATTACCTTTTAGGTAAGAATTGGAAAGTTACCCAATCACAGAACTACCCCCACTACTTGAGAACACCCAATCCAAGGTGAACCATCACTCCTTTAACTCTTCCCAAAATCACCTGACACAAGGCCAGACCCTGTAAGAAGTCATTCCAATACCTTCCTGTTAAGACACCCCACAGTTCTCCACGGTGTGTGTTCTCCCCTGTTACAATGAGTGGATAAATCCAATTTTGTCCAACTAGGGGTGTGTTCCTGGTGGTTTTTGACTAAAGGGCAATGATAGATTTAATAGTTTGTGAAGCAAGTAGTTCCAAAAGTTAGTTCCTTTTTTTTTTTTAGTGAAAGGTATACGTTTACTTACAGGTTCTGCTTGTCGTGGAATATATCCAAATTCAGTATAGAATGGCATCTGTCAGAATTTAGAAAAATGCATTAGGTTTGCTCTGATGATTTTTGTCATAATGTGGTGGTAAATGATTACTGAAATATATATATATATATATATATATATATATACACACATTATACTATAGTAAAGACTTTTTTGAAAGTTTGTATGTCCTAGGTGGTAAAAATTATTGTTAAATTACCAAGCATCCTTTTACCACCATATAATTTCTAGGTTAAAACTCTCCCTTTCTCTTTAAGTTAATATGACTTAATTGGAAGTACTACTACCAGTCATTTAAAGCATAATTTCCAGTTTTCTCTAATTGATTAGGCAAGTTTTAAGTGATGATAAGTTTAAAAAAAAACTAATTTCCATTCTAATTAAAATCTAGTTATGTATGAGACACCTGAATTTATATTAGAATTCTACCAATTTATTGCAGGTCCACAAAACTCAAAATAATGTTACCTAATTTTACCTCAAGATCTGGTGATCATAAGTGCCTTTTATCATGGTAGCTATTTAAAAAAAATAATAACCACATGTATATGAGAAAAGGGATGCTGGTAGATTTTTAAAAGTTAGAAAACTTCATTTTCCAATACGATTCAGATTTTGGCCTCTGATTCAGCTGAAGTCCATTCACTGACTTTACTCTTTCAAAATTCAGCCTTGGAGTATATTTCCAAATTAGTGACATGTTAAAAGAAAGCACTATATCCTTTTATGACCACCAGTTCAAGCTGTTGAGTTTTTGCACTAAGTATAATCAGATATTCTCTTCTCTGAAAATTTACCTTATCTTCTTTATTCTCAGGTGGAACTAGTCAAACTAAAATCAAACACTTATAGTACCTGCTCCTCAAACAGCAGCTGTCTGGTTTGCAGAGGTGACTGTGCGACTGTTTGTTGAGGCTGGTCCCAGGGTAGGAGCATGTAAACTGGGTAGTACAGAAGCATCTATTTGTAAACAGAAAAGTATAGAAGAGCTTCCTTTAGTTCAAGACTTAAAAAAAATACCCTCTAATATCAATATTGTATTAAAGCTGATTTGTATTTAGCAATTTTATGAACAAAAGAACACATGAAGCAGTCCTTCCCAAACTTTAGAGTAAACTTGTATTGCAAGTGACACTGGACTTTGTTTCAATGTTGCTTGGTCAGACACATTAGGAAGTAGTGAATTCAACTAATAACAGGCTTTTTTAACAGGGCACCTTGGACTTTATATATAAATTACTTTGCAAGTATCTAAGAAGACAGCCTGTGCAGCATTTTCCATTTATTTTTTTGAAACTATATATTCTGCAGAACATGGTATTAGAAATTCTACCATAATGAATGAATTCTCAGGAATGTATTTCCTTTAATAATTGCCACTTTATTAAAACAGTCCATAAGTATTGTAGAATACTTCAAAAATCCAGAAATAGACAAGGAACAAATAAAATCACCTGCAATTTCACCACCCACATTATCATGTATTAGCTTGCACTTATGTCTGTATATGCATATGTGTTTATAGAAAATGAGGATCATTGTACATACATGGGGTTTTGTGTGCTATTTTCTTTCCTTGTATAATTAAATGAAACCTTATTGGATATAAGAGCTAAAAAAATGATAACTGTGGTTTGAGAAGAGATATATTTTGTACAGTGGTTCTTCACCCTAGCTAACGATCAAAAACACTAATTGAACATTTTAACAGATAATCAGTTTTGATCTACTCATGGGGTTTTTATTCATTAGGTGTGGGACAGGGTCCAGGCATTTGTAATTTTCAAAATCATCACCAGAGATTCTAATGCAAAGCCAGGTTGGAGAGCCACTGGTTAGGTGGTTAAAGGAAGGGTGAAGAATTATATTCTAACTCAGCTATTTATTTTCATCAGGATTGGGAACTTAATCTCATAAAGACTTAGTTTCTTGATCCTTAAAATGAAGTAATTCCACTTGTCAGGTATCTAACTCTCTAAATGCTGTGGCATGGAATGAGATAATGTCTAGAGGTAACTTTTGTTTTATAATAGGAGTGGACAAAATTACATAATTATGATTGCATTAAAGCCAAGTGGTGTAATGTTTTACAAAACGGTCAATATTCTGCTGGTGAATAATATAATTTATCCATATCACTATTTCTTTGAGCCCAGGATATTATAAAATTAACTACCCAAACATTAAGAGGGTTTTCTATATCACTTTAACGATTCTACTAGTTTGCATTCATTTTTTAAAGATTCTGTTATTTAATGGAAATCACCACCATTTGACTGTAATATTGGAGTTAAACTGAAAATATTTTGAGCATAACTCAGAAAAACTCTCTCTGTATCATATGGTATTTTATCCGATTAATGCATCTTTCTCTGAACCAAAATTTAGGGTTGGGCAAAGTCAGCCCATGGTATTTCTCCAGAGTTGTTACCAAATGCCAGCATTCTAGGTGCAGAGAGGACACAACCTAAGGCTTAGTGAGCTCTTTAATTCCCAACAAAGTAATGTCCTGGAAACTCAAGGGTCCTGAAGAGTCTCGGCTGGTCTTTCTTTTGGAGCTCTTAAGTGAGCCTAATATTAACAAACTGTTACCAGCCCAGCAGTGGTGGTATCTAGATCGTGATAGCACTGTATGTGTTTGTAGCCCTGCTGTAGGAATAAGAGCTACAAATATAGAAGAAGCATTCAATGGAGAGCGTATACAGCTATCTCTGTATAGGAGTGATGGCATTCCTTTCATTTACCTGTGCTAGTTCACGAGGCATTTTGAAGGAGAACACAGAGGGCATAACCTGCCAAAAAAGGAATTATAAAAAAGTTATACTTGACTTTTTAATTTAAAATTCCAGAGCTGTTTTCTTTAGACCTAGCCATACAAATGTATAATTTGTATTAGCAGACTTCTATGACGACAAAAAGTCATCTATTGTGTGTACCATCATTAACGCAAATTGCCCTTTTTTTAAAGATGATATTTCCCTAGTTATCCTTTCCAAGACATGTTTTAACACTTTTGATTTGTCCTGGACTGCTGACTTAAATAACATTTTTTATGACAGAAATCAGAAAGATAAGGAATTACTTCCAGTGATGGTAGAAATATATTATGAGAAAGAATTCTTGCTCAATAACTCCTGTCTTATTTCAAAGCTGGTTCATATTCTTTTTCACATTCCATGTGCATTATCTCTCTTCTGGGTAACAAGATGGAAGAGGTCCGACTTACATTTTATTAGGGTCCTGTTTGGTCTGCGGTGGTGTTTGAGGCTGTGAGGGGTTCAGCTGTCCTGCCCGGGTTTCTTGGGCAAAACTGACCTGTCCTGGGAAGGGTATCTGATTTGGGACCTGTCCAGCAAACCAGTCGAGAGTTGATAAAGGGAATCGGGAGAGTCCTGGAATTTGAGCCCTGCTGTTGCTGTTGTAGAATCCCAGGGAAAGGAGGAATCCATGAATTAAATGGATCCTGGGAAGACACAAAAGAAAGGAAGCATTTCTCTTTCATTTCAAAAAGAATTTAAAATCACTCCTGAGCAAGAAGGAGACAAAATGTAAACATTTTCTATATTTCCATTGCTCCATTATAAAAAAGGGCAGATCCTGGCACATTGTGAGCCATGCAAGCAGCAGGAACAATGCTAAATCTCCAGTGCTCATAATGTGACATATGGGACAGAATGAGGTGGATAAAGGCTACAGTTTTTGCAGTTGCCAGACTGGTTTCAAATCTTCTTTTTTTTTTTTTTTTTTTTAACCACTTAGCTGAATATGACTTTGTGTAAAATGGTTAATTTAAATATCTCATAGTTATGAGACTTTGTGCCCGGCATATAACAAGTTCTCAATAAATAAATGTTCACCTGATTATAGTTTTTACTTTAGTCTTCAAACAAATGGTAGTTAGAATATATAGGACAAATTCATAACTTTAAAAATTAAGATTTTAGAATCAGAAAACATTTTGTTCTCATACCAAGTACCACAAGAAATGAGTGGTAGAAATGTATTCTTGAAATAATTTTTGAGGTAGGAGTACCTGAAGCCGTAGTGGCTGAAGCTGAGCATTATTAAGGTTCAGAAGTAACTAGAGAAGGAAAGATAATATGAAAACAAGATTACTGCACATGCTAAAACTATTAAGAACGTTTACTACAAATATATCACAAGTCAGAGCTAGCTGATCATAATTTCCTGTTAGAGGTGAGATGTTTTCTTACTAAGCTTATAATAAATGACAGTGATTAGAGGTTAGGATTTAACTACCCCTCCCCTGCTGTATATGAGATTGCACAACTTTAGCCCATTCCAGTGGTTTAGTTAGTCATTTTATGCTCTTAAACACCTATTTACACCATATCAGGTGTTATTAGAACAAAAAGGTATACAAGAATCTGTCTCTACTTTTAAAGAATTTGCAATCAAACAAGGGAGGCAAAGTAATATTCTAGAAACAACTTGGTATACAAAACAAACATAAACATTGGAAATGCATTTGGATATAAAGAGCTAGTGGGTAGAATTGCAGGATAAATCAACAGAAAGCTTTTTATCTCTTCCCCACTGGGTTTCTATAAAACAAAGAAATAAAAAAATGAGGGACATTGTTTTAAGTATTTAAACTAACTTCATTGCTGTTGCTTGCAGACATAAGGCACTGTGGAATAAGCTAAACAAAAAAAACAAAAAACACAAATGGTAGAAGAAGACTTGTTATGGGTTTCACACAATGATTTCAATTGTACCATGACATCACTTACTGGGGCTGATATTGTGGCTCCCAGTATCCCAAGAAGAATTATAGTTTTCATTTTCAGATGAAATACCTAGAAAATATGTTGTGAAGCTTAGGTTTAAAAAAGATTTTCTATGTAAAAATCATGATAACAGTAAATTAGCTGGTATTGTTCAATCAGAAGGATAGTTGGCTGAATTTTACAGTATTTACTTATATATTAGGATTTAAAATAAAAAAGGTACATTTATAAATATCTGTAACAGAACTCATTCTTTTTCTCAGAGCAGCTTTTTATAAAAACAAAAATTGTTTGCTTTTCCTTTTAGCTTGCCTCAAATAACTTATTTGGCAGCATGTGATGTAGTTGAATGAATTTATGAACAAGATGGCCTCATTCCCTGTGCTGTTCTACATTGTAGGTAGTGGGTCCTTTGGACCATGGGAGGCCCATGACTGGGGTCAATGAACTAGGTCTTTATTATGCAAACAATTTTATTGTCTATTTAATGTAGTGGTAAGAATACCACAATAAAGCTCTGATAGCAGTTCAGTACCAGGTAGTGTCTATTTAAAATTCTAATAACATTAAAATATATTAAAACTAAGTGACAGAGTCAAAATTTTTCTAATTCAAGGAAATAGTTTATAAAATTAAACTGTAATACTGATTTATAGTCTATCCCGTGGAAATATATTATTTCTTGTCCTCCAGATTTGAAAACTCCTGCCCTAGTTCAAATCATTGACCTACACAAGCATTTAGGGTGACTTTGGTAGTTTATCCTACAGAGTTGACTGATTTGTGTTCTTAAAATTATGAAAGCAAAGATTTGATATCTTACCTCACTCTTTTACCTATGAAGAGAAATCTAGACTCATTCAAGGTCGGTGTCCTTTTTATCTTTTGGCTCTGCTGCTTGGAGCTTCTCTTAAATTTTAAAACCCCATCTTTAGAAGAGGAGGACCAATCAGTTTTCAAAGGGACCGGTGATTCAGTGGGCTTCAGACAATGGCTTAGCTATTAACCCCTTTCCTAATCATCTAGGTGGTATATGGATCCCCACAGTTTTAGTAATGTCATTAAATTATCCTCAGAAATGTTTCCCTGTGATCATTCCTGGCTTCTGCTTTGGTTATGACTAATTCTTCTAGAATAATAACTTTGCTCCCTCTTTTACCCTCCTTAAAATGGATACCTTAATAGAGCAACTTTAAAAGACTTTATTCAAGGACTAATGGGTGATTATTTTTATTTTAAAAGTAAAATACAAAATTATTAGACATAAGACATGGGTCTAAAAGACAAAAATTCAAAACATCTTTAGGGGCAGTGAAGATTCTTTGTTTCTTCAGTGCTGGACTGAGTAAATATGAGCTAATTTCATTTAGGTTCAACCTTAAAAACACCAGTATATCTCCTTTTACCTAGGAATTAAATCCTTAAAATATTGCTAAATCTCTATGTGTCTATGACATATATTTCCAGGTGATCACGTTGCTTGGAATAAATAATTTAATAAATATGAAGCATGATGGCATACATTTTAAAAACAATGGAGAGTGAATACTTTGTGTTTTAAAAAATTCTCGGGCTTCCCTGGTGGTGCAGTAGTTGAGAGTCCACCTGCCGGTGCAGGGGACGCAGGTTCGTGCCCCAGTCCGGGAGGATCCCACGTGCCGCAGAGCTGCTGGGCCCGTGAGCCATGGCCGCTGAGCCTGCGCGTCCTGAGCCTGTGGTCCGCAACGGGAGAGGCCACAGCAGTGAGAGGCCCGCGTACCGCAAAAAAAAAAAAAAAATTCTATTTTGCTAAATATGATTCTAGCATTCAAAATACAACTTATGTATTACTATTTGCCCATTATTGTTATTTAAATTTTCTTCATAAAGTGAGTTTTGCGTTTGTCTTGTTTTCCTTTATTGTTAATACTCACCCGACTCTGATAAATAGTCAAAGATCACAAATTTTGTGATAATGTATTAACAGTGAATTTCCATTGTGCAAGAGTTCTTTGGTTAATTTAATCTTGTACAACTAACGGTAGCCTTATCATGCAGGGAAACAAAGTTATAATAAATTTTTCTTTCTTAGTAGAATGAGACCCTTAGAACTTGAATAACTCATTAATACTAAAATGATGATACCATTTGCTATCTAGCCAAAAAAAAAACCTACAGGGACAAAAAAATACTTAAGATAACAAGACCCTTTTCTTTACTAAAGCAGAGAAGCTACTACAAGGATTGAAGAAAGGAACCAACCCAAGATTTAGAAGAGTTGTCTTTTTAGATTAGTTAAGTAGTTAGACCACCCCAGATGTTAATGCAGATTTCACTATAACCAGATTGTTGGTTAATCTAACCAATTGTTACCTGGAAAATCCAGTAGGTCTGTTGAATGGGTGATGGCTCTAAATTGCCTGATGATATGTTTTCAGTGATTGACCTTAGTTTATCCTGAATACTGTTAAATTAAATTTAGTAAACCATAAGCTCTCAATCTCCTGAGATTTGCTACTGCACTGTGCAGGGTCTTAGGCAGCTAACCCCACGACTGAGCCAGAAAGTTCTCAGAGCCAAGCACTGAAAAAGTTAACACCTCTATCACACAGCCAAATTAGAGTCAATGTGAACATTATTACCCTGATGATGAACAGTTTCACCTAGCTGCATTCCTCAAATCTGAAGGTAGTTGGGAAGAGATTTCTGTCATTGTTTTCACTTTGTTTTTATTTTCCATTACTTGAATATTCTAAAGAAAAGCAGTTGAAGCTCTCCAGTTATGCAACAAGTTGAAGTGGAAGAAAGGTAGGCTATGCTTTCCTATGTGATCTCTTTCAATCTCCTAAGTCTCTGGAGGCAAAGTTTCCTTCCTCTGAGTAGGAAGGAAAATAGCAAGGGGCTCTAGTTTAATTCTTATCACATTGTAGTGTGAATAGTGTATGTGTCTGTTTCTCCCACTCAACTGTGTTGAACTTACTAATTTTTCTATCCCATGTCAGTCATCCAGTAGGTATTCCATTGGCTTTTGTTAAATAAATGGGTTCTTTCATTCAGGGGAGAAAAAGGTCATCCAGGCCCAGAGCAATGTCAGTCTGTATGGATTAAGGGGCAGGGACATTAAGCAGAGGAACCTGAAGATAAGGAAATCCTGAAGCAGGTATTGTCACCGTGACTTCATTATTTTGTTTTAGTTCAATTACCAGAACACCAGACATCTCTTTATTCAAATAAAAGTACAAAAACACATAACAATGCCAAGTATTGTACATCTGACTGTTGGATTATGTACCCTTGAAATTATCTGTATCTTTTCCCTGTTCCAATAACATAAATGATGAAGCAGAAACAACAATGGGTTATAAGTTAATCCTTTCAAAATGTTATCTCTGCTTTTTATGTTGTTGTTCATCTAACATGAAAATCAATTAAAAGGTTTACAGAGAACCATTGTGAAGTAGATTCTTTGGATTAACGAATCGAATTTGAATTTTAGCACTGCTTATAATAAAAATAAATTTCTTGCTTATGAGTTATACTTCTCCAGGAAAAGTATACGCACCAAGTTAGGCAGGACAGATTATATCACTGTCAGCCACGTTTCAAAGAGAAATCTGAGGTACGGAAGGTTCAGTGACTTCCTCCTTTCATTTATTCATATGACAAATACTTATTGTGCAGCTTCTATAGTTCATGTCCTTTCTGGGCACTGAGAAATTAGTGTTAATAAAACAGACATGATTTCTGCCTTCATGGAAATTGCTGTTTCTTCCACTGTCAAAAAGGTACCACAAACGTGCCCAGTATGCAGGTCTTTTAATTCTTAACCAAGTAGCCTTTCTAAAGCACTAAGTTACCTAACCAGAGAGGAGAGATACATAGCACAATCCCAAAGATAATTAGAGAATAAGCAAACTCTTAATCAAATCTCTTCTGTTACATAATGTTCACTTTTAATTTACTAAAGCGATCGCTCTGTTTAATAGTGTACATTACTGGATATTAATGATCACATGTCCACTAAGGTGCTGACTTGATAATATGAGTCTAATTTTATTATATTTAAGCTTGGTAGTTATGTGCATGTAAATTATGACTATAAAGTATAATTTCTAGGAGTAGTTTGTTCAGGAATAGAGGTAGTAAGAAAAATAATCTACACCTCTTCCTTTCACAAAAAGACGCATGAGGGCAGAGTAACTGAGAAGCCAGCCCACAGTGAATCTCGGGCTATAGGATGGCAACTGCCTGAGATGCCATGCATTGCAGCCTGTGGAGTGTGCAGTGGAAGCACACCCCTCCAATACAGCCTGGGAATAATCATCATCTGCCTTCTCAGAAAATCACTTCTTTTGTCCCCTGACCTGAACTGGTTTCTTTTTCTACTGGACCTCTAGATTATTTATTTGTGTCCCTTGCTCTTTATGAATACAGAACCCTGTATCAGTTTCTTCTTTTCGGACCTGTCATCAGAGTTTGACCCCAACCTCTTTTCTGTACTATAACCTCCCAGAAACAAATACATCCATTTTAATCAAAATCTTGTAGTTCTAGTAACTTGATTTAAGATTAGTGTTTTTGGCTGATTTCTTGCTTTCTCCTTTTCAGACATCGAGCCGAGCCCATGCTGTGGTCATTCACTCTCCTATGAACGTCCTGTCAAGGGAGCCTAGTAGCCTAGGCCAGTATGCTTTAGTCTCCCTCAAAATTCTGTGGATTGTCTTGTTTTTCATTTTGTTACATTAAAAGTTTACTGCAACAAGATTTTATGTCTTCTGACAGCAGCAATATTTTATTGCTCAAAATATTTGCTAGCCTGTCTTCCTTTTTTCTTCTCTTTTCCCCTTGCCTTCTTCCATCTATTTACTCTTTTTCTTCTTTTATCTCTTACTCTATTTCTTTTTTCTTCTTCCACCTAACCTGGTTTATAAAGCCCTTAATTATCTGACCCTTGTTTTATTCTCTTACTTTGTTGCTTCTCACTCGGGTCCTTGTTCGCTAAGCAACCATGCCAGCTTTCTTTCTGAATATTGAACACATTAAATTTATTCCTGCCTTGAGGACTTTGTATTTGTTCTTTAAGCCTGGGATGCCCTTTCTCTGACCACTGAGAGGCTGATGCCTTCTTGGCATTCAACTTAGGAATCACCCCACAAAAGGATGTTCCCAGACTCTTACCCAATCTAGAGAAGTTACCTCTGTCATATCACCCTACTTAAATTCCCTGCAAAGCATATGCCAGTGTCTCATAACTGATATATTTATTTACTTATTTGATTATTCATTCTTTTTAGTGTTACTCATAAACATTTGTTTTTATTTTTTACCTTCCATCACTAGAGTATAACTTCATTAGAGCAGAATCTTTGTTTTGTTCACTTCTTTATCCTCAGTGCCTAGAATGGTGCTTGGCTCATATAAGATATTCAAATATTTGTTGAACAATTGCATGATGATTGGTCTGAAGAAATTCCAAAGACACACTTGAACATAAAGAGATTTAATGCTTCTTAGAGCACTAACAAATATTATAAGTCATTGAAAGAGGGAAGAGATATAGGGACGTATGTATATGTATAACTGATTCACTTTGTTATAAAGCAGAAACTAACACACCATTGTAAAACAATTATACTCCAATAAAGATGTTAAAAAAAAGTCATTTACATGTTTGGTGATAAGATATTATATTGTTTAATATAACAAACTTTCTAGAAACTCATTCTGTAGTATAAGAGTATTATGATACAACAAAGTTGTTAATGCAATGCCTTTTATAGTCCAAACAAAAAGTATACATCTAGCTTGGTTTAAATACTTCTGTACGATAGAATCTGTTACCTCATTTCTGGTGAACTGACATATATATATATGAAGAATTTAGTAGAAAGGAGTAGTCATTTGTAATTATGTGTTTCTCTATTTGTAATATCTTAATCCACACCTTAGCAATCTTAGAAATATCTATTTTTTTCTGCTTGCTATTTGAACAATGAAAGGGGAACTCATATTTGTTGCTTGGAAAATAAGGCTGACTGTCAAATCTGATTATGGAGTCAAGGTCAGAAATGGGAGATAAATTTGCAGACAGAATAATCAGAAATAGGAAAAATAATCAGTATGAATTTATGAAGAACAATGCTGTGAATGGGAACTGTATTCTGGAGGTCACGCAATATTACAAGCTTAGATTATGGAGCCAAATATGAGTAAAAGTGCTACAGACTCTAGTTTGTCTCCTGCTTCACCTTGGGAATAACTGTGTCCAAATTACTAGTGTCGGTCATTTGGTCACCCATATTCACATTAGCCTGTCCTCTGGAGTTAGTGATGGAAAAAAAGTCATCTTTAGTTTCAAACTCTTCTTTTTCAGAATTCTGTATTAGTCTCTGTTAGGGATGCTTCAATGCCCCAACCAGAGTCCCACTTGGGATGATAAGACATTATATTGTTTAATATAACAATTAAAATGAAGGACTTTTTATCCCAGCTTCTGGCAGTGCTGCCAGACAACAGCCTCTTCAGGGTTTGCCTCACCTCCCTCCCTCAATGGTATTCTCCCTTCCCTGGCCAACAAACACCATCTAACTAACCCACTAGTGGCCAGACCTCTCGCCATCCTAGCTCCAGAATCCCTTATGGGATCGACTGAAGCCTTTGTTGACTGTACAGCAGCTTGACTTCTCCCTTTGCCTGTTCATCAAGTGTTATTTCTCATTAGTTAGCCAGCTCTGAATCACTACAGAGAATAGATTACTTCTGAGCAATAACCTCTAACACACTAGTCTCATTTATCATGTGTTGAATTGTGAATGTTCTTCCTATGCCTTAGGCCATAGTCTAATACCCAGAACTAAACTTCTCATTAGACTTGCTACTATTATATATGTTAGCAATTAGATGTATATTGAATAAGAACCAATATTATCTGATATAATGGGTCATAAAATGACTAAACAAGAAAACCCTAAGGCCCTACATATAGAGTCCATGCTGGAAAATTATTGCTGGTTATTCTTTTCATAGAATGGTTGATAAAACTTGCCGCCCACTACATCATTGCAATGCATTTCTGACCAAGTTTCAGAGAGAGAGAGAGAACAGAGATCTCACTAGGATAAAAAGCACCTGGCAGTTTTGCTGAGCATACACCAGAAAGGTTAGCATTGTGAAGTATCAGAATAATCCAGGGCTATAGAAATTTAATTTCCAAAATCCCTTACAAAACCTCCCAGTTTATTGCATTCATTTGTTACCAATTTTTAACTTGTCTCCATCTCAAAGAGGGGCTATATAAGGATTGAAATTAAGAACATGGACTCGAGTTATTTTGCCTGGCTCTAACTCTGTCAGCTACAAGCCTTTGAATTATGGTTGGTTTACCTTTCTGTAAAATGGGGATGACATCATAGGGTTGTTGAGATAATTAATGCTCTATTCATATAAAAAGCACCCAATGTTAGATTCTTCATTAGACAATAGGGACCTTGAATATCCCCAGAGCCTGGCACAAAACTGACACAGAATTTTTGTTGAATGAACGAAAGAATGAAGCATAATACACAGAAATATATTTTATTACAAACACCAGCTTGGTAAATTGAATGGAACTTGGTGCAGGAGAACAAAAGTGAACAGCAAATAGCCAGTGTGATGTTAGAAATAGAAGATCCACAGAGCACTTGGATAGAGGGAAGTCACTGAACCAAAACTAAGGATATATATTATTGATCAATTAGTCTGTTAATTAAAAATATTTTTGAAAAAATTTCAAAATATTGATTTCAACATTTTATTAAGAAAAATTCACTTGGTTCTACCAATTCCTCTTTCTCTCAAATTCTAACCTTTCTTTTAGACAGTGGTGTGCTAAAATTCAGTTAACCAAATCTCTGACAACAAAACGAAACAAAACAAAACAAAACCCTCATTTTTAGTATCTCCCAATTTCCACAGTGTAACACTCCCACCAGGCCTATTTCAAGTTACCAACTGTTTAACAGCTGGCTGTTAAAATACCTAAATATTAAAGATTGAATCTCAAGAGGCAGTAAGAGTCAGCTCCAGCAAAATAATGCCTTCACATAATGAATAGTGCTTGAATCGCCCAAATAATCTAGCTTCGTTGCACTGGTAGTAGTATTTTACGTTATGTATCCCACATAACTGTCAATTTATGCTGAGGATACAGGTATTTAGAGATATGTGAAACTAACATTTGTTTGGTACCATGCATCAGGTTCTCAGCGGTGTTTTCTGAGTACATTTTTTCAACTGACCCTCATAAGAATCTACAAAGTATCATTATCATCATTATACTTACAAGGAAACTGAGACTCAGAGATATTAAGTAATTTGCCCAAGGTGGAATAGCTTGTTAGTGATAGAGTTAAATTTGAACCCAGGTCTCTTTCTAAAGTAAATACTTATTTCTATACCATTCTTTATGTGTTTGTCCAGGATGAAGACATTGGACAGTTTTTTTTCCATGTACTTTTGAGATACATTCAATAAATATCACGGTTTTCTTGATTAAAATTTCCTTCTCATTATTTGTTGAAGATGCCCCGGATGTCTTGAATAATATAATCCCTGACATATATCCTGTTATAATTAATATGTCTTGATTTCTGAATTTTCAGAGGCTTGCCTTAGATCATTTGGGAGTTTTCTAAGAAAGAGATACTAAGTCAGACAACTTATTTCGGCTTCCTTAATAGTCTTAAGAGACTCATTCTGACATGAGGAAATATATCCAAGATTATTGTTCCAGTATACAGCTTAAGTGCTCTCAGCTGAGATTACAAACTGGGAAGGTCACCTAATAACATTGCTTATTGTTCTGGTCACATTTCAGTGCAGGAAGTTTGATTTTCCCTATTCTTTTTCCAAGAAGATTTTCCACCTGCAAAAACAATTATTTAAGGCAGCATAAGCCAAGAACTAATAAACCAGTGCCACAGACAACTTTCCTCATCAGGACGGCTTTCAGAAATATAGAAACTCTGTGGAAACACAAATATTGTATTTTCATAAGGTATCTGCTTAACTGGATGTTTTAGTAATATTATTTACATAGAGTTCTACTTTCTTTCTGAAATTAAATTTATTACTATGTTGGATACCTCATCAAATTTCTGAACATATGTGCTATAACCTTCCAGAGCATATTCTTCCTCTTGTATTCTCTCTTTTGCCATATATAAATATGTATACCATACATGCAGACATTTACTTGCAAACTCCTGTAAAGCATTGCATCCAGCCCCTATTTCTGAATGATGATGTTAATTAGAACAAAAATATTGCTTACTAACATATATATTGTGCAAGGTGTTATACTAAGTGTTTTATTTACATACATCAAAATTGTATTAATCATCCCACAATCTTTAGCTGTAGATATTGATACTCTCATTTAAAGTTGGATAAAATATTGATCACTGAGATTCTGAAATCTTCCCAAGGGTACATGACTGATGAGTTCCAGGGTCAAGATCTGAACTAAGACCTATGCAACTCCAAAATACTCTTGTTAACAACCATACTACACTAAGGCAGGAAATTTATTAAAGACTTATTCCATAACCTTAATGTTTACAGTTTCATATATGTACACATTTAAAAAAATCTCAGTGAATTGAATAATGTTTTGTCATGGGTCTGATGATTATGAACCTACATTTCCACAAAGTATTTGTCTTATTTTGTATCCTATTGTAACATCCATGCATACATAAGAGTTGAAGAAATTTAACCTTCATTGATAATTTATTATTAATGTGTTCTTTTCTGTTGTGATGCCTATTTTACATTACTGTGGAAAGTATCATTTTCTTAGGCTGTCGCTTACCAGGCAAAGGTTAAAAAATAATGTCTTTAAGGCACGTAATTACAATAAAAATGCTGCAAAATAAGTTCTAACCCTGAAGGTATGAATGGATGAAAAAGTATTACCAAGAAACATTCATGCTGTCTAAGCCTGGGCTTTGAATAAGTGTTAGGTTGGGTTGAAATGACTCTCCTAAAAACCAATGTGAATGAAACGACTTGTGGGAAATAATTTTGAGGCAGCGTGGTCTGTTGGTTGCAAAGACAGCAGGAATTGGACACTCCTTCTTCAGTAATTGCTCATTCAGTAATTGCTCATCCTGATTTCTCTGTAAGGTAAAATTCACTGAGCAGTCATGTTAATTATTTGCCCCAGTGAAGAAGACTTGTTGAAATAAGCAACTTGCATTTGCTCGGGGCCTTCAAGCAAATTCTAAGCCTAGGAAATCACTGAAAGCTAGAATAAACAAGTGTAATCTCTAGGTAGAATTTTGAAAAAATTTTCTGTAAAGGAATATAGAATTTCTTTATGTTGGATAGTAGAAAAAAGTTCCTAGTTCTATATTTCATAGATTTAGATTTAGATTCAAAGGTTAGATGTGCCTTCAGATAGAAATTTTTTTGTTCACAGATGGATACAATTCGAGTCCAAATGAATGAATAACTGTGGAAATCTGGCCTGGGGCTAATTGTGTGCATTTAGGAGAATGTGTTTTACAAACCTTGGCAGTCACATTGTGCTATTAGGAAATTCTTGGTAGGAGAAGTTCTTGGAAAACAAATGCATTGCTTTTTTCCTTTAAATGTCAAAAGTACCAAAGATTTCAAGGGCATAGTCTACCCAACGACATGTGACAGCTGGGGTAGGTAGGATGGTCATAAGATTTCTAGATGTGTAACCACCATGCAGCACCAGACCCAAAAAAGGCCCTAGAATTTGGCAAAAACCACAGCTGTTACAATTCCAGAAAAATTTGTAAGTTCCAAACTATCACCTATATAAGTGATAAAACCTGAAGTTTATACCTTATCAATGCTCTTTGGATAAAAACACTGTGAAAGGAAAATGCTCTGATAAAACATAGCATAAGGTGATTTATTAGAACATCATAAATGCATGAGTATGATAAATTTATTTACTACATCTACTGCATTTATTATACAAATGGAATTATTAATAACATGGCTTCATCATCAAAAATCTTGAGTTTGAACCCCATTTCAGCCATTTACCAGCCGTGTAATTTGGGCAAGTTAACTAACTTCTCTGAACCTGTTCCCTTTTCTGTAAAATGGGACAAATTATATACTTATCTCCAGCATATCTACAGAAAATAAATGTTACTAGATGAGAAAATTCATTGCTCACCAAGGTAATAATTCTCAATAAATCATTATAGGGGAAACTTGAAACATCTGATTTTCTAGGGAGAAGTCTCTAATAGATAACAATCATTTGAAAAAGCCTCACAAACTACTCATATATATGTGACCTTCCACTCCAGTATGAAATCACCAGGTTGCATTAAAAAAAATGGTTACTTAGAAAAAATTGTTAGTTTTAACAGTAAAGGATAAAAAGCTACTGCTGATATGCCTATCTCCTACCATCCTATATTTTTTTCAAACCTTCCCTGGTTTATTAATGACAGTTTAATACTTATGATATACTTTTTTTGCTAAATATTGGTATCCCCTATTAAAATACAGATGACTTTATTCCTTCATCCAGACATTATTTATTGAGTACTAGCAATGATCCAGAGATATAGCACTCAGAACACTTACAGTCTAATAGATGAGAATAACATGTAAACAAATGAGTGTGATACTGTTTGATGAGGATAGAATAGAGGTACAGCCCTGGTACATGTGGGTCAGGGGTGGAGTGTGCTGATAAACCTTCATAGCACAAGAAAACCCTGAGCTGGGTCCTGAAAGAAGAGGAGAAATTCATCAGGCAGATATAAGTGGAATGAAAATCCCAAAGTGTACCTTATGTACAAATGCATGGGGCATGACATAGCTTGATAGTTTGGAGGCATAATTACTGGTTTGAGATCACTGGAATATAGGATTCCTGTGGGAAATTGATGGGATGATGTATGGCAGATAATCAGAGGCCACATCATACTGGGTTTTCTAAGACAAATAAACATGCTTGGATTTCATCCTGTTGGCATCTGGCATCTGGCATCCATTAAGCAAAGTGTACATGTGTTAGACATTAGTAGTGTCTACCAAATATTTCCATTCCTCCTCCTGGTCATATGTAAACTTCTACTTTCCAGCCCTTAAATTTAGTGACTTGCTTTGGCCAATTAAATATGAGCAAGAAATAGCAGTGTCACTTCTGGTTGGAAGCTTTTAGATAATTCAGCACTCTCTTTTTCTGCTGTGGCTACTGGCAATGTCATAGATGGTAACTTTTCCGTCAATATGTGTTTCTTCAACCTGACTCCCCCAGTGAGAACAATATGTAGCAGAACTTAAACTGATCCACAGTAAATATGTAGTGTAAGAGAGCAATAAATCTTGAGTTTCAAGCCACCGAGTTTTGGGGGTTGTTTGTTACTGCAGCATAAGTTAGCTTGTCTTTATTATTTCATTGCCAGGTGAACTCCATTGTCCATAGACCATCCTATCTCTGTGATATGTTACCTAAGTGACTTCAAGTGAACTATGTAATCTTTCCAGATCTTAGTTTTATGATCTGTAAAATAAGGCTAATAATATTTGCCTTGTGGAGCTATTGTGTTGGAGGAAGTCATCAAAAGGATGTGATGACTGACCAGCAAGCTGGGCCCAGGCAATCAGAGGCTTCTCGTCCCCTCCCCTGTCCTTGGAATGTACCTTTTGCTCACTGTCCCCACAACCAGAACTGTTTTCAAAGATGCAGCCTTGAGAGAGAAATGTGTTGTCAAGACAGTCTGAACAGTATACGTGACTGAACCCAATTAAAGACCTTTATATAGGCTTTTAAGATTCTGGTGGGCAGGTGAAGAGATTACTGGTTTTGTGGCACCCAAGACAAGCCTTGTATGTAAGTTCTCTCTCTTATTAAAACTGCCATCTACCAATCTGGAGTGTTCTGCATCTTTCATCGGTCCTCCTTGCCCTTCATCAACAGGAAGTACTTTATCATTGTCTGATACCCATGTAATGGTTACTCATTAAATAGATGCTGTAACCACCATTATTAATGTTGCTAATATTTCCACTTCACTCATCTCAACCTCTCAACTCTTGGTGCTCAATTTCTGTAACAGACAATCAATTTAGTGACCATTCACAGTCTCCCATTGAACTTTAAGTTCTATAATTCTGTTATTGATGTCTCAGCAATTTTTGAGTTCCACTGATCTAATGATGGTCTTGACGCTCTCAGTTCTCTAAGATTTCTAGTTACAACTTCACTCTTGAAATACTAACAGCTAGTTAAGTGTTCCCATTCACGAATGTATACTTTTATATTTTTTGTCAATAATTTTACTTTAGGATGTGAGTCCTCAGTATCTATGAACTATGCATAGAACTAGCAATGCTACAAATTGTATGACTCTATTTGTATATAGATGGGTGATGACAGGATAAAAATCATTAGATTGTCTTGTTAAGAATAAACTACAGTTATTAGGCTAAGAGATCCCTAAATGAAATGATGCTGAAACATGGTGTGTGTGTGTGTGTGTGTGATACAGAGAGAGAGAGGAGAGAGAAAACACATGATGGTGATGTGGTTTAGTTGCAGAATTAAGTTTTTCTTCCTATCTGTTTGTTTTCGGACATTCAAATCATTAACACAGAATTATTAAAATGTAAAGAAAATTACTGAATGACATATAAAATCAGAAACCTGAACACATGAGTCTTACTAGTAAGTTCCTGGTGAATCTGATTACCTTTGGGTATTTTATCTAAATGATTCTGTGGCTAATTAAAGGACCAAAAATTATATCTTAAGTGCCAGTCACAACTGACTGCATATAGCTACTTAACAAGTTGTACTGAGATAGATTTTAAGGCTAACTTAACTAGTAATGGCTGCAGTGGGCACAGGATGGACCCATGACTTGATAAACCTGTCAGCTATAAAGCAGGTTAGGTCTTTACAGGTCAGGTCTTAATGCCTGCAGTATCCACATGTCACCACTTGAGGGCGCTCTCTTCATCAGCTATACACAACAGATTTTTTTCCTTCTGTATAATTCGTTCTTTCTTAAGGGAAAATATAATTAATCATGCTACATCCTATATTTTTGAGTCATGCAAGATCCATACCATATAAAATGCATTCCAAATAACTATAGGTAACTCAAATTTAATTTTAGCCAGCCAGATATATTGATGAATATGAGGTTATGGAGGCTAAGGCTAAGGGCCAAATTTTGCTGGATGTATTTGTGGTTATGGAGCTCACTGGTAATCATAAATGTAGCTGTGTATTTGGTATTTTTCTGTATGTAAAGTATGGAGGTGTAAAAATCAGAAAAAAATTCAGACTGCTTCTGTCAGAAGAGCTCTGTATCTGCTGAAATCCAATACGTGATGGACAGGCGTCATTTGTTTGACTTTTACTGGTTATTAAGTCATGCCAATATATAGGACCATTCGAAAGATAAGGCAACCTAGTGGTATCCCTTGCAGTGAGAATCAGTTAAAATCTAGACATATATATATATATATTTTAAAGGGACAGGCTTTTAGAATGTTAAATGCTAGAGGAGATTCAATGCCAACTCAGAAGCTTACAGAATGATTCCTCAATGGCTGTGACAACATTAGGAAGTGTATCCAACTTCCGTAAGAATTCCACTAAGAAGGGCATAGACAAAGGTCATTTATGGCAACAAAGGACAAATTTACTCAAGGCATATACCAGGGACTAGTTTAGTACAAGGAAAATAAATGTGACCACAGAATCAATAACGACATTCACAAACAAGAAGAGAGACAGGCTGTTTGTCAACCAGTGAAAAGCCAAGGGAAACAAAGTCATGAGGAAAAGTCAGGAGAGCTGAATTCACCTCAGATAAACTCAGCGGCTTATTCAAAGTGTCCTGTGGACAGTGCTGATACTGATTTCACTAAAGCTTAAAAGGACAGACCAGAGACCAGTCACCTGTGTACATACCCAAAGGCATAGTTGTCACTTGGGTTTTTGTCACTTGTTTATGTGGCTTGGCAATTTCAAGAGCCAGATTCTTTTTTTTCATCCATGAGCTTATCAGCTACTCACTGTTGCCAGAATTTTCTCCAAGAGTATGATTTCATTTTTAGAACTTTTGAACTCTTTAAGTGCAGCCTTTTTATATCAAAGTTTTGAGCTCTTTTAAATGCTGCTTTTTGACAAAGAATGCTTAATCATTTACCTAAATGAGTACATGCTAAGGACCTAGAATCTCAGAAGGTTAGAGATGGAAGTGCAGGTCGCCCCCAGAGAGAAGTGGTTGGAAAAGGTCACTCATATTTGTTAAGGTGTCTTTGAAAGACCAGGTTTAGATAGGCATAGAATAGGATGAGTGTGAACATTTATTAGGGTAGAAGGGAATAGGTTTTTGAGCCTGGGGACACTAAAGACATTTGACTATTTTATAATTATTCCCAAAGATGACATCATTAAAAATTGTCCTTTGTGTATTGTAATTTTCTTGACCCTTAGGGTTGGTGGAGTTAAAGAACAACTATCCTGAAATAAGCATCATTTCATTCTAAATTAGGCAAATAAATGCCAACTATTTATATTACTGTGTCTAGATGTGTAATTTGAGGTGTTTGGAGATTTATAGGGCATCACGGAGAAACAATTGAAATAATTAAATGTCTGGGAAATTGATTTTTGCATATAGGGTAAAGCACTGAGATCTTTGGGTTCGTGTAAAATCGGACCACTGATTACCGTAAGTATTTGAAATTATATTGCACAAAGTTAAAGTGGTGGGTTGTACCTCTTCCCCATAACACCCTACTTAAAGTATGAAATTTGCTTTTGAGATTTTTCTAGAGCCACCATTGGAGGCTTTGTTTTCTTTCTTCAGTAAGAATTTGTGATAGAAACAGAGCTTACAATGAGGTAGCAGGGGTTGAAATTAGACAATACAAAGAAGTACAGTTCATGTTTTTTTTAATTACAAATTTTTTTAAACATCTTTATTTGAGTATAATTGCTTTACAATGGTGTGTTAGTTTCTGCTGTATAACAAAGTGAATCAGGTATACATATACATATATCCCCATATCCACTCCCTCTTGTGTCTCCCTCCCAACCTCCCTATCCCACCCCTCTAGGTGGTCACAAAGCATGGAGCTGATCTCCCTGTGCTATGAGGCTGCTTCCCACTAGTATTTCATATTTTTAATGTGAAAATTCATTTGTACCTATGAACATTTAATAACATGATTGGAGGGAAATGAAAGGATTTGCAGACATCATAGTTGAATTCCCTTTTCATGTGCATTGTCCTGATTTTCTATTGAATTTATTAGAGTGAATCTACTCCTTTCCATAATTATTTGATGATTTTAGCCACAATTACAACCAACTAAGCACAATTTCTCCTCCTTTACTATCAGGCATGACATTTACTTGCAGAAAGACTTTTACTTAATTTCACTGCAACTTTTTCCCCTAACTCTATTGAGGTAAGATTGACAAATAAAAATTACATATATTTAACGTGTATAATGTGATAATATTATATACATGTACATGGTGAAATGATTACCACAATGTAACTAATTAACATTTCTATCCTCTCATTTATTTACCATTTGTGTGTATGTAGTGAGAAAACTTGATATGTGCTCTCTTAGCAACAAGATATAGTTCCTATTCTGAAAGAATTACTGTTGCAACTGTGTTGAGAATAGATTCTAAAAGGGTAGGAGAAGCAAGCAGTTCAGTTGGGGGCTACTGTGAAACTCAGGTGAGAAATAATAGTGATTGTAACCCAGGTACTTGCAGTGTAGATCATGACAAGTGACTGGATTCTGGATATATTTTGAAGGTAGTGGTATTATGAGTTACTGATGATCTCATATGTGGCATGTGACAAACAGAGGAGTAAAGGATGATTGGAATAATGTTTATCCTCTGTTTATTATTAAAAAATAGATTTTATATGAAAGCATCAAAGATAATGCCTGGAAACAGTGGGCAAGCCAATGTTTGTTTTTAAAGGCCTATTCTTCTGGAAGAGCAGAAGTAATTTGATGTTAAACTGTTTCTGAAAATGTTTTGTTTTATATTGTAGACAAGTCAGAGGGTTAAGCCACAAATGAATATTTTTCCATATACAACTGTTTGATTTTATTTATACAGCAAAGACAATTTTTGGAGGGAAAATCCTGTTGATTCGTAAAATGTCACAACATTAACAATTTAGTGGATACTTAATACTTTGCAGATATGCAACCTAATCTCACATGATACTTGCAACTCCATTAGGCAATAGTATTGCTACAGTACTAGTTGAGAAAATCATCATTAGAGAAATTAAATAATTTGCCTTGAGCTACATTGTTTTTAATTACAGAATCTGGGATTTGAACCTATTTTATCTGATTCCAGCATCCATATTATGTAACTGCCAAACCAATTTATTATGCTACCTATTACACACATTTAATCTGAGTGTATTAAAAACTTAAAAACAAAGAAATTTAGAGTTGATTTGTTACATTCGGGGTAAATCATAAGTTACCTTGCATCTGCTAATAGTGTGCTCAAAACTGAGGTATACTGATCACCAGGGAATCAGGGAGAGTCTGTTCTATGGTCAGGTGGTCAATATGATGATCATTTTGATCATGTCCATGATCATTTAAATACTAAGGAAAAATAGAAATATAATGTTTATGCTAATGAATAGAATAATATTCTTCCATATGGTTTTCTGATTTTAATTCTGGGTCTTCAAATATATTCTGTCTTTGCTCACTCTGTAGTGTTGGTGTCAGTCCTGTCTGCTATGAAGGCTTAAGTTTACCTTTTAAACCTCTGCTTTAGGCTCAGAAACCTTTACACAATTGTCATGCATAACGAGCAGGCAGGATAAAACTCCCAGCTCAAACTTTCCTAGAAGTAGACTATTAATGAAGTTTGTGGGTGCAGAAGAAGTTTTTGACAGAGAGGAGAAGCTCCCTGGGAAATCTTCTGACACCCCAAACACATCTCCAGTAACTTTCAGGGTATTGGGTAAGTCACTTTATATCACACTGGTATGTTTACAGGTGGGTCAGATAATATCAAACTGGTAATTTTCTTTTTGAGATGAAGACATTTATTAATCGTCCTTGAAAACAAAATGCAGAATTTCCAAGGATATGCTTTGAAAAGATGTCAGACTCTATTGCATCTCTTTTGTGTTATTAAATGACTCTATATTCTTATCTAAGCCTCTTATTTTAGACAAAATATTAATAATTATTTTTGGTGTGTGTGTAGAATTGTATTTCCTTGTCTGGGTTGGAAAGTGAAGAAGTTCAGCATGAAAACCTCACATATTTCCAAGCAGGATGGGCTATTGGGTGGTATTCTGCTGAAAACACTCTGATGTTTTCTGGTTGTAAGTCAAAGTACAAAAGTCCTTATCAATGTACAGGGCCTGCATACCTCTTTGGCGGGTCATCTTCTACTTCTCTTTCCCTTGTTCACCCACTCTAGCCACACTAGTGTTCTGGATTTTTCTCTGAGCTTGGCAGGTTCTGTTCTACTTCACAGCTTTTGCAATTTCAGCCACTCCTCCGGGAGTATTCTTCTCCTGGAGCTTTGTATGACTTACTCCTTCCCACCATTCAGCTCTCTGACCAACCTCACCTGCTCAAAGAAGACTTCTTTGACCCCCTAAATTATGTATCTTCTCTCCCTCTGTCATTCTGCCAGCTTTTTTCTTTATAAGTTTCTTTAATATCTATATTTTACTGCATATTATTTGTTAACTGCCTGAGTGCACCCCTAAAATATATGTGCACGAGGAGAGGAACTTGGTCTTATTGTCATAGATGTTTATCCCCAGCACCTCTATTATATGCATGACTTGTAATAGATAATCAAAAATATTCATTGAATAAAAGGAATGAAGTGAAGGTAATTTCTTGGTCAATGGATAAAAATAATTGAGATTTACTGCATTTTGCATTCTGAATGACCCACATGACTTTAATATTTTTTTAAAATATACATCATATATAAGAAAGAAAATCTGAAGAGGTATCCAATTAAAGCCTCCTCTCTGATTCATTGAGAAGTCAGAAAATGTGCTCCTACACTCAAGTATATTATTAGCAGTTGCTTAATTTTTGTGTCAAATTATTTAGAAATCCCTCAAAACTCTCTCTCACAGAACCATGTTTTATTTTTCTAGCACTTGTTTTACCCTAATTTCCTCAAATGAAATAAATTTTCATTTATTTATTTTCTGCCTAGTTTCACTGTAATGTAATTTCAATGAGAGTAGGTCTCTTGCTATTTTTATTTTTGTTCACACCTATGTTTCTAGTACCTAGAACAATTCCTGGCACAAAGGAGATTAAAAAGCTATTCTTTGAATGAATATCTTTGGAGCAGAGTTCAGGGAATAGCAAGGTAAGTTCTTTTACTTTAGCTATGTTACTTAGTCTATGATTTGCTGTTCTTGGGTCTTTCACAGAAAGAATTGGCTATGTTTAGATGAGTGGTAAAGGGTGTGATAGCATATGTGATACTAGTAAAAACAGAGACATAAAAGTTAGGAAAAGCAAGCAAAAAATAATGGCCTTTACTGCCTCAGGAAATGAAATAAAATACAACAATAAATTATATGCCTGTAAAAGAGATTTAATAGGAAAAGTAAAGAAATTCAAATTCCAAAGGTATTACTGTTGCTATACATTTTCTTTAGTGTACATGATATAATCCACAGATGCCATCATAGTAGAACCAAACACTTGAGTAAAAGAACATGGAATAAAATTTTGATTCATTTGAAGACGTATACAAATCAATGTTCTAGGAGGAAGACGTTTCAGAGGTTCATATCAGAAGATATAAAATTTGAATCTAGTCACTCAAAATTTAAACCAAAAGTTGTATTAATTCCATTTGACTGTTCTCCAAATTCTTTCTGCCCCCCAAACACACATACCAATGCTACTATATCACAGTTAGACATAGTGTTATGGTTCCTGAGAGAGTAAAGTCTCCATTCTCTCCTTTATATGAAGGTAGGATGGAGCCACATGTCTAATTCTGACAAATGGACAGTGAGAAGTATCATGTGTGCCATTATCTGGTTATGGCAATTAACCACAAGAAGTTTCATGTGTCCCCTTACTCTCCCTTATCCTGATGCTGGGACTTTGGATGCCTTGAGGTCCAGAGGTAGCACATGAAAGTCATATATCACACCTGTATCAGAATGTAAAGCCATGTAAGAAATAGTCTTCTATTACATAAGACACTAATATTTGGGGGACTATTTATTACCACAGCATGCTGAGCCTATTACAAGTAATACCGTGACTCTTGATTAATATCTAAATAATTGTACATTCAATACACACACACACAGGCACACACAAACACATATAATTATTAAAATATAACAAGAAGATTAATAATCGTTGTATCCTTTTTTTTAAAACAGCTTTATTAGAGTAAAATTGCTTTACAATGGTGTGTTAGTTTCCGCTTTATAACAAAGTGAATCAGCAATATGTATACATATATCCCCAAATCTCCTCCCTCTTGTGTCTCCCTCCCACCCTCCCTATCCCACCCCTCTAGGTGGTCACAAAGCACCGAGCTGATCTCCCTGTGCTATGCGGCTGCTTCCCACTAGCTATCTATTTTACATTTGGTAGTGTATATATGTCCATGCCACTCTCTCACTTCGGCCTAGCTTACACTTCCCCCTCCCCGTGTCCTCAAGTCCATTCTCTATGCCTGTGTCTTTATTCCTGTCCTGCCCATGGGTTCTTCAGAACCATATATATATATATATATAGATATATATATATATTTTTAGATTCCATATATAGGTGTTAGCATACGGTATTTGTTTTTCTCTTTCTGACTTACTTCACTCTGGATGACAGACTCTAGGCACATACACCTCACTACAAATAACTCAATTTCATTTCTTTTCATGGCTGAGTAATATTCCATTGTATATATGTGCCACATCTTGTTTATCCATTCATCTGTCCATGGACACTTAGGTTACTTTCATGTCTTGGCTATTGTAAATAGTACTGCAATGAACATTTTGGTACATGTTTATTTTTGAATTATGGTTTTCTCAGGGTATATGCCCAGTAGTGGGATTGCTGGATCATATGGTAGTTCTATTTTTAGTTTTTTAAGGAACTTCCATAGTGTTCTCCATAGTGGCTGTATCAATTTACATTCCCACCAACAGTGCAAGAGGGTTCCCTTTCCTCCACACCCTCTCCAGCATTTGTGGTTTGTAGATTTTCTGATGATGCCCATTCTAACTGGTGTGAGGTGATACCTCACTGTAGTTTTGATTTGCATTTCTCTAATAATTAGTGATGTTGAGCAGATTTTCATGTGCTTCTTGGCCACCTGTATGTCCTCTTTGGAGAAATGTCTATTTAGGACTTCTGCCCATTTCTGGATTCGTCTTTTTTTTTTTTTTTGGTGTTGAGCTACATGAGCTGCTTGTAAATTTTGGAGATTTGTCAGTTGCTTCATTTGCAAATACTTTCTCCCGTTCTGAGGGTTGTCTTTTAGTCTTGTTTCTGCTTTCCTCTCGTCCTCTCGTGTGCAAAAGGTTTTAAGTTTCATTAGGTCCCATTTGTTTATTTTTGTTTTTATTTCCATTTCTCTAGGAGGTGGATCAAAAAGGATCTTGCTGTGACTTATGTCATAAAGTGTTCTGTCTATTTTTTCCTCTAATGGTTTTATGGTGTCTGGCCTTACATTTAGGTCTTCAATCCATTTTGAGTTTATTTTTGTGTATGGTGTTAGAGAGTGTTCTAATTTCATTCTTTTACATGTAGCTGTCGAGTTTTCCCAGCACCACTTATTGAAGAGGTTATCTTTTCTCCATTGTATATTCTTGTCTCCTTTATCCAAAATAAGGTGACCATATATGTGTGGGTTTATCTATGAGCTTTCTATGCTGTTCCATCGATCTCTATTTCTATTTTTGTGCCAGTACCATACTGTCTTGATTACGGTAGCTTTGTATTATAGTCTGAAGTCAGGGAGCCTGATTCCTCCAGCTCTGTTTTTCTTTCTCAGGATTGCTTCTGCTATTCGGGGTCTTTTGTGTTTCCATACAAATTGTGAATTTTTTTGTTCTAGTTCTGTGAAAAATGTCATTGGGAGTTTGATAAGGATTCCATTGAATCTGTAGATTGCTTTAAGTAGTATAGTCACTTTCACAATGTTGATTCTTCCAATCCAAGAACATGGTATATCTCTCCATCTGTTTGTATCATCTTTAATTTCTTTCATCAGTGTGTTATAGTTTTCTGCATACAGGTTTTTTGTCTCCATAGGTAGGTTTATTCCTAGGTATCTTATTCTTTATTATTGCAGTGGTAAATGGGAGTGTTTCCCTAATTCCTCTTTCATATTTTACATCATTAGTGTATAAGAATACAAGAAATTTCTGTGCATTAATTTTGTATCCTACTACTATACCAAATTCACTGATTAGCTCTAGTAGTTTTCTGGTAGCATCTTTACGATTCTCTATGTATAGTATCATGTCATCCGCAAACAGTGACCGATTTACTTCTTTTCTGGTTTGGATTCCTTTTATTTCTTTTTCTTCTCTGATTACTGTGGCTAAAACTTCCAAAACCATGTTGAATAATAGTGGTGTGAGCGGACAAACTTGTCTTGTTCCTGATCTTCGAAGAAATGGTTTCAGGTTTTCACCATTGAGAAGAGTTTGAGAAGGATAAGTGTTAGCTCTTCTCTAAATGTTTGATAGAATTCACCTATTTGTTTGTTGGAAGATTTTAAATCACTGTTTCAAGTTCAGTGCTTGTGATTGGTCTGTTTATATTTTCTATTTCTTTCCAGTTCAGTCTCAGAAGATGTGTTTTTCTAAGAATTTGTCCATTTCTTCCAGGTTGTCCATTTTATTGGCATACAGTTGCTTGTAGTAATTTCTCATGATCCTTTGTATTTCTGCAGTGTCATTTGGTACTTTTCCTTTTTCATTTCTAATTCTGCTGATTTTAATCTTCTCCCATTTTTTCTTGATGAGTCTGGCTAATGGTTTATCAATTGAGTTTATCTTCTCAAAGAACCAGCTTTCGGTTTTATTGATCTTTGCTATCATTTCATTCATTTATTTTTCATTTATTTCTGATCTGAGTTTTATGACTTCTTTCCTTCTGCTAACTCTTGGTATTTTTGTTCTTCTTTCTCTACTTGCTTTAGGTGTAAGGTTAGGTTGTTTATTTGAGATGTTTCTTGTTTCTTGAGGAAGGATTGTATTGCTATAAACGACCTTCTTAGAACTGCTTTTGCTGCATCCCATAGGTTTTGGGTCGTTGTGTTTTCATTGTCATTTGTTTCTAGGTATTTTTTGATTTCCTCTTTGATTTCTTCAGTGATCTCTTGGTTATTAAGTAGTGTGTTGTTTAGCTTCCATGTGTTTGTATTTCTTACTAATTTTTTCCTGTAATTGATATCTAGTCTCATAGCATTGTGTTTGAAAGGATACTTGATATAATTTCAATTTTCTTAAATTTACCAAGGCTTGATTTGTGACCCAAGATATGATCTATCCTGGAGAATGTTCCATGAGCACTTTGGAAGGATGTGTATTCTGTTGTTTATGGATGGAATGTTCTATAAATATCAATTAAGTCCATATTGTTTAATGTATCATTAAAGCTTGTGTTTCCTTATTTATTTTCATTTTGGATGATCTGTGCATTGGTGAAAGTGTGGTGTTAAAGTCCCCTACTATGATTGTGTTACTGTTGATTTCCCCTTTTATGGCTGTTAGTATTTGCCTTATATATTGAGGTGCTGCTATATTGGGTGCATGAATATTTACAATTGTTATATCTTCTTCTTGGATTGATCCCTTGATCATTATATAGTGTCCTTGTTTGTCTCTTGTAATAGTCTTTGTTTTAAAGTGTATTTTTTCTGATAAGAGCTCCAGCTTTCTTTTGATTTTCATTTGCATGGTATATCTTTTTCCATCCCCTCACTTTCAGTCTGTATGTGTCCCTAGGTCTGAAGTGGGTCTCTTGTAGACAGCATATATACGGGTCTTGTTTTTGTATCCATTCAACCAGTCTATGTCTTTTGGTTGGAGCATTTAATCCATTTACATTTAAGGTAATTATCGATATATATGTTCCTATTACCATTTTCTTAATTGTTTTGGGGCTATTATTGTAGGTCTTTTCCTTCTCTTGTGTTTCCTGCCTAGAGAACTTCCTTTAGCATTTGTTGTAAAGCTGGTTTTGTGGTGCTGAATTCTCTTAGCTTTTGCTTGCATGTAAAGCTTTTAATCTCTCTGTCAAATCTGAATGAGATCTTTGCTGGGTAGAGTAATCTTGGTTGTAGGTTTTTCTCCTTCATCACTTTAAATATGTCCTGACACTCCCTTCTGGCTTGCAGAGTTTCTGCTGAAAGATCAGCTGTTAACCTTATGGGGATTCCCTTATGTGTTACTTGTTGTTTTTTCCTTGCTGCTTTTAATATTTGTTCTTTGTATTTAAATTTTGATAGTTTGATTAATATGTGTCTTGGTGTGTTTCTCCCTGAATCTATCCTGTATGGAACTCTCTCTGCTTCTTGGACTTGATTAACTATTTCCTTTCCCATATTAGGGAAGTTTTCAGCTATAATCTCTTCAAATATTTTCTCAGTCCCTTTCTTTTTCTCTTCTTCTGGGACTCCTATAATTCGAATGTTGGTGCATTGACTGTCATCCCAGAGGTCTCTGAGACTGTCCTCAAATTCCTTTCATTCTTTTTTCTTTATTCTGCTCTGCAGTAGTTATTTCCACTATTTTATCTTCCAGGTCACTTATCCATTCTTCTGCCTCAGTTTTTCTGCTATTGATCCCTTCTAGAGAATTTTTAATTTCATTTATTGTTTTGTTCATCACTGTTTGTTTGCTCTTTAGTTCTTCTAGGTTCCTGTTAAACTTTTCATGTATTTTCCCCATTCTATTTCCAAGATTTTGGATCATCTTTACTATCATTATTCTGAAATCCCTTTCAGGTAGACTGCCTATTTCCTCTTTATTTTTTATGTCTGGTGGGTTTTTGCCTTGCTGTGTGTTTGTGTTTCTGTTTCTCATTTTGCTTCACTTACTGTATTTGGTGTCTCCTTTTCGCAGGCTGCAGGTTCGTAGTTTCTGTTGTTTTTGGTGTCTGTCCCCAGTGGCTAAGGTTCGTTCAATGGGTTGTGTAGGCTTCCTGGTGGAGGGGACTAATGCCTGTGTTTTGGTAGATGAGGCTGGATCTTGTCTTTCTGTTGGGCAAGTCCACATCTGGTGGTACGTTTTTGGGTGTCTGTGGCCTTATTATGATTTTAGGCAGCCTCTGTGCTAATGGATGGTGTTGTGTTCCTGTCTTGCTAGTTGTTTTGCATAGGGTGTCCAGTATTGTAGCTTGCTGGTCGTTGAGTGGAGCAGGGTCTTGGCATTGAGGTGGAGATGTCTGGGAGATTTTCACCGTTTGATATTACATGGAGCTGGGAGGCCTCTTGTGGACCAGTTTCCTGAACTTGGCTCTCCCATCTCAGTGGCACAGCCCTGATGCCTGGCTGGAGAACCAAGAGCCTGTCCTCCACACAGCTCAGAATAAAAGGGAGAAAAAGAAAGAAAGAAAGATAGAAAGAAAGAAAGAATGAAAGAAAGAAAGAAAGAAAGAAGATAAAATAAAATAAAGTAAAACAAAATAAAGTTTTAAAATAAAAAATAATTATTAAGAAAACAATTTTTTTAAAGTAATTAAAAAACAAACAAACAAAAAAAACAGACAGACAGAACCCTAGGACAAATGATAAAAGCAAAGCTATACAGAGTAAACCACACACAGAAGCATATACATACACACTCACAAAAAGAGAAAAAGTGAAAAATATATATATATCGTCACTCCCAAAGTCCACCTCCTCAATTTGGGATGATTCATTGTCTATTCAAGTATTCCACAGATGCAGGGTACATCAAGTTGATTGTGGAGATTTGATCTGCTGCTCCTGAGGCCGCTGGGCAAGATTTCCCTTTCTCTTCTTTGTTTGCACAGCTCCTGGGGTTCAGCTTTGGATTTGGACCCGCTTCTGCGTGTAGGTTGCCTGAGGGCGTCTGTTCTTCGCTCAGACAGGATGGGGTTAAAGGAGCAGCTGTTTCGGGGGCTCTGGCTCACTCTGGCCTGGGGGAGGGAGGGGTACGGATGCGGGGTGAGCCTGCGGCAGCAGAGGCCGGCATGACGTTGCACCAGCCTGAGGCGCACCGTGCGTTGTCCCGGGGAAGTTGTCCCTGGATCTCAGGACCCTGGCAGTGGCGGGCTGCACAGGCTTCCGGGAGGGGAGGTGTGTATAGTGACCTATGCTCACACACAGGCTTCTTGGTGACTGTGGCAGCAGCTTTAGCGTCTCATGCCTGTCTCTGGGGTCCGCGCTGATAGCCGCGGCTTGCACCCTTCTCTGGAGCTCCTTTAAGCAGTGCTCTTAATCCCCTCTCCTCACGCACCAGGAAACAACGAGGCAAGAAAAAATCTCTTGCCTCTTCGGCAGCGCCACACTTTTCCCTGGACTCCCTCCCGGCTAACTGTAGCACACTAGCCCCCTTCAGGCTGTGTTCACGCAGCCAGCCCCAGTCCTCTCCCTGGGATCTGACCTCCAAAGCCTGAGCCTCAGCTCCCAGCCCCCACCTGTCCCGGTGGGTGAGCTGACAAGTCTCTCGGGCTGGTGAGTGCTGGTCGGCACCGATCCTCTGTGCGGGAATCTCTCCGCTTTGCCCTCCGCACCCTTGTTGCTGTGCTCTCCTCCATGGCTCCGAAGCTTTCCCCCTCCGCCACCCACAGTCTCCGCCCATGAAGGGGCTTCCTAGTGTGTGGAAACCTTTCCTCCTTCATGGCTCCCTCCCACTGGTGCAGGTCCTGTCCCTATTCTTTTGTCTGTGTTTTTTCTTTTTTTCTTTTGCCCTACCCAGGTACGTGGGGAGTTTCTTGCCTTTGGGGAGGTCTGAGATCTTCTGCCAGTGTTCAGTAGGTGTTCTGTAGGAGTTGTTCCACGTGTAGATGTTTTTGTGGAGAGGAAGGTGATCTCCGTATCTAACTCTTCCACCATCTTGAAGCTCTTCTGTGTTGTATTTTTTAGATGGGGTTTGTTCAAAAGAAAGGCGCATATTGCCATCACATGTTTAAATCTCTGACAATTATTATGTAGATATTTAGGAAGTAACCTTTTAAAACTGTGAATTGGAAAAATAATACACCATAAACTTCATTTCTCTATGAATTCAGTCCAATGAAAAAATATCACAAACCAACCAATATGGTCAGACTGATTTTTTAAAATTTTATTTTTTTATTGAAGTATATTTTTAATATAACAGAATGGTAGTCTTTGGAAAGGAAAATAAATTTTTCTAGCTTTTACTGATTTCTCCACCAGTTATTCCTGAAAAGGGAAAAAAAAAACATATTAGTTTTGTGTAAAACGTACCAAATGACTTGTATTATAGAGAATTTCTTTTGCTGCTTTATGAATTTAATGTTAAGGGACTATATTGAATGGTCATGTACAAATTCATGCTACAATTCAACGGCACATTTAAGAGAATCAAGCTTGTTTTCCTCTATCTTCTTGTAGATATTATGCATTCTTGTAACAATTTAAAAGTGCAATGTTAATTCATTGCTATGATTTATTTGCACATATGTATATATTATACAGAACTTTTTTGTGTATGAGTGTTGGGTTCAGATCAACAGTCTCCTAATGCTGAATGATTTGAAGTAGCATTCCTTCTCTGCCTTAAGAGACTTTTCCAGAAAAGTAGTACCCTTTCCTTTATCTGTTGTGAATTAAGTAATTAATATAATAAGGAATGAAATGCAAATACTTATTGAAAATTGTTAAATTTACATAATATCTTGAACTAATTCCCTAATTAATATCCTTTTATCTTATATAAGAGTAAAACAAATAAAAAACCCAAAGAATATAGCAGTAGACAGGGTTTAACTCAACATTTAAGCCTTTTAATTTCCTTGGCAAAGCTGCTGTTAAGAGGCATCATCAACAATACTAAAGGCTATCAAGTTTGGTCTTCAATTCTACTTTAAGTACTGATGTCACCTCAGTAGAAATTCTGATTTGGCTGACAGTCAAATAAAGCCTTGCCATTTTCCTGTCCAGTGAATGTTTATAACAGTAAAATGGGAACAGCTTTACAAAGGGATAAAGGAATAAGAGCTTGGAATGAGTGTAACCAATGAGCTAGTTGACCAGTGCCTTTCTTCCCAGGACAGTGTGTAATGACAAGTGGGGGGCAAGGCTGGTGCAGGGGAGGAGGTGGGGACAGGAGATTTGAGATCTAAATTGTCTCTTTGTTTATTTGTTTTCTAAAGCAGTGGTTCTCAGTGTGGGGTAAGAATGGCAGTTGAATAAATAACATAGAAAATGATCTGTGAGAACTTTAACAATGGTTTCTTTCACCCATAACTCAACCCCTTTCCCCCTATGGAAGTTTCTTCCCTATATTGACCTCTATTATTTTAGGATATTCAAGTCATAATCCATATGGATCAATGTCAGGAAGAACTGTCCAAAAGTTGCCTGAGTTTCTTACACAGGGTATGTGTTCCTAATTTCAGAGATCTTAGGCACAGACTGGCAGTACCTCTCCATACCCCACTTTCTGAATTTCATATAGTAAAAATATATTCAAAAGTGGGTTCAGAAGATGACATCTATATAATTCATCATTTTAAAATCTCATGATCATGTATGACTTACAGAAACAAATGCATGGTACTCTTTTCTCTTGAAAATTTTATTTCTTTACCTAAAAAACAAAACAAAACAAACAACAAAATGATAAAATGTACTTCATTTCCTAGTATTAGACCTATCTTTTCTGGGTAATCTTTATTCCTTAAGAAGTTGTGCCCTGGTGATTTCTTCATAACTCATATTTAGAATACTCTAAGCCATCAGACTTAGCTTTTGGAAACAAAGAACTGGTCAAATTACTCAGTGAAGGTCCTTTATAAATTCCTTTGGCTACAGGAAACAGTCTAAGATATTTAGCAGTGTTTTCAAGGCCCTTTTTTATCAATTTCTTTTTATCCATACTTTCTTAAATTTCTCTCTACCTTCGTGTGAGTCATGAAGAACTACAAGTATGTATATACTGGTAGAAGGAGAGTGTTTTGTGTCAAAGAAACCTACTGAAGAAACATGTTAATGTGTGGAGTATTGGAGAATAATGATGGCTCTTCAGACTTCTCTGGAGCAGTTCCAAGCAACCATTTAACTTGATTCTCATCCCTATCAGAACAAGGGAACAAGAAGAAAAGTTGGTACCCCCTTCTAGGAAACAACTACTAGGAGTATTCAATTAGTAACAATATACTTTAGAAATTATTCACTGTTGGGTTTAAGCTCTCATTTGTTTTCAGCCTGTGCCCAGGGTTCAGAGTATCTTTGAAGTACTTTGGAATCCCACTTTCCCCTTTATAAAATAGGCACATTTACTAAAACTTGGGGACAAAGTGCTTCTAAATATTTTTCAAAAAATCATTGTTTTAAAAAAGTTCAGAGAACTATTCTTTAGGTCAATATGAGTAAGAGAAACTGCCTGAAACAAATTTTAAAAATAACAAAAATATGAGAAACAACAGTTTCTCAAGATCTAAACATCAAGTTATGAAGGACACCAATCCCTAAGAGACAGGAAGCAAAGGAGATGAACCCTATGATTGTCCTATCTTACTGCCTGGATTGTTTCCAGGACTTAGTGAAGGGAGATGGACCTGGGTGCCCAGGAAGACCAAGATAGCTGAAATTCACAGGGCAGAGAATCTGAAGGAAAACGGTGGACAAAGACATAGATACAAAGATCTAAAAAGGTTAGCCTATGTCCATAGCAGCATTATTTACAATAGCCAAGATATGGAAACAATGCACATGTCCATCAATAGATGAATGGATAAAGATGTGATATATATACATATACACACACACAATTGAATATTACTCAGGCATAATCAAGAATGAAATTCTCCCATCTGCAACAACGTGAATGGATGTAGGAGTATTATGCTTAGTGAAATAAGTCAGACAGAGAAAGACAAATACTCTATGTTATCACTTATATATGGGATCTAAAAATTAAAACGAATGTATATAACAAAACAGAAAAAGACTTACAATTATAGAGAACAAACTAGTGGTTATCAGTGGGGAGAAGGAAGCTAGGAGGGACAAGATAGGGAGGGGTATGGGATTAGGAGATATAAACTCCTATGTATAAAATAGATAAGCAACAAAAATATATTGTACAGCACAGGGAAATATAGCCACTGTTTTGTAATAACTCTTTTTTTCTTTCAACTTGTTTTTCTTATTAGTTATCTATTTTATACATATTAGTGTATATGGAGTATAATCTATAAAAATATCAAATCACTATGATGTATACCTAAAACTAATATATCGTAAATCAACTATACTTTAATATAAATAAATTAAATAATAAATAAATAAATATGTTATCCTAAGGTTTTCAACCAAGTATATATTATTCACATGAAGATACTACCTCAGGTCAGGTAAAGAACCACCTGAAAGGACAAAATGGAACAATATCTAGTGCTCGCACAGAGCAGGAAAGTTTTTGATCACACAAGCCAGAGTAAAAAAAGCTCAGATTTCACAGGGCACTCAGAATAGCTTGATCTCTGCAATGGGAAAAATTAGCCTTAGATCAAAATGTTTCTCTGTTCCTGTTTACTAAATGTGAAAATCACAGTAACCTAATGGTATCCTAAAATAAAACTTTCTCCTAATGTCAGAAACAAGGCAGGGCTGTCCATCTAATCCTTTTTATTGAATATTGCAATTTAAGCCAGTACACTATTCAATATATAATTGGATATAAATAAACGGCATCAAGTTTGGAAATTAAAATGTTCATCAGCAAATAAATGGGTAAAAATTTATGATACATCCATATAATCTAATACTACTTTCCAAAAAAATAAAAAAACTGAACTATTGATATGCATAACTACATGGATAAATCTCAAAATAATTGTGCTGAGTGAAAGAAACCAGACACAAAAAAGTATATACAGTATGATTCTACCTATATAAAATTCTGGAAAATGCAAACCAATCTGTACTGACAGAAAATAGATCAAGGACAGGAAAAAAGGGGAGGGTGGGAATATTAAAAAAAAAACAGGAGGAACCTTCTGGCTGTGGTGGATATATTCATTATCCTGGTGATTTTTTTCATGGGTGTGTATATATATGTCAAAACTTACCAAAGTATACACTTTCAATATTGGTATGACATTGTGTCTCAGTAAAGCTGTACAAAATATTTCGGCTGATACAGTATATATTTGCTTGTGGAGAGACTGTTTCTTTCCTGCTCCTACACCTCTCATGCATCACAGGAGTAAGACTGAGGCAACCCACCTGGTCAAGAGAAATAGAGGACTGAGGTCCTGGGGCAGCTGCTGCAATTTCTGCTTCATCAGGCTCTGTCACAGCAGGTGGCTCAGTCTCTGGGATAGAAGGTGGGTTTGTAGTAGGTGGGGCAAGAGACTTAAGTACATATGGATCGGCTGCAGTAGGTGCAGCTGTATCAGGTGGGAAATAAGGTCCCATAGGTCTTTTTGAGGGAGGAAGAAGGCGGAAAGCCCAAGGAGGGGGTGGATGATGGGACAACCAAGAAGGTATGGGAAAACTAGAAATGTGGTAGAGGAGGGCTCCAGGAGCAGTGAGAACCCAGGGATATGAGGGTACCCCGGCATCACGGTCAGGATTCCCAGGGTAATTGGGGAACTTATTCCTTGTAGGATAGACAGGAGGAGTGAAATCACTGTCTGGTATGGGATAAGGAATATTCAGAGTTGGGTTAACTGGGTAAGGACTGTCAGGATTGCCGCTGTAATCCTAAACGAGAGCAAAGAAGTCAGTTAAAGTTATTACCTCTATCTTATCGCTACATTACTTATGTTATGACTGTGATGATGTACAATGAGTAAAGGTTATTTTTTAAAGAATTCCAATTTAGTCTCATTCTCAAGGCTAATGTGCTTGCATCACTTACAAAATAAGAACTAATCATTTCTGAAGAAAATAGAATAAACTTCAATGTAAAAGGAAATATTTTGTGTGTCAGTGAACTGGAGTGTTATAAACTAAACAATATGCCAGCTAGGCCAGGACAACAATAGAAGAAAAGAAGATGCACAGTGTAGGATCAGTCCTTCCAAGCCTCTTTATCTGCACAGCACGCCTAGCTGGATGCCTTCAGGACCCGCTGAGTCTCTAAAGTGCCCCCAAGGGTGCATTCACTTAGTTATACTTTTTCTAGCTGTCCTTCTGAATTCCTCCCACCCTTCCTCAAAGCTTCTACTCCTTCAAGGCTAGGCATCTTAAATTGTTATTAAGAAGGAAAGCAGACTGGATGTGGATGATGACTGTTGGCTTTTTTGTTTTTTCCAATTGAGATATAATTAGCTATGGTTAACAATACCATATTGTGTGTTTAACAGTTGCTAAGAGAGCAGATCTTAAAAGTTCTCATCATGAGAAAAAAGTGTAACTATACGTGGTGATGGATGTTAACTAATTGTGATGATCATTTCACAATATGTACTATGGGCTTTTCATATTTAATTTTCCCGATAGTGTTTTAAATGAGAAAATTCTAAATATTACTAATGCATTTACTATTACATTTCACATGATTATTTTTTGGTAGAAGGACCTCTTCATTTTCCTTTAATTTCTCTAGCTTTGTCTATTACATGTATGTAAAACTGTCAGGGAGCTCCAAGGTCACAACATTATGTAAGAATTTATAGAAAATTAAGACATTTCTTAGTCTCACACACATGAAGTTTTATTTCCTATTATAACTTTGTCAGTTTTCTGAGCAAATTTGGTATGCATTTGTTTATATATTAAGACTCTAGATTCTTTGATTCATTGCATAGCCCAATTATAATCCAAGAAAGTAAAAATTTATATAACATAAATATCATTTAAAATATAAAAAGCCATATTTAATATTTCTTATCATATGTTTATTTTAATGGTAACTGGTTGATGGAGCTATTTTCTTTTCATGTATTCCAAGTTAACCTGTCAGTAACATGCACTATTGATAAACATAGACCCAATTTTCATATTTGTTGGAAATTACTGCCTTTTTTTAATCAGCAATACATTTCTATGATATAAAACTTTATTTATATAATTTTCATTTAAAAGTATTTACCTAATGAAGTGGCAGTGAAATTGGGCAGGATATCAATATGAATAAAAAATTACAATATGTGTGAATATAAATATGCTCATCCTTATAGATGCATTTTTAAATGAGACCATCACAGCAAGAAAAGATAACATGTTATGAAATTATTTAGCTTTTCATGGAAAAACTTAATAATACTGAATTATTTAATGTTATTAGACAGAAAATGTTATTTTAAAAAGAAAATTAATAATATAAAATATATTTCTTAAAATATATTTATATTTCTTAAAATATAAACAAATATAGATATATTTTACCTCTCCACTGGATGAGACAAAATTCTAAAACAACAAAGAAAACAAAGTTGGTTTTAAGTTTCAGACCCCTGAAAAAAATCTTTCTTTAGATCTCTACTGGCATTCAGAGTGACTATAACTGCCAAAACTCTGTGAGTAATGTAGAATTTCCTTTCTTAAGCAATATAGTTGTTTACCTTGCTTACCTATGACTGTGTAGACCCAGTCCTGTTATTCTAAATACCTTATTACAAAGTAGATCGGCAATGACTGATTTTAATGTCCTACTGGTTCCAGTGTTTCTACACTCTCTTTAAATTTTCTTGTTCATAACTGTTTACAAATACTTAGGTACAGGGAACCAAGTGTTTTGATTAATTCTTTGGCTAGTGACTTATTTACACCAGATATTTACATTAGATCGTCATTTAGGTTTATCACAAAATCCCTAGGGACTAAACAAGGCTTTGCAATATAACTTCTCAATGAATATAGATTTTTCCTCAGTAGCTTTGGGATATTTTGTTTTTCTTGATAGATTTTCAAGAATTAAAAAAAGAAAAAGAGTGCCTCCTCTGTGCTGTCCACATGCTAGATCTTAGGTATTGGAAAGAACAGACAAGGTTTCTTTGCTTGTGTTTGGGTTACTGTTTCCCAGCTATCAAGCTTCTTCATTAAAATTTAATATTGTGTATCATATTCTTTCCAATTTTAGGTTGGTTTCCTGAATTACTGAGATAAAATATTTGCTCCTGGATCATATTGTCACCTGAAGGTATGATGCATAATACACAAGTGATAGATGTTCCAGAGTGTTCACAGAGACAAATGTCAATGATTCATACTGTGACCAGAGAACCCTAGATTCTTATGATTAAAGTCTTAACTCTTATAAGAAATTCAAAGTAGTATCTCATTGTTTTCATTTAAAAAATTATTTTCAAAACCTTTCTACTTCTTCTCCATATATCTAATGGTATTTGGTTCAAACTGCACACATCCAGATCATATCTCTTGGCCTTTCCTTGTTAGATTGTCATGTTTATCTACTGCATGTTTGTGGATAGATACCAGTATCATTTTCTTAGCATGCTCCTGTCATCAGAATTGAGGCAAAAATGACAAAGAACTAAAAAAATTCTAATATATGTCAAGTGATGAATGTTTTAGTGTCCTGCGTCATGATAATTTATGAGTATTTGCTGCACAGAAGTCATTTAGCATTTTGGGACATACTCCTCCTGCTGGTAATTCCTAGGTCATGCTTTCTTCTGCTCTAATCTTTAATACAGGCAAAGCCTTCCCAGATTAATCTCTTAGTTTGCTGAAGTAAACTTAGTACAGTATTGTCATAAAATTTCATAGAGGCATGAGGAGGAAACCTGGGTATAGCAAAAATTTTATCACACTCTAAAGGGAGTACACTTACTTAATGCTTCTGCTCATTTAAAAGAAATAAAGACCTTACAGTAAATATGTTTAACACAAATATATTTATACTCCACAAATATTTTTCTATCAAATAAGAAGAGATTAATAGCATTAATATTTTAACAGCAATAGTTGTCACAAAATTGCCTTGTAAAAAATCAGAGAGTTTTAAAATGTAAAATATACTTTAAGGTAAAAACAAATACATTTATACACAGATGAAAAAAAGTTTTACCTCATCAATGAAGTAGAAACACTTCTAAAACAAAAGGAATAATATTAATTGACTATGGTTATTCATTTGAAAACATCTGTACCCAGATTTTATTACTGAAGAATTTGTACAACTGTATTATTAATATAGTTAATTTCTTCTTGAAATATAAATCGCTAGTATAAATTAGTTGTTTATTATTGTTATCATCATTATATTTTTTTAACATAGACCATTGTCTCAGGAAATTTTATATTGGCTGATAGATTTCGGTTTGTAATTTTCTACATGTACATAAATCTTACCATCTGAAAAATCATTCAGTCTTTTTCATATATCTTGTTTTGCTGTTCTCTTTCACCTTTCAGGTTTTGTTTGCATTTGTGTTTGTGTTTGTCTGTATGTATGTGGTTCATAGCCACCTCTTAACAGTTGCAGAAGGAACATATGTCCAGTTGTTTTCCAGTTAAGCTTCAATATCTTTTATGAATTTCTCACAGATTATACAACAGAGTATGAGATAAGAATGACAAGATAGTGTAGGAAACTCATCATTTACTATTTTAACAATTAGAGTTTAAGTCAGGTGATTTTAGGAGATTGGAAAATATCTTGAAATTTTCACAGGGTGATAATTAGTAGTATCAGTCAATAATCTGATAATAATAGTTAATAATATCAAGTAGCATTTGAGCTCCTACTATATCATAGGTGCTCTGTTAAGTACTTTACATAATTATCATATTTAATCTTCAAAGCCATCCTATGGAGTAGATGTCATAATTTTCTCTTTTTCCAAAAGAGGATATTTAGCTCACTTGTTGGCTAGGATTAAGAATTTTCCATCAGCTATTTCTTACATTAGAGGCTCATCTATTTATAATACACTGGTAGTCATTATGTCCATTTACTTTAACTCCATCAAGTATTCCTTGTGACTCTACATAAATACCTCCAGCAGTGGGACTTCACTGCCAGAGGAAGCCTAATCCAGTTTTCTATAATTTGAAGACATAACCAGTGAAGATCATCTTCATAGAATTCTGGTTCCCTTTAATTTTATCTTTCTCCAGCCCACTGCATTTCTGAATTCACTTCTTCTCCTTGCTGTTTATTCATTTTCAGATTACACAACTTTTTAAATTCAGATTTTTAAAAATTTCTTTTGAAAAGTTTGGCACAGCAAACCACATGTCCATTAACATATCTCTCTGCTGCATCATTATCAACACTATAATAATTTATACCATTAACACGAATCCCTGTCTATAATTACTTGATGGGTATATTATTGCTGTAATTTAAAAAGTCCATTTGCTCACCCTTGCAGAAGCGACACACACAATGCAGGCCCAAAATAAAAGCTTCATTTTGATTGACCCTATGAACATTAATATTATAAATTGGTTGTTTCAGAAAATATACAATGTATTTTGTACTTCTCTTCTAGAGAGTGACAAAAGAATGTATGGCTTTATTAGTCTGACTAGGAAGACCCTTCACATAAAATCTGGTCCTGCTATTTAACTACTGTCAGCATTACCTAACATAAATGACATCAAAGCCCAAACTATGTTTTTTGGCAGATGTCTTTCAACAACTAATTGGCTTCTGGCTAAACTTCCTTAAGTGGAAGTCACCTCATTTACTTACCTAGGGATACACTTTGCAATTAATTTATCTTGGAGGGCTTACCAGGAAATAAAATTGCTTAAAAGTAGCCATTCTATGGGTGCTTTATTGAGATTTTCTTTTTATAGCTTCACTGGGAGATTGGTATCACCTACTGGGAAACATTTCAGGTCCTAAAGGTGTTTTCACCATGTGCTATGACATAAAAATTTAGGAGCTATGATAAATGCTATGCTCCAGCTTAATCTATTGTAATAAAATATTAGGTCTGAAATATATGGAATATATGGAATTCATCCAAATACCAGATAATGTTTTAACACTGGGGACTCAAGTGAAGCTCTGCTTACACGTTACCCCTAATATTGCTTACATTTTAACTTGGGAAGCTAACCATATAGAGAGAGTTTCAGAAGTCAATTGGGTATGTCTGTCTAATATTGGGGGACAGAAATTTAGAGCTGAAGTTATCTAGATAATTAGGAGTTGATTTTATCAGCTGATTGTTATGTGGCAATTAAAATGTTTAAAGTGGATAACATATTTTGGAAAAAATATGTTGAATTTGAAAAGAAGTGGCTGAGGTCAGAGCCCTAGAGAACATCAATGTTTGTGCAGGAGAAAGAAAAGAAGTCCTGCAAAATACCTATAAAAAGTAGCTAGATAAAGACCGTTATAAGAATTACCAGGGGGCTTCCCTGGTGGCGCAGTGGTTGAGAGTCCGCCTGCCAATGCAGAGAATGCCGATGCCTGCCGCCTGCCGATGCACCGGGTTCGTGCCCCTGTCTGGGAAGATCCCACATGTCGCAGAGTGGTTGGGCCCGTGAGCCATGACCGCTGAGCCTGCGTGTCCGGAGCCTTGCTCCACAATGGAAAAATTACCAGGAAGTAAATATCAACAGGTCCAAATAGAATGATGCCCCTAGGGACAACTTATTCTTCTTCTACTAAAATTTCCTCATCTGCAAGTTATAATATTAATAGCTATTAGAAATATAAGAGTACCAGTACCATACTGTCTTGATTACTGTAGCTTTGTAGTATAGTCTGAAGTCAGGATAGAAAGCCCAGAGATAAACCCACGCACATATTGTCACCTTATCTTTGATAAAGGAGGCAGGAATGTACAGTGGAAAAAGGACAGCTCATCAATAAGTGGTTCTGGGAAAACTGGACATGTATATGTAAAAGGTACATGTAAAAGTATGAGATTAGATCACTCCCTAACACCATACACAAAAATAAGCTCAAAATGGATTAAAGACCTAAATATAAGGCCAGAAACTATCAAACTCTTAGAGGAAAACATAGGCAGAACACTCCATGACATAAATCACAGCAAGATCCTTTTTGACCCACATCCTAGAGAAATGGAAATAAAAACAAAAATAAACAAATGGGACCTAATGAAACTTAAAGGCTTTTGCACAGCAAAGGAAACCATAAACAAGACCAAAAGACAACCCCCAGAATGGGAGAAAATATTTGCAAATGAAGCAACTGACAAAGGATTAATTTCCAAAATTTACAAGCAGCTCATGTAGCTCAATAACAAAAAAACAAACAACCCAATCCAAAAATGGGCAGAAGACCTAAATAGACATTTCTCCAAAGAAGATATACAGACTGCCAACAAACATATGAAAGAATGCTCAACATCATTAATCATTAGAGAAATGCAAATCAAAACTACAATGAGATATCATCTCACACCAGTCAGAATGGCCATCATCAAAAAATCTAGAAACAATAAATGCTGGAAAGGGTGTGGAGAAGAGGGAACACTCTTGCACTGCTGGTGGGAGAACAGTATAGAGGTTCCTTAAAAAACTACAAATAGAACTACCATATAACCCAGCAATCTCACTACTGGGCATATACCCTGAGAAAACCATAATTCAAAAAGAGTCATATACCAAAATGTTCATTGCAGCTCTATTTACAATAACCTGGAGATGGAAACAACCTAAGTGCCCATCATCAGATGAATGGATAAAGAAGATGTGGCACATATATACAATGGAATATTACTCAGCCATAAAAAGAAACGAAATTGAGCTATTTGTAATGAGGTGGATAGACCTAGAGTCTGTCATACAGAGTGAAGTAAGTCAGAAAGAGAAAGACAAGTACTGTATGCTAACACATATATATGGAATTTAAGAAAAAAAAATGTCACGAAGAACCTAGGGGTAAGACAGGAATAAAGACACAGACCTACTAGAGAACGGACTTGAATATATGGGGAGGGGGAAGGGTGAGCTGCGACAAAGCGAGAGGCATGGACATATATACACTACCAAAGGTAAGGTAGATAGCTAGTGGGAAGCAGCCGCATAGCACAGGGAGATCAGCTCGGTGCTTTGTGACCACCTAGAGGGGTGGGATAGAGAGGGTGGGAGGGAGGGAGACGCAAGAGGGAAGAGATATGGGAACATATGTACATGTATAACTGATTCACTTTGTTATAAAGCAGAAACTAACACACCATTGTAAAGCAATTATACCCCAATAAAGATGTTAAAAAATATATATATATTTAAATGTATTGAGCACAATAATTTTAATGACCCTTATATGTACACTAAAGGCCGCACATAACACATAAAAAACCTTTACTGGATCGTAAATGTGGCCTATATTAAATTAATATGGCAGATGTAATAAACATTAATCTATTCTAAAAAAAAAGAAATATGAGTAATATTAATAATTGTAAGGATAATTGAGACAAATATATAAATTACCCTGCACATAGCTGTTCAAATTGTTTTAGATATGATAATCATCATTATTACTTTGCCCCACTGAACATCATTGAAAAGGATAGATTACAGAGGAAATTTTTTTTTTTTTTTGTGGTACGCGGGCCTCTCGCTGTTGTGGTCTCTCCCATTTCGGAGCACAGGCTCTGGACGCGCAGGCTCTAGATGCACAGGCTCACCGGCCATGGCTCACGGGCCCAGCCGCTCCGTGGCATGTGGTATCCTCCAGGACCGGGGCACGATCCCGTGTCCCCTCCATCGGCAGGTGGACTCTCAACCACTGCGCCACCAGGAAAGCCCACAGAGTAAATTTTAAAAAGCACCAAAAGAGCTGTTAGCTTTGAACTAGAGGAAGATCACCACATCCCTTGAGACTTGAAGGAGACAGTTACAGTTATGTTCAGAGTTAGATCAAGTTATTGAAGTGTCATACTAGGGAGGTGGATAGTGTTTAGGCTTGATGGACAAAATACTTGTCAATAAAGTAGAAAGGCAAATATTTTTCCAGTGAGATTTTTTCCAGGGAGTGTTGAAGAAGGCTGCTAACTCTAATGCCAACAAGACAAAGTTTGATAAGTAGTCTTTGGTGACCAACAATGTTAAAAAACAAACTTACTTTAGTGCTCAGCTCCTTGCATGGAGTGGCAATAGAAATTTAGTTCCTGGTTGGGTGTTTTCCAGTAGGATTAAGTACAGAGGTGCAAAGAGTTACATGAGTTATCAAGATGATATTTTAAAAAATCAAGGGTGAATTCTGAGCTGTGCAAGAAAGGAAGTGAGGCGAATAAGAAATAGAGAAAATGGAATGTAATAAGAGTGTTAAGGGATGGAGTGTTCTACGAAGACAAAGATAAAAGGGATGGAGTGTTCTACGAAGGCAAAGAAAAATTATCTTAGCTTCTACCTCTTACCCTTTCAAAATATATGGCATATGTTACCTCCTTCTGAAAAACACTTCAGTGTTCAGCTTGAATAAGAAGCGAGCCTAAGAGGGCTTGGACAGAATGGAATACAATGAGAGGGTTAAAGGATTGGAGTATTCTACCGTGTCTAAGAAAAAGTCTCCAATTTTCAAATCTTTTCACCAAAGGTACATATCATGTACCTTCACTCCCCTGTGAAAACTTTCACTCCCCTGTGAAAACTCCTCCAATGTCTTCCCATCATAAGCAGATGCTTAACACAAATTTCTAAGCTCAAATAATTTTCATCTTTATCCCTTCCTCCTAAATCCACTTTCCTTTATCTTTCCCTATCCCTTTGTCTTCTTGGACGTGTCACCCCCTTAGAGTTTTCCCTTACATTCCATGCATGAATCCACTTATTTGCTTTTCCTGTTTCTCCATTTGTTGATACCATTAATGTGGGGCCTTGGAAGGTTTATGTTCTCAATGCCTGACTCCCTACTTTAGTGTGACAATGTGACCCGGGAGAGGAGGATTGAGGGATCTGGTGAAGATTTGGGATTAATGCTGTGGCAGATTATGAGCACAAATAAATCAAAAATTGGTAAAACAATGGTTGAATAGTACTGTAAACCTAGCTGTGTTTGGAGAATATAATTTGTAGTGTTCAAGGTTATCCATTATGAGAAGTAAAATTGCATTACCCAGAAAGTGTACAGTTATTTTGGTGGTAATCAAGCTGGTTTAAAGTGATTGTTAAAGGACTGTTTATATTATCATCCATAGCCTAGTGGGCCAGTATGAACAATGGAAATGATGATTACACACCAAAGAATGCACTTGAAATTTTATTTTCAGAGGAAAAGAAATGTAGTTCTGCAACTCAGAAAGAGTAGGGAAAGGATTTTAAATAATCATCAGCTAAGTTTTATGAAACCACCATACAAACCCAGTATATTCAACATGAACTAAAGGAAGAATATAAATAATTCAGGAAATATTCTGCACAGTCGTCCTTTCCCTCAACATTTCTGTCTTATTAGTGGGCCTCTCCAAACATGTTGGTAGTATGAAGTGAAGTGGTAGATAAAAAAATGTAGAAGATAGATTTTCCAGGCAAGCCTAAAAAGAAAAAGATAATACTATATTATCTATTAGATTTATATTCAAGAAACAATGTATGCTTGTATACAGAACACACACCCATCCATCCTATTCTAGCAGAATGTTGTTATTTATAATGATTATTAGTTAATATATTTTAGTGTCCAACATGATACCTAGCACATAGTAGGTTTTTGTTTGTTTGTTTGTTTGTTTGTTTTTGCGATACGCGGGCCTCTCACTGTTGTGGCCTCTCCCGTTGCGGAGCACAGGCTCCGGACGCGCAGGCTCAGCGGCCATGGCTCATGGGCCCAGCCACTCCGCGACATGTGGGATCTTCCCGGACCAGGGCACGAACCCGTGTCCCCTGCATCGGCAGGTGGACTGTCAACCACTGAGCCACCAGGGAAGCCCCATAGTAAGGTTTTAATAACTATTTGTGGAGCAATTTAATGAATGAGTGAAAATTGATAGCCAGGTTCTTCAATCCTGCATATAAAAGTAATATTTATATTTATTCATTAAGTGGTAAATATTTACATTTTTAGCCAATTTTGAAGGAAAATTTATTCTTATTTTCTAAATAGTTTATTAGACATAAAATGCTTTCTACATTTAAGACTCTTTTATCTAATTGAAATCTAGGTTTTAGGAAAAAAAATCATTATGCAAAATGACCTTGGGTTGATACTTTAAGAAATTGCTTAAAATTATTAAAATCTTTAAAATCTATGTGCATTTTTTTGTTTCTCTATTCTTTTGTAATTTTTCTGCCAATTCAATACCTTTTGACTTTGTTTTTTCTCTGCCATTGCTTTGCTTAGTCTAGTTCTAATTATCTGAAAGACTTAGTTTATGACTTAAGTCTGATGCATCACGACCTTTTTGTACTACCAGCTACTTCTCATGCCTCTAATTTAGCATCTGGCACCTCATATTGCCATTCCTGTATCTTTGTCTAGAATAGAGCTTAATGAGGATAAGTTTGGTACCTTATTTCTGTCTCCCTCATGTCTCTCACAGTATAGAATACGTGATCAGCTTTTTAAAAGTGTAAAATAAATGTATAAATAACTATAGCAATGGAAATATTGCTATTTATAAAATACAGCTGTGATTTCAGCTCTTATTCACAATAGTTATTATTTTTCTCACATAAAATCATTTTTTGAAGTTGTCTGATCCCTTTTCATCATTTGGAGAGCCAAAATGACATGACAAAGCAAATCATGTTTGTGACAATGTACTTAAAGCCAAAAAATCCCCTAGGTGGACTTTAGGTGTAGTTTGGCATCAGTAGTTGTGTGTTGGAGTCCTAGAGCTGGAAATCTGTGTTAGAGTCTTGGCTCTTCCACTTTTGCAGGGTGATTATGAACAAGTTTTTTTAACTTCCATGGGCCTCAGTTTCCTTATCTCAAATTGGCTGATAATATTAACCACCTCCTTGGTTTTTTGTGAATATGAAATTTTTTAATATAGGCAAAGGGCTTAGAATTGTGACTAGCATTGTAAGGCCTCAATAAATTACTACCACTGTTATTACTCGTTTCTCTGAAACCTACTTTGTCTCATTGCAGGACATATAAAAGGAACAAGAAGATAACTTGAGTGGGACAGAATTCCAAGATTGGAGATGACCTATATACTGCAAGGACAATGTAAGAAAAAGAAAAGGTGACTGCACAAAAAAGCAACACTGATGTTTATTCGTTTCCTTAGCCCTTCATCATGGCTTTAAAGCAATGGTTAAAATGTCAAAGAGAGACACTAAGAAAAGTAGATTTTGTGTATTTAAAACAGTGGTGATTTTTCCAGAGAAAATAATGCAGAGAATTTGTTTTAAACTAGCTTGTGTAGGAAAACTCTCTTCCACCAAACTGAAATTCTGAGTCTGAACTCAAAGGTGATAAGTTAACATCCCTGTGACCATTAAGCTTGTGACAATTTCCACCCAGAGCTGTTGCTTCTGGCTGAATGTGTTATCAGCTATAGAGAAACTTTCCTATAATTTATTTTGAAAATATTTATAAAATGCATGCAAATACACAGATCACTTACATTTGTGAATCAAAAAGGTGTAAGCAAAATTTAAAGTATTTCATAAACCAAGTATGACTTAATTAAAGTTGAAACTCTATTAACATTATGCATTCTTCACACAAAAATCCTCTTTATTGTTTAAATTATAAGCCTAAAGATACTTACCATAATCAAGTGGAAGCAGTTAATTCAAGAATCTTAAAGGTATCTCTTTAAAAGAGAAAGGAATAATATATTTTAGCTATGTGCTTATAATAAAAAACAAAAAGAATATTTACCACCCCATGGAAATATTTAGAGCATCATTTTGGCATCTCATATTCAAACTACAGATGCTAAATTCTTATTTTCTCTAATCATGGGACAGATATCTTTAAATGCTACATGTATATCTAATAAATTAAATCATATTTTAAAAATCCTGAAAAAATGAAGTGACTTGACCAAAGTCAAAAGCTTATTTATGTCAGGGCTTCTGATTCCAATCCTATATTTTTATGTTAAACTGTCAGTTCTCTGGGTGCAATTTCCTGCTCTCCCACTTATTCCTAATGTTTAAAAAGTTTCCTAAGTCACATTTTTAAAAAAATGAAATAAAGGAGAAATGTTAATTAGAGCTTTGTCAGGCTACTTTTTGGAATTTCAGATACTTTTGTGAAATGGAAGTCATATTCTCTATGCTGACCCACCTTGAAAAATTGCTGTAGGAATAAACTGAAATATTATAAGCAAACACTTAAGAAATTTAAATCCAATGTAAACACAATTTATCATTATAATTATTTCTGCTTATTGTAACTATATTGGTACTATACGATTAATTTAATTTCCAGCCTAGAATTTTTACTTAATTTTGTTTCAGCTTCTACTTGAGAGCTTGTTGGAATTTAATTTCCCTATCTTATTTTTACTATAAAAGATAACTCAGTTTTTAAAATTAAAAATAAAAGGGAGAACTCACCAGATAGGGGATAACATTTGTCTTAACGTGATTCCACGGCTTCATAGTTTTCTGATACTGAGAAATAGTCTTGAGATACTGGGACCAGGTTAATTTCTGATAATATTGGTTGATTTTGTCCTAGAAAAAAATATAATTTTTCCATTATCCAATGCGTCAGAGCACTCTTGGACATAACCAAATAAACTAAAGCTTTATTTATTTGGATAAATTCTAAATGATACCAAACAGACTTAAGCAAAGGAGAGGTTATTCATATAAAATTAACTCTATGCTTACATTCATAAAATAAACTGTAGGATTAAGAATATTCTTTGGTTATTTCAGACCCCAATGCCAAAATGCTTAAGCAGAAAAAAAAGAGAAAAGAAAAAAAAGGTGTGTGTAAGAAGGCAAGGGGATAATTTCTTAATTTACTAAATAAGTGTCTCAGATTGTGGCTTCTTTTCCATGTCTCGTGGAAACACCCTTGTCCTGAGAGTCATATAGAATGTGTGATTTATCTTAGAAGAATCTGTGACACTGAGTCAATTGTTAATCTCTGAGTGTCACTTACCTTGTAGAAGTAAATGAATTAATATAGAGAGAGCACTTGGTATAGTGCCTGTCACCTATTAATAAATATCCCTCTCCTCTGTGTTGTAGTTTGAACCATCTATATAGGTCCAACTATAGATTATTATAGAGATTAAAATTGGAATTAAACACAGTGACATCTGCCTTCAGGATAATTTCCTGTTTTTACAAAATGAAAAATCAATGGGTTTTTAGAATAACTGGGGAATAATGGTTGGGTGGATACATGGCAATGATCCAATTAGTACAATGGGAGAATGTTTTTGTAATAGTTTTGACAAAGTATAGGGAAGACTTTTATAGAAATTAGACTGTATTAAAAATAGCGTTTTTTTGTTTTTATTTTTTATTTTTTGAGAGGATCGCAGTTCAGTGTCCAAGCTGAGACTGGTTGTGCTACAAAGGCTTGCATGGAAAATTTACCAGAAATTTTAGGCGATTCTTTCCTTCTTCAGTCAATGTAGTTTTCTGTTAATAATAAAAATAAACTGCGATAAATACAAAAGAAAATATGGGATAATATGTAATTAGTTTTGTTTGAATGGAAATTACTTACCTTAGTGAGTACTTCGGTTGATTCCTTAGGGAAAGAAAATGAGGATCAGCTTTACTTAGAGAGCTCATGAGTAATTTTGTCTATAACATTATAGCAGAAAACTAGAGCTGATTATTTTAATAATTCAAGGCAAAACCACTGTTACCAAAAAACAAAGTACTACTTTATAGGAATGTATTATGGATTTAATGAGTTTAAATATTCATTATCAGAGCATTCTCTGTGTCCATATGATATTTGACTGAAAATATGTTTTGAATTTTCCATTTACCTATATTGTTCATATAATGTCAAATTCTCATGGAGTATATGCAGATGCAAAGGTGGGGAGAGAGAGAGAGAGAGAGAGAGAAAGGAGAAAAACTAAAACTAATCAGGTTGTTGAGGTATGTGGCAGAGCCTGCATGCCCTTTCTGGGAAGATCATTGTTTTCTTTTTTTTAGTGCCTGGGTACCCCCAATTTGAGAGAAAGGGTAAAGAATGCTTCCTCCTTCAGTGAAGATGAAGATGTTGGGCTGTGCCTCAGGCCACAAGACTGTGGGCCACAATCCATGCTCTCCAAAACTTCCTCTCCCAGGAAGTTTTCCCATTGTGCTTACACATTTGGCTCATTGTAACACAGCAAGTGTTCTTGAACCTGTGATTTACACAACTCATAACCCAATCCAGTATTCAACCCTTTAAACAGTGAGAGAGACTCAGGGTAGAACTATGGTGAAGGCAATTGACAGGATGTTGATTTGGCTTTGGCTTATTTTAAAAATTACTATTACCAATTAACCAGAGTCCAGTTGAACATTATCAAAAGCATGGGGTAAAACAGCTACTCTTGGCTATGTATCTTCGTCATTTCAGACCTCTAAAGTGACTCTGTGTATATTTCTTACACATGTTTTTCTTTATGTCTACTGGCTATTTTGATGTGGCTCTGTTAAAAAATTATCAATACCTAATTTACTTAAAATAATTAACAGCAGAAAAGTACAGTATTTCTTAATAAACTAATTGTTTTATATTAAAAGTACCATTCTCCTCACTATATGAGCTACTAGAAGATTCCTTGAGAAATAAAAATGTAATCAAAATCTGGGGACCAGGATGATTGAATCCTTAGCAGTATATTTTTGATATTTGTGGAATTAAAGATATTTCTCATATTACAAAAAGGATATTAGTATGAAAGGTAAAAAAGAAAAAGTAAAATTTCCAGTTCAAAAAATAGTAAAAGTTTGATTAAAAAAAAGAAAGAGGCAGTGGAACCATATAAAACTTATGTGGAAAGTCTGGCTTACATGGAAGGATTAATTGAAAGAATTCAGGGCAATTGAGAGAAACACATTAAAAGGTGGAGAGAAATTATATTTTTAAGTAACTTACAAATATAACTCTATTTTATTAAAAGCAGAACATTTCAGATAGACCTAACTATTCATATTAGTTTTTGAAAATATGAATTAAATAGTTTCATATAGAAATAATACCTTACCATATCAACAGTCTTCTTTGAATTTTCCTTAAAAAAAATTTAAAAAAGAATTAAACATTTTATTCTCACTGTATTGGTTATACATAATTTCATCTTGAATATATGCAGAAAACCCCTCTTTTATAAAGAAGAATAATTAATTTTATTTTTATTGTTTTTTCAATCGCTGTTGTATCCCAAAGATCTAAGATCATGTAAGGACATAATACTTGCTAAATACATATTTCTTAAGTGAGTGATGAATGACATATCTCATCAATGAACCAATAAATATATAAATATATTGTATCTGACTGAATGCATAGCCACATTGTTTCCCGCTTATATTTATGCAAAATAAGTAATACTTACTTTATAACCATAACAAACTAAAAAGTAATTTCTTAACTATATTTAATATAAGTGGTTTTGACTTACTTCCTGAGAGGAGCTGACAGATTCCTTAAAAAAAATTGAAATGATGCATTTAATCTTACTCGTAAAATTATTTCTCTTTTCTGAACTTTTTCATTCATTATTAAGTAGGAATAAAACTAGGCAATTTCTTGGACTTCCCTGGAGGCGCAGAGGTTGAGAGTCCGCCTGCCGATGCAGGGGACACGGGTTCGTGCCCCAGTCCGGGGAGATCCCACATGCCGCGGAGCGGCTGGGCTCGTGAGCCATGGCCGCTGAGCCTGCGTGTCCGGAGCCTGTGCTCCGCAACGGGAGAGGCCACAACAGTGAGAGGCCCGTGTACCACAAAAAAAAAAAGAAAAAAAAAAAAAAACTAGGCAATTTCTTGTGTAACGTGAAAATGTATTTAATCATGTGCGATATGCTGGAAGACGTTTGGATAACAGCACTTTGTATGGATCTGGATGAATTAGAGTTCTTATTTCAGAATGATACATTGGATTCCTCCCACTCTGTTTATAAAATGTAATATCTACACCATGTCTTCTGGTGTGATAGCAATATTAATGGTGACATTTAAAAAAGAAGTAGTGTTAACATTTTTGGCAAGGTCTACTAGCACAGATCTAATCTTTGTATCCTTGGATGTGTACACTTTTGTTCTGCCTTTCCCAGATTTTTCTTTGAGATCTGAAGATCCAATTTTCCTATATTATGTAAATCTAGATTTATTGCTTAAAAACTACATCAAAGACTGTCTAGTACAGTGTATAATAAGTGTATAATATCTTTTTTTTTTTTTTGGTATGCGGGCCTCTCACTGTTGTGGCCTCTCCCTTTGTGGAGCACAGGCTCCGGACACACAGGCTCAGCGGTCATGGCTCATGGGCCCAGCTGCTCCACGGCATGTGGGATCTTCCCGGACCGGGGCACGAACCCGCGTCCCCTGCATCGGCAGGCAGACTCTCAACCGCTGCGCCACCAGAGAAGCTCTAGTGTATAATATCTTGCTAGTTACCAGGGTATTGACTTTGTAGGAAAATGCCTTACCTCACTGGTAGAGAGCTGCTGTCTGCTTTGTAACCAAAAAAAGGGTCAGGAAAACTTTTGTTATTTATTCCTCATATGAGAAAAAGTTCCTTAAGACAGACTGTTTTATGAAACAAAATGGTAGACAGTACTTGGAACTTGGGCAAGTTACTTCACTTTCTCATATTTTCTTAACAATACAATATTTTTGTTACATGAAATTAATGATTACTATCCCCTCATATATTAGAGACTTGTTTGAGGAGCCAAGCAAAATGATGTAGGAACATACACTTAGAACAATTCAAATTAAATTTCTTATTTGTCACTATGGTTACTATTGTTATTTGTTACTACATTTGGGCTATTTTTTGTTTGCTATTTAATTTCTGAACTACAAGATTTTATTTGCATTTGTTCTGCTTTCTCAGTTACAACTCATTGGGACATTTTGTCTCTAGCTATTTTACATATATTTATCCTGATCTCATCCCTCACCAAAAACAAAAAGAAAAACAAACAAGCAAACAACAAACAAAAAAGCAGCACTCACCACAGTGGGAATAAAGGGCTCAGCACTTCTCTTAACTTGAACCCATGGGTTCATAAGAGTTGCACCTTGATATAGAGCCTGGATATATTGGGGGAACTTCTGATAAAATTGACTTATTTTGCTCTAGAGAGAAAGAAAATTATCAATATTTACTCCAATGCTGAATTTCCTCCTTGTGTCAAAAGCAGATTTTGGAAGAACCAAGTTACTTAGAACTTTATTGAATTAGATTATTTATAAATGGTGGCAAATTTACCTAACAAGAATAGTTTAGTAACATAACATTTATTGTAACTGTTCCTACATTTATAATAAATTGCAAAATTAAAGAACTTGTCTGATTATTAAGGCCTCCAGAACAATATCTATGTGGAAAAAACAAAGGTATGTATAAGAAATGAAAGGAACATTTCTTGAATTAGAAGGTAAGTGTCTGTCATTTTCTTTTCCATGTATGTAAGAAGTCTGGTCTTTGGAGTCAGATAGAACTGAACTTTAATTCCCTTAATCCTGGGTATTGGAATCCATGACCCTGCTCATATTGCTTAATTTATCTGAGCATTACTTACCATGTAGGATTATATTTGTTAAAATATATAGCAGTTTTCATAGTGCCTGCTATGTCTATCTATCTATATATCTTCTATCTATCTATCTATCAGGCTCAATAAATATTCTAGTAAATTCCAGAGCCTTTGATCTGACTCTGATGATTTTTTTAGAGACTAAATATAAAGCCACAGTGGCATCTTCACTCAGGAGAATTTTAATTTCATAGAGATTTGAAAATAAATGGGCATGTAGAATGTCAACTGGTCTTTAGAATTGCCTGGGAATAATTATTGGATGAATTCAGAATTACCTTAAAAGAGTGGTACAAAAGGAAAATGCTACTAGAAGCATTTTGATAAAGTTAAGAATGGCCTTTCTAGCAGTCAGAATTTCCTAAAAAGAGAGGTCTTATCTGGAGAGTCCCAATTTTTAAGTATTCAAAGAAAGACTGCTTCTGTTCTAAAGGTTTTAGCAGGTATGTCTGCTCTGTGTAGGGATATGATAACAATAATTGTTACCTTCTTTTTAGATGCACCTAACTACTGTGCTCCAAGTAATTTTTTGCATAATTGAAATATATATCATCTAATGTAATTCCTCAGGGTCAATATAACTATCTTCATTTTTAGTTGAGGAAACTGTAGCTTGGAGAGGTTAAGTAATGATTTGTGAAGTTGTGGTTGGAATACAAGTTGCTAACTCCAAAGCAGGTGCTCTTTCCTTGTGCACACAGCAAGCTTCTCTAATCCGCAGAGGATGGGTTACATGACCTCCTATATATGGCTTGGAAACCTTTACACTTGCGATGTCTTTCTATGACACTGTTGTCAAAGAAAAGTTGAGTGGACAAAAATGTGACACCTCAACTACACTGGTATCTCACTCACACCATTTAAACTTGAAACACATTTTCTAAAGTTTGTAATTCCTTCAAAATCAGTTAGATAATTGCTCAACACTCATTTTTCTTAAACTATAAATCCACAAGTTTGATAAGATAATAGCTGGAAATTAAAGTAACAAAAAATATATTACTTACTATAAATTGGGGGTAAATAACTCATTGGGATGGAATGAGTTGTGTGAACATTTGGGAGAAGAAACAGCAATACTATCATGGTTTACTTGAAATTATAATTTGTACGAGAAATTTACCAGTTGTTTCAGGTATTGCTTATCTTCCACAGTAACCTTAACTTTCTGTTAAGAAAACAAAAGCACTTGCTATAAAAATACACAAAAAGAAAACAGGGCTGGGTGATATGAATTCCATTTTATTTGAATGAAAATTACTTACCTCCCTGGGAACTTCAGCAGGTTCCTTAGGGGAAGAAAAGAAGAATTAACTTAACTTGCATGATTTAGCCTTAAAGTTGTACTAGAGTAGAAGGGGCAGTTACTTAAATATATTTATGGCCCAAGCTACTATTACTGAGAAATTATGTTATTTATTACAGATTAAATAAATTACTGAGAGCCCTCACTCTATGTCAAATTAATAACATGTGACTGAAAGTATGTTTCATTTTAAAGTTTTCATCAATTCTATGTTATTCATACAATATCAGATGCCTAGGGAGTGTAGACAGGTGACAAAAATATTACAAAGTAGGACTAGTGAGGTGTGTGACAAACTAAATCCTGCAAACCCTTTCTACAGGACACAATTGTTATTTATGAGAGGCCGCCATTGGCTCTCCGTTTGAGACAGACCTGAAGCTTAGAGAAACCGTAAAGCAGACTTCCTAGACACTAAGTAGGAAGTCTTCAGGCTATGCCTCAGGACACAAAGCTCCGGGCCATGGCTATGCTTCTTCCTTTCCAGACACTTTTTCCCACTGTGCTCATTGCTTGGATATTTCTACCACAGCATGTCTTTATTATACTAGTGACCATTCCCTCTTTCACCCCCGCTTAAACAAGAGGTTCTCAAATTTTAAAGTGCATAAGCATGCCCAGGTGATGCTGATGCTGCTAGTTGAAAGGTAGCGCTTTGAGAAACACTGCCCTAAGCAATATTGAGAGGTTTTTCAGGCTAAAACTACACTGAAGGTGAATGATAGGTTCTTGATTTGACACTGGCTTGATTTAAAATGTACTTTCCTCTGGAGTCAGATACCTGATATGTCTGTCAAAGAGCACCAATATACATTGTAAGAGTTTTGTATGAATTATAATAGAATTTTCTATTTGGTGATAAACATACAACCAGTGGTATTTATCATTGTTTATTGCATTTATTGTTGTATCTCCAGAGACTATCATATTTATTATTGTACTCCTAGAGGCTAAGGTAGTGTTGGGGACATAGTTCTTGTTGAATAAATGCTTTGTCAAGGGAATGAATGGATGCACAAGATAATTTTAGGCAAGGCATGGATAAGCTTTTCTTTCTCATTGTAATAGTCCTTACTTATTTTATTATGTATTAGGAAAAATAAATCATTAACCCAACTAACATGCCTTTGGAAGTAAATATATATTGTTTCTGTGATACACAAATTGATTGAGTCAATTTTAAGAAAATATTGCAATAGAAAAATAATTTTAAAAAGAAGAAAATAAGTTTGAGACTTCAAGAATGAAAACCATTAAAAGACAAGTTCTTCATTCCTCATAGAATCTGGAAATGAAATGTATTAGTTGATTCATGGGAAGATATATTTTCTTCATTTGAATTAGTCATAGAATTAAGAGAAGATGGTATACTTTTGGTCTCATTCTTTAAAGATAATCTTGGTTTTCAAATTTGATTGACTTGAAATATATTTTCCAAATCCAGGTTAATTTCAATGTGGTTCTAATACTATATTTTACTTCACATTGTACTACTGATGTGAAATCAATATATACCTCACAGGATGTGGAACAAATGTTCTCCTAAAAGAAAACAAAACCAAAAGGATATAGCATTTACTGAAATCCAGGGTAATATTCTTGAGCATAAAGTGATAGCAAAGAAAATATAATTTTTTGAACAAAAGGGTACAGAATTAAGGAAGAAAAGTAAAGGTGATGAACTTTTAACAAGAAATTCTTTCTAAGATATTCTGCTTTAAAATTGTGGCTCAAAAATGGCTCACAAGTCTTTTCCTGGAATTCTTTTCATATTAGTCCATAGCATTTTGGCAAAACAATGAAAACATCACCATTTTCACAATCATAATTAAAAATAATAATCTTTTTGGCTGAATGAGAAAGTGACCCATGTTTGGTAGAAAAAGCAGTCTCATCAATCGAAGATTAACAGACTAAAGTAATCAGGATGTACCTTGCTAGGATGAAGGACCACATTCTTTCCCTGCTTATATTTCTACGAACTAAATAAATTTATTTTATAACTTTGATTAAAAAAAGAAAGTTAAAATATATTTAATTTAAGAATTTAGGACTTACTTCCTGGGACATGTTGATAGATTCCTTAGAAAGAGAAAGACAATATTACTTATTTACCTAAATTAAATTCATTCTAGCTTAATACAATATCAATCTACAACCATTATCCATTGGGTAGATAACATATTAGTTTTTACCTGAATTACACAACAAAGTTAGCCAAAGTTTCACTCCCTCTACATAATTATTATATTTCAGATAACTAACTAATTTTGCATTGTGCTTTGGTTTATGAATAACTGAATCAAAATCTCTCCCAAATATCAGCCACAGGGAAGAAAGAAAATATTTCCCCTGTACAATTTCCAATGTTCTTTTTTTTTATTGTTATCATGTTTTGTCTTTTTAAAAGAGATTAAATACATCACAAGAAAACAAGAAAATGCTTAGGTTACCTTGAAGTTGTCTGTGGGCATCTGTTATGGCCAGGAAGTCATTTGGAAAGTAGCATTTAACATAGTTCCAGAAAAGCTTGAGTCCTCATTGCAGAAACATAGAATGGATTCCTGTCATTGTACTCACAAAATGTTCATCACGACTTGTGAACAAACATCATTAATATTGAGAGGTCTTCAGAAAAAATGCACAAATCTAATCTTGGTGATTTGAATGTGTAGATTTCTTGGTCTTTACTCCTCCATATTTACTTTTTTTTTATGGCTTCACTTCTAATTGTCTCTGACTGTAGTTCTAGACTCACTTGTGAAAAAATATTTTAAGGACAAGAGTTTAGGGCATATTATGTTTTTACTAAGTGAAAGGATTTTATGTTGACACCAAAGTGTCTTACCTCACTGGAGGAGACATGTTCCATCTCCTATAAAAGAAACAAAAACAAACACAAGTTTCAGTTTTATGGTAGATTTTAAATGCCAAGCTATCTCACTATTTTTATTTTGTTTTGTTTTTATTGTTCTTGTTTTGATGGCAAGAGACTTTTAGAAATTTGTTTCTGGAAATGTGTAGTGTTTAGTTGATTTTTTATTATTATTGTAATATTCTATGCTCTAATATTAATAAGCAAATCATTCTGTACTTCAAATGAATCCTTTTTATAGCTTAATGTATTTATTGCTTTTAGGAAGTGTTGGGTTCTTAGTTTTTCAGTATTTGATATTAATCATGTCACATTTTAAAATATAATATGATGTATGTGCAGATGTGCTACAGAATCTTAAAATATTATAATACCATCACATTTTGTTTTATTTCATTTATGTTAATTGATAGATTTAATTAATCTTAAGGAAAATACTGACAATTACTGATTTAGAGAGAAAGGGAGAAGAGTAGTTAAGACTAGGAGATTATAAACAGAAGAAAGAAACAATGAAGCTTGGTGTAAGATTGATCACTGAAGCATTATTACTATGTTTTTCTGTTTGCCTAACTAGAATTCTTACTCTGGCTATGCTCTTGGATTGGCTGTAAACTTAATAACAAAAACCTTTCAAGATTGATATGTGAGATATGGAAATGCAAAGGAGGCAAAGAACTCTGGTTACCCTGATGATATAGTGCATTTGTAGGGAGTGAGACACTGGGTATGGGAGAGGGATTGGCAGCACGGGCTGCAGGGTAAGGGAAAAACTGAGTTACTCCTGAGGAAGTTAATAGATTGTGTGCCTGTGTATTCGAAGCACTTCACATGAAGAATCTAGTCCTTCTTTGTCATCATGTGATATGAATATTATTATTACATTCTCACTAGAAGAATAAGATGCTTTGAGAAGTTAAGGGATGACTTTGCGTTAGGTTATTTGGCAAGTAATTTTCAAAGTTAGCACTCTTCAACACCTGCTTGTTTCCTAAGAATCATATCTGCTGAGGTACTGTAGTCAAGAATGACGGAATTCTGACATGTGCTTGAGAGATGGTTTGGGAATCTACATTTTACCTGTCGCTCTCCCGAACTTTGAACGATGTCCGTGTTATGGTTTAATATGTTTCTAACTTTTAGGAAGTGGTTCTTGGAGTGAAAATAGTTCCCCAGTAAATTCAAACAGATATGGAAGAAAGTGTATGCCTTTTAACCTAAGACTAAAATCTTTCCAACCCTACAAGGAGAACACTTTATAAAAAGTATTTTTGTCCACCTTGATATCTTTTGTAAGGTGAGGCCAACGCCATCTTTGATTATAGGTTTTAAACGTCACACTTCCTTGCTGCCTACCCCTGCCGTTGTCTGCATAAAAGATTCACTATTCTTATATTCAGGTAATAGATACTCATAAATATCTTATTATACTTACATGCTTTGCAAGAGCAACAGCCAAAAGGCAGGTAAAAAGGAAGAACTTCATGTTTACTTGGTCCTGTGAAATAGATAGGGAGCTAATCAATAATAGTTTTACTCTCCTTAAAATCACATATTTCCTTGTTAATTATGTGTTATTTATCTTTGTACCAGTTAATTAGGAAAGGGAAATGAAGACTGATAAAAGCAGATTCACCGAGAAACACATGGATATGAATATGATGAGTTTTTTATAAGGAGAAATTAACACAACATAATGAAAAATCTTAGTTTCTAAATTGTGGAAGTTCCTTTGGGGCTTAGCAAGTTAGTAGAATAATTGACCCTATGTATAAATGGTTAATTTATTTATTAATTTACTCACTTATTCAATGAATACTTGCTACCCTGTGTCAGGTACCATTCTAGACATGAAGATACAGTGGTGAAAATAATAAGTTATGCTTATACTAATAAGGCCACATTATTTACAATTCTTCTTTAATCTTGTAGAGAATCACTATCAGAAATGCAAAATCATTTTGAAATCAGATTTCAGGTGAGGCAAAAAGAGCCTGGCTCCCTCATAAGGGGAAGAATTAGCAGGTAGAAATAACACTGTGATGGGTACAAGGAGGCCTGCTGATCCCAGATCAGCCTGGGACAGGCTGCTGAACCTTGAGCAAGTCACTGAACATCACTGAACCTCACTTTGAATATCTAGCCAAAGAGAGGTTTAACTAAAAATATTTGATTAATAAGATCTCCTCCAGCTCCATCTCTAATACTGTGACTACATATAAGTCCCCCAGGTTTGCTGACCACATATCAGTTCAACTTTTCCAGTGGATAAACAGAGAACTGAAAAGTGAAGTAAAGTTATTCTAATGCCTTTTTGACATATAACAGTGTTTTACTCTGTAGATCTACAAATATGAAATTAATTATTCTTAAAGGGCAAGATTTTATTTGACTCAAACTGTTAAATTTACTGGTGATCTCTACCTATGCACATCTAGAGAATGTGTATGCATGGGAATTATTCTCTATCTTAAGATTTGCATTGCCTGATTTTGTTATTAATTTCTCATTCCTACTAAAGAATCTCAGATATGTTTGTTTACTCTTACAGGGTGAGGCATATGACACTCACTTTAGAAGCATTTCATAATGAGTACGTTTTAAAATAAGATTAGATATATATTAAATTTTATAATATAAATTCTGAAATAAATTTATTATATATAGCCATTTACCTCAATTTTACTTAAGATTTTATTTTCCATGGATGAAAGAAATTGGAACATGGGCAAACATTAACTAAAAGTTAAAGAAATGCTTTTAGCATGTTGATAAATGAGAACCATAGAAATAGTTGTAGTTACTAAGCAACTGCTATTGCCAGACATTGTGCTAGGTATGTTGTAAATTCTTTCTCTAGTCTCTGGAACAATTTTGTTAGGTACATGAGTCTGATTAACAGATGAAGAAAATGATTCAGGAGGTCATACATCAAATACACAGTACCGTGGATTTCCAAAAACCTCATTATGATGAGCTCATCCTTAAAATAAGATTGTGGCATTTCATCATAAGATAGAGCACTATAATAGTTTCCAGTGTCTATATGTTGATTGTATTCAGAAGCACTGAAAAGGAGATAAATCAGTAGCTATGTTAGTTACCAATTTCTCAAAGAATCTTAAGGTACACTGACATTGGTTTCTTTAAAAATACTTTTTAGAACAATGTTATTAGGTTTTACAATATTACAAGTTATATAGAATAATAAAAAGATAAATGAAAATATTACCTTGTTTCCTAAAAGGAAGACAAGTAGTCCAGAGAGTGGGAGATCTATGACGGGTTATCACAGTGCTATTTAAACCTTGTTCCTCCATAACATGGTAATTCTGTGGTTTGAAATTCCTAAACAGAATTCAAATTCTAAGAAGTCATGAAGATTAGAATTGTTTTTCCATCCAATTTTTGTACCATATAGTCCAAGGGGTGCTTCCGCTCAGGTTGATTTAGAACATGATAACAGGTAAGGAGGAGTTTATAATGTATAGTGATTATCTATATTTCATGTTTGTGTAGCTCACCTCTTCCATGTACTAGTTGGGTCGTTCAGGATAAACTTTTTGTTTGTTTGTTTTCCTAGAAGTACCTCAGTGCCTCTTCTAATCTAAAACATTTTAAATAAATGTCTCACATGAAATTTTGGATATTTCAACTAAAATTTCATTAATATGTGAAAAAATACATTTTTCATATTCATTGCTTATCATTTGCCAACACTAAAAATATGGTTAGCCATATGCAAGTCTATGTGATATACTGGAAAACTCAGCGCTCCAACTAGTTAGCAGTAACTTTCATAAGCATTTACTTTCTTAACTTTTCTCAGTATTTTCTGAATCTTTAAAATAATAATATTCATATTGAATCCAATTTATAAAATTGTAATGATTAGAAATAATTTATGTAAAGTGAATTGGTATCTACATGGCACCTACTTTTTCAGAAATCACAGAATGAAATGGCTATAATAACCAGGCAGGTAACGTAATTTCCTGAAGTAGGCCTAGGTTTAAGAAAAAGAATGTATCACAGGGACTGTAATGTGGTCTTCCTGAAAGTGCAAGCCTGGAAATACTCAGCTCCAGTCAATTTTGACATGTAATATATATGCCCCATTGTTGCCAAATCTTCCACTTTTTAGGCTAGTCTAAGTGTTTTATTATTTATTCAGAACATTTTTGTATATTGATTGTCAATACGTTAAAACTATTTTAAAATATTGTGTCTGAAGACAGAACCCATGCGCAGTTAGATTTTGCCCAAGTGCTGCCAATTTGAGATCTTTGGAGAGAATGTTAGTTTCTAGATACATGTAATTATTGAAAAATGAATCATTTTGGAAAACCACATATTCTGGTTAAACAAAGCATTAATGTTTAGGCATCAAGTTATTAAAATTCCTAAGTTTCCATAGAAATCTTTGTGAAATTTACTACAGTGTGACTGCATTCTTAAAACTAAAGAAAACCAATTATTACACATGGTATTTAAGAGCTTAAAGCTGTTTCCCCCATAGGATTATGTTTCATGAAACTGCCCTTTTTAAATCTGTTTCTGATTTCTATGTCTCCTTTGCTTCTGCTTAGCAATCATCTTGTTTTTATGGAATTATTTAAATCACTTTGTCCTCTGGAGCAGAAGAAATCTGGCTTTTCATCTTTACATATTTGCTGTTTAAGTTGGCCTGACACTTGGTGGATACTTAGTAAACACTTTAATTTCCCTTTACAATCAGGACTACTTGCCTTTAGAAGCCACAGTTTTCCATTGCTTTTAACTTTTGAGAGTGTGAAAATCAGACAACCATGCTTGTTCATTTCTGTGACTCTCCAGTAACTGTTTTATGAGTAGCTTCTCTATGAGATGTGGGTCCACCTGCTTCTCTCTCATCCTCTAAGCACTTACCTATACGTTTATCCCCTTTTCCTCTTACAGTTTTATTTGCTTCATTTGTACTTGCTCCTTTGCTTAGCTTACAATATCCTGAATTCGCCTTCATTCTACAGATACCATTTCATCATTCTGTCACTAACTGGACACCGCACCCATTTTTTTCCTTTCACTCACCACCAAATTTCTTGGAAGTCTTCATACTTGTGACTTATTCCTCCTAACCTCTTCAATCTATTGTTTCTGTGCCAATTTATCTTCCACTGTTTAGATAACTACAGTTTCTAACAGATCTTGTAACCTCTCATCTGTTATCTCCAAAATGCATTTTCCATAAATTCCACAAATATTTTCTTTCTATAATCAATGTAACAAGTAATTTTACTGAATCAAAACATTTCTGTTTTTTTTATACTGTGGAGGGTAATGTTCAAGATATTTAACATAGAATTCAAGGTCATTCAAAATCTTCCCAGGAGATTTTTCTGGCCTCATTTCTTGACATGTTGTATTCCTCATTCACAATCTTTCCAGGGCACCATGAAATGTCCCATGATCCTTCTGACCGGGAATGCGCTTCTATCACATTACCTGCCTTGCAAATGCCCAAGTGTTCCTGAAGATACAGTTGAAATTTGAGCCATCTGTGAAAAGATTTCCCAAATCTTCGATGTACTTGAACTTGTTAATATATGCTATGAATGAAATATTTGGACAGTTGTTGAAGTTGGAAATGTAGTTAAGATATAATCGGTGAATAATTCTTGAGTATGTGCCAGGAATTATTCTAAGCATCTAGGAGAAAGCCATAAACAAAAGAGAAATCTCTGCTTTCATGGGGCTTATACTTCAACTGGCTGAAAGAGATAGACCCATGATAAGTAAGACATTCTTGGTTTGATTATGATGCATGCTAAGGAGAAAACTGGAGAAAGAGGATAGGAAGTATTAGCAGGGATGGGGTGGTCACTGTTAGATAGTGTGGCCAGGAAATGTCTCCATGAGCAAAAGAGTAAAAACTTAAAGGAAATAAACCTTGTACTGTAGATAGTTCGGGAAGAACTCATCTGCAAAGGCCCTGATTTATGAGTATTCCTGGCAAGTTTGAAAATTTTTGGATAAACCAGCATGGTTGAAAAATAGTGAATTTGGTGGAAACAAAGTCAAAGGGGCAAATGGGACCAATAAGGCAAGGTTCTTAGGTATTGAAAAGACTTTAGGAAACAGTTACACTGACTGGAAAGTGATGTCAAGTAGAAGATAACTTGGGATTACCTACTAAAAAGTAGACTGAAAGGGTCAAAGGAAGAAATATGATCAATTTGGAGCCTATTGTAATAATCTAGATTGTTTATGCCAGCAGAGGGGACGGTGAGAAATTGTAATATTCTAGATATACTTTGAAACTTAAAGAAGATAGAATTTAATAGATTAAAGGTGAGGTGTGAGAGAAAGGAAAAGGTCAACAATTACTCCAGGTTTTTGTTCTGATCACCTGGAATAATGTAGTTACTACCTACTGATATGACAAATATTGAGAGAGGAGCTAGTTTAGGGGAAAACTATTAGGAGCTTAGATATTTTTCCCCCCTTATCTTATTTATGTGTTTAATTTTAAATTTTTAAATATTTATTTTACATGGGAGTTACAATGTTGTATTATTTCAGGTGTACAGCAAAGTGATTCAGTTATATATACACATATATCTATTCTTTTAGGAGCTTAGTTTTATAAAAGTTAAATTTGAAGTTCCAGTTAGAAATTTAGGTTGGAATACAGAGTAAACAGTGTACAACAATACTTAACTACCTAACGGGATTGATGAAAATTATTAAAGAACAGACTACAGGCAAAGCTCTTATCAGTGTTACCAACCATCATGATTTCAGCCTTTTCTGATGCTACTGATGTACAACTAATATGAGAACATAAAGAAAAGGAAAATCTTACCACCAGTTAGAAATAAAAGGCCTGGAGTAGATAAGTTCTGTAGGATATAAGTAAATAAACAAAGAAAGGAAATCCTAAAATATAGGAAGTCCCATATTATTTCAATGGGTATATATCTCTTGTCATATGTTTAATACATTACAATGACTATATCGATAGTTCATCAAGACACTTACTTATATACAGAACTGTCCGTAAGTATAAGAATCAGGTAGTCCAGAAAGAAAATAATGAATGGAGGGAGTTTGTGCAAAGTTGAGGGAATTGAGAGTTAGGTCATAAGCAAACAAAAAGGCCAACAGACCTCTGAGGATGGAAATGAAACTTGAACACAGGTTCATAAGAGCTAGAAATAATTCAATAAATGTTAATTATCATTAAAAAATGTTACTACTTGATTAGTGAATATTGGCTCATTGAAAACGTGGAAACTTTCATTAGTTTCTAAGTCTAAAATGAAATGGTCTCTGGCAGAAAAATACATTAGCTATGTAAGCTGTGAAGAATGACTTATGGGAAATGTATCTAACCATTTTTTCTAAAAAGAAGTTTAATTCAATATATTTTATACACTTTGAGAAATCCATGAATGTAGTCTTATGAAAACTTAAAACATACACAGTTCTTTCTTTTTTTTTTTTTTTTTTTTTGCGTTATGCGGGCCTCTCACTGTTGTGGCCTCTCCCGTTGCGGAACACAGGCTCCAGACGCGCAGGTTCAGTGGCCATGGCTCACGGGCCTAGCTGCTCCACGGCATGTGGGATCTTCCCGGACCGGGGCACGAACCCGTGTCCTCTGCATCAGCAGGCGGACTCTCAACTACTGCGCCACCAGGGAAGCCCAGTTATTTCTATTTTTAATGTCAAAATGTTACTTTATTACACAGAAAAAAACCCTTTTAAATGAAATGTCTGCTATCTATTGGAAGAGCTATATGCATGTGTAGTACAGGCGTAATATAATGCCTGGGAAACATACATACTAATTTCAAAATCCTGATTACCTCTGAGGAGTTAGGGATGGGAATGGAATTGAGTGGGGACAATGAAGCTTCAGTTGTAGTGACAAAATTTATTTTCTTTTCATTAACTAAAGTCTTTTAATAAAGTATTATTTATGAGTGATGAAATGCACATATTTTAAGTGTATAGGTGGATCAGTTACCATGGTCAAAGTATGTTACTTTCCTATTACCCCATGAAGTTTCCTCCTACCCTTTCCCACTTGATCACCCCTCTCAGAAACCATCACTCATCTGAATTGATCAATAATTCATTTTTTCTGTTTTAGAGCATCTTTTGTATGTAATCATAAAGCATATACTTTGTGGTATCTAGCTTTTGTCTCATGACATAATGTTTTTGAGATTTATCCAGGGTAATTATTGCTGAGTTGTCTATTGTAAGAATGTATGCACTTTGTTTATGCCTCTCCTCTAGAAGGACACCATGGCTATTTCTAGTTTGGGACTATCATGAATAAAGATATTATAATATTATTTGTACAAGGATTTTTGAAGACTTTTTTTTTAATCTCTGATAAGGCAGAGGAATGGTATGGCTGTGTCATATGGTATATGCACATTGAATAGTTACATAGACTGTCAAATAATTTCCTAAGGTAAAATTAAAATGACCACAGTGCCACTATCATGATTAAACATAGAATTGATACAGATCATTCGATAATTTGTATATTAAACAAATTCTATTTAAAGACATTATATAACTAGTGATGACATATTAAAATAAAGATGTTTCCCAGTTTCAAAAAACAAGAATTTCTTAAATTCAAATATTTGCTTTACTGATAGGCTCATTAAACTGCTTATTTTTCTTCTTTTCTGTTTTCCCCCCCTTTCTTTTCCATGCCATATGAGGTGGTAGTAAATGATAGTTTCATAATTCATTTGTAATTTTAAACTCAGAATACAGCATGTGTTAGTATTTGGAGTATTGCCACTAATTGTGTATGATGTTCCCAGTAATTAGATACAAGGAATACCTGAGGTAGAAGGTTCTCTAATTTTACCATAAGTGGAAGTGAGGTCCAGGGAAGTCTTCTGATGAGTATAAAGACACAGTTGGACTCATGCAAGGAAACACTGACTTTTATTCCAATGATTTTTATATTCAAGAGTATTCTGTCACCCCACTTCTTTACTGAGCAATCTTTTTCTTTTTCTTTTTTTTACAAAACTGTATCTTTATTTTATTTTATTTATTTATTTATTTATTTATTTATTTATTTATTTATTTTAACATCTCTATTGGACTATAATTGCTTTACAATGGTGTGTTAGTTTCTGCTTTATAACAAAGTGAATCAGTTATACATATACATATGTTCCCAAATCTCTTCCCTCTTGTGTCTCCCTCCCTCCCACCTTCCCTAGCCCACCCCTCTAGGTGGTCAAAAAGCACCGAGCTGATCTCCCTGTGCTATGCGGCTGCTTCCCACTAGCTATCTGTTTTACGTTTGGTAGTGTATATATGTCCATGCCACTCATTTTGTCCCAGCTTACCCTTACCCCTCCCTGTATCCTCAAGTCCTTTCTCTAGTAGGTCTGGGTCTTTATTCCCGTGTTGCCCCTAGGTTCTTCATGACCATTTTTTTTTTTTTTTAGATTCCATATATACGTGTTAGCATATGGTATTTGTTTATCTCTTTCTGACTTGCTTCACTCTGTACGACAGACTCTAGGTCCATCCACCTCACTACAAATAACTCAATTTCATTTCTTTTTATGGCTGAGTAATATTCCATTGTATATATGTGCCACTTCTTCTTTATCCATTCAACTGTTGATGGACACTTTGGTTGTTTCCATGTCCTGGCTATTGTAAATAGAGCTGCAATGAATATTTTCGTACATGACTCTTTTTGAATTATGGTTTTCTCAGTGTGTATGCCCAGTAGTGGGATTGCTGGGTCGTAAGGTAGTTCTATTTTTAGTTTTTTAAGGAACTTTCATACTGTTCTCCATAGTGGCTGTATCAATTTACATTCCCACCAAAAGTGCAAGAGTGTTCCCTTTTCTCCACACCCTCTCCAGCATTTATTGTTTCTAGATTTTTTGATAATGGCCATTCTGACTGGTGTGAGATGATATCTCATTGTAGTTTTGATTTGGATTTCACTAATGATTAAAGATGTTGAGCATTCTTTCATGTGTTTGTTGGCAATCTGTATATCTTCTTTGGAGAAATGTCTATTTAGGTCTTCTGCCCATTTTTGGATTGGGTTGTTTTTTTTTTTTTTGATATTGAGCTGCATGATCTACTTGGAGATTAATCATTTGTCAGTTGCTTCATTTGCAAATATTTTCTCCCATTCTGAGGGTTGTCTTTTGGTCTTGTTTATGGTTTCCTTTGCTTTGCAAAAGCATTTGTTTCATTAGGTCCCATTTGTTTAGTTTTGTTTTTATTTCCATTTCTCTAGGAGGTGGGTCAAAAAGGATCTTGCTGTGATTTATGTCATAGAGTGTTCTGCCTATGTTTTCCTCTAACAGTTGCATGGTGTCTGGCCTTACATTTAAGTCTTTAATCTATTTTGAGTTTATTTTTGTGTATGGTGTTAGGGAGTGTTCTAATTTCATTCTTTTACATGCTGTCCAGTTTTCCCAGCACCACTTATTGAAGAGGCTGTCTTTTCTCCACTGTATATTCTTGCCTACTTTTGCAAATATAAGGTGACCATAGGTGTGTCAGTTTATCTCTGGGCTTTCTATCCTGTTCCATTGATCTATATTTCTTTTTTTTGTGCCAGTACCATACTGTCTTGATTACTGTAGCTTTGTAGTATAGTCTGAAGTCAGGGAGCCTGATTCCTCCAGCTCTGTGTTAATTTCTCAATATTGCTTTTGCTCTTCAGGGTCTTTTATGTTTCCATACAAATTGTGAAAATTTTTGTTCTGGTTCTGTGAAAAATGCCAGTGGTAGTTTGATAGGGATTTCATTGAATCTACTGATTGCTTTGGGTAGTATAGTAATTTTCAGTGTGTTGATTCTTCCAATCCAAGAACATAGTATATCTCTCCATCTCTTTGTATCATCTTTAATTTCTTTCATCAGTGTCTTGTAATTTTCTGCATAGTCTTTTGTCTCCTTAGGTACGTTTATTCCTAGATATTTTATTCCTTTTGTTGCAATGGTAAATGGGAGTGTTTTCTTTATTTCACTTTCAGATTTTTCATCATTAATGTATAGGAATGCAAGAAATCTGTACATTAATTTTGTATCCTGCTACTTTACTTAATTCATTGATTAGCTCTAGTAGTTTTCTGGTGGCACCTTTAGGATTCTCTATGTATAGAATCAAGTCACCTGCAAACAGTGACAGCTTTACTTCTTCTTTTCTGATTTGGATTCCTTTTATTTCTTTTCCTCTCTGATTACTGTGGCTACAGCTTCCAAAACTATGTTGAATAATAGTGGTGAGAGTGGGCAACCTTGTCTTGTTCCTGATCTTAGTGGAAATTGTTTCATTTTTTCACCATTGAGGACGATGTTGGCTGTGGGTTTGTCATATATAGCCTTTATTATGTTGAGGAAATTTCCCTCTATGCCTACTTTCTGGAGGATTTTTGTCATAAATCGGTGTTGAATTTTGTCAAAAGTTTTCTCTGCATTTATTGAGATAATCATATGTTTTTTCTCCTTCAATTTGTTAATATGGTGTATCACATTGATTGATTTGCATATATTGAAGAAACCTTTCATTCCTGGGATAAACCCCACTTATTCATGGTGTATGATCCTTTTAATGTTCTGTTGGATTCTTTTTGCAAGTATTTTGTTGAGGATTTTTGCATCTATGTTCATCAGTGATATTGGCCTGTAGTTTTCTTTCTTTGTGACATCTTTGTCTGGTTTTGGAATCAGGGTGATGGTGGCCTCGTAGAATGAGTTTGGGAGTGTTCCTATCTCTGCTATATTTTGGAAGAGTTTGAGAAGGATAGGTGTTAGCTCTTCTCTAAATGTTTGATAGAATTCCCCTGTGAAGCCATCTGGTCCTGGGCTTTTGTTTGTTGGAAGATTTTTAATCACAGTTTCAATTTCAGTGCTTGTCATTGGTCTGTTCATATTTTCTATTTCTTCCTGGTTAAGTCTCTGAAGGTTGTGCATTTCTAAGAATTTGTCCATTTAGTCCAGGTTGTCCATTCTATTGGCATATAGTCGCTTATAGTAATCTCTCATGATTCTTTGTATTTCTGCAGTGTCATTTGGTACTTTTCCTTTTTCATTTCTAATTCTGCTGATTTTAATCTTCTCCCTTTTTTTCTTTTTTTTAGAAATAAAGTACAGGCACAGACTCTAGACAATGCTATACATTTTTCTTTTAATTTGTATTTATTTATTTTTATTTTTGGCTGTGTTGGGTCTTCATTTCTGTGTGAGGGCTTTTTCTAGTTGTGGCAAGTGGGGACCACTCTTCATCACGGTGCACGGGCCTTTCACTGTCGCAGCCTCTCTTGTTGCAGGGCACAGGCTCCAGACACGCAGGCTCAGCAGTTGTGGCTCACGGGCCTAGTTGCTTCATGGCATGTGGGATCTTCCCAGACCAGGGTTCGACCCCGTGTCCCCTGCATTGGCAGGAAGATTCCCAACCACTGCATCACCAGGGAAGCCCTCCCTTTTTTTCTTGATCAGTCTGGCTAATGGCTTATCAATTGAGTTTATCTTCTCAAAGAACCAGCTTTCAGTTTTATTGATCTTTGCTATCATTTCATTCATTTCTTTTTCATTTATTTCTGATCTGATCTATATGATTTCTTTCTTTCTGCTAACTCTTGTTTTTTTTTTGTTTTTCTTTCTCTACTTGCTTTAGGTTGTTTATTTGAGATGTTTCTTGTTTTTTGAGGTAGGATTGTATTGCTATAAAAGTCCCTCTTAGAACTGCTTTTGCTGCATCTCATAGGTTTTGGGTCATTGTGTTTTCATTGTCATTTTTTTCTAAGAATTTTTTGATTTCCTCTTTGATTTCTTCAGTGATCTCTTGGTTATTAAGTAGTGTGTTGTTTAGCCTCCATGTGTTTGTATTGCTTACAAATTTTTTCCTGTAATTGATATCTAGTTGCATAGCATTGTGGTTGGAAAAGATACGTGATATGATTTCAATTTTCTTAAATTTACCAAAGCTTGATTTGTGACCCAAGATATGATCTATCCTGAAGAATGTTCCATAAGCACTTGAGAAGAATGTGTATTCTATTGTTTTTGGAAGGAATGTCCTATAAATATCAATGAATTCCATCCTGTATAATGTATCATTTAAAGCTTGTGTTTCCTTATTTATTTTCATTTTGGTTGATCTGTGCATTGGTGAAAGTGTGGTGTTAAAGTCCCCTACTATGATTGTGTTACTGTCGATTTCCCGTTTTATGCCTGTTAGTATTTGCCTTATGTATTGAGGTGCTGCTATGTTTGGTGCATGAATATTTACAATTGTTATATCTTCTTCTTGGATTGATCCCTTGATCATTATGTAGTGTCCTTCTTTGTCTCTTGTAATAGTCTTTGTTTTAAAGTCTATTTTGTCTGTTATGAGAATTGCTACTATAGCTTTTTATTTTGGGGGTGGTGGTATGCGGGCCCCTCACTGTTGTGGCCTCTCCCGTTGTGGAGCACAGGCTCCAGATGCGCAGGCTCAGCAGCCATGGCTCACGGGCCCAGCCGCTCCACGGCATGTGGGATCTTCCCGGACAGGGGCACGAACCCGTGTCCCCTGCATTGGCAGGCAGACTCTCAACCACTGCACCACCAGGGAAGCCCTCTAGCTTTCTTTTGATTTCCCTTTGCATGCAATATCTTTTTCCATCCCCTCACTTTCAGTCTGTATGTGTCCCTAGGTCTGAAGTGGGTCTCTTGTAGACAGCATATACACAGGTGTTATTTTTGTATCCATTCAGCCAGTCTATGTCTTTCGGTTGGAACATTTAATCCATTTACATTTAAGGTAATTATCGATATGTGTGTTCCTATTACCATTTTCTTAATTGTTTTGGGTTTATTATTGTAAGTCTTTTCCTTCTTTTGTGTTTTCTGCCTAGAGAAGTTCCTTTGCACTTGTAAAGCTGGTGTAGTGGTGCTGAATTCTCTTATGTTTTGCTTGTCTGTAAAGCTTTAAATTTCTTCATCAAGTCTGAATGAGGTACTTGCTGGGTAGAGTAATCTTGGTTGTAGGTTTTTCTCCTTCATCACTTTAAATATGTCCTGGCATGCCCTTCTGGCTTGCAGAGTTTCTGCTGAAAGATCAGCTGTTAACCTTATGGAGATTCCCTTATGTGTTACTTGTTGTTTTTCCCTTGCTGCTTTTAATAGTTTTTCTTTGTATTTAATTTTTGATAGCTTGAATAATATGTGTCTTGGTGTGTTTCTCCTTGGATTTATCCTGTATGGGACTCTCTGTGCTTCCTGGACTTGATTAACTATTTCCTTTCCCATATTAGGGAAGTTTTCAACTATAATATCTTCAAATATTTTCTCAGTCCCTTTCTTTTTCTCTTATTCTTCTGGGACCCATATAATTCGACTGTTGGTGTGTTTAATGTTGTCTCTGAAGTCTCTGAGACTGTCCTCAATTCTTTTCATTCCTTTTTCTTTATTCTGCTCTGCAGTAGTTATTTCCACTATTTTATCTTCCAGGTCACTTATCCGTTCTTCTGCCTCAGTTATTCTGCTATTGATCCCTTCTAGAGAATTTTTAATTTCATTTATTGTGTTGTTCATCACTGTTTGTTTGCTCTTTAGTTCTTCTAGGTTTCTGTTAAGCTTTTCATGTATGTTCTCCATTTTATTTCCAAGATTTTGGATCATCTTTACTATTATTATTCTGAATTATTTTTCAGGTAGACTGTTTATTTCCTCTTCATTTTTCAGGTCTGGTGAGTTTTTGCCTTGCTCCTTCATCTGCGGTGTGTTTCTCTGTCTTCTCATTTTGCTTCACTTACTCTGTTTGGGGTCTCCTTTTCGCAGGCTGTATGTCCCCAGTGGCTAAGGTTGGTTCAGTGTGTTGTGTAAGCTTCCTGGTGGAGGGTACTAGTGCCTGTGTTCTGGTGGATGAGGCCAGATCTTTTCTTTCTCATGGGCAGGTCCATGTCTGGTGGTGTGTTTTGTGGTGTCTGTGGCCTTATTATGATTTTAGTCAGCCTCTCTGCCAATGGATGGTGTTTTTTTCCTGTCTTGCTACTTGTTTGGCATAGGGTGTCCAGCACTATAGCTTGCTGGTCATTGAGTGGAGCTGGGTCTTGGCGTTGAGATGGAGATCTCTGGGAGGTTTTCACCATTTGATATTACATGGAGCTGGGAGGTCTCTTGTGGTCCAGTGTCCTGAGCTTGGCTTTCCCACCTCAGAGGCACAGCCCTGATGCCTGGCTGGAGCGCCAGGAACCTGTCATCCCCACAGCTCAGAATAAAAGGGAGGAAATAAAGAAGGAAAGAAAGAAGAAGATAAAATAAAATAATATAAAATGACATAAAGTAAAATAAAATAATTAAAACAAAAAATAATTATTAAAAAAAATTTAAGAAGTAACAAAAAAGAAAGAACAAAAGAAGAGTGTAACCAAACCAAAAAACAAATCCACCAATGATTACAAGTACTAAGAACTGTACTAAAAAACAAAACAAAACAAAAAACGGACAGAAGAACCCTGGGACAAATGGTAAAAGCAAAGCTATACAGACAAAATCACACACAGAAGCATACAAGTACACACTCACAAAAAGAGAAAAAGAGAGAGAGAAAAAAAAAAAGTATATCGTTGCTCCCAAAGTCCACCTCCTCAATTTTGGATGATTCGTTGTCTCTTCAGGTATTCCACAGATACAGGGTACATCGAGTTGACTGTGGAGATTTAATCCGCTCCTCCTGAGGCTGCTGGGAGAAATTTCCTTTTCTCTTCTTTTTCTCACAGCTCCCGGGGTTCAGCTTTGGATTTGGACCCACCTCTGCATGTAGGTCGCCTGAGGGCATCTGTTTTTCACTCAGACAGGATGGGGTTAAAGGAGTAGCTGGTTCGTGGGCTCTGGCTCCCTCAGGCTGGGGGGAGGGAGGTGTACAGAGTTCAGGGTGAGCCTGCGGTGGCAGAGGCCGGCGTGATGTTGCAGCAGCCTGAGGCCTGCTGTTTGTTCTCCTGGGTAAGCCTCACCTCTGCCTGAATCACAGGACCCTGGCAGTGGCAGGCTGCACAGGCTCCCGGGAGGGACAGTGTGGATAGTGACCTGTGCTCGCACACAGGGTTCTTGGTGGTTGCAGCAGCAGCAAACTTAGCGGCTCATGCTCGTCTCTGAGATCTGCGCTGATAGCCGCAGCTCGCACCCATCTCTGGAGCTCCTTTAAGCGGTGTTCTGAATCCCCTCTCCTCTCACACCAGGAAACAAAGAGGCAAGAAAAAGTCTCTTGCCTCTTCAGCAGCTCCAGACCTTTTCCTGGACGCCCTCCCGGCTAGCTGTGGTGCACTAGCCCCCTTCAGGCTGTGTTCACACAGCCAACCCCAGTCCTCTCCCTGGGATCCGACCTCTGAAGGCCGTGTCTCAGCTCCCAGCCCCCACCTGTCCCAGCGGGTGAGCAGACAAGCCTCTCGGGCTGGTGAGTGCTGGTCAGCAGCGATGTTCTGTGCGAGAATCTCTCCACTTTGCCCTCTGCACCCCGTTGCTGCGCTCTCCTCCATAGCTCTGAAGCTTCCCCCTCCGCCCCCCCACAGTCTCTGCCCCACGAAGGGGCTTCTAGTGTGTGGAAACCTTTCCTCCTTCACAGCTCCCTCCCACTGGTGCAAGGTCCCATGCCTATTCTTTTTTCTTTTGCCCTACCCAGGTACGTGGGGAGTTTCTTGCCTTTAGGGAGGTCTGAGATCTTCTGCCAGCGTTCAGTAGGTGCTCTGTAGGAGTTGTTCCACACGTAGATGTATTTCTGATGTACTTGTGTGGAGGAAGGTGATCTCCGCGTCTTACTCTTCAGCCATCTTGAAGCTCCTTCCCTCAATTTTCTATCTTAAGATTTGCATTAATAAATAATTTCCAGGTAGTAAGCTGCATAATTTCTCTTTTTATATAGTATATTTGTTGCATAGTTTTGATATAAATAAATAAATTTACTTATATTTAAGTAGACAGATTAAAATTGTATTTTCCCTAACATTGCACATTAAAGTTAAATTTCATATAACAAAGGACATTTTCATTAGAACATCTTTAATATTATGTGACATTTAATTATGTGAAATAAGCTTATTCACCACAGCTGTTCCCAATATGTTATAGTTAGGAATTTTCTTTAGATTAATGAAATAAATTGTATCATAAAAAATTAAATGAGAAACAAATTTTCTTAAAATGTAGGTTTAAAAAATAAAACAAAAGATCTACTAATCACTCAGCATCTGCTATTTTCACTCTGCTAGTCATGTTATGTGTATTTTCTGCACCAGAGTAATGTAAGGTGAATAATTTTTTTTCTATTTTACAGATGAAGATTTTCCTGAGTTTCTGTAATCTTTATTTTGAATTACCTGCATCAAAAGCAAGGTCTGAGCACATAATAATAAAAAAAAATACAATAAATTGTTTCTAGTGTCTAAATGTCAGTTTCATCAAGAAAAACCTGGTAAAGAATGATAAATAAGAGTCTTGGGCTAATTAGAAGAAACCTTCTTTAAAACATTTTATTATCTTTTAAAATACTGTTTGTATTTTTTTCTAAATAATAGTATTTGTTGTACAGATATTCTTCATAGGTAAGAAGTATGAGAGAAAGGATATATGAAATTATTACCTTGTTTTGTAAAACAAAGAAAAGAAGTCCAGACAGTGAATGTGCTAAGATAGTTTATCTTAATACTATTTAAACCTTGTTTCTCTATCATGTGGTAATTCTGTGGTTTAAAATACAAGTAACCTACTTGAATTCTAAGAAGAACTCACTACGATCACATGTTGTTTTTCTGACCAATTTTTGTACCCACATATTCTAAGGAGTATTTCATACAGGATGATTTAGAACATGATTAGAGGAAATGAAGACGTTATTACGTTCATTGATTATTAACATTCTGTTTTTATGTAGCCTCACCTCTGCCATGGTCTAGTTTTTTGGTTCAAGGAAGTTCATATGTCTTTCCTAGTCTCATTTTCTCATTTGCATAAATTTAGTTGGCTACAGGCAAAAAGAATTTCGCAGATCTGTTTTCTATTTTCTTTGAACACGTATCTGAAAAACATTTGGATATGTAATAAAATTTCATTATTATAAAAATAAATGTGCTTCATTATTTGAATGAATGAAGAACTGAAGCTTGGTAGCCATCTATCAAATATAAAAACTTGGTCTACCTAAATGACAAGCCACACAATGTAATGACTTGTATCCACTACTTATTAGCACTATAAACTGAGTAGATAAGTTTTGTCTTCAGGTTTTTCATCTGTAAGATGGTGTCAATTAAATATATGTGTGTGTGTGTATTATTGCAAAGTTTAGCAATAGTGTATGTAATAGAAAATATTATTTTTTAGGTGGAAGATGCTAAATCAGAAAATATTTACAAATTCAAATAACCATAGAGACCAACCAAGTGATTTAAATGAATAAAACAGCACTAGACATAAAAAAGGTAAGATAGGGCTTCCCTGGTGGCACAGTGGTGGGGGGGTCCGTGCAGGGGACACGGGTTCGTGCCCCAGTCCAGAAGATCCCACATGCGGCAGAGCGGCTAGGCCCATGAGCCATGGTCGCTGGGCCTGCGCGTCTGGAGCCTGTGCTCCGCAATGGGAGAGGCCACAACAGTGAGAGGCCCGCGTAGCGCAAAAAAAAAAAAAAAAAGGTAAGATAAAATATGGATTATGGCCTCCTAGAAAGTTCGAGCCTGGGTCGAAGGAAGCAGTCAATATTCAGCTCCAGCCAGTTTTTGACATGGAAAAATTATTACTCTGTATTACCAGATTCTGCAAATTATTTTAGGAGATAAATCAGAAGTCTGGAGTTTTTTAAATGTGAATTCTTCTGATATTTACAGCCTATCAACAAATTTGAAACATGCCTTAAAATATCTTCTTTGCCAAAAAAACACATTGAAGGGCTGGGTTTGCTAAAATAAAGAGATCACAAATGTGATTCTGTGTTACTGGAGAATGAATCATTCTGGCAAGCTAAGTGGAATCAACTTAAAAATTAACTTTTAAGCATAATGATATTTTTTAATTTCCTAATTATTTTATGTAGAAGAATTTTTAAAATTTACCACACCTTACTACATTCTGAAACACTAAATATAATGAATTTATATATATATATATATGTTATTTACAGTCATTGACAAATTTAAAGTAGTTCAGCACCATAAAATTATTTTCCTGAAATTGCTTTTTTTCCTGTTTCTGATTTTTATGTCTCCTATTAACCATATTGTTTTGCTTATGCATTTTTATGACTGCTTATCAGTCATAATGTTTTGTATGGATCTATTTTAAAAAGCTTTGTTTCCTGAGGGCAAGATATCTGATCTGTTTTAATCATTTTTGCATCTCCATCCATTAGTTTGGGGGCTTCACAACCATGCTTGTTCATTTCTCTAACTCTCCAGAGAAGCTCTGAATCAGTCATTTGTCTTGGGTAGATCGGCTCTTAATACCTCCTACATGATCATCACCATTCTATTTTATCCCTTTTCTCTCTTACATCTTTGCTTCATTTCCAGTGGTCTTTCTTTAGCCTAGACAAACCATCAGTTTTGCCCCATTCTATATTCTACAAATACTGTCTCATAATTTCCTGTTTCTTCAGCTACATCACCAGTTTTCTCCTACCAGTTACCATCAAATACTTAGATGAGCAACCGAAAAGATTTACATTTGTAGATTTTGCTCCATAACTTGTACATTCAACTTTCACCTCATTCACATCTTTTGCTCTTTCTTAGGTAATTGTAATTTGTTTCCTAATTGGTCTTTCCACTTCTAACCTAACAGTTTTCTAGGTCATTATCCACATTATTCTCAGAATTATTTTGCAAAAACTGTTGTGAGAAGCCATTTTACTGCAAAAACTATTTTAATTGTTTCATATTATATATGGAATAATATCCAAGGTCTTAACACAGCATTCAAGACCATTTCACAGCTTTCTGGGGAGATATTTCTGGCCTTACTTCTTGCCTCTCCTTATGTCTCATATACAACTTTTCCATTCCATAATTTCATGTCTTCATGTCTTTCCTTCTGACAGAGAATGCTCTCTCTTCACATTCTCTGACTTACAAAGTCCTATGTATTTTCCAAGACAAAGTTGAAATTTGAACATTTCTGTGACAATATCCTCCAAGCCTTGGGTAGGTCTAGTGCTTGCTTATTTGGTGTGTTCTTTAAGAGAGTATTTACACTGATGCTGTATTTTAGTCAGTCACATGTTAATTAATTCATTTACTCAGTCAACAGTTATTTAAACTATGTAAATAAATGAATTTAATTTTATTACATAAGCTACTTAGACTTATTTACAAGTAACTATATGTATTATTCTAGGCTCCTGGGATATAGCCCTCATGAAACTTACATTCTTTTAAGGGAAACAGATTTATAAGTGTACAGAGCTACAGAAACACAAACAATTGAAGACAAGTAGCAAAAAAAAATCACGATAAAAAGTAAAATGTATAGTATTTACATTATATTATATGAAAAGAAGAAAAATAGGTAAAGGAAGTGGGGTAGGAAATGTCAGGAGGAGTACTGGGGAAGATGGCCAGGAAAAGCCTCACAGAAAAATTAAGTAGAGACATAAGAGAAGAGTGGGGAGTGGTCCATGCATTTACCTGGGGAAAGAATTCCGGACTGAGGAAAAGACTAATGGAAAGCTATCAGTGGCAGCTCACCTACTGTGCTCAAGGAATAGCAAAGAGGCCAGCAGGACAGAGCAGGAACTAGACCGAGAATATACAGAGCATGAGGTCAAAGAGGCAACAGGGGGCCTGATGATGTAAGGTATTTTAGGTCATTGTAATGACTTTTGGATTTTAATCTGGGAGTGTCAGGAAACCAATGAAAGGCAGTATGTAGAGGTGTTGTTGCTTTGAATGTTAAATAGTCTAAGAAAGTTGGGGAGAATATGTGACTGCTGCACTTCATTTTATAGTGAGAACAATTGCCATGGTTGAATATGTTTTGTCAGCTACATTCACAGGGGCAGAAGGTAGAATTCGGATTAACCTGGGATATGATTTAGGTAAGACAGTATAGTAAAATCAGAGACAAGTAGGGGATTTGAATATCTGTATACAAGTGTGATAATAGCAATTCCCTTGAAATTCAAAGTGGGAAAAGAGGGGCATATAGACATAAGGAATTCAAAGGCACTGAAACACTGACAGGATGGAACCACACCATCTTTGTCTTTTTTCTTTGTGTGACTTTTCAAGTCATCCAGTACAGTGCTTCTAAATGTGAGATGATTTTTCACTGTCCTGCCCCAGGAGACATTTGGAAATTTCTTGAGACATTTTGGGTTCTAATAGCTGTGTGGTTGGTGCTACTGGCTTCTTATGGGTAGAGGCCAGGGAAGTTGCTAAACATCCTACAACACACAGGATAACCCCCACAACAAAGAATTCTCCTGCCCAAAATATCAATAGCATGAAGGTTGAAAAATACTGGTCTAGTATGTGCTCAATAAATGTATCTTGAACTTGAGTGGTGATTCATATGTAAAGGGAGAGTAATTAGGATTAAGAGTGTGTCCTATGAATCAGGGTTCTGGGTTTTATGCTTTCATGGTGTCTGCTTGCTCACAGAACATATTTCTTATTCCCTGATTCTTGATTAACTTTATAAATTAATCTTAATAGCTATATTTCACATAGACAAGATGTTATTTTATTATATTTGGATAATCAAATGGAAAGAATTAAAATATTCCAACTATATAAATAATGCTAAGCTAAACTATCTATCCCTACCTAATAATTTGTCAGAATTAAGTAATTCTGTGTTCTGTTGTTCCTAAGTCTAAATTATTATATAAATCCTATTTATTTTCCTTCTCCCTGCCCCCATGTTTTAGAAGTTATTAAACAGTACCTCAAATATTTTTTAGGAAACTGAAGTTTTTAGTTAACAGCTCTATCTCTAAATAGCTATAGTATCCTGAAAAAATAATACAAATTCCCAGGTCCTCATTTTCCTCTTCTCTAAAATATATTTAAGACATCATATGGATGATATCTCTTAACTTTTTTTTTTTGGCGATGCCACACAGCTTGCAGGATCTTAGTTTCCTGACCAGAGATCAAACCCATGCCCGCCACAATGGGAACGCAGAGTCCTAATCACTGGACCACTAGGGAATTCCTGATATCTCTTCTAGTTCTTATTTTCTGAACATTTTTTGGTCCCTTTATTGTACTCTTTATCCAACTTTTCTATTGCTCTCTTTCTTGAGGGTATTACTTACATGGTTTCAGCTAGAATATATCCAAAACGAATGACTGCATATTTCAGATCCATCATTCAATATGGGAAAAAGCATTGGCTGAACAAATTCTGCTTATAACAAATAGTACTAGAACATCTTGCTTAGATTATATCTTGCTCCTCACCCAGGATTATCTTATAAAATTTCCCTGTACGAAATTCTCATTTTGCCTTATAAAAATGGTAACTCTTAAGTTATACATTGCAAAAGCTTGAGTTGCCCACATGGCACTTTGTTTCTTATTGGTCTTTGTGTTCTGAAGCTTACCTGGCCAGTGGCACCTGATGTCATCTTAAATCTCAGTCTTTTTAATGTTCCCTTGGACAAGCTCTTTTCTCTAGTGTATTGTTAGTGATTTCCTTGATCAAGGTTTTAACCTACTTTTCTGACCCAATTGAGTCCATAAATATAACAATTAATATAATTCAAACTTGGTGAGAGACAGTCATAAGGCAATGCTGTGTTTATTGCACAATATGTAAACTATCTTGCTGAGAAAATAAAAAGGAAGTGTTGAATGAGTAGGGCATGCTTGCTTTTGTATTCCTTTTCTCAGAAATCACACTTTTTTGGCTGTGGCCTTGGCAACCAAGAGCTAACACATAAAGGCACATGGAGCAGCCAAGGCCTTTTTTAGTTATACCTATGACACTGAAGTCATTTCATCATTTCTTTTCATGGCTTCCTCCTGGCTCCCTATGAACAGTCTTAAAATGAAGATTAGCTGAATAATTCAAATACATAGCAGACATTGACTTGGGTTTTCTAAGCAATACAAAACTTGTATGATAGTCAGGTGTGTTCCTCTCCCACACACATCTAGCATGATATGAATGCGAAGTATATTGTGAAGAAAAATTATTAATTATGCTAAAGTGCTTACTTTAGAAGGGCATCTATCTGTCCTGAAGCCCTGAATATATCTATTACAGGCAATGAATAGAAGAAACAAACCTTCTAAAAATGAGTAGTGTCAAATACAACTACATTTATGAACATCAATTGCTAAAGAGGCAAAGAAACTTGAAGACTGCTTTTGTAAATGGGCACCTAAAAAGTACTTTTGAGGTCTGACTCAGACTCTATTGTAGTACTTTGGGTAAGACCCTCCTCCTGTTTGGGTTTTCATTTTCTTTCTTCCTTCCTTCCCTCATTTGTCCTTCCATGTATACTAGCTGATAAATATTGACTCACTGTAAAAGATACGAGGCCAAACCTGGGCTGCCCCATTTTAATAAATTTGTACCACTATCATTCATTTTGTAGAAGTATTCTCTAAATGTTACTTTCTGTCTTAATACCCTTCAACAAATCCGCACTATCTAGAGAATAAAATTTAGGTTCCTTAGGATCATTGTATGCTTTGCCCATCATTATCTGACCCCTTTCTCTTTCTCTCTTCTTATCTCCATTTACTCCCTACTCCTTGCAATTCATGACCCAGATTCGCTACTTGATTTAATTGTAGTGTCTTCTTTCTCATATTCAAGACCCTATTCTTCCTTTCTTTTTAGCCTATAACTCTCTTCCCTCTTTGGGTCTAAGCTACCGTCATGGACTTGTTAGCTTGTCATTTTCTGCATTATAGCATAAAACACTACAGCTATTCTGGTTAGCACGAAATTGTGTCCTTTGTGTGGCTTGTGTCTCTCTGGTGTCTATTAGGATTTCCCCACAATTAAGATCTTGAAGACCCACCAAGTACTAAGAGACTTTATTGTGGTTACAATAACTTGGGGACTGGGCCAGAACATCACTGTCCCCCAGCCAATGTCTGTAAGTACTGGACAGTTTTACTTCTTTATCAGATTGTGAATTATTCCCTTGTTAAAATGATCCCCAGAATTTCTGCGGACAGATAAGAGGAAGAATTCATTTTCTAATCATGCAGACTTCTTGGAATTCAAACTCACTATTGATTTTATTTCAACCACAAAATTAGCATGCCATTAAATACTGTATATAAAGAGCCACAAAAACAGACCATTATCCACTCAGCTCCTTCTTCACTTCTTTTCCTCTACTTCAGAAAAAAGGTAAGAATTTCAGATAATTCAATATATCCTCTCCTCATCTTTATTTCAAACTAAGTTGAGATATAGAAAGAATATAATTACTTAAAATATATCTTTAAACGTTAGAGTATTTAAGATAGTTCTAACAATATTTTTAGCACTTAGCTTGAAAAAATAGAAGTACCTACAAAGATTTGATAAAAATTATAATGACAGCATATGTTTTCTGAGTCTAACAAAATGTAGTAACAGTGATTGCTATTTTCTTTAGTACATGACTAGTTAACAGGCTATATTAAAAGATCTATTTCTTGAAGTAAATATTTTTTATTTTTTAATTTTTTTAAACATCTTTATTGGAGTATAATTGCTTTACAATGGTGTGGTAGTTTCTGCTTTATAACAAAGTGAATCAGCTATACATATACATATGTTCCCATATCTCTTCCCTCTTGCGTCTCCCTCCCTCCCACCCTCTCTATCCCACCCCTCTAGGAGATCACAAAGCACCAAGCTGATCTCCCTGTGCTATGCGGCTGCTTCCCACTAGCTATCTATTTTACGTTTGGTAGTGTATATATGTCCATGCCACTCTCTCACTTTGTCCCAGCTTACCCTTCCCCCTCCACATATCCTCAAGTCCATTCTCTAGTAGGTCTGTGTCTTTATTCTCGTCTTACCCCTAGGTTCTTCACTGAGAAAGTGTTAGCCAACAAATAGTTTATAGAAGTAGCATACTGAGTCAAGAAATAGAGTAGTCAAGAAATGGACAATATTTTTAGAAGAAGAGTGTATTTATCAAAATTGTTTAGAACATCCAAATTCCCAGTTTATCATTTAGTTTATACTATTTAAAAATATTAAAATAGATACATGAAACACAGAATTAAGTTAAAAAGAAACAAAGTGTTTTACTTTGTACAAAAATTCTAGATCTGACAGAGATGACCAGGAAACAAAAATTAAGGAAATATATGATCTGAAAGAAAGAATAGCTCAAAGTATATTAGTCAATAATAAAATTCTTGCTTGAAAATCTGTATATAAAATGTTAATTATAAAGTAAAGAAAATGTAATAATATTCTCCTACTTGTAATGAATTCTAGTATAGTACCATACTCTTTTTTTGAGTCATGACAATAAAAAATTATTTAGAAATTTATAGAAGTGTTAGGTAAAGTAAAACTAATATAGAATCAGCACCCATGAGAAAAATCTAGAAAAAAATTTTTTAATTTAGTTTGAAAATCTGGGATTGAAGATTGTGTGTCAAGGGATATTGGTGACACAAACATTATTTTTTACAAGAACTTATAGAAATGCAACAAGACCAACCATTTAGTACATTTTGGTGAAAAGTGATAACATATTTTATGTTATGCTCCAAGGAGAAGTAGCCTAGAGTGGGGATTGGACCAAAGAACCTGACACCTTGGTAAATCATCAAGGGATAAGTACACATTTTTATGGAGAGAAAATAAACAGAGTGTATGATCTCTAAAATTATGTGTGACAAATGAGAAGAGATGGCATTAGGCATGTGGGGATGAAGATTGAGAGGTGGATATACATGGAGAAGAGATAGTCCAGTCAGTCCAAGAAAATGTCTGGATAAGTGGAGCAAATAAAAGAAATGCTAAAATGAAAATGGTGGTCTTATTGGAAATAAAGATATGAATAAGATATGAATAATATAAAAATAAAATATGATCTTCTTCTTTGTATACATTTTCTTTGATCAGTTGCCTCTCAATAGAACTGAAGCTCCAACAGGACTGAGACCTTAATATTTTGCTCACTGCTAAAATCCCAGCACCTAAGCAATGTCTGACAATAAAAGGTGCTAAATAAATATATATATTTTAAAATTTTATTTTTATTTATTTTTGGCTGCATTGGGTCTTCGTTGCAGTGTGCAGCCTTCTCATTGTGGTGGCCTCTCTTGTTGTGGAGCATAGGCTCTAGGCGTGTGGGCTTCAGTAGTTGTGGCACGTGGGCTCAGTAGTTGTGGCTCACAGGTCTAGAGCGCAGGCTCGGTAGTTGTGGTGCACGGGCTTAGTTGCTCCGTGGCATGTGGGATCTTCCCGGGTCAGGGCTCGAACCCATCTCCCCTGCATTGGCAGGCGAATTCTTAACCACTGCACCACCAGGGAAGCCCCTAAATAAATATTTTTGAATAAATGAATCAACTAATTAATCTTTCTGTAAATATTTGTAACTTTTTTTCTGTCTTTCTAAAAAGTCCTCATAAGTACCATGAATGAGATGAAAACGAATGAAGTAGGATAGGGCTGTTAGCTGAAAATATCTGAATGGCTGGCAATGAAATATAAACTTGGTATGTAAGATTAAGGAGCCATAGTAGATTTTGACCTTGGTCATACGATAAAACTTCTATTAGTATTTTTTCTACAATACAGACATTTTCTTCTTCTTTTTTTTTTCTTTTTTTGGTCATGCCATGTGGCATGCGGCATCCTAATTCACCAACCAGTGATTGAACCACACCCCCTGCAGTGGAAGCATGGAATCTTAACCACGGGACCACCAGGGAAGTCCCCAGACATTTTTGTTTTACATTATCTTTGGTTTCTTTTAAAGGAAAGTAATCCTACCTAAATAAGAAAATGCATTAGATTGACAAGTAATATACCATTTCCTCATTTCCCCATTCACAGGACTTAATAGCCATGAAGGTCCTCATCCTTGCCTGCTTGTTGGCTCTTGCCCTTGCAAGAGAGGTAAGTACAGAAAAATATCTTGAAATAACTAAGAAATAGTACTATCTGCCTATTTGCAGAATGTAGTATTACCAACATTTTAAATGTATAAATAATGCAGGATCCCAGATTTTTTTTTGACTTCTAAGAAAATCATTTACATTCACCCACTATCTCAACAGAATCCTATAGGACCACAAATCTGGGTCAAATTCTTCTACAGTATTGTGCCACCAGTACCTAAAGGAAAAGCAAACAGACCAATAAGCAGCAGACAAACAAGAAGAAACACACATAAGAACAAAAACATGAGTAATATTGCACAAATACAATTGCATGCATGTGCAATCTTGATAAATATATCTTATTCCAGTGATGAAATATACATATCTCTTACTCTAGGGAACTGGGCTGATTCTTACCTGTGTATATTCAACAGAGGATGGTACTCCAGAAGATGAATAATCATAAACATATTCATAATCATAATAAAAAAGTGTTCAATACAAATTAAAATAACTCCTTTTCTGTTACCCATAAAAAAGACTCTTCATTAAGGTAAAATAAAAATCTACCAATAAAAAGGTACTAAATTTGAAAGCCGTAAAAGCAATTACAAGTCTTTCAAAAGACATATAACATTTTTTATTTCTCAAATTTGTGAAATAGCTCTCCATAAGGAAGGTAAAAATTAGGTAGGAAAAATGTTTAATAATGGGTTAGCTATGGGAACTAAAATGGTGTTGTTTTTTCTCTATAGAAAGAACTCATTGTATCCAGTGAGGTAAGATATTTTTCTTCAGAGAAAAATTTCCAACCATAAAGTAATAACATTTTCTGATGATCTAGTAGGAGACTCAACTGATTATTGATTTCTTTTTTCCTTTACAGACTGTGAAAAGCCTTTCAAGCAGTGAGGTAAGACAACCTTCATTCGGAGGCAATTTCCCAAATTTAGAACAAAAAAATACTGTACTTTCTTTTTGTATTACATTAGGGCAGTTAAGCCAATGTAGCTATGTTCTGACAGGTAACTAATGTAAATTTCCACTGTATATGTTTAAAGACAGAATAAATGTCTAGAAGATTTAGTATTCTAGCAGTTTCTAAGTTTACCTGCTACTTAAATTGTGTCACTGTGCCTTGCTTTTTTTTTTTTTTTTTATGAACTATACATACAGTCCTCTTTTCTATCTTGAACTCTATGTTAACCTCTTTCCCTGTTTTGACATTTATTGAGCACTTTCTGTATCAGACTTTGACTAGGAGCTGTGGTACAAACTGGAAAGAGGGATGCCCTTAGTAAAGAGTGGAGAGACATGCAAATGGACATATTTTGTTATTGTAATAGCAATCTAGTAAATAAGAGGCAGTGAGAATTAGTGTAGTCCTAAATCTGCCTGGGGGAGTCATGTAGAAATTAATGCTTGCACCACTCTTTTTTGGGTCTGTTATCACCTGTTAGTTAAATGGTACATCAATATACTTTGTCTCTTTGCAAAGGTTATAAGGTCCTTAGGGGAGGGTATGTATTTCTTACAATTCGTTTGAAACCTAAACATAACAAGGGAACTAAGAATGATTAACAAATGCATCAATGGTTATTATCATATATATTCAATGACTATTCTTCTAGAACTAGATGAGGGTATTAGAGATCATTTGTTGTCATAAGGAGGGAACAGGATGATAAAGAGAAATTAGCTTCTGTTAAATGCCTCTTTTGGTATTATGCTCACTAATTTTCTTTTCTTTCTTGACTGCATCATCTGTTCTTTTATACACAGATTTATTCAGAATAGTGTAACATAAAGTTTCAGCAATTAAAATAATGATATTATCAAACAATATGTCTGCATTAACCTATTAAATGTCTTCATTTTCTGATGTATGTTGACAACTAAGAATAGTTCATTAAAACTAAATGTGATTTTATTTTTTTCTTCCAAAGGAATCTGTTATGAACATCAATGAGGTAAAACCGTCATATTTAAATGTACATATATTCAAAATTTCCTGTTTGGTTTTTACAAATAATAACAATTCTTTATGTGTAATTGTTTTTTAGCAGAAAATTGAGAAGTTTAAACATGAGGAACAGCAGCAAACAGAGGTAATTTTTTCATGATTAGTATATTTTGATTTATAATTATAATGAAATATAATACATGAAAACATACTTATAATAATTATGTCCAGTCTAAAGAATGGTAATAATATAAACATCAGTGGAAGAAATTAAACTTTGAGAAGGTGAAAATATTTTTAAAGACTTAAACACATTTTTAAACACATAATCAGCTTCCAGAATTTAGAATAAATTCCTAAGAATAACTATTGGTTTATTCATTTTACTAATAGTATACCTGTATTCAATAAGTGCACATTGGTAGGAACATTTCTGGATAGGGGACTGTGATCCCCTTATTCTCAAGATGGGTATGGTGAGGAAAGAGAGGAGGGAAGGAATGTGGCAAAAATCCTAATTTATAAGCTGTATAACCTTGGCTCCAAGTTTATCTGTACCTCAATTTCTTCACCTGTAAATTGAGAATATTCATAAATCCCCAGGATTGATGAGCTGGCACACAGTGAATATTCAGTGATTTTACATTAGCATTCTGTAGCTTTTATACTCACATTTATGAATGTGTGAAGTTCCTAAAAGTATTTCCATTACACAGATGAGAGAAGTGAGGTACAGAACAATTGAGTACACAGTTGTGTGGCAATATCACGTAGTTATTAAATAGCAGAGCTTGCTTAAAAATAAGAATTGGGAACAGCATAAAATTATGTAAATAAATTACTTTTGTGGTAACATACTTACTCTATTGTGATATTTAAGCTTTCCTGTTTTACTAATGAAGTTAGATTGTCTGGAACTTACACCAAATATTTGCTAAATCAAAATGAATTTACAAATTGATGCCTCTTTAAAGACTCAAGATTACCACCTTCTACCAAGGGAAGTAGTGCTAGAAGTTTGCTGTTGTTAAATAATTCCTTGAATTAAAAAAACAAACTAAGACTTACTTTTCATTAAAACAAAAAAAATAAACCTTGGAGTTATCCCTTTAAGTCTTTTTAAAATAGATCTTCATTCATTATATGAAAACAATTTTGACTATTATCAACACATTGTTGAAAAGTCTGTACCCTCTGAAGACCAAAGTATATAGCTACAGCTCTGCAGGCAACTCAGGAAAAGGTGAAACAAGTCTTGAAATCTCCAAACATTGATTTCTTTTGGCTCTGTGGATTTACCTATGAAGGAAGTGGCTTAATGAGAAATCCCTTAGTGGGCATTTTACTCATTAATCTTCACAGGACCCCAAATAGTTTCTTAACCAAAGTAAGGGAAAGATTTTCTTTCTCTCTTTTCACTGAATTATTGTTCAAAAGAGAGGAGGTTAATTCATCATGAATGACAATTATAACTGAATTACAGACGCAAAGACTATTTTTCCTTCTTTCCAGGATGAACGCCAGGATAAAATCCACCACTTTTCCCAGCCACAGCCTCTAGTCTATTCCTACACTGGGCCAATCCCTTACCCTATTCTTACACAAAACATCCTGCCTCTTGCTCAGCCCCCTGTGGTGGTGCCTTTCCCTCAGCCTGAAATAATGGAAGTCCCCAAAGCTAAGGAGACTATCCTTCCTAAGCATAAAGAAATGCGCTTCCCTAAATCTCCAGTAGAGCCCTTTATTGAAAGCCAGAGCCTGACTCTCACTGATCTTGAAAATCTGCACCTTCCTCTGCCTCTGCTCAAGTCCTTGATGCACCAGCCTCCCCATCGTCTTCCTCCTACCCCCATGTTTCCTCCTCAGCCACTGCAGTCCCTTTCTCAGCCCAAAGTCCTGCCTATTCCCCAGCAAGTGGTGCCCTACCTCCAGAGAGATATGCCCATCCAGGCCCTTCTGCTGTACCAGGAGCCTGTACTTGGTCCTATCCGGGGGCTCTACCCTGTTATTGTAAGTCCAAATTTACTAATTGTGCTGTTTCACTTATGATGTTTCTATGATGTTAGAGTAATTGAAAGCTCTAGAATAAAAGAGAAAATGAATAATGAATGGTTCCAAAATGCGTATAGTTTAGATCAGTGGTTCTCAACATTAGCTACAAATAGAATAACCTGGAGAACTTCCCCCCCACACACACCTAAATCTCAATGTCTAGGCTTACCCATGGAGATTCTGATATAATTGTTCTTTCTATGTAGAAGAAACTGAATATTGGGAAGAAATAATTTCAGGGACTATGATTTAACTGGTCTGTTGATAATTTAGATAAAGAGGATTAAGGTGTACTAAAGCCAGAATTAAATTTGATAACCTCATTTGGTTGGGAATAACAAACTTAAGAAAGTTTGTTATTTTCTACAATTTTGAAGTTTTGCTTGTGCACAATTATTTCCCCACATGCCTCATTTCACATCTTGTTTTTGATGTATGAGCATATGAGGGCAAAATACTGAGGTGTTTATTTCAATACTCATGAAATTCTTAGGGGAAGTGTTCTTGCCAAAAGGTGAATTGTATATTTATTCATTTATTTTTTAATTGTTAAGGTCTAAGAGGATTTCAAAATTAATGCCCCCTCCTCACTTTTGGTAAGCTTTAGGAGTTTCAGATAGACTGATCATTTTTATAGTTAATATCTTATTACATTTCATTTTCCTGGATAAGCCCCAAATAGTGGCAACTTCCATCAATATACCAACTTAATTATTAATTATCAATTTATTCTCAATGACTGACTATTAATTATGCATCTGAAATTTTGTATCTTTTATATTTCAAATAATTCAAAATTGTATGTATGTGCTGTTGACAGATTTGATTATTTTTCTTTCAATTGCCTATATCCTTATGCTTGATTATCATCATTTTTAGGAAAAACTGAAAATAATTTCTTCTACTTTTATGTAAACATGTTAGAGCTTATTCTAAAGATCAACTGCATTCACATTTCTAACTTAGGCTTTATGAACTTCAATTAGTTATCAGTTAAAATTTATATATTGTCTTTTAATTTATGAGTAAAAATACAGTTTCTTATTCCAGACATAAGGCTTAAAAAGGGAATAGAATATAGTTTTGAGATTCTTAAGATGTGAATACTCTTGTGATCATGATCCAGTAGACATAAAACAATTCCAAGTGAGCTGATATTTGGTCCTAGAGGAACTTTTATATGCCTCCAAGATAGGGCACAACATAGTGCATTTGTAATAAAATTTCTCTTATGAATTAGTCCCACCAAAATTACAAATGGGGAGAGATGAAGAGTTATACCATATAACTAATTCTATATTTGTTCTCTATTCCACAGAATTGACTGCGACTGGAAATGTGGCAACATTTCAATCCTTGCATCATGCTACCAAAATAGTTTTTAAATGAATCAACATGGAAAAATATGCAACTTTATTCCTTTATTTATTTTATGCTTTATATGGCATTCATCTTAATTTGAATTTGACTTATAAACTCTATATTTTCAAAAGTTTAATTCAACAAAATTTCAACTTTAAGTGGGAAATACCATAAACATATCAAAAATATGTATAAAAATAATTTCTGGATTTATGTTTATTATTTCTTTAAGAATCTCTTTCCTAACCAGTCATTTCAATAAATTAATCCTTAGGCATATTTAAGCTTTCCTGTCTTTATTATAATTTTTCAGATGTAATTGGCTTCTTTATTTTTAACTTAAAGTTATTATTGGCATTAAAAATAGCCATGGAAAAATTGAAATTGAATAGAATGCTTTGAATTGAATACCAAAGGATATCAAAAGGTGGAGGAAAAGATAGGGTGATCATATGCTGCATATACTCTAGAAAGTCTTGGTTTATACCTATTATTTCAGTTGAACTATTACACTTGTGCCTTTCACTTTCAGAAGTATTCAGCATTAGCTGTTAAATTTTATGGTCATAAATTAGGAATTTATGACCTAATTTATTTATGACCTAATAAATAGGAAAAAAAAGCTTCAAATGTGATATCTGAATCACAGCTCTATAATGTGGTAGCTAAATGGTGCTGCATGTTAGTCTCTAAGAGGTTCCATTTCTACATCTATAAAATAGTCAATTTAAGGGGTTTTATTGAAGTTGTAATGTGAATAGTGCACTACACGGTACATGATAGGCGTTCCTGGTTGCCCCATGTTCCTGACTTCACTTACACCAGAGCAGCAAGAGCCAGTATCACAATCAGAATGAGCTGAGTTATGTGATTTTAGCAATTAATACACAAGAAAGCAGACTTATGTGAAGCTCTGATATCCATTGTCTCTGTCTGTGGAGTAATTATTTCATCGTGATGAATTATCTGTCTACCAAATCCTACATTTTTATACACAATTCCATCCCTTTGAGTTTACACAATGACTTGTCTAATTTCATCTTTCCTGCATCCTCAATGTTTTCCTCACCACAGGATCAAGTCCAAGCTGTACTTAGGCATAATATCTCCTATTTTTAAAGAAAAATTCCATCCTTGACAGTTCTTTGGTTACTCTATGACGGCTATCATAAAAGAAGTATCCAAACTGCTGTGTCCATTTTTTCACTTGTTATTCTCTCATTAGCTTGCTCCAATCAAGATTTTATTCCTATGGAAACCACTTTTTTGAAGATTACCAATAACTTTTATCTTACTAATCTGTGTTCATTTTACCCAGCCTCTCAGTGCTATTTCGTAGAGTTGACCATTCCTTCTTTTTTGAAATATCACACTTATTTTCGTTTGAAATCCTAAACCTGATAAGCCTTTGGTTTCTCTCTTAACTCACTAGCCGCTTGTTTGCAGTCTCCCTTTTGGCATTTTCTCCTTTTTCAAAACTTTAAAGGTTGGACTACCCTAGAAGTTAGCCTTACTTTTGTTGATGTTGTTCAGTTCCAAGGCTTTAAGTCCATTCATGAGCTCAGAGCTTCCACATGTATGTCTCCAAACTTACTTCTTTTCTGAACCCCAAACTCACGTACTCAACTGCATTCTTTGCCTCCACATCTGAGTACCTAATTAATATCCCAAATGTGATATGGCTAAGCACAAATTTTTGTCTGAATCCAGTCCCCAACTTGCTCAAAATTTAATTGGGCATATTTCAATAACAAGGGCAACTGATGTAGTAGTATGTAGGCAATAGACCTGAATAGGCACTTCACCAAAAGAGGTTATCTTAATGGTCAATAAATATATAAAAAGTGCTCAACATCATTAGTCCTCAGAAAAAAATGCAAATTAAAGATACTGAATAATATCATGACACAAACACCAGAATGACTGAAATGATAAGAATTGGTAATACCAAGTATTTGCAAAAACAAGCAAACAAAAGGAATGAAAAGCAGAGCTAAAATAAATGTTAACTGGTACAAGCAACTTGGAAACCTGCATTAGTCTTTGTCGAAGATCAGCATCTGCTTATCTTATGACTAGCAGTTTCACTCTTAGGTATATAACCAAAATAAATAAATAAATAAATAAATAAATATAAAATATATTTATATATGTTTGCTCTAAAGACATTTATACATATATACATATACACATATATGCTGTAAAACATTTAACCAATATTCTTAGCAACGTTATTATTAATATCCCAAACTAAAATCAACATAAGTGTGAATTAACAGTATTTTGTATAAATAAATTGTGGTATACAATGCAAAGGGATATTATACTGTAATTAACATGAATGAGTTACGGTCACACAAAACAACGTGGATGAATTTTATATAAATAACACTGAATGACAGTAACTGGACACAAAATATAGTGGAATGTACAACCCCATAAATAGAATCTATTAGAATCTATGAGCAATTAATATCTGATGAGATAAACTAGACTATTGGTTATCTGAGGGAAGGTAGAACTTGATAGGGAATGTGAGAAAGTGCTCTCAGATATTAGTGAAATTCTTTCCCTTAGCCTGTAAGATGAGTACTCTGTGGTAATTCATTTAGATGTGGGCACTCAGTACATTGCCTACCTTCTTCCTTTTCCCTGTGGTTGGGGCCTCACCAATGCAGAATCAATTATTTGCTTTTGGACTTGAATGTAATTACATACTAGGGCATAAAACCTGGTTTCCTCAGAAGCTGTGGAATAGTTGGTTAATGCTGCTGTGAAACACATAGTTTTAGCCCTCACTGGGCTGAAATTTTTAAAATGAGAAGCAGGAGGTAAGAGAGAACTTGCACATTAATTCTCCCTTCTTTTATTTTCTGTATATTATTCAGAGGTGGTCATTACACAATAATCACCTTCCATTTTTAATAGCTAAAACAATTCAGAGGACCCAGACAGTTTATATTAACAGAACAGCTTTATTACAGGCAGAAGACAGAGTACAACAACAGGAGAAGGGTATGCACTGAAATCTAAGGAGCAAACTTTATTTATCCTTCCACTGCTTGGTATCAAAAGATATGTTTCATAGTCACATGTTAAACCATAATCGAGGGTGTGCAAAGTACCTCAATACCAGGAAGCTCAAAAATATTTGTTGTGAGGATCTCTTACAATAAGCTAGTCATACAGGCATATTCTAGCTACATGACTAGTTTTAACCGTTGAAAGCCAAACCCCAATTTGCTCCTCCACTCCTAGATTCCACTGAAATCTGGTGCAAACCATATTCAACTATTACTAAACAATGTTGACAGGCTGATATATCCTGCTGGAAGCAACTCACAGACATATGGTTACAGAATACAATTTACTTTCAGTTATTAAATATCATAGTGTTGGCCAAGGGTCAGTAACTCTGAAGACAAACATACAGCCAATCCAGACCAGCTGAGATTAACCCACGGTATGCACAGCCTTTCTGGAAAAATCTTATGTGCTGATAAAGCACACCTGCTGATTATCCTTCAACTTGTAGTGAAGTTGTTCTTGCATTGCTTTCATCTTTCCTTACCTCCATTTACATAGGGTACAGGCATATACATAATTTATAATTGCTTCCAAACAAATTTCAGTAAACAATCAATCTAAATAGAAGCAGAAGTTGTAGACATTTATAAATGTTTATTATATAAACACAAAATGAATAAACATAAAATATTGTAAGAAAGTTGATACCGAATTTAAAGAAATACTTTAACATGACAGAATGTATTTTCTCTTTAATAAGTACCAGTTAGATTGAAGAAATGCCTGAGTCTTTGAGAGAACCAATATGAAAACTGATCTAACTATACTACAAAAATACTGAATTTTCTGTATCAGTGACTATAGTGTATGGAACTTTTTCCCCTCAAAAGTTATGTTCAAGTCCTAAGCCCTGGTACCTGTGAATGTGACGTTTTTTGGAAATAGGTTGTTTGTAGGTGTAATCAAGTTAAGATAAGGTCATACTGGATTAGAGTATGGGACCTAAATCCAATGACTGTGGTTCTTATAAGAAAAGGGAAATTTGGACAGAGACATACACAGATATACACAGAGGAAAGATAGCCATGAGAAGGCAGAAGCAGAAAGTGGAGTGATGTAATTATAAGATACAACCACAAATTATGGATGCCAAGAATTTTTGGCAACCACCAGAAGCTCCAAAGAGGCAAGGAAGGATCTCTAGAGCCTTCAGAGGGGAGATGGCCCTAACCAATATATTGATTTCTGTGTTCTAGCCTCCAGACTTTGAGAAAATAAATTTCTGTTGTTTTAAGCTACCCAGTTTATGTTTTTGAGTTATAGCAATCCTAGGAAACAAATACAATGAAATGTACAAAATATTGTTACATTTTGTTCAAAAATCAGCTGAAAATCTTTGATCAAATTATTTAACAAGTAGAGATCCAAAAAAGTTCTGCCTTACTAAAATTATTAAGAGCAAAGCTTGCAAATGGGAAGACATTGAAATTTATTCCCCATGGAAGAAATTTTTTTGAAATAATGAAATCTCAAATAACATACAAAATTTAATTTTGAACTTCTACAATTGCAATTTGGTATATCTTAAAATGTAGCTAGAATATTTTAATTGCTTTTGGATGAAGAAGTGACTATATGTTCCAAGCCAAGAATATCATGATACCACAATCCCTTATCTCCAATGGGAGAGGTTCTTGAACCTAACAGAAAAATTAACATTCCTCTATTGATGCATAGACACTCAGAGAAACTGCAGTATTATCACTTCCTCTAGGATTATAGGACCTGAATGATCATAAACCCCTGAGATGTGGGCTACCTACATCTACAAAGTAAGTCAGTCCATGGAATAATGATGGTGAAGTTTGAACAAAAGTGTTAATGACTACCTTCAAGTTCCTAAATCCCACTGTACTCTACTCTTGCAATTTTTATTTGCATAAATTAATAAATTCCTTTCTTCTTTGCATTATTTTGAGATAAGATTTATTTATGTCACTTGGAACCATAAGATTCCTGACAGAAGAGAACCAAGTTTCTGTACCTCATGGTTCTATGTTAGTGGATCTTTCACCACTTATGACCATACAGCTTATATTTTTGAAAAAAAAATCCAAGATGGAGTTTTTGAATTATAAAATTAATGTTTTAGTTCAGGATTTCATAACAAAACACCACAGAATGAATGGCTTAAACAACAAACATTTATTTTTCACAGTTCCAAAGGCTAGGAGTCCAAAATCAAGGTGCCAGCAGATCTTGTCTGATGAAGGCTCCCTTCCTGGCTTGCAGATGGTTGTATCCTCACACGACAGAATGAAAGATCATCTCTCTCATAACTTTTCTTGTAAGGGCACTAATCCCACTCATAGACATTCCACTTTTTTTTTCTTTTTTTTTTGTGGTACGCGGGCCTCTCACTGTTGTGGCCTCTCCCGTTGCGGAGCACAGGCTCCGGACGCACAGGCTCAGCGGCCATGGCTCACGGGCCTAGCTGCTCCGCGGCATGTGGGATCTTCCCGGCCCGGGGCACGAACCCGTGTCCCCTGCATCGGCAGGCGGACTCTCAACCACTGTGCCACCAGGGAAGCCCCTACATTCCACTTTCATGACCTAATTGCCTCCAAAGATGCCGCCTCCAAATGACATCACATTGGGGATTAGGGCTTCAATATATGAATTTGGGGGAGCACAAACATTTAATCTATAGTGATTAAAATGACCTGAATTTTCAAACTGAGTAGGTCTTGTGAAATTTAGGACAGTAGGATCCCAACTACTGAAAGTGAAATATGTTGGAAGAGATGGAAAATTTAGAGAAACTCCAGATCCCAAATGCTCCTGAAAGTCTCACTGTGCCTCTTTTTCATGATGAAATCATGATTTCTTTGTTTATTGTAGCTAATCGTTACCTTAATTTCCCACTTCTCACTTTTGCTTCACTATAACCAGGATTCAACCTTGATATGAACTGGAAGTTCCCAATACTTGGTCACACTTGACCTGTGTACTCCTGCATGTCAACAATGGATTGGAAGGAGTAGCAGAAGAGGAATGCATACATTCTTCAGTTCACTGTCAGCACCATTTTTTCACAGCCATTTCTTTTACTCACTTGTGTTATTTGTCAAGCTCTAGAAGGCAGTTTGGTAACCATAATCCAAATGGAAACATTTAAACATCTGTAAATAGATATGCCTAGTTCAAATGGCCCATCACTTCCCTGTGTCTATAGACAAAGCATAAATGACTCTCCTTTAAATTTTCCATGAAGAATAAACTTTTATAAAAATATTTTCTACCTAACGACAGTTGACTGAAAACTCGAGTGGGAGGTGCAAAGTAACTGAAATTGTATTTCTGACCTCAGGGGAAACGGAAGGAGAATAGTGTCACCAAACCAAGTGATAACTGGTAAACTCTGAAGCAAAGTGATAATTTAAAATTTCAGAGATATAGTGAATGGGGTAATTATTCCATGAGAAATGGTCAAACCAGACATGATGTCTGTGTGAGGCTCATTATTATATCCTTAGGAAAATTAATGGCTGTCTTATCACATTGTTTTTCGATATATAAATACAAAAATATTCTGGTGAACAAAACTCTGGCTCAAGCTACTATTAGAGAGAGTGACACCCACCTGCTATTTACAAATAAGAATCAATTTACGGATCTATATCCCTGGAATGAAGGGAATGTCAAAATTCTACAGGAAAGATCATGCTATAACATCATATTTCCAACCCTGGTACTTATCTTCAGACTATGAATTTGGGGCATTTACCTGGATAAAGGGTACTATCTGATCCTCTTACAGACTCTGGATTCCATGCTCTGTCTTACCACTCATTACTTGGAATGGAGACTGTCTTGATAATCTTTGGTTCATGTTGAGATTTCTTTGAGTCAAGCAATAATTTGTGTTGCCACCCAAGTTTGCCTCCTTTCAAGCCTAGTGATAGTCTAAACCATTTATGATAAGTCCTAAGTTCAGAGTGTATAGTTTGACTGGATATACTTAGCAACTGGTCTAATCCCCATATTACCTCCCTGATGTATGGTGTAAGGAGGTCAAAAAATACCAAATAGAAACCATTGTTGTGGTTTTTTCTATAAGAAAATAATAATTTTGCATCTCTGTGAGAATTACAACAACTGTTAAACACTAAAAGATGCAAAGACTAAAAGATACTGGATTACATCATTATTCTACTTCCCCACTTGGCCTTTGAAATAGCTTCTTGGAGAATAACAACAGATTATTTCAAATTTAATGAGGTTATGACACCTATTACAGGTGGTATTTTAATGTGGTACACATCAGATAAATTCCTGATACTTATTTTACAGCTAGTAAATGATTTTTTCTCCATTCTGATTTAAAAACTAAAGAAAAAGAAGAAAATACCAGTAGCAGTTTGCTTTCATCTTAAAAACAGAACTTGTTTTCGCATAGGACAGTTTTTAAGGACAAGTCTACTCTAGTCTTGCATCACAGTTTAGTTTACAAAAAATGTGACTGTTTTATTGCACTACAGTTCATCATGCATTCATTAAATCGATGGCTTTATTCCTGTAGGATTCACAACACATGAAGCTGTGTTTTGTTGATTTGTTGGGAACTGACATGATGATAGAAGCTGGGAGATACATTTTATGAAGACATAGTGATCTGTACATTCCATTAATTTCCTGCAGGTCCAGTAGTCTGAGTAGGTTGACAAATCTTCTCTAGATTGAATAACAAGTTGTTTCACCTTGTACTTCTTAACACAGAGAAGGCAGGAGACCCAATGTTAAATGGCTTTTTAAAAAATTTTTCAAGGCAAAAAATACATGTTTGGATGTTATGTCTATGTATATACTTAATTAATAAGAAACAGAACCACTGATAGCTATCTAGATTGTCTAAGCTGTGGTACAAGAGACCTTGTTACCTGTGTTTTGTGATCTGGGGGATACAAGGCTCTTAAAAAGTCATGACAGATTGGGTTGGTTGGGAAGCCTGTAATAAACCCTGGAAAGTAAATTTCACCTGGGTATTTGAAGATATCAGAGTAAGCAACTATTGTCATTTTGAGAAATAACTCCTCATTGGAGTTTTGGAGGACACTAAACAGCTCACCATGAATACTTTGTTACTGTGTGTCCTGTGCTAATTCTTTAAATCATTGTTATCTAATCTACCTAGTTATAAACTCAAGTATAATCAAATGAACTGGGCCCAAACAAGTTCTGATGGCATAAGTAAACAGCATAACTAGGTTGTTCAAATTCCTAATGCACCCACAACTGCCACACTTGTTCCTCTCTGAAGCCACACCTATGTTCTCATAGAAAATATTCTATAAACAGCTGACTTCAAATGAAATATCTTAGACCCAGTTTATAATCTATCAGCATCAGCTAGAAGTGAACACTTAATTTTTTTCATTAAAATTTGATTGAAAGTGTCATAAAAGTTCAGTGGAAACAAAATGTTATATACATAAAGACTCACAGGATTGTGTAAATTGTGCTGAATGGATTAATGATAAAAAATAGAATGGTGCCTTAAAATGTAATTTATTGAAAAGAAGAAAGAAAAAATCTCAGTCACTGCACACAATTATTTGAAATGATGGCACTTACAGGAGAAGTGATTCAAAGGCTTTTAAAACAAATTTTCCATACAGAAATTTAGTAAAGACTTTAATTCCCTCTGATGCAGTGGCTTTCATACTGGCATGATACAACTGGAATTTAGACAATAAACTGTTAGGACAATTTCACTTAAGGATGATATGCTATCTAATATACAGTAGAGAACTCAAGAAGAAAGAGTGCCTTCAATTTGGGACTGTCCTATTCTAAAATAGCAGTCAAAGCCTTTGGATAGAATGGTTTTACATGATAGATGAAAGAAATTTAGAGCATGGAATTTTCAGTCCCATCTGTAAATAGAAAAAGAAATATGTGGTTAGTTATGTCACATGTTTTGAAGGGAATAGGCACTGTTATGATATGATACATTTTAAAAGTTGTTTTTTCTTCATCTTAAGATGAAGCTCACAAAGTTATCTGTGCTTTCCTGTTACTGATGTACATACCCATTGCTCCTGATTTTTAAGTTTTACAGACAATTTATTACTAGGTAGCATTTTCCTTTGCAGTAACAGAAAATATGGCAAGGTAATTCAAAGAAAAAGTTTACACATATGTCAGACTTTTATCATTTTCCTTATTTTGATCTGTTGTAAGGGAAGATTCCACCACTGGAAAGGGAAAACGCACACACATGCACACACATGCACATGCACACACACACATACACACAATTAGAAACTTCAATACACTGGATTAAAGTAATTAAAACAAACCTGGAGACATTTAAGTCTGTTTTCTTTGACAGACAAACACTTGGTTTTACTATGTGACTTGCTAAGGATTTCTACTGCAGTGATCATAAAGAATAGGATTCCACTGTTGGGTTCACCAGAGTCTTGATGGAAAATTAGTAACATCAACACTCCTATACTTGTATAGGAGTTTCAATGTAATAAATTATATTAATTAGATGAGCTAATTTTTATTGCTATTTAAATTTATTATTATTATGAAACAAAAATTTGCAAATGTCCAAGACAATTTAATTATTTTCTAACTGCTAATGTGTCTTCATGCAGCTAGACTACAGGAAAAAAAAAACAACTTTGTAGAATACAGTCATATCTTTGTACTGAGTTCTCATATGAAAAGAGGATCAATGGTTAGACAAGTAATTTCCAACTTACCAAAGACCATAATTGTGGAGTTCCTGAGAATTCAACTGATCCTTCTGAAGGAACAAAAATTGTTAAAATCATGTGATGAAGGTAGTCGGCAATAAAATTTTTCTAAATCAAAAAATGACCACTACTTATTTTCCCAGCAGTATGCTTAACAGATTATTATATTTAATCACCTTCAGAGTTATAAAAACAAGCATCATTATATTATTTCAAGTAACCAGAAAAAATAAGGATTTGAATTTAGGACTTCTGGATGCCAGAATCTGTGCTTTATTCCCTGCACTGCTTTCTAATATATATCATGCGTATAATCAAAAGAAAGACATTTAAAGATTAATAAAAGTGCAAGGAGGATAAAGTTGAATTATTGTATTTTTATTTTGGAGAGAAGTTTTTCCCCTACCTTCATCAGACTGAATTTCACTTATAGAATAGATAGCACTGTTCCACATATTCCTGAGTAATAGTTTAACATTAACCATATACCAAAAAGTATCAACAATTTTCCATTTCAGAAAATTCTAGTATGGGGCACTAAGCATGATGTGTCATGTTTATTCTAAATGTTTTTATGGTATGTTCTGTAAGCAATTTTCTTTTATTTCCTTTGATAGAACATCAGCATGCAGTAATTTAAATGAACTTACCACCACTGTGGCATAATTGTTTTTCCACTGTTCTCATAGGCAGTGCGTTTAGGGATGTCGAAGAATGATGGAGAAGCAATATATTGTGTGACTTGTGGAGGATAATACCAGGCAGCATAGGGATGGGCATAAAGCTGATAGAATTGTTGGAAAGGCTAGAGAGAAAGACCATAGAAAAAGCAACAGTGTATGAGAAATTGCTGTTTTGAATCTCTGAAAATGAATCATTGCATTCATTTCAGACATGGCTATTAGCATCACAAGAGATGTTTACACTGTGAGAAAAAATGAGAAATCACACTGTTCCCTATGGGGGACCATGGTAAAAGAATTTTTGGAAAGGACTTTTTTAGGGTACCTGAGGGGCAATGAATAAATCACTTCTTCAAGGTCAATATTCAGTGTTGAACTCTAAGAACCTGCATTACTAACACAGGTCCATTTGCCGGAGTCCAGAGGAAAGTAGTAGTGTGGATTTAATTATTATATAACTTATAAACTTATGGACATTTGGACTGGAAAGTATAATTTTTGCCATTTAATTTTATAGTTTAATTTTCCATGAAAGACTGAGCTCAAAGAAAGGGAAGAACCTCCCACCCAGGGTCAATACAGGTCTTTCAGAAATGCCAGGAATAAAGAGAAAAGAATGCTCCAATTCCTAGCTCAGTGCCCCTTCATAACCATAAGGTTTTGGTGCCAAAACATTATTTTCCTTTCTGAAATTTTGGAATAGGTGCATCTGTTAATCTATCATGAGATTTTACTTTCTTCTATGTATTAATGTAATTCTCTATATATTCAGGTGGAAAATATGTGTTTTTCAATGGAATTAGAAAAACCAAAGAAAGCATTTCAAATTTTGCTGTGGTTACCTATGTAAAGTTTATAATAAATAATGATATCTGATACTTTCTCTTTATTAAGTCATTTATATAAAAAAATAAAATAAAATATATTTACCTCAAGGTAGAAGTAGGCCAGTTCCTTAACAGAGAGAGAGGTAAAAATAATTTTGTGATTTAAATCCAGTTAAATACGATAATGGATTAAAATATTACTACCAAATACTTTCATTAAGATTATAATTATCACCCTCTTTTTTTTTTTTAATTACATGGAAAGGTGAAGATAGTGTACTCCTTAGAGCTCAAATGAAGTGAGTAATTGCCTTTTCTTTCCTCTTACTTTGGCCCGTGAGTGATGAGAGAATTTTGGAAGAAATTTGAGAGTAAAATCTGACGCACAGTGAGGAATCATTATCATAAAACTGATTGATGACTACTATGTTTTGAAGCTTCATTATCATAAAATTGATTGATGACTACTATGTTTTGAATCTTGAGGAAAGTTTTTAATCCATAATCATGTCCATATGGAGAAAACTCCATGGTTTTCTTTGCATGCTTTATTTTTTTACTTAGCATGCCATATATATGTTGAAGCATCAATGGACCAAAGCAACTGAATTGAATGCACAGTTACTACCTGTAAAAGTGAAGACACAAAAGAACACTGCAAAAATCAGGATATGGGAGTTTGGGGAGAAATAAATTGATAGATCTATACTAATTCCACAAATGAAAAAGCAATGCTCAAAGAGAATAGCACAATTTACTCAAGATCATATGATTAGAAGGTATCAGATCTAAGATTGAAAACTCAAGTTATTTTCACTACACAGTACTATAGATTAATAAAAAGTCAAATTTTAATAACACGAATAGTTGGTTGAGGTTGTTCTGACTTAAAAGTTGACCTGAAGCTATCTTCACTCAGGGATGGCCATAGAATCATTCTTTCATTTTCCTTGGCAACTTAGATCTGATCTTCCATAGCAATGTTAGAACCAGCACTGGAGAGTCCAACACTCATCAACAACTAAGAAATACTAGCATAGCGCTAGTTCATGATGCAACTAGTACAATAATTTCCAAAAAACAGACTGTTAATAGACAGTTTGGGGCAGTATTATAAAACACACACACACACACACACACTTACCTGATTCACTACTCTCATAGGCTCTCTCTGGAAAGAAAAAGACAATCAGGGTTAACTTTTAAGGCTGAATAAAACCAAAGATGTAAGAAGCAAACTTTTTGAAATGCTTTTCATGTTAGAGATCTGGGAACTCACCCTAATAATTTTGCCAATTGCATTACCTAGATACAATTTTTTCTAAGACATATAAAACATCCTCAACAATTCTTTTAAGATTCACTGAATGGCAAGTAGTGATTGAAGGGCTCCATGATTGGAATTGGAATTGGTGTAGCTGTTGATAGGAATCAGAATTGTAATAGCAGCACATATTTCACAGAAACTGGCTGTCACCTTAAAAACGAAATCAGAAGCCCCAGGAGCACTATGGAATCAATGGAATGTAGGACAGGGGAAGAAATGGTTTCTGTTATGTATTATAGATAAACTCATGCCACAGATGAGAGATAAAACAGGACTGGAAAGTTTTTTTGACAGAGACATTTAATATCTCTCCAGATGTTTTCTTCAAAATGTGTCAAATAGTAAATCTCCAATATGGCTTGCTTAAAAGAGCATAATTGTAAGTGAGTTTGACTTTCCTAGATGTAAATTGAATTCAGGAATCAAAGCATGGACATAAAGATATAAAATTAAGGAATATCTTAAGAGACAAATTAATGTAACCATGGAAACTAACACTTCATAGTGTTTAGAATTATAAATGTGCTGCCCGTATCAGGTGAGACAGACAGAACAGTCAGCTCCCATTCCAAAGAAGAGTGACAAGTCATTCTCCTCTCTCAGATTGATTAATATAAATTATTTCAGAAAGTTGGGAGTGAGAAATAACTGCCTGAGAAGAAAAAAATATCTTCAGAAGTGTGAGGCTATTTAAAAACAAACATATTTAAGCTTCACAATATATCATTGTGTAATTTATTAAGCAAAATATTACCAGTTGGGCATGGTCTTCCTCATTTGTTCTGTGAAGTGGTTCCTATGTAGAAGGAAATATGTTCCAAATTACTTAGACATCTTCTGGTACATCACATTCATTTTACAATATACAATGAAATTTAGGATAAGCAGTATTCTATGTCAAAACTATGAAAAATAGCAATACACTTTTTATTTTCTAACTTTAGGAAAATTATTCAACTAAAGGCTAGACTTACTATAGTTTGGAAGAATAAAGAATCTGTAAGGCTCATACCCGGGGGCAAAATAATAACTCACCAATTCCCTAGGACTACGTATTTTCTGTTCATGACTATTAATCACTTGTTTAAAATTTATCTTTTGTAAATTTTAAATAAAATATTACCAGATATGGGTGGTAGAAAATTTTCTCTCTTGGAATATATTTCTGTTTAAAAAAAGAAAGAGGAGCACATGTTATAAAAGCATAACGTGTGAAGAAAATACTAAAATATTCTAGATTTAATAAATAATCTTACATGATCATGAGTAGCTTCCTAAGAAAGAGAGAACATTTTGTTTTAGTGTATTGATTTTATCCATGTATGAATAGCAGATATTTACTAGATACCTTCATTCACTTAGGGTCTATGATAAATACTGGGGACCAACTATGAAATGCGATGAACACTATGAGCAGGACCATGTAGTTCTAACACTTGTGGAGGTTACAGCCTAGTCATATCATAACTAAGGTACTAAAATATATTATTCAGGTAATTTCTTAAATCAGTAATGATGCATTCCAGTGGGATATTGATATATTTAAATTTATTTGGATTATAAACACAAGCAACTTGGAAACTGAAACAAGAGTAACAATTGAGGTCCAAATTAAATTCATTACTGACTTCCTTCTCCTTACATTTGTAACAGAAGAAAATGTGAAAATGTAATTTTGCTAAATTCAGACAAGCCCTTTTCCCTAAAGTCCTAATTAAGTCAAGTTTATTTGCTATATAACTAAAAGAAAAAATTTTGGCCTCCCAAGTGAAAGACTATGATACTCAAAAAAGTCGAAGCTAAATAGTAAGAGAGGGTTGTGCTAATTGATATGTTTTTGATCTATCCATACTATCAGCAGATAGTTTATGACGTTATAGTTCAAATGCACATCCTGATGAAAGACCTTCGTAATGTCAGAAATCGCATGAGCACAGCAAATTTTACAGAGACTGGGGAGTGGGGGCAGGAGAAGTGGAAATGAACATTTTATTGCACTTGCTACAAGCTAGACTCAGGGATAGCTGAGTAGTAGATTGCTCATTCAATATTCAAAATAACACCAGGAAGTGAGAATAACTGTATTTCCATTTCACACATAAGGAAACAGGTCCAGAGACAATTAGATCAATCAACTTGCCAGCTCTTCCTTAGAGAATTTTGACAAAAGCAATTTGAATGTTTAGGATTCCTGATTCTTTCTCCAGAGACTACACTGTTTCCTTAAATGGAAAGTTTATTTGGCATGTCAGTGCTTTCACAAGGAGGCATATCTATGGAATCACCATCCAGAACTGAATTTGGGAAAATAAACAGAATAAATTCCTGAATATAATGCATCATCTGGGAGGCTCTAAGAGGATTTGATGTAGAATTTAGTCAAAGTAAATTTCTCCCTGGTTAACAATTATGGATATGATATACAACATTAGTTTTGGCATAAGTAGAAAGAAATAGCTGTGACAGTAAATACATAGGCAATCATATGGATCATTTGTCAATTATTATTAATGGCAAGGCTAGAATAACTAATTTCTTGAAAAAAAATTATATATTTAGAAGTGGACCCAATTTAAAATTTAATTATTTTAATTCTGCAGAATATTATTTTGTATTATTATAATAAAATATTACTAGTTGGTGTAGGTTGTATTTGTCCAGTCTGAGAAGCTGTTCCTATTCAAAAAGAAAAAATATTGTCAATTTTGTGGATACCATTCAGTCCACTTCCATCATTTTCAAGTAATAAAGGTAGAATACTAAAGTGCCCTTTCCCAGGAGTAAAGAATGAGGAACTAGTAATCCTACTTTAGTGTTATTTCTACCACAGAGAATTTGGACTAATCCAATTATTTTCTTTAAACCATTAGAAAAACTATTTTCTTAACTTATTTTTAACTTAAAATAAATTATAATGCAGTAAGATATAAATGAGTATTTAGGCAATTTCACTTACAGTGTGTCATGTCAGAATTGCTAAAAAAATTGAAAGTGGCTTTTGCTTTCTGGTTTTTGCGGAGTAAGTTAGAATATTAGATGAAGTGGGAAAAGATGATGTTTCTAATACAAGCCACATTTACTGAGTGCTTACTTTGTGCTATGTCTTGCTTGTATTAATTGCTTTACATGATTAAATATTTATTATTGTGTTGTCATTTTAGAATTTAGATTATAGACTTATAGCAGACAAGTAAACTGTCTAACATCACATGCTGGTGAAAGGTAGAGCTTAAAGTCGAACTCAATTCTGGCCAAATCTATAGAGTGCCGTTCCAATACTCTGCTATTCAGATCCTAAAGTAGACTATAACACACAAATATTCAAATGAAAGCATGAATTAAATACCTGGGGTAAAAAAGTTGTTACTTTTATTTTCAGAAGGGATCAGTAAACATCTAGAGTCTGTTAGACTGCTTACTGTGTATTAAAGTTTAGCAGATATTAAAAAGGAGAAATAATTTATCAATATAAGATTCTTACTCATTCCTTGGTACATTTGCCTTTGATAAACTTTTAATAAAATTTTACCAGATAGCGTTCAGAGGGCACATCTTCCCCTTGAAAGCGCTTCTGCTAAAAAAAAAAGTTTAAGGAAATTTTAACATATCCCAGAAAATGTTAATATATTTTAAATTTACTAAATATATCTCACCTCATTGCTATTGGGAACAACTTCCTTAAAAAATAAAAACATGTATTGTTAGTTTTATGACATTAATTTATATTCAAGGTAAGAATACCAATTAACCAGACACTCCATTGCTTAACTGTGATAAACTGATTTTAGCCACAAATTCCTGGGTAACTTAGACGAGATAAATAATTCAAGGTACATGTCGTCTCCAAGGTTCTCTTTTCTCTTCTCACCGCCTTCACCAGGGAAGTTATTCAGAATATTGGAGGTCGATGTGAAATATTCACTTTTATCAAACTCACAGAAACTCCACATAATGGGGTTGGGTTTATTTTGTAACCTGGATGAAGGTCTTCTCACAAAGTTAAAGGAAGGACCTCATCACCCTGTATTCCTGCTCTTTTTCTCCTCCAGGTTAACAAAGAGCAAAGGACTCCAGTGTCTGATTAACCTAGAATTGATCGATTTCTACAAAGGATATATCATGTTTATATCATTGATTTAGAAGCATAGCCATTATTGTAATTTTTAACAAGATCTAGGTCTACCAAAATCTGGGAAGGTCAAAACATATTAGAAAAAAAAAGTTTGGGAACCAAAGATACACAGATAGTATTGTTTGCCCAGAAAGAATTCTGTAATTTTGTTTCTGACAAATATTTGCTTTCTTACATTTGTTGGGTTGATCTCCTTGTATGTTAAAATTAGGATAGAGCTGTATACATAGTGTCTTGTACAATGAGACCTTAGGGGACAGGTAACCTTCATGGTACAACAAGCTTTCATAAACATTTTCTAATTGGGATACTGAATTAACATCAAAATGATTTACCTCACTTGATGAACTGCTGCCAAATTCCCTTTGCTAAAAGAAAGAAAATCATGACTCCGTGACTTTTAGAATTGGAAGGAAACTAGTTCCACACTTTCACGCTGGGTTGCTAACTCCTTGTTTAGAATTACAACAATTGGTATGAAAAGATTTAAGGCCAATATAATGTACATTCTTGGATTGTCCATTTTATTTAAAATATGTTGGAGAGGGGAGTATAATAACTTACCTGATAACTTAAAAACAATTTTTTATTAAGGCAAACACAGATACATGCTTGAGTAGAATGCAAATGTATATATTCCTGTGATAAAAATGAAACCTGGAAGGAAGAGCCCTGTTGAGCTGGCTTGCCTGAAACCCTGGGTTGAGTTTCTATTCTCTAATACTCTTGGGGCAGTTTTGATGCGAATAAATTGGAAATATTAAAATAGAACAAGCAATTTCAGTATGGAATAAAATTACACTAGCTTCTAAACCATCTACCCTTTGAAATATTTAGTTTTTTTCCTAAGTCATGGATGTTTATCTTTACATATGGATATAATTTTTGTTCCCAAATACATACTAAAATATTAATTTTAACATGCAACAAGCTATTTGTCTTTTGGGAGAGTTTTCCGCATATTTTTAGATTAGGTAGCATAGCCCATTGATCCAAGGTAATTGCTGAAATAGATTCTGTCTGCCGAGGACCGCCCTCAACATACGAGAGTGAGCTCATACCCTGGGATGGCAGAAGCAGGGTTTTATTTTTGTGAGTCTCATGTTTCATTTTGAATACTTACACACATTTTGCTTTTTACTCTTTTTTTAAATAAATAAGCAATGTTCTTCCTGATTATCATTTAAATGACAAATTTCCTCTTCTAATTTTAACTTTATCTAGCTCAACATTGTACATTCTTGGGTATAAAAGCCCTGTTTGAGAAGTTCAATCTTGCTCGATTTGAGAAGATAGCTTTCTTAAAGTATAGAGTGTATACTATCTATGATATATAAGCACAGAGTTTATTAAAATAAAGGTCTTACCTCAGGATCTTCCATGCCATGATCCTTAGAAAAGAAAAGAGAATTAACTTTATTTTTCATGACAAACATTCAAATGTAAAATGATAATTACCAAATAAAATAGATGCCAAAGGAAATAGAAATGTGTGGCAATAGTGAAGTAATAAGGAAAACAAAAAAGCCTACCTACCAGACTAACCAAAGAATTTACCCCTTTAATCTGCATTTCAGAGTTTAATAAAAACGATTGTAGTTTCTTATATGTAGTGGTAAATCTATGTAAATAATCCTACATTTTCCTTTAACTAGCCTAATCTTTTTTTAACTTGACTTTTGGATGACAAAACAGAGCATTGGATTAAAGATCATGTGGTAAATAAAAGTGCACAAAGCATTGGTTCAACGATGTATAAATATTTAAGAAAAATGGATTTTCTCCATCTAGTATGTTGTGTTCAGTTTTCATGACCATAGCAATATAGAGAGCAGTGACATGAACCATAGAATTTAAGCTCAAAATATTAGTATTGGTTTAGTTATCCAGATAATTCTGGCCAACATATATGTTGAATCTTTTTTTCTTTGAATTAGAGATATCTTTCTTAGTTTTGACCTAAGAGAATTATTCATTCATTTTGGTTAGGGTATTTAAAGGAAATGTTTTTACTTCCTTCTTTTCTTTATATTATATTTAATAGTTTTAAAATAAAGAATCTTACTTCAGTTGATTCATTCCTGGTATCCTGCCAAGAAAAGATGATCATTCAGCTATGAAGGATAATTAAAAGGATATATATTTTATCTCATAAATTTTGAGTACCTGTGTGGTCTCTTAATACTAAATCTATTAAAAACCTGATAGACAACCCAGATCAAAAAATCATGTTTAAAGAATGTGAATAATCATGACTATGTAAAACATTCTTGGAGCAGATATATTGCTTTATATAATACTCTTAGTATTCATTCATGAATCCATTCATTCATTCAGTTTTGGTGATAAGTGCAAACAGTTGGTCAGTCTATGATTGCACTCATTCATTCATTCACTCATTCATCCATTCATTCATTTATACTAATGCCTTGTCTCCTCCTAGTTACAAAGTTAAATCAATAAAATTAATATAGAATCTCAGTAGAATTCATTAGTCATTTTGAAAGTTCAAGGAAAGTATAAATGCCACAGGAAAACTTTTTTTCTAAATTAACACATTTTTCCTACTGCAGAATACATTTTTTGACACACTGTCTTAAGAAAATTTTTGTTACCTTGAGTTCGTCACTCTGTTTTTCTCTCAGAAGTTCTCTCTGTTGAAACCAATAAAGTGTAGGTTATAAAATGCATTTTTGAAAGAACTAAATTTTAAAATAATTTAAATATCATTGATATTCCTTACCCTGCTCAGTTCATTGATGTTTTCCTTAAGGATAGAAAAAAAGAGAGAAACGTTAGTAAAGAGGGACATAAATAAATGAATATCTATGAGAAAACGTACCTTCGTTGTTCTGCTGCAAATTAAAAAATAAATATGCTTTTTTTGTGAATGCATTAATATTTCTTGCTATATCATTCCTTGCCTTGTGTCTCATTGCTAAGCTTTTTAAATTTAAGCTGTCAGTATGTAAATGTGCACTTAAAAATACTTTAAAATTTTGTTCCACTAAATTTTACTGTTACTATCTTTAACCTTGTTTAAGTCAGAGCTCTGAGTTCTCTTGATCTCTTCTGTCTGATTCAATAATCTAGTGTTTTTTTCCATAAAAAGGCAATAAAGAATTGGCACACCGCCACAACACTCACTGGACAGAACAAAACTTGCTTCCCTTTGCTAACTTATAGCATATTCTGTGGAGAATTTCTTACCTTTCTAAGCTGTTCTAATAAAGGCTACAAAAAAAAGGAAAGTTATGTTACACACCATTCAGAAAAAGTTGGGTTGCTTATCAAATCTTTTAAATAGTGGTCTTGAAGTAAAACTTCTATTTGTGTTTTATTTGACAATTCAGTCGCAAAATTACAGAAAATAATATACAAAACACACACAGGGTATCGTTTAGAGATACAGAACATTCCAACATAATGAGCATGAAAATTGTAAAACTCTACATAGGTTATGCAAAAGGAAGCATAAGTGTTTTGCAAAGAGTCAAAAGTACAGGTACAAATTATTATTTAAAGCAGCTTTTTAATATTTGCACATATAATTTCAATATTCTTTGTGGGTGCTTGGATGAATGAAAGAAGAAAAGGTTTGATCAAGTCAAGTGAAAACTATATTTATAAACAAAAATTAAGTTTATTTTTCGAGAAAAATATGTTCGTCATTTCAGAAGAATAAGTGGATGATGCTTACCGCCACAGCAAACCTGAGAAACTTTCTTTCTTTGAGGACTGCCTGTAGAAATTAAATTGTGAATTATAAAAATGAAAAACACACACCAAAAAGGAGCATGTTTTTCCATTTGAACACAAGTTCCTCATTTGCTTAGGTAAACCAAAATATCTCTTAGGTAAAATAAAAGATAATTAGTTTTAGTTTTATGATCTAGTTTTAAAATCTAAAGGAGACACCATATTTGGTTCATTCTTTACCAGGTCTAAAGGTTTAGTAAGTTCATCCTTATCAAATGTCAAAGGAGGAATTGAATAAGAATGTAATCAAAACAGAAAATTGAGAGATTAATCCAAGTACCTGAGTACCTGGATACAATTGTAGTTAAATAAAAATTGAAACGACGAAGACATTCAACATTCATCATAGCTTACTGAAAGAGAGATTAGTTGGGGGAAAGAAAGAATCTTACCTCTCTGCTATCTGGTTCATTCTGCAAAGAATAAAAAATAAATTAAAAGGCATTAATTCAATCAGTGGATAGAGTGGAGGATTAATGGTTCTTGTAGAAAGGTGTGGTAGAGATATCTAACTTAATATTCAGTGTGTAAAATGAGACCAAATTGCAAATCATATGTTTGAGTGCAAGTAGAAAACACAGAAAGAAGCAATAATACATTAAAATAAACCACGGTAACATATTCTGTTTAATTAACTACTGCTCTTGAGTAATATTATGAATCATAAATATGTAAGTCCATGTACCCTCCTCTCTAAAAACGTTTGTGAGAGCAGATCTATATTCAGTTCAATACTTGAAGATATTACAGCTCAGTGAATGTGAAACTGGATGTTTTCTAGAGAAGGGAGGAATGGAACTAGAGTCTATGTATTACCAATCCATCATCACTTGAGTGTCACAATTAGAGTGAGTTCTTGGAACATAGAATAGAGCACTTACTTGAAAGAGTTCTCGGTGCCTGAGAGGATGTTTCTATGAAAAAAAAAATGCAAGAATTGTAAAAAAAAAGCAATCAAAATACAATAATAATAATATCACAATACACATATAATACTATACATTTAACATTGTTATTTAAGAAAAGTCTGTATTTTAATATCTAAATTTTTCTGACACCAAGTTTCCCTAGGAGGAATAAAACAATGATTTTACTGACAAAAATCAAAGAAAAGTAAATTATCTTCTCTCTTTAGAGCATGGTGGAGAATTGAGAAAACTATGTAAAAAGATGGAAAAAAACACAAACCTGAATTAGTTTGAATTAATCCAGAATGATAAAGGTATTATTACATTTTCTGAACTATTTATATTATATGGTAGTTTTAAAGGTGACTTTAAATCATGATAAATATTTGAAGAATAATGTATGTTTTACTAATTAAATATTGTTTGTCTGGATTTTATTTTTATCATCAATTAAATTATATAAAAATTTAACTCAATCTGAATTTTAACTGTGAGAACAAGATTTTTTTTGTTAAATTGAAGCATTAAAAATGATGTTTTATTTGGAATAAGATTATAGAATCTGTTTTCTGAGGAACCTATACCCGTTTCATTTGTAAAAGGAGAAGATATGGACTACTCCAATGACACATTTCTGAAGAACTTGGATCTGTTTTTTTTTTTGTAACTTGCTGTCAGATACTTCTTTCTATTGGTGCTTAGGGTGCAGCACAGACAGAATATTGATTAAGAAGCTGGGTATTAGTGACCCAATCACAAACTTAGAAAATAAGAGTCTCATCAATAGAATATCTCAGTATTTCAGAAACTTTTGCATCTATATTTGATAGTTTCAGTGTCCAAATATCCAAGACTATTACCTTATTTAAACTGTTTTCCTATCAGGTGATTCCTATTCATTTATTTCACCCTCACTAGCTACACATCACAAGGGAACAGAATAACTTTTTGCTTCACGTAAGTAACAGAATCTTTTCCTTTTATTTTTGAGAAGAAAGGTTATTTTACTTTACATTATCTAGTTTTACTGTCTACAGGGACCAAGCAATTTGATCTCTGAATCAGCAGAATGAGCCCAGTTTTCTATATCTTGGGAAATATTGGTTGGCATGAGCCATCTCACATGAGGGTTTGACTTAGGCTCAAAGAGTAAGATACACTGGAATATGTGGCTTAATGGTATATTCGGTAAGAAAATATTGGACACATATGTTTACAAATATGTTAATTCTGTAATGGACCCAGGCAAAGAACCTAATAACGTTCTTTGATGTTCTTTAGTATGTTGTTCAATCCCTTATTTCTTCTTCTTTTTACTTTTTATTTTTAATTTTTTTATTGTGAGGTGTTTTTATTTCAAATCAGAGATTCTATTTGGAGTTAAGGCTTTGAATGAACTACATAATAATCATCAAAATGTGAAGGATTACCATAATTTTACGATCAAGATTTCAATAGGTAATTAGAGACCATCCAATTCTTCAAGATTATTATCCTCAATGTCATGTGTTTGATGAGATACCAGGTGATTTCAAGCAAGAATCTAGAACCTTCTAAATTTTCTACTGTACTCACAGGCCTGGCAAGAGCAGCAGTCACAAGGCAGGTAAGGATGAGAAGTTTCATGGTTGTCAAGACCTATGGAAGAAAACAGAATAAAAAGCATCAGGTCTTCTTTATCCATTCATCCGATGATGGACACTTAGGTTGTTTCCATCTCTGGGCTATTGTAAATAGAGCTGCAATGAACATTTTGGTACATGACTCTTTTTGAATTATGGTTTTCTCAGGGTATAAGCCCAGTAGTGGGATTGCTGGGTCATATGGTAGTTCTATTTGTAGCTTTTTAAGGAACGTCCATACTGTTCTCCACAGTGGCTGTATCAATTTACATTCCCACCAACAGTGCAAGAGGGTTCCCTTTTCTCCACACCCTCTCCAGCATTTATTGTTTCTAGATTTTTTGATGATGTCCATTCTGACTGGTGTGAGATGATATCTCATTGTAGTTTTGATTTGCATTTCTCTAATGATTAGTGATGTTGAGCATTCTTTCATGTGTTTGTTGGCAATCGGTATATCTTCTTTGGAGAAATGTCTATTTAGGTCTTCTGCCCATTTTTGGATTGGGTTGTTTGTTTTTTTGTTATTAAGCTGCATGAGCTGCTTATAAATTTTGGAGATTAATCCTTTGTCCGTTGCTTCATTTGCAAATATTTTCTGGCACATATATACAATGGAATATTACTCAGCCATAAAAAGAGACGAAATTGAGCTATTTGTAATGAGGTGGATAGACCTAGAGTCTGTCATACAGAGTGAAGTAAGTCAGAAAGAGAGAGACAAATACCGTATGCTAACACATATATATGGAATTTAAAAAAAAATGTCATGAAGAACCTAGGGGTGAAACAGGAATAAAGACACAGACTTACTAGAGAATGGACTTGAGGCTATGGGGAGGGGGAAGGGTAAACGGTGACAAAGCGATAAAGAGGCATGGACATATATACACTACCAAAAGTAAGGTAGTTAGCTAGTGGGAAGCAGCCGCATAGCACAGGGAGATCAGCTCGGTGCTTTGTGACCACCTAGAGGGGTGGGCTAGGGAAGGTGGGAGGGAGGGAGACGCAAGCGGGAAGAGATATGGGAATATATGTATATATATAACTGATTCATTTTGTTGTGAAGCTGAAACTAACATACCATTGTAAAGCAATTATACTCCAATAAAGATGTTAAAAAAAATAAAAAAATAAAAAAATAAAATAAAATTAAAATTAAAAAAAAAAGAACATAAAAAAAAAAGCATCAGGTCTTATAATAAAATTTGATTCATGAAAATAAAAATCCTTGATTTTCCAACAGAGGAGTATATTATGATAAAAGTAGTTTCATTTGAGAGTTTCATTTTATTCATTTAGTGTTTAAATTTGCTATTCAATATAAATATCATTCAAATTATCTTGCTTAGTGCTTATATGAGATAAGAGATAACAATCTTACTATACTTTAAAACAAAGCATTTGATCCTGGAAGTAGTAATAGGGTTTTGTCAGAGGAATAAAGAAGCATCATCATTTAAATACTACTGACTTTTAAAATACTACAATTAAAAAAAAATTTTAAATCTTCTTAGATCATCAGACTTGTTAAAATTGATAATAAACTAAAATCCACTAGGAAATGGCATTTAATTTTATCTGAAATTTTTTGAAAATGTCTTTCTCCTTTAAGTCTTTTTTTTTTTAAATTTATTTATTTTTGGCTGCATTGGGTCCTTGTTGCTGCATGCGGGCTTTCTTTAGTTTTGGCGAGCGGGGACTCCTCCCCACTTCAGTGCACAGGCCTCTAACTGCAGTGCCTTCTCTCGTTGCAGAGCACGGGCTCTAGGTGTGCAGGCTCAGCAGTTGTGGCACACGGGCCCAGCTGCTCCGCAGCATGTGGGATCCTCCCAGACCAGGGCCCAAACCCGTGTCCCCCGCATTGGCAGGTGGATTCCCAACCACTGCGTCACCAGGAAAGCCCTCCTTTAAGTCTTTTTAAAATCATCCTGCTCTTTTAGAGTCTTCAGTGAAAAACACTGTAGGTGCATTATGTAGAAACCATTAACCTCCATCAATTTTTTAAAAAAGAATCTAGTTATTACTTTATGTTTTGCTACACTGATATATCCATGACATGACTGTATGAAGGTGATTGAACTGAACAGAATCATAAGATTCAGATATCTTATCAGGTTTGACTTCTACAGTTCCATCAGATTACAAGAACCCAGAAATACTTACATTTATATGTGCTGGAAAAATGGGTTCCAGATAAATTAGGAAAAATATCAGATTATACATGAAATTTGTTTATACCTTAGTCAACAAACTAATACCAGCTTATTTTATATATACTGTTTCAGTTTACAAACTGTGGAATCTACCTGCATTAGTAAAGAAGACATATTTATAAGCCCAAAATAAATTTTCTTTTTTCATCCATTTGTATCCTTCCTAGTATCTTAATTTAACCATCTTTACAAAAGCAGTCTTTTATATCTAATTGTCTATCATTGATGTATCCTTTATAAAATTAATTTTATTAACCTAATGACATAGAATAAAAATGGTTTTGAAATATTCTACCAGAATTGATCTTCACTATGATAATTAAAAATATTATAAATTATTCTGCATAACAACTTTTCACAGAATTTGGAAAAAGTAATTCAAATTACTTCACCACAAGTCTATACTGAAATTATGTATCTACTTTTTCAGTATATGAAAATTTATTCAAATAATAATCAAAAAATTATTTGGTCTTTATAAAACTATTTGATTTTTCACCTAAAGCTCTGAGATGGATGGTGTCAACATTCACAAATGCATTTTTAAGCTACCAGTATATCATAGGAAAGTATTAATACTTGCAATCACATAGAAGAGTTACAAATGCATATTAGGGAAGAATGAAAGAAAGATTAGACAGAGTAAATCATAGTAATTTTGCTATATGTAAACATAATACCTTGAACCCAAGACTGGGAAGAAGCAGCAAGCTGGGTTGATGATCAAGGTGATGGCAGATCTCTTTGCTTCACAGATATTTAAACCTAACGATTAGTAAAATGCTAATTTTGTGGTTTCAGTTCAACCAATAGGTCCATTTAAATTCTAAGAATTCTCTCAAATAGGAAATTAATTTTCTGTGCAATTCCTCTCCCAAGAAATTCAAAGTAGAGTTTTCAACAAAAGAGTGATTCATGCTATGATAGCAAATTATACAGGAAATGGAATGGCATTATTCAAAATTAAAATATAAAAAAATCTAGATTTATGATTATGAGAGCATGCTTTTATGTTAAATGAATAATTGGAAAGACCAATTTATCAATAAAATTCCCTTTATATCTTTTGAGAAATTCAATACCTATAAAAGAAATTCTTGGGACAAAAGAGTTCAAAAGTTTTCAATTTTTAACAGCATACTAGACCATGAGAAGAATTCATTATTTATTTCACTTTTTAAACCTCAATTTATTCCCTATTATTTATTCTAAGAATTTACTTTGTGAAGTAACTTACATTATATGTCGTCTAATCATTTTTTTCCCAAAAAGAAAATGCAATTGTCCTATAAACTTTGGTGGTATTTTAATTACACCAAGTAATTTTTTGTTTGCTTTGTTTTGGGTGTACCAGTTGTGATAGCATTCATTAATTTCATTATAGATTGATTAATTAAAAGTAATAATTATTCAAGAATTACAGTTTTTAAATACTGCAAAAATCAACAATAACTCTGATTTTCCATCTTTTAAAGTCAATAAATAAAAGGAAAAAATAAAAATCTGTCCCTCCAATTCCCAATTGTACTCCTAGAATTAACTGGTATTGTACATTATAGAAAAATATTATATGCTGAATAAAATATCTATACATAGGGTTTTTAAAAATTGTTGATTGTGACTGCTTGTTTACGAGAAAGGAATCATAGTATATATTTTAAATTACAAAAATCTATAGTGATATTTACAGCCTATTCACAGTCATATGACAGGAACATTTTGGATTAAAAGAAATTTCAAAGTGGTTCAGGCTCTCCACACTGGGGATAGAAAAGACTATAATTTTTCATATTGAAGTTCTCTTTAGATAGTATCTTCCTTGCTGCCTGTATCACATCAATTTCAACAAGGTACTAGTGTTTTCTATTTAGGCTGATTTATTCAAGGAGCTGAGAACACGCAACTGCTGCTGCATTATAATACCCTGCTTTTGTCTTTTCCCAAGAGTGTATCCAGGAGAACTGACTTATTTTACTCCCAACTCAGAAACATACAGTAATTTTTGAAAAGCTACTGTATCTTCATTGTTTATTCATTCTTTTATTTACTTATTTATTCACAGAAGTGAAGAAACTAGACAATGTAAGGCGGATGTAAAAGTAGAGCAAGACAAATCCCTGGTCTCATACTATGATGGATAATTAATATACAAGAAGCTAATAATTTTAATACTTTTGATAATCCAAAAATAAGAGATTTGAACAGGGCTTCCAGAATACTTATGAACAGCTGAGATGGGACCACATCAGACAAGACTTCTTAGATAGATTTGATAATAAGACTTGCCATCAAAGGGGAACAATCAGACTTTTTAAAGTGTCTAATCTGTGTCATAAGACAAGCCACCTCTTCCCTAAGTATATATCTACTTGTAAATCTACTGTGGGAATTCTCATGAACTCAAAATCCAGATTTTTCTATCCCCTATGGATAAGGACCAATTTCCACTTTGTCTTAACTAGGTATTGAATATAGTTTATTAGGTTTTGTGTTTTTTAAATAAATCATTCTTATCATTGTAAAACATCACTGCTCATTATAATTTGAGAAAACAGGTTCATTGTAGATTTATACAATGCCAAGCCCTGCAAAATTTTAGCTTACATTTATTTGCTTTATATTGATATTTTCCACTTGCTTTATCACTTAAAGCTGTTCGGTTCCAACCACTAAAACAAGGTTCAAATTTGAGACACATATTTAGACCATTTGTAGTCAAATGGACCTTTGCCCTGTGAGTAAAGAAAAATATTAATTTTCTGATGTAATAGAGTCATATGTAGGGTGAACATAAAATTGTTCACCCAACATTGAACATTTATGATAATAAAAGGGTCTACTCTTAATAATTATAACAAAACAATAGACATAAACCAGGACTATTTTAGGTGCACCAAGGCATAGCTACTCTAGTGATATCACAACTGGTTTTGAAAATCCAACAGAATCCCTAAACAAATGAAAGTGGTGATAGGTCAGATAAGGGACAACTAAGTAGAAAGCTTTCTTTTCTTTCAAGTTTAAATATTGAAATATTTTTTCTTGGATTCATACTTACTAGAAAAACTAGCACAAAAATGAAAGGAAACATTATTAGCAATAGACATAGATTTTTGAAAAAAACAGAACAAAACAAAACTATGAGTCAAGAGGTACACTTTACTCTGCAAGGTTCTGTACACTGTTGTTACATATTCTGGTCCAGATTCAAACCTCTTTGGAGGACTCTTTTTGTATGAGACAGTAAATAATTCAGAACATGAATTATTCAAAGAATAATAAGTTTCAAAGCTAGTTTGTCAAAATTCTCCCTGAAACATTTGGGTTTATTACTGATGAGTCTTGTAGGAAAGTGTCCTTTAATTATGTAACAAACAGTTAACCTTCCAGAAGGAAATTTACTGAGAAATGTGAAAGATATTTTTGTTTTTCTCTAGAAACCCAGATGCCATTTGGAATCTAAGAGAGGATTCACAATAGATTATTAATAATTGCTTTTAGGTATTGTACAAATAGAACCTTGGCACCCAGAACTAAAATAGAGTTATTTCCAGGAAGTTGTTGTATATTATGAATATATGATAGCACTGGAAATATGGAACCTATGCTTGATTTTATGTCTGTATTTAGAACAATGTCCTTTTTAACTTGGTGCTCTGTCAGTAGGTCTCTGGAGATCTTAAATGAAGCACATAGTCTAAGTAAAGAGGTATAATGTAGTGTTGCAAGACCCTGGCTTCAGGGTCAAATTGTAAGTTTAATTTCTGTCTCTCAAAGACAGCAGTGTAATCTTGCAAAGTCACTGTGTCTCAATGTTCTCATCTGTTCAATAATATCCACTTCCTATGTGATTGAGAGGAAAAAATTAGGTCACTCACTTAAAAGAGTGCCTGAAACAAAGTAAGTACTCATTTAAAATTATGCATTATTAGAACATGATTTTTGAAGAATCCCAAATAATTATTTTGTGCCCAAATTAGCTTCCTCCTTCATGGATTTGTTAACTTTTGAGAATTTATGAATTATATTTTTACATTTATATATGCATAGAAAATGTATAGAAGGGTAAAGACAAAATTTCTAATAGTGACCAAAATTAAAGAAAGCTTGGAATGGACTATGAGAGGGGAATAGAAAGAACTTTCTACTTTTATTAATGAGAATTTTTATTAATGAAATCCTGTATTATTTGATATTCTCACAGAACAGTGAACTAAGACAGTGTTTCTCAAATTTTAACGTGCTTATGAATCACCAAGGTGTCTTGTTAAAATTCAGATTCAGATTTAGTAGGTCAGAGGTGCGTCATAAGTTCCTGCATTTTTAGCAAGTTCTCAGGTGATGTCATTGCTGGTGATCTATGTGACACACTTTGAGTAGCTAGGAACTGGGAGATTTTAAAATGTAAGGTATAGTCCTCTCTTTTAAACTTACCAAATAATGAAAGTTTGTATACAAAATGCCATTAAGAAATACTTAAAAACATGAACATTGTAAAAATATGTAACATATACAGGAAAACCATGAAAATTATAAAAACAATGTAACATATATAGGACAAAGACATTAAAAATGCTGAATTGTGTTTCCATGAAAGTGTTTACCTTTATAACAATGTCTAAAATAAAGCATTTCCTTATCCAACCCTAGATGATTTTGTAGGTAGGATATCCCTTTAGTAACAGTTTATCTGTCTATATTGTACTAATACCACTACTCTCCTTTTACCTCCAACCAAAAATTCATTCATCTTACACTAACGAGGCTTTCATCTACTTAAGACACCTGGGAAACATGGGCTAAAATTTAACTATGTTAACTAAATCCTACATAGTGAGTTCTTTCTGAAAGACTGTGTAATTTGGCAGGTAAATAGATTTTTTCCTATCAGAAATCTCTCTTCCTCTGACTTGACAAAATGTGGTTTTCATGATTGATAAGCTTTCCTGGCTCTAGTCACTGGTTGCCCATGTTCAACAGTGTTATTATGAAGATATAATGTATTCAACATGCATTACTAGCTATCAGGACCGTAGTGTACCAGATAAGATAATAAGCCATCCAACTGTAGAGTGGAATATATGCATTAATTAATCAATGTATATGGTTCTTTACAATGTCTAAAGTCTTCTTACAATTATTAATCCATTTACTCCTTACAAGAATCATGTAGAGAAAGCAGGCATTATCCTTTCTTTTGTAGATAAGGAAAACAAACCTTCTATAAGTTAAGTAAATTAATTTCCATACAAGGTCATGCAACAGGTAACAAGTAAATGATGACTCTGATCTTCTAACACCAGAGCCTGTGCTCTTTCTAATATACCATGCTGCTAACTCCTTTATTCAAAAATACTTAATGTATGCAAGAAGTTATATCTTTGGATAGATAATGGAGGAAGGAACACCCCTGCAAGTGGAGAATGCCTAACATGCATAAAAGATGAACTGACTTAAGCCATCAAGGCTAGTGTTAGAGTAAAAGGACCTAGCAGAGTGAAAAAAGGTCTCAGCATTGCTAAAGACAAACTTCAAAATGCTTCTGCACAAGTCTGCAGCCTTTCAGATAGGAAAGTTCCCTGGATCCAACATTATTCAACAAAAGTCTTCTAACCCTTTTTCTTACACTAACTACAGCAGCCTTTCAGATAGGAAAGTTCTTACACTAACTACCCTTTTTCTTACACTAACTACAGCAGCCTTTCAGATAGGAAAATTCCCTGGATCCAACATTATCCAACAAAAGTCTTCTAACCCTTTTTCTTACACTAACTACAGCAAAATCAATAATAATAATATTTCCTCATTGATTAACTAATCCTTAACAGTTGGTAAGAATGTTTGCCACTCTTATGGAAGTACTGACGTGTCTAAGTGTAAATGTTAGAGCAGAGAGGGAAATTTTAGGATTAAAAATCTTTCAAGTTTTTGCTGATGACCATAGGGGCTAAACTAGTGAAGTGAGGTGAAGGTTGCTGAAGCAAAAGACATCAGGAATTTGATTGGGCCATTTGTGTGGGCACTGATATAGTCCAGGATCATGGCGAGTTTAAAGATGCAACGGAGAACAAACCACTGGATCAGGATCACATTAGGGTCCCTAAAGGATAGAAAATGGCAGCAGTGAGATGAGAAATAGGCCAGACTTAAAATAACAGAGACTTTAAGGTAAGGAGGCTACTTGAATAAAGCTAGTAGAAAAAATAACAGGAAGTGGAAGTAGAAGCAGAATGACAATTCCTTCCCCTCCTCTGACCTCCAGATACAGGTGACAACACAGAAGGGATACCTTCCCCCTTTTGAGAAGGTAATAAAATGAGATAGTTTTTTCTGGGAGATTCAAGTTCAAATGTCTGTCTTTCTTGGAAATAAAGGAGATGAAAGGGATTACTATCAATATAATTAAATTTTTATAGACCCAGTGAAAAAGACTATTGTGGGGCTGTGGAGCTGGTATGTTCCAGGCTGGAGATTTTTTGAACATGGTTGATGATTAAAATCTACAGTGATGTGGGAACATATGTATATGTATAACTGATTCACTTTGTTATAAAGCAGAAATTAACACACCATTGTAAAGCAATTATACTCCAATAAAGATGTAAAAAAAAATCTACAGTGATGAAGAATGTAGTAGAGTAGAAATGATTTCACAGAGGCACATGAAAAGTCATTTAAAATCTAACAAGTAGAAGTAATTTCAGGATTTAATTTCTAAGTGGCTGATATAATAAGTAAAGTACAATAGAAGTCCAGAAGACAGACAGCATATGATGGAATGAAGTGGCCTGAAATTTGAAGTGACTATTGATATTTGGGTAAGATTTTGAAAGTTGAGAAGTGAAAGAGAGGTTTACAGATGAGGAAAGTGCTAATGGCAAGTGTGTAGTGTTATGCAATTAAAACTAAAAAATAATTCTGTTGGGGAGACAAATCTATACATTAATAAATTTTATATATTGAAAGGTACTATAATTGTTGAGGAACACAAGAATGTTGAAGGCAAAAAAAGCAAGTGTTAGTCTCAACATGAAAAGATTAGGAAAAGAGTCCTGAGAGATGAGTACAAGTGTATGAACTCAGATGTGGAAACAGGGGAGGGGGGTTACGTGTGGAGGTGGGAAGGTGTGTTAATGGTCTTGGTTTGAAGTGTACCATAATCACCAGGGAAGTGATGAGTGATACAGTTGAAAAGGAAGGCAGCAAGCAGGACATAGAAGACCATGCAGTACAAGGAAGAATTTGAACTTGAATTTTGAGAATTGTAAATTCTCCTTTTGAGGAAGGCAGAAGCCTGAAAGGCTGGCTCCCTCTTCTTGAGTGTTGAGGTGAAGCTCTACAGTGCTCTTCACATCTGCCCCACTCCTCCTCATCCCAGCTCTTCCTGGGTGTTGTAACTTCCTTTTGTTGTTTTAAATCAAGATGGTCATGGATTGTTTCAGCCCAAGTACCTCCAGGACCTTCCTCTTCCTCTGCCTGGAAACTCTCTGAGAAGGATAAAGGAAATAGATCCCTCTATGCTCCAACAATTCACAGGTTATGTTCCTGGCCTCCAGCTTCCCTTGTTTCTAAGCACTCACCTGAGGAGACAAGGAAGGGCATTCTCCTCAATGTATCAATTATTGTGGTGCCAACTCTCAAATGTAATCATATTCTTCCAACAGCAGTGTGAGCTGGCATTTACTGAGCACTTTTAACAAGCCAGACACTCAAGCACTGTGTTAGTACTTTTAAAGGATTTTCTCATTACTAGGATTTTTCTCACGGCAACACAGAAAAGTAAATATTATTGTATTTCAATTTTAGAGGTGAAGAAACTAAGGCTTACAATAGTTGAACAACTTTTCCAAGTTAATACATAGGTGGCTAGCTGGAATTTGAACCAGGCCATTTTATTCCAGAGATCCCACTCTTCAGCACTGTGCTTTATTTTTAAAATGTACCCCCAAAGGCTTTCTGTGTCCTAGATAAGAGTTTAACAAATGGCTTTACCATATTTCTCTGTTTTATTATTTAAATTTATAATCAAGTAGATTATTGAAACATTAAAGTCAGTTTTAGAGTTTCTGACATTTAACTTGTAAAATGAGGTATAAGGTTTGAGTCACAAGCTTTTACTTAATATAGAACAGTTGTAGATTTGAGTTTAGTAACTATTTAAATAAATATTTACACAATTTTTAAAAATCAGTAAGAGAAAAAAAAAGAAAAGACAATTCATTAACCCTCAACCCAAAGATAAGAAGTCACTGGTAAAAATGTGGCATGTTTTTTAACTATATATACAAGTGTTTGTGTAGAGTACCTTACCTTGATTTCATAAACTACTTTTTTTTTTTTTTTTTTTTGTGGTTGTGGCCTCTCCCGCTGCGGAGCACAGGCTCCGGACTCGCAGGCGCAGGCCCAGCGGCCATGGCTCACGGGCCCAGCCGCTGCGCGGCACGTGGGACCATAAACTACTTTTTTAACCCATGTTTTGTTATGTCATTATCACTTTTTCCTAGTGTCATTTTTATAGATTATTAATATGTAACAAATTTTAAGCAACTGATCCTGTTCTTTAAAGCTCGAAATGTAAGAGATAAATGTGTATTTCTTTGGTTGGAATATTTCCGATCCTGATGGAATATAATCTTTTTCATTCCCTGGGGCTCTTTTCAGGTTCTGTGAGCCACAATCTTCTGTATTTTAGATACATTACAATTTATTTAATCACCATTTAAAGGACTTTTTTTTAATTTTCAGAGTTTGGTTTTGTTTTCTGTCTTTATGCATATGGCTGTAACATATACACACGTACATGAATTTTACTGCATACCCTCTAGCAATGTCTTTTGCATATATTTCTAGAAGAGGAATTGGAAATTCATGATCAAAGAGTATAAACATTTCTGACCTTTCATTAATATTTCCAAATACCCTTCAGAAAGTGAATTTTCAATTTATAAAGGCAGAATTAATGTTTGAAAGTACTTGTTTGACCATGACTTTTACACCAAATATTATTTATCTGACTTGGGGGTTTTATGTCTTTGTTAATTTCATAAAATGATGAACAAAAAATTGTATCATTTTAATATTGAGTTGCATCTTACTTATTATAAGCCGGGTGGGCCACTTTCCACATGTGTGTTGGCCGTGTCTATCCTTTAGAATGATTTCGTATCTTTTGCCTTTCTCTTGGGAAATGCTTTTATATTTTTGTAAGTTTTTACTCAATCATAAAAATATTTACCTTTGTCAGTCATTAATTTTGTGGACATATTTTCACAAAATATAATGTTATGATGGGTTTGATATTGAGAAGTATTCAAACACTAGATAATCAAACAAATCAAATTTTCATTGTATGGTGTTTCTTTTTTTCTGCATTTATTGTCTCTGAAATTAAAATATATATATTTACCATAATTTTATATTGTTTTATTCACTGTGTTGATATAATAAATGTAATTTTCTCTAATGGGTTAAAAAACTCATATTTCTGCAGTAAAATTATTTTTTCCAAAATCGAAGGGGAAAATCCTAAGCATCCAAACCTTCAGAGGGAGTATCTTTAGCCTCACACCCAGTTCTGATCCTGGCTTTCCTATTTTTTAATTTCAGATTACTATATATTTTTATTTTCTCTGGTTTCAGTTTTTACATTTATTTCTGAGTTACAAATTTTTAAGTCAAAACAGGAAGTCAAAATATTCAGCTCTATCTTTGTTTAAGGTGACATTAAAGACAGAGGTCAAGGACATTTCATTGGCCCTAAAGCTACTGCATCATCCTGGATAATATAAGATAGGTCATTCAAGACAAGGAAGCATCCATCATCTAGAAAACAATGGCTCTTCTGTGGTATATCAAATATGGTCCTTAAAAATGTCCTTGTCTCAATCATGTAGGTTGTACAGTTTATCAGAGTTCTTCAGAACAATGAAATAGGGGCTTCCCTGGTGGCGCAGTGGTTGAGAGTCCGTTTGCCGATGCAGAGGACACGGGTTCTTGCCCCGGTTCGGGAAGATCCCACATGCCGCGGAGCGGCTGGGCCCTTGAACCATGGCCGCTGGGCCTGCGCATCCAGAACCCAAGCTCTGCAACAGGAGAGGACACAACAGTGAGAGACCCGCGTACCACAAATAAAAAAAAGAGGAAAAAAGACACAACAATGAAATATTTAAAGGCTGAACAGTATCCGCTTTATGACATCTAATTAGAATATTTTTTTAACTCAGAAAGAGGACAACCAATAAATTTCTATATTACAGTATTTAAATTCAATAAAAACATCATATAACTTTGGGCAATTTTTAATCTAAATTATCATTCATTTGTAATTTATGTTATACATGAATCTTTATGTTAAATTGTACTGTATATATGATTTAAACTTATTAAACATCAATTTCTTTTGAACATAATAGTTGTTTTATAAAGTCTTATTTTAATGTCACATTTACATTTTGGGGAGAGGGTAATGTAGGATGTAATCTTTACCTTATATCTTATACAGATATACAACGATTTTTCCATGCTTCCATTTCTATTCTCTTAAAACAAACGCACAAACAAACAAGAAGCATAACTGTTCCTTTATATTATCTTTTATTTCTTTTACCCATTTATATTGGAGAAGAAGGGTTGGGAGCCTGTGCTATATGCCTAACAAACAACTATTTCTATAAATCTCTCACCAATCAATATTAAAATCCAGAATTCATTTTGGCAGAGACTACATAAAGTTAAAAATACAGATTAGTTTAAAAATGAGGGAAAATTAAAAATGTTTGGGATAGAATCTATCTTCACAGAAGAATTTGGATACCCACTCTGGGCCTTCACTAATTATTGAGAGACAGTCCCCCATGGATCTTTTGCTTTTCCTCATGTCCAGCAAGTAGAGGCACTGGCTGCCTTTGTTTTCAACCATCTTCCCAAGGATTTTTTTTTTTAAGTAAACATCTTCGAAAGACAGAGATAGTGTCTCTGTTCAGAATAAAGGGCAGGCTGTCGTCTGTCCAGTTAACAAAGATCATGTTTCATTGCAGGGTAAAAGTCTGGTAAACTTACTGCTCATTATAAAAATTTGAGTTCCCTACATTTAGAGTTCTTCCCCGTAATACAGTGCCTTTTCATACAACACTGTAAAAATTGGGGAAATGAGTGCAAATGCTGATACTCTCCTGTGGTTGCTTGCGTCCAGTAAAGCTTTAGTCTTCTGTTCAGGAGTTGCAGTCTTCTGCTGGTATCCTTGGAACTGTGGCAGGCCATCTTGTTACAAGTAGGATAAAATCATGGACCCTTCAAAGTTTCTGAAACTGAGGTCCTGAGACATTTTACAGTCTTTCAGAGTCCATTCAATGGAAATATTTTAATCAAGCCAAGTTTGCAGATTTTGTTTGGGGCTGTTGATTTGGGGACAGAAGGTAATAAGGAAGGAGATGAATACCAAGGAAGCCATCAGAAATGAGGTCAAGCTTTTCTCTGATGAATGATTCTGAAAAAAAATAAATAAAGAGGAAAGCAATGAGCAAGAAAGCAAAACACAAGAATGAAGGCACCGCCTGAATAAAATGTCAAAGCTCTTTTTCATTGACTTAAGTAAATTTACATTGGAGAATGAGAATTGTCATAGGAATAATTTCCTTAAGTGTTTTGGAATATTACTGATATTATGGCACAAAACCAATAACTTGTGTAAAGGGGTTTCAAAATAAATGTAAATCAAGAAATTTTCAATCTCTTGGCATCTTGAAAACAATATGGTGAATATGACAATTTAATAAGATTTTTAAATATGAAAGCACTCTATATCAGTCAAAAAAGTTATCAAAACTTTTCAAAAAGTAGTGAATCAAGACTTTCAGTTTTATTGATAATTATTCATATTTTAGTTAGTTAGAGGTTAAGGTTTTTGAGACCACATGCCCATTAGGCTTGATCATTTTGTACACCAGTGTTAACAGAAATAAGGAAGGAAAATTTCTAAAATAAAGGAGAGAAAGAAGCAGTGAAAGAAAAGAGGGGGAGAAATACACAAAGGGGAATAAAAAGAAGTAAAATGAACTATGAAGTTACATTTGTGAAAAAGCATTTCTCTAATTTTTTATCTTCCTTAGTTGTGGCTTTTTTTTTTATTCCACCATAAGATTTGATTAACTTATAGTCATTGATTTTTTCATCACTTTCAGTTACTTTGCTTAATTTTGTGACATTATTCTCTTTCATCTAATATTCTAAATGAAGGGGCCTATAAATATAGAAATTTTTGGACTATTACTGAAGATATGTAAGTCTACAAAATTTATGAAACAAACAGCACAGGGAGATCATCTCGGTGCTTTGTGACCACCTAGAGGGGTGGGATAGGGAGGGTGGGAGGGAGATGCAAGAAGGAGGGGATTTGGTGATATATGTATATGTATAGCTGATTCACTTTGTTATACAGCAGAAACTAACACAACATTGTAAAGCAATTATACTCCAATAAAGATGTTAAAAAAAAAGACATATAATAGAGAAGTCCTATGTAGCTGTGTTTGGGTGATATAATAATGGGGTTTTACCAAAAATCATAACTTCACCTGTTTTAAATCCTAAATTTTGGTAAAGGTAGTATTTCACCTAATTACTCCTTATCAAGATCTAACTTGATTTTCCATACTCAATAATTTTTTTTTTGGTTTTTCAGACTCAGTAACTTAGAAGATTTTAGAATTATGCCAGTGAGAGACATAGGACACCTAGAATTTGGTGGATGTAGCAAAGGAAAGTGACTGGATTGTGTGGATTTTTAGGGGGTGTAATGTTATGGGAGGGCCTGGGTAACATAACATTATTCAGTTCTTGGTGCTATTGGTGAAATAATAACACCTATGTGGTCAGAGAAAGACTAGGTAAGTGCCTAATTTGAAATTTCACCACTTTTAGGCTTTGTCATTTTTCTCTTTGCATCTAAATTTCTCTATTTTTGTTCTAAAACTAAGGAATCAGGGGCTTTTTAAACACCTGATGTTTTTGGTCCTTGGTTACAAACCCTTGAAACCAGCTCTGGCTATCTTAAGCAAAATGTTATTGGAGAGGAGGATTCAGAACTCAAGGAGAATTTAAAAGGTAGCTCCGAATGGTAGAAGATAGAACAGCAAGGGCAGCTAGCTTGAATAGTCTGAACCCTACACAGTGTCTGGACCATAATATCTAAACTTCTCTTCACATTGGGGTTACTCAGTAAAGATTTACAATTCCAGGAGAGAAGATCTGATTGTCAAGCTTGGGTCATGTTGGCTATAATAAAGCATGAAGAACTAGGATCTTGTTCTTTGAGCTTCCTTAGTGGGAAACCAGGTATGTGTACATGCCCTCACACTAAGACTACATACAATAGAGGAAATCAATATCTCCAAAAGGAATTCAGAGAGCTACTTAAAAGTAGAAATTTGAAGTTTTAGACAATATAAACCCTACTCAAATGTGGATAGAAGTTATCTCAATTCACTACAAAGCTACAGTAATCAAGACAGTATGGTACTGGCACAAAAACAGAAAGATAGATCAATGGAACAGGATAGAAAGCCCAGAGATAAACCCACACATGTATGGTCACCTTATCTTTGATAAAGGAGGCAGGAATGTACAGTGGAGAAAGGATAACCTCTTCAATAACTGGTTCTGGGAAAACTGGACAGGTACATGTAAAAGTATGAGCAAGAATCTTTTTTGTCTTAATCTTAATGCCTAGCACCATGCTTGGAGGTATGTGTGCCAGATAGAGAAGTGAATGTATCTCCATAGATAGATAGGAAATGAAAAATAAGTTCTATGAATTTTATTTTCTGAGTTCTTTTCATATTATACAATAATAATGCTCATATAATTAATTAATTTGAAAATTGAAGTGCCCTGCAATCATACCTATTTTTATGACTTTCTGGCTTTTGATCATGTAAAAAACATTGCTCAGGAAGTGTTTTATTTGAAAAAATATGGCTTCTCAAATCTATGAAAAGAACTCACTAAAAGAGTATTTACATATTGCATTCACCATGGAAGGTATTCTTATCCTTATAACTCTGAAAGTAATTAGTGTAAGATGGGGTATCCTTCAAATTCCAAGAAGGTTGAATTAGAAACTATAACCCTTGGAGACTTACAAGTTTTGACACAAGAAGGGCCTTCTTTCTTGGCAGTGAGGGTTATTCTACTTCAAGGATCCTGAATAAAATAAATTTTAAAAATTGTGTGACAATCAGTTGTTTTCCAACAGTCTTGAGATTGTTACTTATATTTTTCCCTGCAGTACTCAACTGATAAATCTGACTCTGCATTTTTGCAAACTAAATAGCACTTTGCAAAATGTTACCAGGTAAGGGGGGAAAAAAACTATGATCAAATACATTTGATAAGTGTTGTTTAAAGACTATCAAAGGCTTTTTTTTTAAACTATAGGAGTTTTCAGAGCCTTTAAGTCACTAAGGTGTTTATAAATTTCCTAGAGAAACATTATAGAATGTAGTATTTCAAAAACATATTTGATAAAGAAACTCTTTCTTTTATGACTTATCAATTACATCTCTTTGAAATTTTTGGGAAATACTAGAACAAATAATTTGGAAGAAGCCTTTTTGATGCAACTCGGATTTTTTAAAAAATTATTATTATCACATATTCTCATCTTCTGTTGTTACAAGTTCCACACAGTCTTCATTTTTTATAGTGACTTCCTGGCTCTTTAGTGGTGTACGTTGTCCATATCTAGGTCGACAAATGATTTTCCACTGGCTATTCTGAAAGAAATGATGACTTCCCAGTGAGGAAAAGAAGTTTTTGTTAATAAGCTGAGAGTAACCAAGACAGAATATTCTTTGGTCATGTTATAATACAAATGTGGTATAAACCACAAAGCAAGGGTTTTTATAATTTGTAAGGCATGATATAGAACATTACCTTTCCAGGAACTAGTGTAGTTTATAGGCTATATTATCTCTTAGCTGAGAAAATTATAATTCAGATGGTAATAAAAAATAAATTAGTAATTGGTCAGTAGATGTCAAGTACTATGCAGACAGATTCCACTAATATGTTATTTTTGAATGAATGAACAAACACATGAAAGAAGACCAGTTAAAATACTGAGATCATAGTCCCTAAGAACAGAGGTCAAAAATTTTTTTGATAAAATTGACTGCTTATAGAGACAATGTTCCAGCACTTATATTGTGTCCCTTAAGTATTCAGAAGAATATTCTGGCTGTAATAGTATAATAGCAACAGAATTTTATACAATATTATTACAATAATAGAATTATTCATGTAATATAACAATAAAATCATGTTGCACAGGCAAACAGAGTAGATTAAAAGTTATTAATGCACTTAGAATATTCTTTAACTCTTAAAACACATCTGACAAATATCTGGCAAACATTGCAGAGATTAAGCTGATCTTTTTTATAGAAGTATATCCATAAACTCACACAATACAAAACATTGTACATTGATCATACTTTTCTTAGAAAAAACTCTGTGGCCTACCGGCTGCACCTGGATTGCCAAGACAAGTTTAGGAAATTCAGACTCTCCACGAACTGTGAGTTTGCTAACTTAAAAATATGTGGAATTTAGTTAATAATTGTCCAATGTCTTGAAATTGGGAAATATTACAAAAACCAAGAGATCAAGAGCATATGTGTCTTGGTTGACTATACTATTACAGGTCCCTATTACTACCTTCTTCACATAGGAAACAAAGGAAAAAAAACATATATATACTCTTTTAGAAAGATAGTTTAGCAATACCTGAATAGGCCTTTCTAATCTAATCGAGATGTTCTCATTCTGTTGGAAGCTTTTAATCAAAGCAGCCATTGCAGAGGCTTCATGAATGTTTTGGACGGTGAGAAGATGAATGCCATATTGTTAACACATACCCTGGGAAGGAAAATGTAGAAAAGGTAATCCTGATTTTTTTGTATGATTGTGCACATTATGCTGAATTAAAATCAAAAAGTTCCATCTCCAATTTTTGCTGTTGTAAGTAAGAGGTCTGAAAGAACCAGAGAATGAGGGGGAGAACTTAAAATTATAAGTAAAATCATGGATACATACCTCTGTCTGAGCCCAGTTCATTCTACGGTTAAAATAGGTAAAGCAACTGGACAAGTAATATAATGAATCAATAGGGCACACAGAACCACTCTGAGGAAAACTAGAAGTCCTCCTGAGAAGATATAATAGAAAAAACAAAGATAATTTCATCTTTGGTGCCTTACTGAAAATTTATGGGAAAAAGTAGAGCATGTGGTTAGAGATAAAAAATTAAGTAAACATTTAAGCACACTAATTTAATGAAACTTTTCTAAAGATAAGGCATACTGTTTTGGTTGTTATTCATTTTTCTATCCAAGGCAGTTGGGGTAGCTAGTCAGGGGCAATATCGGGAAGTAAAGGACAGTCTGAATCCTCCAGTCTACTAGGGCAAAGGTAGAACAGTTACTAAATCCCAAAAGAGAATATTGCACTAGTGTCTAGACAATATATAGAAGAGTATATTCAAAAGTTGGAACTAAGGCAATGGCATGGGTGGGCAGTTACGTGGGATGCTGTGGATGAATAAGTAATTGTTCCAGGTTAGTTATATGGACACAATTGATGCAACTCCATTTTTTACATTAGGCTGTGGAACTTTTATCTCTTGCTTCTTTTATCTTCCCAAGTTTCCACTTTGTTGGCTACATGGTGCCTGGTGAATTGTGTCCAAACATCTTACTATTAGTTATTCATATTTGGAGTGAAATTGAATTATCTTTCCAATCAGTTCTTACAATACCCTCCTTAACATAACCTGTGCTTCATTCAACTAGCCGATTGCTTTTTCTAAAACTTGCCTTCAATTTCCTCCCTTCTCTTCCTTCATGACTCTCTTTCCAAAACTACTGAAATATACTTAACTTTATGTGAAAGAAACATAGTAAAAAATGAGATATGGAATAAAATAGATCCTAGTTCAGCATCAAGCTCTGTATACTGGCATCTTCAGGCAAGATATAAAAGTTGTCTTTGATACAAAATACAATGCAGACATTTCTTCATTCCATTGTCACTCCTAAAAACCTGTTTCGCCTTGTTTATTTTTACAAAATCTTGACTGATAAAGTTTAGGTTAAAGAGGTGTTGAACTGTTCAGCAAAATGATATGAAAGAATATCCTTTAAGTGTGAGAAACATGTTTACCTGCTAGCTGATTTTTGACTTCCATTGGGCACCTCAAGACAAGGTTTTGGGGACCTTGAATCTAGCTAGATATGACAGAATATGGGTAACTGATTTCAAAAGTGGCAAACTACAGCATAGGAGAGCATGTTGGGGTCAAGAAGAGTCATATCTTGTGAAGACTCTCTTGGATTTTAGCTAATAGTCTTTAGGGATACTTAGAGTAATATTCAGTTTTGGTGTTTTTATTTTTTCTTTCCCCTACACCAAAGTCCTCTTCTGAAATCATTAAGTGGTGATGAAATTCTAACAAATTCAACAGCCTTGTGTAAATGATATCTGAATGAGTAAAGGAAGCATGTGTTCATGCTTGGAAGAAAACAATACATTAAGAAGAATTCAATATGAATGTGCCACATCTTCTTTATCCATTCATCCGATGATGGACACTTATGTTGTTTCCATCTCTGGGCTATTGTAAATAGAGCTACAATGAACATTTTGGTACATGACTCTTTTTGAATTATGGTTTTCTCAGAGTATATGCCCAGTAGTGGGATTGCTGGGTCATATGGTAGTTCTATTTGTAGTTTTTTAAGGAACGTCCATACTGTTCTCCACAGTGGCTGTATCAATTTACATTCCCACCAACAGTGCAAGAGGGTTCCCTTTTCTCCACACCCTCTCCAACGTTTATTGTTTCTAGATTTTTTGATGATGGCCATTCTGACTGGTGAAGTTTAGATGCAATTGCCAGAGTTGGTGCCAGGAGCACTTGCTCAGAATGAGGATTAAAAATGTTTAGAAAAGCCATCAGCAATATTCCAGAGGGGTCTCAATTTTCTATGGTCACACAGGATGTGATTTTATGGTGTCTCATTAAGATATTCTCATAAAATAATAGTCTCTGAAGAAGAGAAAACTCACTGTGTGATTTTGAAGAGTTAGATTTTTTGAATTTTATTTACTTTACCTGAAAGGTGGAGATGAAGATGATGATGACTCCTGGGGTTGTTATAAAGATAAAGTGAAATAAGATTTGTAAAAGGAAAGGACCTAGAAATATATCTGGAATGTAGAGGTGCCCAATAACTTTAAATTAATTATTCCTCACTCTTTCCCTCTCCTTGAAGAATGCTATGTCCTCATCCACAAACCCTCCCTGCTTGCTTCAGCTGAAAGTAATTTATACTCACTCTAAATTTTTATAGTATATTGGACCTCTGTTAAGGTATTTAAGGTATTATAGGGTTATAATGTCTATAACAATGACTGTTGCACAATGTTGCAATGTTGACTGTTGCACTGTTGCCTGTCTCCCTTTATACTTCCCCCTCCCTCCCTCCCTCCCTCCCTCCCTCCCTTCCTCCCTTCCTTCCTTCCTTCCATCCCTCCTTCCTCCTTTCTCTTTCTCTCTTTCTTTCTTTGACAGGTTAAACATTATTATTCATTCTTGTAACCCTCAAGGTGTGTTGCAGCTAAAAGGATGCGATATTTTTAAATAGATATGCAAATAAATATATTTAAAACATGGAAATATTATCTTGGATTGAGATATACCATCCTTTTGTACGTCAGAGACAGCAACTTCCAATCTGTAATTAAGGATCAGCTTATGGGTCTGAAACAAATGTTCCAACACTGTGCAAATAACAGCTATGAGTATATATTTGTCCTTCCAGTGCATATTATTCCCATCAACAAGAATCCTGCAATTATTCTATCATTCAATGATGATAGAGTCTTGGTATGTGTGCTAGCCGATAAAGGAAAGTAGGAAAATAAAATAAGAAGACGTGCAAAGAAAAACAGGAAAAGACAAGAAATAATCTGTAGTATACTATATAGTAACTTTTTGAAGTTTTAGACAGCTTTCTATGAAAACCAGTTAACTATTTTGTTGTAAATAGTTGAACTGCATAGATAAACCCAGCTGATGATATCATAATTAAAATGTGACTTGAGCCCTTGGCCAAAAATCTGTCACTCAAAATTAGCTTTAAACTATGTTAGGATGGTATGTAAACAGGAATAGCCCTTTATCATTTGTCTAAAACTAAACAAATGCTATTCCAAATGCATGTACTTAACCTTGGAACTTGGAAATAACAAAATAAAAGTGATAACCTTTGAAGTACGTCCAAGTGATCAAATCTATTCTTTCAGAAAACATTATTTACACTGGTGTTAGACCTAATTTTACAGAAGTACTTTGTTTCTTGAAATCATGAATAAATTGGTAGCAAAAAGGAAGACATGTGCCGTTTAGCAAATGCCTTCTATATGGCCTGCACATTCTCACAATGAGTTCTCCTCAGCTTTATTCTCCCTTGGCCATCGCAACATACTGACCCCCTTTAGCCTTCTCTCCTCCCCTCCCCTCTCCTCTCCTCTCCTCTCCTCTCCTCTCCCCTCCCCTCCCCTCCGCTCCTGTCCTCTCCTCTCCTCTCATCTCCTCTCCTTTCCTCTCCCTTCCCTTCCCTTCCCTTCTTTTCTTTTCTTTCTTTTTCTTTTTGATAGCCTGTACCATCTTCTATCCTAATGTATAAATTTAAATAAGTCTATTAAAAGTTTACTTTCTGCCCACATTCCTCTAGAATGTATAAGTACCAAAAAACAAACATCTTTATCAGTGTTGTTCATTTAATGCACCCTAAATACCTAAAAGCTTGACTTTCTAGCCAATAAATAAAACTTTGATGGTTAAAAGAAATAAAATGTGATTACCCAATAATAATTTAAATATTCTTAAGTAATAAAAAGGTCATTATGCATTATATCAATATGCTGAACTTTTTAGGGCTATTCTTATTTTAAGAAGTCAAATTTATTTTTCTTTTTTTGATTTCTGCTACCTCTACTGATTTAAAGTTAGCGTTTTGATGTGTAAAAGTTCAAAGTACACTAATTGCTTTATGATCTCTAAACATGTCAAGTTTATGGATATTTCTTTATGAAATGATGTTAGTTTTATTTAAAAGGGTTAAAATATAGATAAATGGTGGTGAAAATACTTTATGCTTTCGGCATAAAATCACAAATTTGAAATCATAAGGGGAGTTAAAATGACCATTAGGTAATTAAGATGTCACAGATAAAATGCTTGGAAAATAAACACAATGCATTTCCTAGAAATGTTCTGAACTCACTGTCAATTATTCAAAGGCAGACTTAGAACAAGGAAATAATTTGTTAGGCGTATTTCAGTGACATGTGGTCTCCAATATCAATATCTTTATTCAGCCAAAATTAAATGGATAATTATAAAAAAAGAACAAACTACTCTTTGAATCTATAACATAGATTAACTATATTTTAATCTAAAGGGGAACTGTAATTATTTCACATGTGCCGTTTAAGTTTGGAATCTTACAATAATGAAAAAAAAAAGAGCTAGAAAATTGCCTAATCAAATTAGTAGCCTAAAAAAATTACATAGCCTAATAAAATTCAATTCTACTACTGAACTTCTAGTATTGATACACTAGTTCACACAGTTAAAATATAATTTGGCAAACTTTATTAATACTTAGCGTTTTCAGGATTTGAGGCCAAACTAAGCTCAGAAAAAAATGTATTTAATTCTTTAATATTTAAGAAAGAAACAGAGACACAGTAAAATGATTATTGTTACAGATAGTAAGTAATACTATTATGTACTTACTTTATAAGGACATGGATCAATTGTTTTAGATAATGAGGAAAAAAGACACTTTCATTTAAAAAATTTAACTCTAAAAGTGATAGTTACACTTATATTTACAAAACATATACAGTTGTTAAATATGGTTGAAAGCAACCATGGATCATACCTCACCAGTAAATGGCTGACAAGGAACCACAGCAGCTGTTGAGGACTCTAGCAATCTCAATCAGAAATCAGTTTCACCAAGGTGTTGCTTTTGAACTTAGTTTTTTCCATCTTAAAATGTATTTTTGTCTCAATCTCATCGTGTGGCCCATAGGGTTCAAATCCATTCTTTCCTTTTACTAACCAGATGACATTGGTACTATGCTTTGTCCCCCAAATTCCAAAATCTTCCTTGATTCCTTGAGGCTTCATCCTCAAATTCCCCTTCTGTAACTACCTGTTTACAGATCAGTTATTTTGTTTGGTGAGTAGCTAAATTGTGATGACATTCCTAAATAAGCTTACCTCTGCCTTTGGGTCCAAACTTGAAAATATGGGAGACGGGAATAGAAGGGAAAGAAATTCAATATGTAAGAGGATGTAGAAATTTAGAAGAAAAGAACATCAAGAGTAGGAGTTGTGGAAAGAGATGGAGGAACAGGGAAGGTAAACTTTGGAGCATCTGCCTTAGCACACGTTACAACATCTGAGATGCCTGATTCTGACAGTCTTAAAGATCTATAATAAGATGTTGTAGATTACTCCTCAGCATGACATTTTGTAATTCAACCCCTCTATATAATCTTTTGGTAAGGCTGAATGGCAATTTGTCTCCAAATCGTCAGCATAGTAGCAAATTTCTCCACCTAGTACAGTAGATCAGAGTAATTCTTTTACAAGTGAACATTCTAATCTAGATGCATAACACTTCCTCCTTACACAATTTCTTCTTGCCTAGTTTTCATTGTATTTACAAAGAGAACTTTAATCAGTTTAGACCACAATAGTATCACCTGCATAAGTCTTCCTATTTTACAATGTAACAATTACAATTAAGGTTGCTCACCTCAGTGTGGGATGTGGTCTTATGGCTCCTGATCTCAATCTGTCTTATATCAGACTATTGTGTTATGAAGTAGAATAAAAAATATAGATTTAAACAATATATAAAGTGTTATAATCAAATGATTCCCTATTTTGTATACTTCTTCTGTAAAGGAAGATCTATTTATTCAAAACATGTACTATTAAATATGTGGCATGTCCTGTAAAATATTAGAAAACAAATAATTGCTCTAAGAAAATTATCTGTTGACAGGGATGTCTATGGATACGAGGAAAATGGACCTTGGGAACTATACTTGAATAAAAAGTCTCAGAGGACTCAAATTCTAAGATAACTCTAAGCAATTTATCGATCTAAGTATATATCTATGATAGATTGATTCAAACAGAAGACCAGATTAGTTATGAAGGAGAGTGATCAAGACAGGAAAAAAAATACTACATTTAAGCATCAATCAGGAAGGATTGAATTATGTATAAGGAAAAATTTCCTCCAAATAAAGAATATTAAAATTGTAAATATAAATATTAAAATTATAAAATTAGATTTCATTTATCTATGTAATCTTACTTTGAGAATGTTTCTAAAACATTTAATTCATCTCATTGTATAGATATAGAATTTATCTGAAGGAAAGACATTATCTTTCATTACTAATTTTAAGTTTCCTTTTCTCTCTCTAGTTTCTATGAAATTCTCCAAGGAAAATATTATAAATTCAGAAAAATTCTCTTGTGTTTTGGTTTGATTTTTCAAATCTCATCTTGATGGAAACTTACTTTTCTGTATAGGATAACAACAATTTGTTGTATATCTTTCCTCAAGTATGATAGGAATATATTAGTACACTGAAACTGTGTTTTTAAAATTTTTTCAGTGAGCATAAATGCTTCCCTAAATTTTAAAATATATTTATAGTTTGAGTTATTTTTACATATTTGATCAAAAGTATACATTTTTACTTATTATGTCAGTAGTTATATAAAAGGTGAAATTGTATTGAAAATGCTTCTTTTAATGATAAGCATGGTGTGATCTATGCTGTCTTGGTTAAAAGAGGCTTTGCTGACACCTACAGCCTGAATTAATTCTTTGTCTTGTACCCCAAAGTTTGTGTTTTTTTTCCATTTTGGAGAAACATACCATGGTTAGATTTCGATTGAATAGAGGTATGCCTTTATCTTCCTTTCACTGGAAAGAATGTTACTGTGAAAGAGTAGATGAGAAAGGAAGACCAGCATGATAGGTACCTCCACTATATGTTCTGAGCACAACAGTTTAAGGAAGTGTACATTTGAAAGCCGAGTATTTCTAAACCGATTTCTTAAACGTGCCTGTGTCTCATAGCCCTCAGAACATTTTCATGAGCCCTTACCGATGTACCTATCAGTTTGAAGACTGCTGCTCCATGCAATTATAATTTCACATTAAATATAAATAACTTTCCTTTACTGTCAGCCTTTTAAATGAATGCCCTCAAATACTTTGAAAGAAATTTTGTTATCACCCGAAGGACACACGTTTCCCCTGTAACCCACCTAAGGCAGTATGACTAATTTTTTCATGCATGGTCCAGAAGTGGGTTAATATTTTCCTCACTTTCTAGTGTGCTTACAAGCTTCTAATTTTTCATTCAGTGTCAAATGTCTTATCCTTTGGAACTTAACACCATTTGATATGTGACTGTCTCCCCTTCTCACTTTTGTCATCTACTAAACTCCTAATATCTTAAACTAAGTCACTGAGGATGATGACCTCTTTCTCAAAATCCTCCTCTTGCCTCCAAGTTCTATCAGGAGGTAATTCAACATTCTTACATGACTCATCCAAAATCCCAGGCATTGATTCTCTGTGGGGTCTTATTGGCATTATGAAAGTAAATTTTTTATGCTTGAGTCTGTTTTATTTACCTCGGGATACTGGGAATTCTTGACTTGCCCTTAAATGCAAATAGCAACCCCTCCCCAGTCTTGTAAATAATCAAAACCAGTTCAATGTGTTTCTACCTGCTCCCCAACAGGGAGAGTTAGGAGCATCACCCAATTAGTCAAGAGCCACAACTTCAATTCTTCCACCTCCTCATTACTATTTCCACTTCACTTCTTAATTTTTATTTATTTATATTTATTTTTGGCTGTTTTGGATCTTCATTTCTGTGCGAGGGCTTTCTCTAGTTGTGGCGAGCAGGAGCCACTCTTCATCGTGGTGCGTGGGCCTCTCACTGTCTCGGCCTCTCTTGTTGCGGAGCACAAACTCCAGATGCGCAGGCTCAGTAGTTGTGGCTCACGGGCCTGGTTGCTCCGCGGCATGTGGGATCTTCCCAGACCAGGGTTCGAACCCATGTTCCCTGCATTGGCAGGCAGATTCTCAACCACTGTGCCACCAGGGAAGCCCCACTTCACTTCTTTTTTTTAATTTTTTAAATTAATTTTTATTGGAGTATAGTTGCTTTACAATGTTATGTTAGCTTCTGCACAGCAAAATGAATCAGCCTTATGTATACATATATCCCTTCCCTTTTGGATTTCCTTCCCATTTAGGACACTGCAGTGTATTAAGTAGAGTTTCCTGTGCTATATAGTATGTTCCCATCTGTTGTCTATACACAGTACCAATACTGTATATGTGTTTAATTTTATTTTATTGGAGTATAGTTGGTTTACTATATTGTGTTAGTTTCAAGTGTACAGCAAAATGATTCAGTTATACATATATCTATTCTTCTTCAGATTCTTTACCCATATAAGTTATTACAGAATATTGAGTAGAGCTCCCCCTGCTATACAGTAGGTCCTTGTTGGTTATCTATTTTATATACAGTAGTGTGTGTATGTTAATCCCAAGCTCCTAATTCATCCCTCCCCCCCAACATTTCCCTTTCCACTTCACTTCTGCAACATATTCGTAAGGTTTACCTCAGCTTTAAGATAATAAATGTTGATTATCTAGAATTGTTCCACTTCTAAAAGGCTAAATTTGAATATGTTAGTTTTTTTTTTTTTTTTTAATCTTAACCTCCTCAGCTTCTATAGCTCTTTCGTTTAGCTCTTTCTACAACTGCAGTTGTACGTTAAGGGGCATCTTCTTCTGTAACACCAATATTTCTCCTTCTTTCCATTAACTACTTTCTAAGTCACCTAGAATCCATTATCCATTCAGCCATTCTATTGCCAATGTTCTGAACTTCCTAGTTCCACTGTCCTTTCAAGCTAAATTGCAAAATCCCAGTTCCCAATCTGCACTGTGTAATAAAGTAGCCTCTAGCTACCTGTGTTTATTTAAAACTTAAATTTTAAGTAATAAAAATGAAGATATTAAAAACGTAGTTTCTCTGTCACTCTGGCCACATTTCAAGTGCTAAATGCCATGTGTGGCTGGAGGCCACTGTATTGGACAGCACAGAGTAGAACATTTTCATCATTGCAAAAAGTCCCTTTAGACAACCCTGGTCTGAATTTTCTATCCCAACAACTAGACTACTGAACCCTACAGAAGAAAATCATAAAATCATGCAGTTGATGCCATTGTACCTTTCTGTGCTCCAAACTTATCTGGACTGTGAATGCTGCCCACAGAAATGAATGTATTTCCTACATTCCACTCCTCTATTTCAAATGCTCTCTACCCTCTGCTTAACAAAAACCTGACTGCACCAAATCCACTCTCACTGTTCTTGCCAGCAAACCTGCAAATTCATTCACCCGTATTTTACTTTGATCCTTCCCTGCCTTTTCAGTAGAGTGAGTAACCGTCTTCCTTCTTAAAGTTGGGTCTTCAAACTCTGCTGAGTATCACAACAGGGACTTTGCTCCATTAATGTCCTCATCTGAACATTTTCAACCTTTCCATCTCGATTGGGTCCATCTAACATGTTGAAGTCTCTCCCTTTGGAAGAAATGATAATAGCAGAGCCTTTTTAATCCCATATATACTGCTAGTTCTTCTTCCAAAATTTCTTGAAATAACATCCTATACTTACTCTCTTTGTATTCTTACCTCCCACTCACTCCCTAATATACTATAATTTGCCTTCTACCTCATTATCCCTGGAAACTGACACCTCCATGGTGACTAATGACCTCCTTCTGGCCAGTCCCCAATGGATACTCCTCAGTCTGTGCCCTATGAAACTTCTCTGCAGCATTTGATATACCAATCCTCTGTTTCCAGAACACTCTTTTCAAATATCGTCTCTAATAGCACATCATCCTGGTTTTCCTCATATCCCTCTGGTTTCCTTAGATAGTTCTGCTTCCTTAACCTTCTCTTATATGTTGATATTTTCAGGAATTCCTTCCGAGCCATTGTAGCATGTATTTGTTATATGTGTGTGTGGGGGGGCAGGGTACTTATCTTCTTTGGAATGATATCTCTATATTTTTATAACTTCTTATATTATGGCTCATCTTCTCAAGGTAAAAGCCTAAAACTTTACTTTTTGAGTTCCCTTTGCTACTGCAGTGAAGCATGTGACCTAGGTTCTGCCTACCTAAAGAGACTTTAGAAAGGAATTTATATATTGAGCCTTGTAATCATTTGGATATGGAAAGTAAGGCAAATAACACACGTGTGAATGTTAGTGCCTTTCTCTGAGGTGGAGAACTCTGAGGAGAGGGTCAGGAAAGCCTTAGAGGCATCTCAGATTTAGTGTGTCTAAAAGGAGCATATTACCTTCTGCGTGAGCCTTGCTCTTATTTATGTAGATCATCTCTTGATTGCTTAGTCCAGATATTTGCATACCACACTATCTCTTTCCTCAACAGCCAATATAGCATTAAATGTTTCTGAGTCTACCTACCATATGTCCCCTTTCTAGGTAAGCCACCACCATCTTACTGGAACTGTCTAGTCTCTTCACTGCTCTCACTGCCTCTGATATTGTTCCTATCCAATCTGTGTTCCACACTTTAGCCCAAGCAATCGCTCAAAAATTCAAAGCTCATCATAATATCTGTCTGATTGACATCCTTTTTTTCCACTGGCTCCTCGTTGCTTATACACTAATAGTCAATCACCTAATCTCACCTATAAATCGTTGCATGATATGAGCATTGCTGACTCCTTTGGCCTCATCTCTCACCATCTCCCACACCCATCCTTTTCTCAAGGGTACAAATTTCTTTTGGTTTCAAGAATGCATGAGACTCTTATTCCTGCATGAGACTCATTCCTGTATCCCTACACATGTTATTTCCTTCACATGGAATATTCTCATTTTATATTATTCCAGTCCATCCCTGCTCTTGCTGGCCTTTCCCTGCTTTGGCACCACTTCTCCTCCACTGTTTGTTAGATGACCCTTCTCTGACGTCTTTTGGACAGTGTTTCATTTTCATGAGATCAGTGTTGTATTTTCTCAGCACGTATTTTAATTGCCTATTTGCATTTTTGTCTTCGCTCTCAGCTGCGAATTCTTTGAGGGCAAGGATAGACATCACTGTATCATCAGCATCTTGCAGTACTTGAAATATACTTGGCCATAAATTAATAATTTTTAATTGATTGAAATTGAATTAGCTATTCATCCCTAACCTCATAGCCTTGATATAAACTTAAAGAAATGAATAGGGACACATGTGTAGACAAGAAATTTATTTGTGAATTTTTATGTCTAGTACCTAATGATTTTAAATGTCCAGGACCTGATCCACTGATGATAGAAATGTCTAGACAAATTAAATTAGTAACGCTATTTTTCAGCAAAGATAAAGTAATTCATATGATAAAGTCATATACTTAATTGTAGAATTTAACTGAAGCATTTTGCTATGATCTTTAATGATTAACAAGTTATCATTCAGGAAATTAAAAAAAAAACTATTTGATATTATTTCAATCCAGATACAGAGTGCTTACCTGCCTAACTAAAGAAAGATAATTTATTGCATGACTTTTTAAAGTTTTTTACTTTGCATTTAATCATCTGAGCATATTACATAGCTCTTTGATGTCACCTAATGGTCAAAGGTGATATTTTTTCCTGAAAAGAAAAAGATTGAAATTAAAATAGATCTATTGTCCCTTCTCAAACCTATGTGGTGTGGTGGGATGAACTGGGAGATTGGGATTGACATGTATACACTAATATGTATAAAATAGATAACTAATTAGAACCTGCTGTACAAAAAATAAATAAGTTAAATTAAATTAAAAAAAGAAAACAACCTATGGGATAGAGAGGGGATTAAGTCTGCCCTGGTGTGTGTGTGTGTGTGTGTGTTCGCACGCGCGTGTGCCAGGGCGGGGGGTGCAGGGGGGACAGGTCGGGGGAGAAGGAGGAGAAGGAAAGAGGAGGTACAGTGGTACTTTGTAGTTGCCCTCAGTCCATTCATTAACATTGCTTGGCTACCACAACTTTTCCTCAGACACAAAATTGAAATATTTTTCCTTTAAAATGGTCAGAAAACACCTGACCTAGAAAGCAAATCTTTGAATTTCCTTAAGGCTTGGAGTATGTCTCACAAAGGTGTTTGGAGTTATAATAAATCTTGAAGCCTAGTTTACATTTTAGCTTCAATGTTTCTTCTCTGCTGCTTCCTTCAGAAATCCTTAGGTTTTACCTCCTCCTACTGGAGACAAAGACAATATCACTTTCAACATCATTAGAAATTTAAAAAAATCAACAAATATTTTTTCTTTGAATATTTAATAGCCCTCCCCTGTAAAATCATTGAATCTGATATTTGTTTTTTGTAAAGTCTTAAATGACTTATTAAATTCCATTACAGGCTGTAGCATTACTTAATTGCTTATTAAATTATTAAATTTCTTAATGTTGCAGTAGTATAGTATTCAATAATCATTAAAGAAATGTAATTAAAACATAATGCTTTGATTTTTTCTTTGTACTTATGGATTAAAATTATATTTTGTCAAGATTATCTCAATTTCATCTATTTTTTAATTTATTGGCAAAAAAGGTGTTGAGAGATGTCTCATCACTTTCACTCTGTAGATCACTTGTTCTCATTTCCAATATTGTTTATATGTGTGATATTTTTATCTTAGCTCTATTTTGCTTGATTTCCTCAATTTTAATCTTTATTTCAAAGAAAAAAATTATGACTTTAGTTTTCTTCTCTAAGTATTCTTTCATTTTCTACTTTTGTTTGTAATATTGAGTTCTGCATACTGTGAGTTTATTCTATTATTCTTTTTTCTAACTTTTAACTTGAATTCTTATCTCATTGTTTATTTCAGTAGTCTTTTAATTTTAGAACAGTTTTATAGTTACAGAAAAATTATGAAAAGAGTTTCTGTATACCCCACACCCAATTTTCTCTATTACATCTTATATCACTAGAGTGCATTTGTTACAATGAAAGAACTAGTGTTGACATATTAATATTAACTAAAGTGTATACTTGATTCAGATTTCCTTATTTTTTACTGAATATCCTCTTTCTGTTCCAGTTAGTTCTCATGTCTCCTAGGCTCCTCTCGGCTGTGACAGTTTTTCTTATTTTTGAAGATCTTGATAATTTTGAGGAATAATTGTCAGATATTTTGTAGAATATCCCTCAATTTGGATTTGTCTGATATTTTTTCTATTATTAGACTGAAGTCATGGGTTTTGGACTGAGTTGTTTTTATGGAATTGATTATGCCTGAAATTGCAAATGATTTTACTTAAGCTTGTTCTTTATAGAGCTGTGTAGTGTCATATAACTGGATTTTATATATAATACATATATTCACAAATGTCTCTAATTGTGACATTGCTGAAAAATATATTATTATAATACCTTGAATGGATTGATATTAGGTCTCAGCTCTTCTATGTAATATATCTGTTGATATGATCTTTAGAATGAGTTATACCAGTGATTCTCAAATTTAATGTGCTTCAGAATTTTATAGAGGGCTAATTAAAACATAGATTGTGGACCCCACTTTCAGAGATTATGATTCAGGGGATTTGAGGTGAGTTCTGAGAATCTGCATTTTTAAAATCTCTAGATGACATAGATGCTACCGTTCCAGGGATACCACATTTTGAGAACCATAATATGGTTAAAACTACGTGGGAAGACTCCATTGGAAATCTACGATGACCTAAAATCCTTTACCAATTAATGCACATCCTTTAAAGTATGGAGTCTTCGAATAAGAAACCGTATCTGAGGGTCATAAAGACTCATCTTCCTATTCATCTACTCCCGTACCTCTCCGGGAGGAAAACTGCAAGATAACCATCTTGACGTCATGTGACTATATGTACATGGGTATATGCGTCTTAAAGTAAAAAGCTAACCACCTCTATTTTTTCAGTCTTCTAGCTTTGACCAGGGGCTTCTCTCACCATTGCTCCCATGAAAACCCTCTATTAAAGGCTTCCAGTGACCTCATCTCCCATCCCCCTGAACCCATAATCATATTACAAGTCAGTAAGGGTCGGACCTTTCTGCCTCCTCCCTCAAATTTCTCTATTCTACCCTAAATTGATTCCAGAGCCATTTCAAACAGCAATCTGAACATTCAACTTTTTGTTTAAAAACATAGAACTGTCCTGAATCTCCCTACTACCTGCAAGTTATTCACACACCACTTAGTTTTTTGTCTTTTTCCACAAGACTCTCCAGTCTGGTCTTTCACTATAACAAGCCAAGTTATGTGAAGTCCTCCTTATGCCCTGGTCTGTTTTTGTCACTACTCCTTTGTTTACATTGCTTTACTGCCTGGAATGCTGCTTCTCCCTCATTCTACATTTAATTGGTAAGAGCCTTGGACTCTGTTACTTGGCTCAGAGCTCATCTCCTGCATGATTCCCAATTTACCAGGTAGAAGTCACCCGACCTTGTGTATAGTTTGACCTTATATGACTTACCTGCTTACAGGTTTGGGATATCTCTTCTGAAAGGAATGTGGACACCAGGTCACATTTGCAAAGTGGACTTCTTTCAGAAAATATTCATGTTTGTCCACAATTATAATCCTGTGACGCTTTGTGTTGAATGGTTTCGTTTTTCAGAAATGCCAAAATTGAAGCTGAGCTGGGAGAATCTCTTTCCTTGAACTTCCAGCCTGAATCCTGCAGCAGATTGAATTCTAGAATCAGTTACATGTCCTGGGCTGAGTCACTGTGACTCTCTCTAGTCAATCCACCTGAGGTAGAATTCCAGCATACCTTTCACCAAGATTTTAGTTAAGTTCTTTTCCCAGAACCAAGGCTGTTGGTTACAATGTTGTGCAATGGGCTCCACCCTTTACTCTGATGACCACAAGTCTGTCTGCTCTGCATTTCCTCCTTGATTACTTATCTTCCATGTCCTAGGCATGTAGACACCTGTGTCCCTGCTTATACCATGGTTTATATGATTCTTCTACATGCATTTTTATTCTTGTTTATTTCACTGTGGAAGGAACATTTCTGTGAGATGCTAAATGTCCTCATGTAGAGAGTAATTAATTTTCTACCTCGCTAACGTTAGAGGTAGTTTAACAGACCTCTGCCTTTGTCACAGAGTTCACACCATGAATTATAATTTCCTCTTCTGATTCTTCTATATCTATGTCTTATGTGGAAAGAAAGGTTAAACTTACAGAAAATGCTTACTTATCAGCAAGGAGAAAGATGAAAATCCTTGTGGATAACTTAGTTTTTTTCTAAATATATTCATGTCTTGCTTAGCAAGATGTGGGTAAGTTTTGTTTTGTTTTTCATTTTTACTGCTTGTCAGTATAATGGCTCTTTCAAAAGGTAAATATTATGTGTTTGTTTATGTTATTATTTCTTAAGCATTGCATTCTTTCATGTCTATCATTGTGGGATACTTATGAAATGAGTCTTCAAATACCTAGATATATACTCAGTTTATCTTAACTGTTTCTTACATTTTATGTTTTCTTGACCTTTGCACTGGTTTCTCTAAAAAATCCCTCCCTCTACTTTATCTTCTAGGTAGTTGATTTGATATTTTATTTTAATCTGTAAAGAATGTTTTATTTCAATGATCATGTAATCAATATCTAAAAATAATCATTGTTTCTTATACAAAACAGTCTATTTTAGAATACCTGTAACATCCTAGTGAACAATCATGGGCATATTAATTATTCATCTTTTAAAGTTTTCTTGAGTTTTCTGCATAAATCACTTTCTTCAGGTGTTAATGCTTCTTTTTGTAATTTTGATGCCTCTCTATCATGCTTTTGGTTGTCTGTTTATATTAGACCATGATACACTCTAGTGCATACCATTAGTGTGTAAAGTATATTTAATAGTATTCTTGAGGTATATTGCACAATTACCAGCTGGAGAGTAGGACAAGCATCCAGTGTGCTTTTCTATAGGGTGTGTGGATAGCTTCTGTTTGACAAAGTCAGTCCATTTTCCCTAGTGGTTCTAAGTTACCTGGGTTGCACTTCTCCATCTATACTATTTGTTCTAGAAATTTCTGTTGTCAAAACTCCCATTTTAGATAGCTACTACCCTAGTTTTTTGCTTAGGAGAAATCTCCAATGTCAGAAGTGAAAAGTTAGAACAGCTATTCTGCCACCCATTAATTAAATGCACAGCTGCTCCCACAGGCACTTCCTTCTGCCACCTTCTGCCAGCTCTGATCTTGAAGTAATTCTATTCTGCTGAGATAACTCAGTATCTTTGAAGACTCTCTCTTTTATGGGTTCTGGACCAAGATGCTGGAGTAGGAAGATCCTGAGGTCCCCTCCTCCCATAGACACACCAAAACTACAATTAAATGTAGAACAACTATCTCTAAAAATGACCTGAAGAATAGCAAAACAGATTTTCTACAAATAAGGATACAAAGAAAAGGCCATATCAAGATGGGTAGGAGAGGCAGAGATGTGTTCTAGTCAGAACCCACACTGCCCATAATGCCGGTTGTATCCCAACCCATGAAAGGAGGAATATCACAGCTGTAGGGGTACCCCTTGAGGAGCAAGGGGTCTAAGCCCCACATCCAGGTCCCCAGCCCAGGGGATTTGCACCAGGGTGATGAATCCTCATGTTTGTCTTTGAAAAACAGCAGGGCTTACATCCACATCCAGGAAAGCCAAAGGGTTGTAGGAAACCGAGAGTTTGTTCATGAAGGGCTTGCACACAAACTCACTCACTCAGCACAGATGCAGAGGCACCTGCTTAAGAAGTGCTTCAATCATAGGAGAAGGAGATTCATTGACTAATTTTAGGGCAAGTGCCAGAGGAGCAGGGATCTGGTGGAAATTTCTCTGGGATAGAAGCACTGGTGGGCATCATTTTTAAAAATTTTACTTCCACTTAGCTGGTCTGGCATTTATGAGAGTCATTTCTGTGACTCTCTATCAACTTAGCTAACACCATGCACCATACCCCTGAAGACCCACACCACTAACCCATCCATCCTGGTCATGCCCTCCAAAGTGGCTTCTGCCCCATCCCACCTGGTGGGCAGCCCTGGCTGGTACAAGTGTCCCTCCAAAACGGTTCCTGCTTCAGGGATCCAGGCCCACTCCACCTGGTGGGCAGCCTAAGCTAGCATCAGCACCCCTCCAAAGTGGCTGGGTGCCAGGCCCACAACCCAGTGCACCTGCAATACTCATGTACTTACAGCAGTGATGGCTTGGCCTTGCAGCCAGTCACACTGGGGCCAGCCCCACCCACCAGTGTGCCTGCAGCAATCACAACAGGAGGTCACACACAGCCCACATAAGGGATACCCCTGGAGTACCTGGCTTTGGTGACCAGGGAGGATTACATCACTATACTCCACAGGACACCTTGTACATGCCACTTTTTCAAGACTAGAAGGCATATTATGTATTAGCTGATGTATTTAATACATAGAAAAAAAAACACACAGAGTTAGGCAACAAGAGGAGACAGAGGAATACCTCCCAAAATGAAAGAACAAGACAAAACCTCAGAAAAAGAACTAAATGAAACAGAGATAAGCAATTACCAGATTAAAAAGTTCAAAATCATAAAGATGTTCACTGAACTTGGAAGAAGAATGGATGAACTCAGTGAGAACTTTAACAAAGACATAGATAATATAAAAAAGAACCCATTAGAACTGAAGAATACAATAACTGAAATGAAAAATACACTGGGGGAATCAACAGTAGATAAGAGAATGCAGAAGAACAGATCAGTGAACTAGATCAGTGAACAGGGTAATGTGGAAATCATATTGGATAAAATAAATAAAAAAATAAATTAAAAAATGAGAATAGTTTAAGGGACCTTTGGAACAACAGCAAGCATACTAACATTCACATTATAGGGGTCCCAGAGGAGACCAGAGAGAAAGGAACAGAAAATTTATTAAAAAAAAAAAAATTGATGGCTGAAAACCTCCCTAACCTGGTGAAGGAAACCAGTATCCAAGTGCAGGAAACACAGAGAGTCCCAAACAAGATGAATCAGTTACAAAGAAATAAAACTGGAAAAAACACAAACACATGGAAGCTGAACAACATGTATCTAAACAACCAATGGTTCAATAAAGAAGAAATCAAAGAGACAAATGAAAATGGAATCACAAACTTTCTAAAATCTATGGGATGCAGCAAAAGCAGTTCTAGGCCTACCTCAGGAAACAAGAAAACTCTCAAATAAACAATCTAACCTTACACTAAAGGAATTAGAAAAAGAAGAAACAATGAACATAGTAGAAGGAAGGAAAAAAAATAAAGATCAGAACAGAAATAAATAAAACAGAGAATAACATAAATAGAAAAGATCAATAAAACTAAGAGTTAGTTCTTTGAAAAGATAAACTAAATTGATAAACATTTAGCCAGACTCATCAAGAAATAAAGAGAAGGGGCCCAAATAAATAAAATCAGAAATGAAAGGCAAGAAGTTACAACTAACACCACAGAAATGCAAAAAATTATGAGATTATTATGAATAATTATATGCCAACAAATTGGGTAACTTAGAAAAAAATGGATAAATTCCTAGAAATGTACAATCTTCCAAATCACTAGTAATGAAAGTGAATCAAAACCAAAAATCCCAACAAAAAAAATTTAGTACAAAATAGCTTTAAAGGGCTTCCCTAGTGGCGCAGTGGTTGAGAGTCTGCCTGCCAATGCGGGGGACATGGGTTCGTGACCTGGTCTGGGAAGATCCCACATGCAACGGAGTGGCTGGGCCCGTGAGCCATGGCCGCTGAGCCTGCGTGTCCAGAGCCTGTGCTCCGCAACGGGAGAGGCCACAACAGTGAGAGGCCCGCGTACCACAAAAAAAAAAAAAAAAAATAGCTTTAAAGCATTTAAAGAAAACTTAATATCTATCCTTCTGAAACTATTGCAAAAATTTGAAAAGGAAAGATCACTTCCAAACTCATTCTATAAAGTTACAATTACTCTGATACCAAAATCAGAAAAAAAAACTAAAAAAAAAGAAAAGAAAAGAAAAGAAAATTACAGGCCAATAACCCTGATGAACATAGATGCAAAAATCCTTAATAAATATTAACAAACAAAATTTAACAAATATTAAAAGGGCCATACACCATGATTAAATGGGATTTACCCCAGAGATGCAAATATGATTCAATATTTGCAAATCAACCAACATGATATACCACATTAATAAGACAAAGGATAAAAATCGTGTGATCCTAGATGCAGAAGAAGCTTTTGACAAAATTCAAAACCCTCAACAAAGTTGGTATAGAAAGAACATACCTCAACATAATAAAGACCATGTATGATAAACCCACAGCTAATAATAGTCAATGTTGAAAAGCTGGAAGCTTTTCCTCCTAAGATCAGAAACAAGACAAGAATGTCCACTCTCATTGCTTTTATTCAACATAGTATAGGAAGTCCTAATCACACCAGTCAGACAAGAGAAAGAAATAAAACGTTTCCAAATTGGACAGAAAGAAGTAGAATTGTCACTATTTGCAGATGGCATGATACTATATATAGAAAACACTAAAGAGTTCACCAGAAAAATAAATTAGAGCTAATAAATGAATTCAATAAAGTTGCAGCATACAAAATCAATATACAGAAATCTGTTGCATTTCTTTACACTAATAACAAACTATTAGAAAGAGGAATTAAGAAAAAAATCCCATTTACAATTGCATCTAAAAGAATAAAATACCCAGGAATAGGTTTAATCCAGAAAGCAAAAGACCTATACTTTGAAAACTCTAAGACATTGATGAAAGAAATTGAAGATGACACAAATAAATGGGAAGATATACCATGCTCATAGATTGGAAGAATGTTAAAATGTCTATATTACCCAAAGCAACCTACAAATTCAGTGCAATCCTTATCAAATAACAATGGCATTTTTCACAGAACTAAAACAAATAATTATGAAATTTGCCTGAACTCACAAAAGATCTTGAATAGCCAAAGTGATCTTAAGAAAGAAGCTGGAAGGATTATTCTCCCTGATTTCAGACTACAGTACAAAGTTATAATAATCAAAACTGTATGATACTGGTAAGAAAATAGAGAGATTGGTGGAACAGTATAGAGAGCCCAGAAAAAAACCCATGCTTATATGGTCAATTAATTTTTGACAAAGGAGCCAAGAATATACAGCAAGGAAAAGACAGTTATTAATCTGTTCACGTGACAAGAAACCCCCAGCTTTGCGGTAGTTAAACTTTTTATAATGCTCAAATTCCATAAACTGAATTGTACCATAGGGAAAGATTTGAATTGTAATTGCATCATTCTCTTTATACAATCCTAAGTCTGTCCTTTTGGAGAACAGCTCACAGCACATAAAATGCCAACAAGGCATGCAGCCAGTAGATGCCTGTAGCATTACAGGAGAAGCCTCCAACGGGGAGCTGAAGTAGCCAGGCACAAGCCAAGGCCATGGTTACAGGGCGCCTACCACTTAACAGCCTGGGGTGTAGTGCAGGGCTGGCTTCTGGTGCTCCCTGCAATTTTTCCATGTCATTGATGTGCTGAAGAAAACCTTAGTCTTTCTGAATTTTGAAATCTTGCATTCTAAAAACTGCATTCTAGTTGCTTCCTGGTGATGTTAAATTGTTCTTTTATCTCCCACTTATCTTGTAGACTAGAAGTTAGATCTAAAGTTTAAATTCAAGTTTATTATTTTTTTCAATAATACTTCATACATAATTATGTATGTCAAATTGTACCACATCAGATGACTAATATTATCTGGTTCTCTCACATTTGGTGATACTATTGATATGGGTTCAGGGGATGACAGATATTCTGTTTACATAATGGTGTTGCTTTCCTCTGAAAAATCTTAGCCTTGATTTAGGCTGATTTGAGAAATATTGATTTTTCTTATTCCACCATTCATACTGCATTTATTATGAAAAATTTCCTGTAAAGACAAACTTTCCCTCATGCACTAAATCTTTAAAGACTCTGAAATCCAGTTCACACCGAAAAGACAGGATACATGCAAGCGACCAAAGCTGTTCCCCTTTCTGAAGTGCTTAGAACAATTTGGTAGAAATTGAGATCAAAGCCTAGAAGAAAACACAGGAAATTATTTGACTAAGCTACCAGTTAAAAGCCATTAATATTTTAAATCAAATGCAAATTAATTCTATCATCTTACACTGTTTATGACCAAGTTATGAATTTTAAGACAATGTGATCTTGGATTGAGTACCAGTTGGATGAGAGAAAGAGGAGTGTGTATAGGAAGTATTGAGATAGGTTTGAGCAATTTGAATCTTGGTATTTCTTGAACTAGCTTGAGATAAAACTAAAGAACCTTCTCATTTCCTTTTTTGGTAACCTTTTTCTTCTTTATGGAGCAGTGTCTTTCCATATTTCCACAAGTCCACATATAGATTTTCATATATTTCATGCCCTTATGCTGTCCTAAATTGTCTTAATTCCTATGTTTCTTTTCCTTCTTTGGAAGTGTCCTAAGCTCAGAATGTGTGTTTTCTCCACTTTTTCAGTCTCAATCTTCTCCACTAATTACTCACAGATATCTATCTACTAAATTAAGTAAAATCTCCTGAGTCAAGCAAAAAAAGCCATTCAGGGACTTCCCTGGTGGTGCAGTGGTTAAAAATCCACCTGTGTGCCACAACTACTGAGCCTGTGCTCTAGATCCCTTGAGCCACAACTACTGAAGCCCACATGCCTAGAGCCCATGCTCTGCAACAAGAGAAGCCACCACAATGAGAAGCCCGTGCACTACAATGAAGAGTAGCCCCCACTCACCGCAACTAAAGAAAGCCCACTTGTAGCAATGAACACCTAACGCAGCCAAAAATAAATAAATAAAACAAATAACTTTATTTTTAAAAAGCCATTCACAATAAGTATCTCCTACTTAGTATTTAGCAGCTTGTATTCTATGATTCTCTACTGATTATTGTTTTAGGAAAATGCCCTTGATGTTTTATTTCCTTGCAGAATGTTTGGTCCTGCCCAAAATGTCTGTAAGACATTTGGTCCATAAGACATTTGGTCTACTGCAAAAGGTCCTTGATATTTGGTTCTATCCAAAACATCCATGAGCATATTTGGTTCCTGCCAAATGGTTTTGGATAGGGCTAAATGTCTGCTAACCTTTCATTTCTGCATTTGTTCACCCTGTTTTCTTTGGCCATAATTATTTTTCCACTCTTGTCCTGCCAAAGTTCTACTCATCTATCAAGGGCATCTCAAGTTTATTTTTTCACAATAGTTTTTGCATGTCTTATACCTATAACTCTCAGAGCTCTGTTTTATATTTCCCTTCTTGTTTTATGTTCCTTCATATAGCAAAATATTTATATAATTCACAGATATATTCATTCATTTGTTTGTCAATTATGGAATAAATTAATAAATTATACTGCTAGGGGAAGTGAAGTCGAATGTACATGGATTCTTTGTTGAACATGGAATTATTTATAAAATAGTAAGTATTCTTTTCAGAACTAAATAAAACAGACACCAAAGGCAGTCAGGCTAGAAACCACCGTCAAAGTTGTTTTGTTTTTCCTTTTAGTGTATCATGGTGCCTGACATGGCCATGAAAAAGGTTGCAGGGAGGATGATCATGGTATCTTTTTTCTGCTCTATGAGGATATCCAAGAGATGATGATAATCCTTAAAATGAGAGAAAAAAGACCGGAAACTGGGAGGAGTATTTTCCAAAAGTAATGATAGGAAATGAATTCAGTTTATACTACTTTGTGGCAGTGGGATCTGAAGCTGGAGTTGATAGGAAATTATCAAGCAAGTGGTAGCTCTTCAACTTATAGAGTCAATAGTTTGAAGATAATTAAACACACGGCAAGAAGAAAAAATATTTTAGGAATTAAACATACATTACGCCTTATACATTACAAAGTATAATCAGATGCTTAAGGGATTCAGAATTCTACAGACACGGGCCAACAGACCAAGTCCTCCAATGGACATTGAAACCAGCTGCATTTTGCTTCTTCATCATGTATTCAAAACATTCTGTAACCAATAGGTCACTTCCCAACGCATTGAATCCAAGGTCGAAGCTGTCTTCTTTTTAGTCCTCAGGTAGAACAAAGCTTTCCATAATTTTTGTGGCCAGATGGATTCTGGTACAGACCGAATTTATACTGGAAAAGTTTCTTTGGTAGATGATAAGGAGTGAGGCAGTAAGTGTTAAAAACAGCTACTGATCCACTGTTCTACCTCCTGAGTAATTCAGTAATTATTCTTGTAAAAGTGATTTACTAAAAGGCACAGTGTAGTTTTTAGTTTATTGACTCCCTGAAAAATCAAGCTTTTATCTCTTTTTCAGTAAGGTCCAAAGCAACAGGAACTTTCATTCATTGCTAGTGAGAATGCAAAATAATATGGACATTTTGGAAAACAGCCTGCAATTTCTTACAAAACTAAACATTGCCTTACTATATGACCCAGCAGTCACGCTCCTAGAGATTTACCTAAATAAGTTAAAGATGTATAGTCTACTATCTCAACTGATGAATTCAAGTGCATTTTCCCTCTACCTAATCTCTAACCCCTTGCAACAGCAATGTTTTATTGCACAAAATCAATATGGGGCATCTAGCTAATACTGAAAGAATGTTCCTTTTTTGATAGGAGGCCACAAGAGCCTTCTACCACCACAGATATTTAACTACACTCAAACTTTCCATTGTTCTGGCTCTTCCAATTTTCAGTGAATAGGTTAAGTTGTAGTGTTGGGTCAGAGACCATGTTCTGGGCTCCCTTTCCAGGGACACATGTTTTGTCTGAATGAGCAATCATCAATAGGACTGCCCTCTGAGCAACAGTGACAAGGACAAAGACAAAGTGGCTAAGAAATGCGGTTTTCTAAATGTCCAGGAAGGAGAGGAACACCAGGTATAAGGAAGTATCTGTATAGCCTACATAATCTCTCACTCAGAATACTCAGAAAGCTCTCTGTTTGACAGCCCCCCTAGGCTTTTAGCATCCTTATCTACAAATATGCAAAATAAGTTGTTAAAATAAAATTGTATTCAATAAAAGTCAATGATGAATCATTCAGTTCTTTATTTACTAATTAAATAAATAGGTTAATACCTAATAATGATAGACGCCTGGGTAGGTGTTTTGGGAAAAAATATATGAATAATCACAATTATTTTACTCAAAAAATATTAACATGTGAAACATATAAGTATCAAAATGAACATTATTTATGCTTTGATTCAAAAGTATTTATTGATCAACTATTATGTGCTAGGTAATTACCAGAGAAACTGCTATGACTAATATATCTTCTACTTTCATGAAGCCTATATTTTATTCTGATGGAGGGAGAGAGAAAACAGGCAAACAAGCAAACAAACATATTCTTACAAATGTGTAATATGCCATGTAGAGATAAATCCTATGAATTATCATAATGAAGAGTAAAGGACTAGAGTTTGGGGGAAGGTTGCTATTTGATATAAACTGATCTAGAAATGGCTATGAAAGTGACACTTGAGCAAAAAACTGAGTGAAAATTATACTTCGTGGAGAACAGAATAAACAATTTATAGGATATAGAGTGTTATCTCTATGCTGGAATTCTCCCCTAAAAATCAACATTTACTACCCATCTCCATGTAAATATCTATTTGACCTCTCAAAATTAATGAGTCCAAAACTGAACTCTTATCCTCCCTTTCCTGTAGCTTGTATCCAAGGGAGTGAATTCCAAATAAAACATTCTTTGACTTGCTCAGCCCCCAAACCTTGGAATCATCCTTTACTTTACTCTCTCACTTACCATTCCCAAATCCTGTAGAGTCTATGGCTACTTCTTACCAAATCCATCACTTTCATTTTCATCCAAGTCAGCATGGGCCATTGCCTGGATAGCTGCAAAAGCTCCTGCCAACTAAAGAATGTTGCTTGCCATCTGGCTCTACAAGGATTAGGTCATTAGCCACTGCGATTGCTGACCTTTAACACACCCTGAAAGGAGTTCAGGGTGGAGATTAGGAATGAGACACTCTGTGCTCTGGGAAAACTGGCAGAACAAAACTTCAGATAGTTAGGTATCTTCAGGAGAAATTCTTGAGCCCAAAATCTTGCATCTTCTCATACCTAGAGAGGTACTAAAATCATTAACGGAGACTTCTGCTCCCTGTGACTAGCAGCAGCCTTCTACAGAGATGTGGACTTGGTTTCACATACCCTCTTCATGAAAATCATGTATATATACTGACCTCCCCACTACCTCTTCAGAGAAGTTCCTCACAGCTATCTGAGAGGCTGTCTCCCAGGCTATAGTCCTCAGTAAGCCCCAAATAAAACTGAACTCACAGCTCTCACACTGTTGTGTGTGTATGTTTTTTAGTTGAAACCCCAACAATTCTTTCTGCTCTACTCTTGCCTGACCTCCAACCTCACATTTATTTTCAGTGCAGTCACCAGGGTAAATCTTTTAAAATAGAAATTAGATCTCTCAGTCCTCTGCCCAGATCTCTGTGATGAGTTCTCCCAGAACAACCAGAGATGTTACAGTAGACTGCAAACCCCTCTGTAATCTGGCTCTCCACTGCTGTTAACCTCTTATTCTCCTACTTATCCATTTTTCTCCTCCTTCCATACTAACAGCCTTATTATTCCCCAAACATACTTGGCACATTTGCACCTGCTGTGCCCTCTTTTCTGGAATGCTCTTCCCTAAAATATCTTTATGGCTCACTCACTTTCCTTATTCAGATCTCTGTTCAAATGCTACCTACTCAAAAATGAATTTCTTGATCACCATATTTAAAATAAACTACTCCTTATCCTATCATCTTGCTTTACTTATTAGAAATTAATGCTAATCATTATTTGGAATTCTATAAGTCTCATTTATTTTGTCTATTGCCTGCTTCATCTTAACAGATTGTGGGGAATTATATCTGCTCTTATCCACTGTTGTACTTTGGTGCCTACTAGGCCCTCAATAGATATGTGTGAAACGAAAAAAGGAAAAATAATGTCTTTCAATCTCTGTTCTGAAAATGGTGGGATTTAAAAAGAAAACACCAGGGAGACAGCCACCTTCAACGCTGACACAAAAGTATGACGCTCAATGAAATTGAATATCAGTGCTGTGTTAAGTTTTTAATACCTATATTTGTTCATATTATCTGAAAGTAAACATAAAATTTCTGGAGCAGAGATCAGAGGTATTATTACTCACTGTCATAACTTTACTAATTCCTTTTTACCCTAATTCTTTCTCTGAAGTAATGTGATAGCCAGATGGACACGCCTGCAAGTACGAACATTGTTTTTGCATTACAGGAGTGGAACCTGAAAAATATAAATATGAGTTTATATACATGTTGCCTTCCTCTGGTCCAGAGAGAGGAAGGAAAGCTAAATTTCCCTAATTTAAACAAATTATCATTGGGAAATGAAGGAGAGGGTTTCAAGGTTCCTATCCTTTGGAATGTAAATGAATGTCTACAGAAGAGTTAGAATGTGTCAAATACCTCCAGTTTTGCAAGCCCAGGAAAGTTTCCTGGATTCCAAATGTAAACACATACCTCCCAGAGAGTAAATCTCAGTCATCTTTTAACTGCCAAGGCTTGTTTCTTAACCTAGGTCCCAGATTTCTTTGTTCAGAAAGACTTAACTATACAAAAATTAAAAAATATTTTCTCTGCAGTCCTGCCATCCAGTCACCTTTTTATCTATGCTCTTTTTCTTCTATTGAGCATTCTTATTCTTTCTTCTCAACAAGTTTTTAATTTCCCAAGTAATACACTAATACACACAATCCTACACCATCACATTTTATAAATTCAAATGATTAGAGAAAGCAAAGTCTCTCTTTTGTACCACCCAATTTCATATTCTTTTTCAGAGATTCTTCCAAATCAGTTTGCAAGCATTTTGCCTGTATATATATATATATATATATATATATATATATATATATATATACATACAATCAGATATGTATACATATATTAAGAAATATATAATTGTTCATTTTACTTTAAAGAGATGACACTTTATGAATTGTTTTTCTTCCAGTTTTTGTCACTCAAGAATGTCTTAGAGATAATTTCATATCAATATATACACATCATTATTTTTAAGTACTAAGTGATTAGATGTCTTACACCTGCTCTTCTCTCTAATTAGAATGTTATTTCTTCTCTTCCATTTTGTTCTTAAGAGAAATTTGACTCATCCTTTAAAACTTAGCTCAAATATTACCTCTTGTATGAAACATTTCCTTACCATTCAGGGTACGTTAACTTCTGTTCTGATGGCCCGAAAGGCTGGGAGGAGAAGAGGAATAACCCCTGAATTAAAGGACCTGACCCATGTGTAGGGTTCATCCCCTTGGAGGGGTATCATAAATTAAAGCACAAGGTCCAGTGGAGCGGGATGAGCTGGAGTGTAATTGTGGGCAGTATTCATATCTATGGGCGAAAAGGGTAATATTTACAAATCAGTGGGCAAGAGGAGGAAGATTTGTACTGGGGTTCTAGATATTTTCCTTTTTTGACATAGAATTTTTTTCTACTGATTAGAGTGACCAAGGAAAGCATCTGATCCTCAAGGAGATAGAATTGGGGTCTGTGTCTGGATCTCTTCCAGTTTGCCTGAAGTTCAGCATAGAATTCCAGTCCCACTAAGGGACTATGGAAGAAATGGTTTCATGTGGATTAGCACACTTTTGAAATTAATGGAAAAGGTTGTAGTAACAACATGAATAAAGAACTTTTCTGAGGAATGATCTTAAAATAAGAAAAATAATTTTAAATCCTTCTTTCCTACCAGGCTCTATCAGGTTTGGTTTAAGAACTTGAGGGAATGACGCTAGAAAAAAATGTTTTTTTCTGAAATTGATTATGGATGGGAGAGTGAAGGCACATACTCTTTCTCTATGTACTTCCTTTGTATGTTACTGTTATCTTTAATGACACTTTCTGATAGTTAAAATAGTGTGAGTTCCTTGAAGGTAAGATTTACTTATGGTTGAACTATGTGTGTTCAGTGGCTAACATAATACCTGGCACTTAGTTGATGCTAAGACATTGCTTCTCGAATTAATTTTTAAATCACTATTTGAATTGCTTCAAAAAATGAAACAAAAATTTATTTACTCTTACAGAACTTAATAAAACAGCAGAAAATTAGTAGAATTGATTATCTTTAAACTTTCGGATTATCTTTGATATTCACCGTGCTCCAGGCCAGAAATCTAAAAATGAACTAATGCTGCAGTCAGTCTAGCAGCAGATATTGATATGTGCCAGTAGAGAGCAGCATGACCCTTTACTGCTAGTAGCACAAGAATTCTTTCCAGGACAAAACTTTAGTCGGGCTTCTCTGAGCCCTCTGCTCAACTAGGCCTGATCTTGGGATTATCTTAATACTTGGAGAGTCTAGTTTTGGCAGAATCTTGCTAAGTCCATTTAGCCAGAATCCCCCATGATTAATGTCTGATCACCCTCAATATCTGCCCAAATTCCTTTATCCTCTACTATCCCCCAGGTAATATCTGATCATCCTGGCCTACCTTCAGCAAGAATCTTGTTAGGTCAGTTTAGCAAGAATAACACCTTTCCCTCTTACTAATTTTCCATTTATTTCCACCATGCCCCCTCTTATTTGCTCCTTGACTATAAATTTCCACATTTCCTTGCTGTATTCAAAGCTCAGCCAAATAGCTCTCCCCTACTGCACAATTCCATTGCAATAATCCCTATACAAATTGCAGCAGTCCTGAATAAAGTCTACCTTCAATCTCTAAGAAGTGTCATGAATAATGTTTTCTTTAACACAAGCATAGTCTAAAACCTCAGAAAATTCTGAGGTTGATCAGCTGGTATAAAGTCTTCTACAGTAAGTTACTCTACTTCTTTATATAGAAATGCACTTTATAAAAAAAAATTCAAATAATGAAAAGACACAGTTTTTGCCCTCAAAGAGCTGATATTTCTACAATTAATAAGTGAAATTTTCTTTTTGCATTGACATTGCATCAATTTTGCTCAAACATTTCCCAGATAGTGAGATTTAAACAAGAACCCTGAATATCTAAAGTTTGAAAGGACTTATATTTATTTATTCATATGCCTTCTTTTTCTACAATATATTTGAGGCTATTCTAAAATAAACAAATATATACATATACGACAAAAAAAGGAAAATTAATGTGATTATTTCTAGGAAGTGTAATTGATACTTAATATTCATTTCATCTATTACAATATTTTTGGTTTTATAGTTTGTTTTTTTCTTGGTACAATGGCTGTATACGTGGGCCTCTCACTGTTGTGGCCTCTCCCGTTGTGGAGCACAGTCTCCGGACGTGCAGGCTCAGCGGCCATGGCTCACGGGCCTAGCCGCTCCACGGCACGTGGGATCTTCCCGGACCGGGGCACGAACCCATGTCCCCTGTATCGGCAGGAGGACTCTCAACCACTGCGCCACCAGGTAAGCCCCTATATATGTCTTTTTAAATTAAAATGTAAATGTGGGGAAAACACTTAAGGCATTTGGTGCCAACTTGTTCCCTTGAGTTGAGATTGGCCAAATCTGATAGTGAAGAAGTGAAAAGAAGAAGAGCAGGAAGAGTACTAACTAGTGACCACTTAGTAACCACCATCAAAGTGGTGAAAAGCTCACTCTGAAATGCAACTCCAAGAGCTTGCAATTAATAAGGGAATCACTTGATAGAAGAGATAATGAAGAAAACGATTTACAAAAGCAGCAGTAATAACAAGAACAGCAATAACAGGAACAAAGATGAAACACCCTTCCCCATAAAGCTGGATTCACATAAGACTTAAATGAAAAAAATCATGAAACCTACAGAGGGATACAAACTAAGACTTGAGTAATTGAAAGATTCTGTGATTTTACATAGACAAAAATTCATACAGTTAAGAATTCTTCCTAAGTTAGTTAATAAAACAAAAGTGATAAAAATACAGGGTTTGTTTTACAGTTTAATTAGATATGCTGATTCTAAGGAAAGTCATATAGAAAAGTCAACTCCTGTGAGGTGGCCTCTTCTCCAGCTCTCACTGGGTTCTCGTAATCTCCTTTTCCCTAGCCCCTTCAGGCCAAAGTGGTGATCGCTTTCTACTGAAGCCAGTCTCTGGGTGCCTCATTATTCCTTATTAGTTCAGGTCTCTTAATCTTGCCTGCATCTTTGGAAATAACCTCATGAAACTCATTTTAGTCAAATCCTCTTGAGTGGAATTATTCTTGCTTAGCTACAATCCAGTTTTTTGAGTGATTAGGTGGTAAAACAAAACTTGCCACCCCAAAATGTGTCACCTTGGCTTGACAGTTAGTTTGAGCTGATAGTTTTGAAGAATCAAAAGGCTCAGGAAGTCTTTCTTTTTTCCTCCCCCTTAACTGCCTAAAAGAATTTAGATAAGGGACCCTGTCCAGGAAGAGCCCTCTCACCAGAGATATCTGCAGAGAACATGGGCTACTGTGGTAGGGAAACTCAGCAGGGCCTGGAGACCAAAGTCCACTCTGTGTCCCACTGTCTCTATGGCGTAGCAAACATTTGTTTACCAAAAATTTGTTTTTCCATCTCCATGTGAATTGACTTCCTCCTCTCTGAAGCCTCAAACCCTTACCCCCTTCTTCTCTCAGATGGCATATAAGCCTCGATTGCCTAACTTGTCCTTGGGCCTCATAGTCTTATGGAAGCTCTATGCATATGCAGTTAAATTTGATTTTTCTTCTGTTAATGCTTCATGTCAATTTAAGTGTTAGTTCAGTCAGAAGAACCTAGAAGAATAAAGTTTTTTCCTTCCCCAACAATTATAAATTGACTTTTGCAATTAGAGATTTTTTCAAATGAGGGTTCAACTTGTGTTGATGAGTTTATGCTGGATGAGAAAAAACTATTGAGAGAATATTTAAATTTAGTAATAATTGAGTATGTCTTGATTTCCATTTAAATTAATTAAATACTAAAGCAGTATAGGATGCTGGTTTCATCAATAAAGTACACTCCTTACATGCATGCACAGATCATATATAAAATCTCTCCTTTTCATTTAATCTTATTCTGATCCAATTTTCAATTTTCCTTTCTAAAAATAAAAAAGGGGACTTCCCTGGTGGTCCAATGGTAGAGAATCTGCCTTACAATGCAGGGGATGTGGGTCTGATCCCTGGTCAGGGAACTGAAATCCCACATGCCGTGGGGCAGCTAAGCCCACGCGCCACAACTACTGAGCTCATGTGCCTCAACTAGAGAGCCTGAGTGCTGCAAACTACAGAGCCCATGCTCTCTGGAACCCACGTGCCACAACTACAGAGCCCACGCACCCTGGAGCCTGCACACCACAACTAGAGAGAAGCCCAAACTCTGCAAGGAAGAGCCCATGTGCCACAACCAAGACCCAATGCAGCCAAAAATAAATAAAATAAGTAAATAATAAATCTTTAAAAAATAAAAATAGAATAAATAATTGAAGAAGTTTGTGATAGAAATATACAGCTTCTGAAACTAGACACACAGTTTTCCCATGAGGGTAATCTTGGATCCTAAGGCCAGGGGTGCAGCATTCAGAAAGATACTTGAGACCAAAGAGAAAAGCTCCCAAGGTTTTATCTTTTTCTCACATCTTCTCTTTTCTTCTCTCCCTGTATGGCTCTATCTACTCTTCAATTTGCAATGCAAACAGAACTTTGCTACTCTGGTGCCATAACTGAATTGTTTAAGAGCCCAACCCCAAATCCTATAGAACCTCTAGGTTTTAGATTCCCGGTCATAATCTGATTAGCCCTACCTGGGGGAATATCTAATTCCTTCTTGATCGTCTGTGACCAAAAGGGTCACTTTTACAAAATTGACTTTTGGGGTTCTAAAGCTGTAGAGTTCAGAACATCATTTTTTGCTGGAAACATATCCAAAAATGTTTATTATTTCCAGAAAAGGTGATCATCTTTTTGAATATATAATTTCATATAATCTTCCAGAAACCCTATAAGGAAGTTACTATATGAACATAATTTATAGATAAACCTCAAGAAGCGTCAATCAATTGTTCAAGGTCACAACAATTAAGTGACAGAACTGGTATTTAAATTCAGGTCTGCACCAAGTCTAGAGTCGGAGCTCTAAGCCACTCCATCAAACTCCTGTATCAAGTCTTGGCTCAATGAAATTATTCTATGAGGAAACAAAATAAGTGAGCGTAAAGTACATAGCTCTTTGACGGCCTGCCTTAATCCAAAAGTAGAATTTTAAAATATCCAGAGAAACAGATAGAATTCACTCCTTCAAACAGCTCTCTATAAATATTGTTTTTCATAACCTGGCTTTTGATATGTGCTGGACAGCATAGAATTCAAAGTTGCTATCTCTGGCAAGCTAAACCTAATTTACTCTTTCCTACTTAAGAAAGATGTGGAGGCAAGCTAGGGCCGAGGAAGCAGTATGTTCTAACAAACTAGCAGAGAGAACACTGGGCTCCTTCTGTCCCCTTGCACCTCTGCACACACTCATTTGTTCAGCCAATATTCATTTTACACATATTAAACTCATGTCTGATGTTTTGCAATTTACAAAGCGTTTCCAAAGATTTTCATATTTGCCCCATTCCTTATAGTAAGAGAAGATGTGTTATTCTCTTTTATATTAAGAAATAGTAGTTAAAATAATTCCCTTGTGTTGCTCAGTTCATCACAAGGAGACCAGGTAGCCTCACTATCAGGTCTATTTTCATTCACTATCTTGTTTGGTATTCTATGGAGGGCACCATGAACTTCAAGGGAAAAAATTACATTTGATTTCTCATCTCAGTGAATTTACAATTATGCTGACAACATTGAACTTTACCTGTTGTCCTCTGGAAGAGGGATTATTGCAAAGAAACACCCTTTCCTATATGACTTTGGTAAGAGTCACAGATGCCCCCTTGTTTACCGGTAACACAGACACAGTTACCCTCCACATTTCCATTCTTGCCTTGTAAATGATTAACTGAACAAAATGTTTGTTGACTAAACTTTGGTTATGATTCTTTCCTTCCCCCAGAAGCCTGAACTTTGTCCTACCATCTGCCTGAATCAATAAACAACCCCATTTTATAAAATTTATTTTTTTTATTGAGGTAACATTGGTTTAGAACATTATATGTTTCATGTGTACAACATTATATTTCTACTTCTGTATAGACTACACCGTGCTCACCACCAAAAATTTAGTTTCCATCTATTACCATACAGTTAGCCTCTTTATCCATTTTCCCCTCTTCCCCCACCCATTCCCCTTTGGTAACCATTACTCTGTCCTCTGTATCTGTGTTCATTTTCGTTTGGTTTGGTTTGTTCATTTATTTTGTGTTTTTGTTAGTTTGTTTTTTAGATTCCACATAATGAATTAAATCATACAGTATTTGTCTTTCTCTGTCTGACTTATTCCACTTATCATAATATCCTTAAGATCTATCTATGTTGTTAAAAATGACAATATTTCATCTTTTTACATGACTGAGTAGTAACAACCCCTTTTAAACAGCCCATCTGAGAATAGGCTGGCCTCAGGGTGAGACATTCTCTGATTGTCTATTCCATCACATCACCCTTCATCCCACTTCTCCATTCATGGTTCTTTCTAACCTTGTTGACTTCTCCGTATGAAAGAAAAAACCTTTTGCCTAGCTCTCCCACCCCCAGCTTTCCTAAGGTATAACCGACAAATAAAAACTGTGTACATTTAAGTTGTGTAATGTGATGATTTGATATAAGCAGGCTTTGTGAAATGATTACCATGATCAAGTTAAATAACATGTCTATCATCTCGTACGGCTAACTTTGTCTGTGTGGTGAGAACACTGAAGATGTACTCTCAGCAAATTTCAAGTATACAATAGAGTATTTTTTTTTTGAGTATTATTAACTATAGTCACCATGCTTTACATTAGATCCCCAGAACTTATTCATCTTATGGCTGGAAGTTTGTACGCTTTAACCAATATCTCCCCATTCTCCCACCCACCAGCTCCCTGGTAACCACCTTTCTACTCTCTGCTTCTACAAGTTTGACTTCTTAGATTCCACACATAAGTGAGATCACATAATATATACCTTGCCTGACTCTTAAGATGCTTGCTGATCTATCAGTCAGAATGTTCTCCCTATTGCAGTGGTTCTTCCTCCACACACCCCCAATCCCCTGTCATCTTGAAATAGTTTAATTCTTTTAAATAAAGTTTCTTTCTATTAAGTCCAGATTTGTTTGTTTTTTTAAAACTACAATATTACAATCTATAAGGGACATTCTCCATTTCACAGTCAGAGTAAATGTTCTTTTGAAACAGTAATCTGACCTTATCCTTATCCAAGGTCAGATATTCCCATGTTCTTAGCTCTAGGTATTGTCCAATTCTCTTCATAATACCAATCCTAATTTTTAAAGCCTTTTATAGCTCTTCACTTCTAATTACATATGCCTTATGTCCTAGATAAAACAAGATATCTTTATTGTATTATAAAATCATATTTTTTCCTTAAATCTGTGCAAAGGCCCATAATACTAGATTACTTTACTGTGCTCTGTAATATTTTTCTAAAATGCAGTGTACCTCCCTTATATTAATCAGTATCATATATAGTATCATATATATCATGGCATGAATTAATTTGACCATTATTTGTTTAATCAGATTGGTTCATTTAGAAAGATACAGCTTTATTTTCTAGGATTTGCTCATTTGGCATTTATTGAAAGAACAGACAACTGCAAAATATCAGTGACTTATAATGAGAAAAATTAATTTCTTGCTCATGCCACTTAAAGGCTACAACTCAGTTATGGTGTAGTTGGGCTCTGCTGAGCTTCATTTGTCTTCTCGTTCAAAGACTGAAGATGAAGGAGGAGGTATTATCTGGTACATTATGTTCTCTTGGTGGAGGATAACAACAAGAATGACAGCCAAAACACACAAAGACATTCCAAGATTTTGCTCAGACATAGCCTATGTCATGTCCTTTCATATTCTATTGGACAAAGCAAGTTACATCGTCAATTGTAAGATTATTGTAGTAGAGAACTATACTTCACCTTCAGGTAACAGTGGCTGTGCATTTGTTTCCTAAGGCTGCCACAGTACCACAAATTAGGAGGCTTAAAACAACAGAAATTTAATTTCTCATAGTTGTGGAGGTTAGAAGTCCAAAATCAGGATGTCAGCAGAGCCATATTTCCTTTGAGACTGTAGGTAGAATCCTTCCTTGCTTCTTCCTGGGTTTGATGGTATCTGTCAGTCCTTGGTGTTCCTTGGATTGTAGATGCATAACTCCAATCTCTACCTCCATCTTCACATGGAGTTTTTCCCTTATATCTTTACACTGTCAACTATAAGGATATCATTATATTGGATTAAGGCTCCTCTTAACTAATATTCTGAGGTACCAGGGGTTAAGATTTTAACATATATTTTGAGGGGACATAATTCAACCCATAACAAGTAAAGAGGGAACTCATTCTTACAAATTATAAATCTGCCACCATTTTTCTTCTTTTCTCCCTGTTCGTAACATTTCAAGAGTATACACTATAACAGTTACCTCAGTTACATCCGAAATTGAGGAAATAGAGGAATGGATCAAGATGGAATTCTTTCTTAGAAGATGGCCAAAATAGTAGAAAGTAGACTGACTACAGAGTGGAGATCAGAGCAGAAACCTACAGTTGCAGTGGACCAGCATAGGTGCAAGCTATTTCTGTGGCTTCAGATCTTCAGGAATTGCCCCAGTTCACCAGTTCCCTGGTGTAGTTGACTATGAGATTCCTGTGAGCAAAAGGAATATGGAAATTACACCTGATTCTCTATGCACAGAGGCAGAAGCCCTTAGGTAGGTTAGAATGATTATCCCTTTCAGAATTGGCTCAACTCTAGCTAGGCAATCTCATCAGAGACAGAACTATTGGGAGCTAGTGAAAAAAAAGATGAAAATAAAGTAGGAATTCAATATGCTGATTAAAGATTAGAGAATTACTGGACTTGACTAAGCAATTGGGGGATATCTAAAAATCCATCTCTTCTCACTCCCCCAAAATCTTTCTGGTTTCCACAGCTGTGGCATCTCCTCATGCCCTGAAGCCAATCCTGCTAAGAATGAGGATGCAATGAGAAGATGAAGATAGAGGTGGTGCAGGGAAGTGAGGTGTACTTAACTGCTACAGTCCTTTGCCACAGGGTTCTTTGAATGAGCTTTTGAATCAGTTGGCTTAGGTTCAAATCCCAAGTCAGCCACTTAGTGGCTGTAAATTTTTGCTACTTACCTAACCTAACTGAACTTCTTTTCTTTTGTCTTAAAATGAGAATAAAAGCACTAATTGATGTGAGGAAAAAAAGAGATAATCTATGAAAAGTACTCAGCATAGTTCCTGGGATGAAATAAGCCCTCATGAAACTTGAGATAATTTTAGCAGTTTTACAAATCAGGTGAGGAATTCTGTCTTATGATAAAACCTGCATTATATTCCATTATATCCCAGGTTTCTCACTTTTCTTCCACATCTGAATCTTTATCTCGGTACTTTAAGCTCCTCTTATATAGGATTCAGACTTGTTTTTTTCTTTCTCTCTGGGAATTAGTCCTGCTCCTGAGCTCCAGGTTTATAGCAAGACTTCTTTCATCTGCTCAGCTCTTTCTGACCCTGTTCTCCAATTCCTGACTCTTAATACCCACCTTTCTATTACCTACTACCACATGTTCTCTGAATTCCATTGTCCTAGCACTTTCTGCCTATCTGTTCTGTGATAACGTGTTTTTTTTTTTGATCAAGAAATCTAACTCAAATCTGAATCATTTTAAAGATGAAGACCATGACTTCTGGAAAGGGTTTAAGATTAGCCCAGGTTTCTCTCACTCTCTCTTCACCATGATGCGTCTTTGTGTAGTTCGTTTCCAATATCACAGGTGTGTCCTCCCACCTGCATATCTCAGGACATAGTTGTAGGACATACTTCCACTGGATAAATATGAAGATAACAGATAACTGTACACAAACTGAATGGTATATAAATTCTATAAATTTTACTATGTCCTCTTCTTCTTGTCATTGTTGCTGCTGCAGACACATGAGTATAGAAAGAGCCCAATTACTAGATACAGGCTAACATTAGACCAGTAACAGGGCTGACTTACCATAAAAGAAGTATAGTATTAATATTTTTTCAAAATAATTTTTAATTTTCCAAGAATTGGGAGTAGAATGTTCAGGAATGGTAAAATGAGGAAACTTGAACCTGCATATTGATATCATGTTTGAGAATTAGAGCCATCAAGGGGAATGGAATCAAAACAGTAAGAGGAACATATGATTTCATAATCTTCCTGGAAGCTGATACTTGCTTGAACTTAAGGTAAAAAATCCTTACAAAATAAAGAAATCCATGAAAAATAGGACTATAATGTAAGGATTTTTAAAGTATTTACAAAATTACCAGTGCTGTATTTAAAGTACAGCAATATTACACTAATAATGTCATGACACATGTAGCAAAATACTATGAATTATAGTCTATTTTATATGTAGTTTATTACTTTCAAATGTACAACATCGTTAAAATAATTGGATAAGGCTAATTTGGAATTCACAGTACAATTTAGAGGCCAACAACTACTGTTTGAGCTTTAAAGGTAACTATCAAGTGGATAGCAGGTATATATCTGATAGGACTGAAAAATAAAGTACGAAATTTGATGTTGAAAAAATCTGAGTTCAAAAAGATTTTCTTGGGCTTCCCTGGTGGCGCAGTGGTTGAGAGTCCACCTGCCGATGCAGGGGACACGGGTTTGTGCTTCTTTTACTAAGATAAACAAAGATGTCGAGTTTTGTAAATCATTTAAAAATTTCTGGCGTTCCAAGTATCAGGCATTTCAAAGAAGCTATCTGCTCTAATGAACACTACTGAAAAGTTAGTGGTTATGTCTTTCTTTCCTGATAAGACTCTCAGGGGACTTTTCACAAGTGGGAGAAGACTGTAGTCACTTTACATTTTTAGGCTCACAGACTATCAAAAAGTGAAGCCACATAGATGCATTAAAGTGCTGTCAGACTACTGGATTTGCTCTGACATATAAAGAGCATGTAAATAGTCAATCACATCCTCACAACAAGAAAAAAAACCAAAAAAATGGGAAATCAACAATGTGTCTTAGATCCATCAGAGAAATGAGGTCACAGGGCAAACTGCAGTCCCCAAAACGGGAGAAACAGGAGAATACATAGAATGAGAGCCAATGAGAGTGAAAGCCAGTGGAGCCAGTAACTGGTAGGAACTGACGAAATGCTGGAGGCTCAGTGTGGCTTAGTTTAAGAGTTAAAAACTCCTGAGGGCCCAGTCAGAGAAAAACCCCAGGCTTTTGTGAGTTTTATTTCCAAGAGTCTCACCAGGTTATCATGTTGAAGAACAAATGGAGAAAAATTCCCTGAGTTCAGACAGTGAGAGGGGAAGAATAACAATCTAAAAAAAAAAAAACTAAAGGGAAAAAATCAGAATGCAAATTTCAAAAGTACCTGAAATTAAAAGGTTTTGAAAAGTGTCTATAGTCATTAGTATCTTAATATAAACAGATGAAAGTAAAAATTATAGTCATAGAGATACAGATGATAAGTTGAACTTTGGATCATTTATTTAGATGTTTGATATTGGGTATATCCAGCCACATATTAAAGGAGCTCTTATCCTTCGTCCTGCCTTCTTAATTACAGTTACACAGATTTTCCAAGAGGAACATTATTTCATCAATATTAGGCTTACTTTCTACGCAAAGCTCATAATGTCTTCATGATTAATATGTACAGAGACAATGTCAATGTATTTGATTTGAGTCTGTGTTTATTTTTGAAATACATTTAGGCCTAGTTCAAATATGAGAAATCTCTTCAAACTTGAGGGTCACGGAAAAAAAAAAACATAGATTTATCTACTTAATAAAGTCTTCCTGAATGTTAGAGGATATTTTGAAACCTAAATCTGCTTATAAATAAAAGTTCCATCTATGAGAAAGAATTGGAGATAAACAAAAAGAAAAATGTAGCTAAATATTCTGTCTAGTATTTGTTCTGTTGAAAGGTAATTGTCTCATTTTCTTCACCCTTCAAAATTCATTGAAAAATTTAAATATTTAAGGAAGTGTTTCCTAGAGTTCTTCTTTTCAGAATTTTAATGGATATTTTTGCTCTGTGTCTTTCTAATAAACTTTATAACCAACATGTTTTGCCGAAGGAAAACATAAAAATAAAAAAAAAAACCTAGAGTGTCCTCCACAATAAGGGCCTACTCGTTAAAGAAAAAGATCTTACCATAATCTTATCTCACGCGGCAGAAGGGAAATACTCAATTACAGCCCCCTCTGGGCTTCCTGTCTCATAAAGGGGAGGGAAAATATAACAGAGGAGACCAAAGCAAGGACACTAGAGGAAATTCAAGTATGTGACACTATAGCAAACATTAAATACAGCCTAACTCTTAGTCAGATAATATCCAAAATTCCTACGATACCAAATGCTGGTGAGGCTTTAGAGCAGTAGGAACTCTGATTCACCACTGGTGGGAGTGCAAAATGGTACAGCAACAGTGACAGTTTCTTACAAAGTTAAACATAGTCTTAATCATTCAATCTCACAATAATACTTCTACATATTTACTCACATGAGGAGCAAACTTATTTCCACACAAAAACCTGCACATGAATCTTAATAGCAGCTTTATAGATACTCGTGAAAATTGGAAGCAGCCAAGAAGTCCCTCGAGAGGTGAATGGTTAAACAAATTTTGGTACCTTCAGACAATAGAATATCATTCAGCAATTAAAATAAATCAGCTATCAAGGCACCAAAAGACGTGGAGGAACTTTGAATGTACATTGTTAAGTCAAAGAAGCTGATCTAAAAAGGCTACACATGCTGTTTGACTTCAACTATATGGCATTCTGGAAAAGACAAAACTACAGATACAGTAAAAGAATCACTGATTTTCAGTTCACAGGAGGGGAATCAGGATGAATAGATATTCTTTTGTGTCGGGGGTGGGGGGTGGCGTTGAAACTATTCTGTATGACACCATAATGGTGGATGCTTGACATTAAGCATTTGTCAACACCCACAGAAATGTACAATTCAAAAAATTGAAACCTAATGTAAACTATGGACTTCATTTAATACTAATGTTTCAACAACGGTTCTTCAATTATAACGGATATACCACATTGATGTAAGATGTTAATAAATAGGAGCAAGCAAACAGGGGATAAGAGATATATCAGACCTCTCTATACTATCTGCTCTTTTTTTTTTTTTCCGGTACGCGGGCTTCTCACTGTTGTGACCTCTCCCGTTGTGGAGCACAGGCTCCGGACGCGCAGGCTCAGTGGCCATGGCTCACGGGCCCAGCCGCGGAGCGGCATGTGGGATCTTCGCGGACCAGGGCAAGAACCCGTGTCTCTTGCATCGGCAGGAGGACTCTCAACCACTGCGTCACCAGGGAAGCCCCTACCTGCTCATTTTTGTAAACCTAAAACTGTTCTGAAAAATAAAGTCTACTACTAATAATAACAATAAAAACCACTCCGTCACACTGCCACAGTTTTTCACTATAAATATCGAAATCTTGTCATTTATAAAACAAATGTTAGGACCCCCTCAAATTAGATCTAAAAGAAGTAAGTGTGTCATACAGAAAGAAAAGACAAGAGAGTGAAAGACAAGAGAGATGGCTTGAAAGACAAGAGAGAAGGTTAAATTTGTTCATATTAGCCTTTGCTCATACCCTGACTTTTTAGATCAAAGAATATCTTGGTAAACAATGAAGGAAACATCACAGATCCTTATCATTAAATAATGATAATTTAAAAATTAAGTTAAGCTACACAATAGTGTTAAATAATACAGGCCAAATGAAATTTGTATTTTTAACAATTAAATGTTTTAACACATTTTATTCAACTCAAATAAATATAAAAAATAAAATGACCAACTACATAAGACCAAATAATATACAATCTAAAAATAAGCCCCTGGTTAAGCCTGCTCTACTTTGATTTTCTATCATGAAAAATTATCATTTTTCAAAAACCACCTAACTGTTCATTTTATTTTATTTTTTTGTTTGGGTTTTTTTTGTTTTATTTTTTGTTTGTTTTTTTGCCTTTTTTTATTGGAGTAAAATTGCTTTACAATGTTGTGTTACTTTCTGCTGTACAATGAAGTGAATCAGCTATATGTATACCTATATCCCCTCCCTCTTGGACCTCCCTCCCACCTCCACTCCCCCATCCCACCCATCTAGGTGGTCACAGAGCACCGAGCTGAGCTACCTGTGCTATACAGCAGGTTCCCACTAGCTATCTATTTTACACATGGTAGTGTATTTATGTCGTAGGGCTGGATATTAATGCCTTTTACAATTAACAACCACAGTTCTCTTAACTCTTTTTTTTTCTTGAACACATGAGCCACTTTCATTCAGTTAATATGCATTCAATGCCCAGCCTGCTAAATGCCATGCAGTGAGCTAATTACAGAATAGCACTCTGTTTTAAATGTATACACAGACTAATAAGGGAGTTGGACAAGTAAATTTTAATTATGGCACAATGAGGTAAATGCTAAATAGGATGTGGTGCAAGGTTTCAAAGGTCACTTGGAGGGATATTCAGTCTTGCAAGAGTCAGGAAAAGCCTCTCAAAGAAAGTGCAATCAAATTAGAGTCAAGAGACAAAGGAGAACTAATCAGGCTTTGAACTAACTGGGTTGGAGGTATTGATGGGGGTATAAGGTGGGAGCAAAGGAGAATATCCTCAGCGGAAGACAGAGTAGGTGCAGAGACATGAAAAGGAAAAAATGTGAAGGATTCATGCGTTCCAAAACCCTTGGACTTTTTTTGAATTGAAGTGTAGTTGAGGTAAATATTATATAAGTACAGGTGTACAATATAGTGAGTCACAATTTTAAGGGTTATACTCCATTTATAGTTATCATGAAATATTGGCAATATTCCTGGTGTTGTACAATATATCCTTGTAGCTTATTTTATACTTAACAATTTGTAACTCTTAAGCTTCTATGCCTATCTTTCCCCTCCCTCCTTCCCTCTCCCCACTGGTAACAGCTAGTTTGTTCTCTATATCTGTGAGTCTGCTTTTTTTTTGTTATATTCACTAGTTTGTTGTATTTCTTTAGATTCCACATATAAGTGATGTCATACAGGATTTGTCTTTCTGTCTGACTTACTTTACTTAGCATAATGCACTCCAAGTCCATTTTTCTCATTCTCTTATCTAAATTCCGATGGTGCCAATGGTGCCAATGGCTAACTTTACCTGGAAATTTCACACTACATCATTGAACATGTGACTGGGAGCAGAGAGAAGTGAGATTTTAAAAATAATAATCCAGGGGCTTCCCTGGTGGCGCAGTGGTTGAGAGTCCGCCTGCCGATGCAGGAGACACGGGTTCGTGCCCCGGTGCGGGAAGATCCCACATGCCGCGGAGCGGCTGGGCCCGTGAGCCATGGCCACTGAGCCTGCGCGTCCGGAGCTTGTGCTCTGCAACGGGAGAGGTCACAACAGTGAGAGGCCGGCGTACCGCAAAAAAAAAATAATAATAATAAATAAATAAAAATAAAATAATAATAATCCAAAGGTGAGTGCCGTTTACATTCTTTCCTTAGCTGTCACCTGTTTTTGATTTTCAGGGATGCTTAAGAGTTAAAGGCAAAGATATTTAAATAGAAGGTGTTTTCCAAGTGACTTAGGACACAAGCAAGTACTACAATGCCTTCTTTGACAGGTCTCCCTAAACTAATCTAGGTCTCCTGATCCAGGGTCCTCGATGCCCTCCTGTTTCTTCTCTGTTTCTTACTCCCCTAGTAAGTTTATTCTCTCAAAGATCAAGCCCGCCTATTTGATTATTCATCAGTGAATGAGTAAGGGATGCTGTCTTCCAAGCTCTCTTATACTCTGTTGCATCATGTTTACATTTTTCTCCCTCTTCTTTGCCTTCACTTCCTCTCCCTCCTTCTCCTCAACCCACAGATGGCTATTGGCAGATAGAAATTTGATAATGAACCAAGAATGAAAAATAACAGAAGAATTTCTACATCTCTGTATGAATAAACATGACTCTGTGTGGCTCACTGCATCTGCAGGTATGTTTCCATATTTGTATTACTCCGTTGCAACACAAACTCCAGAAAGCCTAGCCCTGCAGATTAATCTCCGCCTCCTTCTCTGGCATTCAGAATAAAAGCTCACCAGAAACATTCCAAATGCACAGTAGTTCTCATCTTTTTTTGCAGCTTGAAACCTGAGTGGAGATTTGAAGAAAACTGGATTGGATCACCAAGTTTCTTTCACAGGACCGTCTGGACAGGTTTTATCTCATTATTGCTGACATTAATATTTAGATTTTAGATATAGCAAATACAGAATGCAAATTATTTATTACAAAACTGTTTTAAAAAGGAAATATAGAGATAATGAAGTTTTTAATCAATACTTTAGTCACTTAATAATGTACAACATGTAAAGCTTTATTAAATCACTTATTTATCATTAAAAATAATATCTTGTATTTATATAATGCTTTGCTGTTTAAAGAGTTTTAACATAAAACTACAGTATCCTAATTGCCTTGTAAGTCCTGCATGTTGGACATGTTCTCTATTTTACTGATAAGAAAACGAAACAACAGAGTAGAAAAGTTAGAAGGGAGACTGAATTCTAGTCAGGTGTTTACTTCTGTGAAATATATCAGAAGTCTATTACCACTAGAGGCCTTGAAAATATTACTATCACTTTTAAGTGAGAGATATCAGATACACAAGAGCAGAAATCCAAGTCCTTGGTAAGTTGTTGACAGGTAGACCATTGTCAGGATAGTACTTATCTTATCTAGGAGACTTTAGTGGAACCTAGAGAGCCCGAAGAGATTTGATCTAACAATTAAATAATTGAATTTAATGAGGATTTTTTAGCATCTATTTTGTGACACAGTGCTGAGGTTCTGGATAGAATGATGTACAAGAGGATATTCTCTACTTTCAGCCACTTTGCTCAAATCCAAGTAAGTCGAAGAAGGTGAGGCTGAAGTGAGCTCTTTGCATCTACACTCACCCTGGTATTCAGCACTTATCACTGGGTTTGGTAACAACAGAGGAACTCAGACAGAGAGTACTTGTTGAATTAAAGGCAGATTGAGAGTGGAGGAGGGGAGGATGGAGAAACACAGAAAGAAAAAGAGGAAGGAAAGAAGAAATAAAAGAGAAAGAAGAAATATTTCTTCCTTCAACTGAATTTATGAATCACAGTTTTAATAATTTTTGTTGGTGTTTCTAGACACCAGTAACCTACATACTCAGTTAGGAAATGAAATTGACAGTTTCTAACTGAAATAGGTCTTTTGAGAAAGAAAAAAGCAGCTAGAGGTGAATCTATACATTGTGATGTGAGATAATTTACTAAAAGAAGTTAGGTAAACAAAGAAAGAGATTTTATTATATGCCACCTAGTTTAACTCAGATTCAAATTGACCATGAAGGGTCAGCCAGAAGTCAGTCAACTGTTTGATAATAAATCAGCTACTCCCGATTGACTATAAGCCAATTCTTACAAACTTGGCAGAACATCAAGAAAGTTGTTCACATGAATAAACAAATCAACAGACAGGGCAAGGGATGCCTTCCTCACACAGTTTTTTCTAGTGATTATATGAAAAATAGACTTCTATGCAAACCAGTAAGAAAGTTAAAGACAACTGGAAATACATGATGGGAAAACTGCAGATATCTTCAATTTATAAATAAATAATAAATTACTAGCTATACATCAGTTAGGACAAAACAACACTCCTGATGGGCAAAATTGATCAAAATGATTAAAAGAACCAATAAACTTAAGAAATATGAAAAATTATAAAATATCTATGAAATACAGATTTTAAATAATATATATTCAATTATGAAAGATTGCAACAATTAAATTTCCAATACTGATGATGCAGTGAGAAAATAGGCAATTTCATATACCGCGCAAATGTGCACACTCCTTTAGTGATTTGTTAAAGACAATTGCCAATTTCTTAAGTGTGTATACCTTTTACTTTGGCAATTCCATCATCACTGCAAAGATAAGTGTGAAAAGACATATGCTCGAAGAAATTTGTTGCAGTACCATTTATATTGGAAAAAAGGAACAACAGGGATTCCCAATAATAAAGAGTTGTATCATCTATGTTACATCCATACTATGGATTGCTATGTGTTATTTATAAGAATAAAAACAGAATTTATGTACCAGCAGCAAAATATGTTCACATCATACAGTTCAGTATAAAAATAGATTACAAATGAATGTAAAATAGAATACAAATTAAACTACATTCATAAGTGTATAGATTTTATATATACTTAAATATTTAGAAACATAAAAACAGCATTATTAGGAATGATCATGTCTTATGTGTAGAATAAAGAGAGCACTTTCATTTTCTCTATATCACTTAATGTTTTCAACGTGTCAAAAATAAGGATATTTATATGTGCATGTTTACATGGATGCATGAATGTGTGCGAATTTATCCTTCTTTGTGTAAAATGGATATGGTTCAATCCTCAAAGAGTCTCCTGCAGGACAAACTTAACCTAATCTATAATGATGTCTGCTTTTTCATAGAACCTTATGACATATGCATAACGTTTTAAAATAAAACTTTTCATGTCTGGCAAAAAGTGTCTAATAAATAACATCCATTTTCTTTCCTAGGGTGGTTGTAGAAAAAAAATAGGCACTTCTTACAGTGAGGCCAACTGGAAGGCTATTTTCATATTCAGTCAGTAGTTGTTGAGCTTCCTAACTAGGGCAGTGACCATGAAGATAGAAAAAAGAAGAAAATAATGGAGATGGAATCAATGGGTTTGAGTGCCTGGTGCTAGTGGGAGAGAGATGAGAGGTAACATCTGAAAGTTTTCATCTCCACTGTTTAGCCTGAAATGTAGTAGGGGAAACACTACCAGAAGGAGCTTTCAGTGTAAGTCAGTGGTCTAAATACTTGGTTTGATTTGTAGGTCACATCTTTCTAAAATTTTACCATCAGTTATTTCTTCCTTTGGGTTAATGCATTTGTTACAATATCTGCTAATTTCACTTCCTCTTTAGAGTGTACTTCTCATAGTTTGGGATGCTCTGTATTAAAGGAAACACATTAGGTGACTAAAAGAACTACTGCCTCCAAGAGGCTCCTGTTATGGTATGAACTTTCTGAAAAAGGCACTAAAAGCCACAGCAGTCACAAATGTATAGGGGTATAACAACTTATCTGGCAGTTTTTTGGGCAAGGGTGGATATTAGCTGTAATGCTAATATCAAAGAAGGACAACATTCGTTGAGATACTATATCACAAACTCAGAACGGGGTAAGTTTGGGGAGTAAACATGTAGTGAAAGAAGTTGAAAGCCAATAAAGGAAAGTGTGCTTAATTAAAAATTTTAAGGCTAACTCTGAACATGAAATGATTTAACATGGGATCAGGAGAGGAACTGTCAATGATAACCATGTTGTTTAACCTTATAATTGTCACACAAGTCACTCAATGGGAGTGTCGACTTCTTTACTGATCAAGTGAGAGAGAAAAGTATAAGTAATGCTAGGGGTCACACAGGAATCTTCTCTACCCTCAAGAATCCGTCTTAGACGTATCCATTACAGTGTCATTAATTTCATCTTCTTTTTAATACACTCAACAAGCATTTGATTTTTTTTTCATTAAATGAAACATATTCAGGAACTAAGGAAGCTCTGACTTTGATATTTGGCAATAGCTATCAAATGTGACCATCAATCTTTATTGTTACTTAATGTATACAGAATTAATCAAAGTGATTATTTGCCAAAGTATTGTTGTATTTTCTCAATCTCTTAGCTTTTTTATATGCCCCATCAATTTTGACAGAGAAATCGAAGGCTCTGTTGAATGTATCACCCATTTTGTACATAGTTTTGAAACATCTTACTTTATTGTGCTTTGTACTTATTCTTTCATATGTTAGACTTATTAATAGGATTAGAAACTCTTAAAACACCAAGGCTATGTTATATCCTTCTTTAATATGCATTTACCCCATATGCTCAACAGCTAAGAAATGCTAGACACCCAAGAGAAACTCAATGTACAGGGCTATTATTAATGTTAAAACATTTTAAAGTACATACAAAGTGGAAAGCATACCTTTTTTTCTTTCAGTGTACCACTCTATGATGAATTATTCCAAACCTGCCTATTTAGATTACTTTGGCAGAATCCATGGAATTCTACTGTATAAAGAATTTATCCAATATTGGCATGATGTGGAGGCATTTGAGGCAAGGCCAGATGACCTTGTCATTGTCACCTATCCCAAATCTGGTAAGTCTCTTTGTTAGGTCAAAGTTTTTCCCTTTTCACCTAGAAATGACAAACCCACCTTGACTGGTAAATATTGAGCCATTCACCCCTCCCACACTCATTCTCTATATTAAATAAGGACAGATATAGCAGTTTTGGTATAGACATACAAAAAGTGGCATACGATAGCTCTATTCTAAGACCACAATCTGTACCTATAATTTGAGCAGCACATTGACAAATGGGTATTGTTGGCCACTTTAGAAAATCACATAATATAGATGGATGAATATGGAACCATAACTAAAATTTAAAACTACCCACTGTGTTTACCTTATTTCATTATTGTCATTGTTGTATAGACAAAGTATAAGCAATTTTCACAGATTTTTTAAAACTTAACACTTTTTCAGCTAACAAGCTCCTCTTTATAAAGTCCATCTCTGAAACTCTATTTGCAAGCAACGTCTTTTTTCCTGAAATTAGCTTGTTAGTCATAACTCTGGAGTCTTACAATCCTAGATCTTTAGAAATTAGAAAGGTCCAGTACAGACTTCTTCTTTATCTTCTCTATCTCTATCTTCTCTAACTGTTCCAATTAACACAAGTATGTCAAACAGTAAATATGTCTTTGACTACTCTGACTGTAAAGAGCTCCTGCATTTCTCTTTCTTGTCTAGATCTATGTCAGCACAAAACCAGTCACATGAAGAGGACACCTGAGAGCTACTCCAGAGTCAATTTCTCTTACTTCTGCATCTCCCATATTCAGTCAATCAATGTGTTTTGCCCTTTTAGTCTCTTAGATATGCCTCACAGTCAGTCTCTTACAGGTCTCTTGTCACCTTTCTTATTGACCCCTCACTCCATTGTTTTATTTACTTTGGCTCCAGAGGAATTCTTCCAAAATATAACCATGATAATCTTGCTTTCTTGCTTAATGTATGCTAATGCCTTTGAAAAACTTTTAGAAAACAACTTGAACTCTAGTATGAACTACAAGGCTTTTTAGGCTCAGTGTCTGGTTGCTGCTGTAAGCTCATCTCCACACATCCCTTCAGGTAGCCTCTGATTTAGTCTTTATAATCTACATCCAATTTGTTTCCTTGCCTCTTTACTATTTGTAAGTATCTGGCCTTTGATTAAGAAAAACAAACAAACAGATTTTCTGTCTGGTAGACCACTTTCCTACCTTACAAAACTTGTGAATTTATGCCAATTGTTTGTTAAAGCTAAGCTCAATTATCATGGTATCTTGAAGGCATTTCTTGTGGAAACATCACGGCAGCAGCAGAAGCACACAAAGTTCCTCCTTTAAAGTCCTTTGAATCCCTGTGACCATCTGTATTACAACATCTTAAGGAAAAAGAAGTGTTGTAATTTTTGAACATTCTTTCTGACTTTTCAGAGGGCCTTTGAACATCACAGGACAAGGACCAGATTTATTCTTTTCTATATACTCTGTAGTAGGACTCAACCTGAGGCATAGAAGCTATCTAGAAAATTTGTGGATGAAAGCATGGTTACTTTTTAGATGTAAAAATTTAGTTCCAAGACTGTTATCAGATTGTACAATGTCACAATTCATCATCGACACATTCAGATTTCTACCACAGGTGTATCTTATTACAATGTTCTTTATTTATTGATGCTATGTTAAGATCCTATAAGATTAAATTTTAGAGGACATATTTCTTGAGTCCTGTGGTTATTCTGGCATCTTTCAAATACTATTGCATTGGTAACTTCCTACTTTATCCAACTATAAATCTATCACTCCCTGCATCATCAGCTATGCATCATCAGTGGGAGACTCAGATTTGTTTAATTTTTTCAGGCACAACATGGGTTAGTGAAATTGTATACATGATTTATACAGAGGGTGATGTGGAAAAGTGCAAAGAAGATGCCATTTTTAATCGAATTCCTTACCTGGAATGCAGAACCGAAAAGGTGATGAATGGTAATGCTTAAGTTAATTTTAAAAGCTATATACACATATTTTAAGTGTGGATGTAAATGGTGCAAGGAAAGAGACTATAAGCAAAAGTGGCAATTAGTATTATGTCTTCTACATAAGAAAGAATGTAAATTTAATTTTAAATCTTGACAGAGTTTATGGTATAGCATATGCCTGGAATAGAGAGAATAGGATAGCTCTGACATGCTTTCAGCAGAGCCTAGTAATATGTGAGCATTTATCTCTTTATGGGATGTATGCAACAGTACTTTAAATGACAGGAAGATATCCATAAAATTTTCAAGGATATATGCAAAAATATTTTTATCACAGATTCTTTTAATATTATGAAAAATTAGAAACAATATATATGTTAATCAACAAAAGAAGAGTTAAAAGTGATATGAAATCATTAAACATGTTACAATGACATATATTTCTTGACATTGAAGTGTTACTATAATATATCGACAAAAATGCAATTAGGGGACTTCCTTGTCTGTCCAGTGGTTAAGACTTCACCTTCCAATGCAGAGGGTGCGGGTTTGATCCCTGGTCAGGGAGCTAAGATCCTACATGCTTCACGGCCAAAAAAACCAAAACATAAAACAGAAGCAATATTATAACAAATTAAATAAAGACTTACAAAAATGGTCCACATGAAAAAAATCTTAAAAGAAAAGAAAAATGCGATCAGAAGATATTAAATATTTCATCTGTGTGTGTGGTATTTGTATGGCTGTGAGTCTGGGCGTATAGACATCTTTGTATGGAAGGATGCTTACCAAAACGTTAATAATGATTTTTTTCAAAGGTGAAATTTTATTTGATCTATTTTTTCTCTATAATTTTCTCTACCTAAACTTTTCTAACTTTTGTTTTTTTAAAAAATTAGGAGTAAAACAATTAAAACAGATGGCATCTCCTAGAATAGTGAAGTCTCATCTGCCACCTGAGCTTCTTCCAGCCTCATTTTGGGAAAAGAACTGTAAGGTAACCAGAGTAAAGTGTTCTTAGAACACCGAACTCAAAGAATTTTACAATGATAAAGCTATGTAACATCCTAACTGTGTCTTATACACACTTGTTTACTTATTCCTTCATTGAATCTATAGACATTTTTAAAATGTGGATCATAGTCAGTATAGTCAAAGAGTTTAGATTTCAGTTCTAACTCCAGAGGTAATTCTGAGAAAAACAAGTAAATTATCTAAGCTTCAGTTTCCTCATCTATAAAAGAGAGATAATAATTGCATTCCGCATAGAGTTGTTATAAGGATTAACTAAAATAATTCTTGTAAAGTGCTTAACATAGTACCTAGCATGTTATAAATAATATATGGTAGCTACTTTTGTATTTGCTGTTATTAGTAATTGCATTCAATATACTCTTTTTGAAAACTATTGTGCTTGGCATTGTGAGGCAGGCAAATGAACTAGACGAGGACAAACCAGACAAAAATAACATAATAATTATTTACTGAGTGCCTATCCTGAGCCTGCAATATGACAATTAATAAGATGCATGCAATCCTTGTCTTCATGGGCACATGGTCCACAGGGGGAAAGTGACAAATAAAGAAACAATACATAAGGTACTATAAGTCAAGTAAGAGAAGAATTCTAGCCCAGACATTGAGGGCAGAGAAGTTATCCAGGAGCAAGTAACATCTCAGTTGATATATGAAGGATGTATAGGAATTAGTCTATATAATCCCAGAGGCAACCCAAGGTGGGATGTGAAACCAGTTCAATTTAGCTGGAAAGCTGAGTGTCCATACTGGCTGGATGAGTGAAGGGAGATAAGCTGGGTTTGTTTATAACAGATATGGAAGCCAATTTAGAAAGTTTGGGTTCCACTTTGATGATAATGAGGAGTTACAGCCATATTAAGCTGCTGATTTATATGATCAATTTTGCTTTTTAGAAAGAATAATACATGGAATCCTAAAGTACAGGCAAAACATTGTCTTAAAACACTGAAGCCATTTCTCAAGACCTTACTAGCTTTATTAGGACACACTATGACCCATACTAAACATATAAGATATTAAAGTACTATGTGTAGTCATTATTGACAAAAAGGGGATCTATCTGAGTCATGAAACATTTCCATTTTGTACACTGACGTAACAGGGCATATATGACATTTTCTGGAGATCCATGGTGCAAAATTTTGAAGATTCCAATGGTTTTTGTTTGTTTGTTTTTATCATAGGCAATCTTAGAAAGATCACATACATGCTGCTGAAATCATTCCATACACAAGAGCTCTCTCTTTAATAAACATTATTCATGTATCTTTTGGGAAACATGTGATTACTATTTTTTCAAGAGATTTGGCCAAGTTACTTTTTTTCTTTTGAGAATGGGATGAAGCCTTGATGTTACCCCTTTATTTATTTATTTTTAAAAATTAAAAAAGTATATTTTTTATAAATTTATTTATCTTTGGCTGTGTTGGGTCTTCATTTCTGTGCGCAGGCTTTCTCTAGTTGCAGCGAGCGGGGACTACTTTTCATTGCAGTGCACAGGCTTCTCATTGCAGTGGATTCTCTTGTTGCAGAGCATGGGCTCTAGGCTCGCAGGCTTCAGTAGTTGTGGCATGTAGGCTCAGTAGCTATGGCACATGGGCTTAGTTGTTCCATGGCATGCGGGATCTTCCCAGACGAGGGCTTCAGCCCATGTCCCCTGCATTGGCAGGTGGATTCTTAACCACCGTGCCACCAGGGAATTCCCCCCCTTTACTTTTAAATGAAAATACATACTGTACCTTTATAATAGCCTCAGTCTTCACAAAACTGCTGATCATCTCAGAGATCATCAAAGACTAGGAGACAACTGGATGGATTCACATCCTGAGTACTTCCAGGGTGATTCACTGGTAGACAAGAAGAGAAGTGGATTGAGACTCTTAGTAAAAGTGTGTTTGGAGTGTTGGACTAGAAACTTTAAGTGATAAAAAAGAAGAAAGTAAAAAAAAAAAAAGGGAACAGGCTAATAGATAAAAGAAACAATTGAGGCCAATAAACTTGAGAACTTGGAGTTGTTGCAGAAGAGGTATATTCCTGATAAGAAAGAAAGAATAAAGAAACAGGACTGTCTTGGAAGAAAACATGGTGCTCAAGGACAAGCCTTCAGAAACTTTAGGGTACTGACAAGTTTCAAGATTTGGCTAAAAATATTGTTAGTTGAAGTAAAATAGAGGTAATGATCAATGACCACATGAACCTAGAGAATCAGATGGTTCATGCATACAGACACTAAAATTATACAGTGTGGTGAAAAGTTTTGGTATGGAGAGTAACACTATAAGGCAGGTGTTCAAATCTTCAGTTAAAACAAGGGAATGACCACAAGCTTAAAAATGTCACAGCTGGTTGAAGTATGAATTATTATAGGATCAGGGGGTTTTCAAGTGTAGGAATTTTAAGATAGATTATGATCCCAAGTGAATTTTGGGCAAACTAGAAACTTTGACTTGAGAGAAGTGAGTGGAAAGACCTAGATTTACCTCGAAGGCAGGAAGAGCATGTGCAGTGAAAAGTTAGGGAAGAGAATAGGATCTTCCAAAAAAGAGATAAGACAAACTGATGGAAGTTTAAGGAAAGAGGAATTGCTTTAACTTCCCACCTTCCCCCGCCCCACATCCTGGAGAATAAAAACTTTTATGGAGGACTTGGAGCAAAGGTTTAAATATGGATAGTATTTTTTAATTTAATTTAATTAATTTATTTATACAGCAGGTTCTTATTAGTTGTCTATTTTATACATATTAGTATATATAAGTCAATCCCAATCTCCCAATTCATCCCACCACCACCCGCACCCTGCTTATCCCTCTTGGTGTCTATATGTTTATTCTCTACATCTGTGTCTCTATTTCTGCCTTGCAAACCGGTTCATCTGTACCATTTTTCAAGATTCCACATATATGCGTTAATATAGGATATTTGTTTCTCTCTTTCTGACATACTTCACTCTGTATGACAGTCTATAGGTCCATCCATGTCTCTACAAATGACCCAATTTCGTTCCTTTTTATGGCTGAGTAATATTCCATTGTACCACATCTTTTTCCATTCATCTGTTGATGGGCATTTAGGTTGTTTCCATGACCTGTCTAATGCAAATAGTGCTGCAATGAACATTGGGGTGCATGTGTCTCTTTGAATTATGGTTTTCTCTGGGTATACGCCCAGTAGTGGGATTGCTGGGTCATATGGTAATTCTACTTTTAGTATTTTAAGGAACGTCCATGCTGCTCTCCATAGTGGCTGCATCAATTTATATTCCCACCAACGGTGCAAGAGGGTTCCCTTTTCTCCACACCCTCTCCAGCAATTATTGCTTGTAGATTTTCTGATGATGCCATTCTAACCAGTGTGAGGTAATACCTCACTGTAGTTTTGATTTACATTTATCTAATAATTAGTGATGTTGAGCAGCTTTTCATGTGCCTTTTGGCCATCTGTATGTCTTCTTTGGAGAAATGTCTATTTAGGCCTTCTGCCCATTTTTTGATTGGGTTTTTGTTTTTTTTAATATTGAGCTGAATGAGCTGTTTATATATATTGGAGATTAATCCTTTGTCCATTGATTCATTTGCAAATACTTTCTTCCATTCAGAGGATTGTCTTTTTGTCTTGTTTATAGTTTCCTTTGCTGCACAAAAGCTTTTAAGTTTCATTAGGTCCCATTTGTTTATTTTTGTTTTTATTTCCATTACTCTAGGAGATGGGTCAAAAAAGATCTTGCTGTGATTTATGTCAAAGAGTGTTCTTCCTATGTTTTCCTCTAAGAGTTTTATAGTGTCCAGGCTTACATTTAGGTCTTTAATCCATTTTGTTTTATTTATTTAGTTTATTTGTGTATGGTGTTAGGGAGTGCTCTAATTTCATTCTTTTACATGTAGCTGTCCAGTTTTCCCAGCACCACTTATTGAAGAGACTGTCTTTTCTCCATTGTATATCCTTGCTTCTTTTGTCATAGATTAGTTGACCATAGGTGCATGGGTTTATCTCTGTGCTTTCTATCCTGTTCCACTGATCTATATTTCTGTTTTTGTGCCAGTACCATATTGTCTTGATTAGTGTAGCTTTGTAGTATAGTCTGAACTCAGGGATCTGCTTCCTCCGGCTCTGTTTTTTTTCCCTCAAGACTACTTTTGCTATATGGGGTCCTTTGTGTCTCCATACAAATTTTAAGATTTTTTGTTCTAGTTCTGTAAAAAATGCCATTGGTAATTTGATAGGAATTGCATTGAATCTGTAGATTGCTTTGGGTAGTATAGCTATTTTCACAATATTGATTCTTCCAATCCAAGAACATACTATATCTCTCCATCTGTTTGTGTCATCTTTGATTTCTTTCATCAGTTTCTTATAGTTTTCTGAGCACAGATCTTTTGCCTCCTTAAGTAGGTGTATTCCTAGGTATTTTATTCTTTTTGTTGCAATGGTGAATGATATTATTTTCTTGATTTCTCTTTCTGATCTTTCATTGTTAGTGTGTAGGAATGCAAGAGATTTCTGTGCATTAATTTTTTTTTTTTTTTTTTTTTTGGTATGCGGGCCTCTCACTGCTGTGGCCTCTCCCGTTGCAGAGCACAGGCTCCAGAGGCGCAGGCTCAGCTTCCATGGCTCATGGGCCTTACCGCTCCATGGCATGTGGGGTCTTCCCGGACCGGAGCATGAACCTGTGTCCCCTGCATCGGCAGGCGGACTCTCAACCACTGCACCACCAGTGAAGCCCTGTGCATTAATTTTGTATCCTGCTACTTTACCAAATTAATTGATTAGCTCTAGTAGTTTTCTGGTGGCATCTTTAGGATTCTAAATGTATAATATCATGTCATCTGCAAACAGTGACAATTTTACTTCTTCTATTCCAATTTGTATTCCTTTTATTTCTTTTCCTTCTCTGATTGCCATGGCTAGGACTTCCAAAACTATGTTGAATAATGGTGGCAAGAGTGGATATCCTTGTCTTGTTCCTGATCTTAGAGGAAATGCTTTCAGTTTTTCACCATTGTGTATGATGTTTGCTATGTGTTTGCCATATATGGCCTTTGTTTTGTTGAGGTAGGTTCCCTCTATGCCCATTTTCTGGAGAGTTTTTTTTTTTATCATAAATTGGTGTTGAATTTTTTCAAAAGCTTTGTCTGCATCTATTGATATGATCATATGGTTTTTATTCTCCAGCTTGTTAATATGATGTATCACATTGATTGATTTGTGTATATTGAAGTATCCTTGCCTCCCTGGGATAAATCCCACTTGATCGTGGTATATGATCCTTTTAATGTATTGTTGGATTCTGTTTGCTAGTATATTGTTGAGGATTTTTGCCTCTATATTCATCAGTGTTATTGGTCTGTAATTTTCTTTTTTTTGTAATATCTTTGTCTGGTTTTGGTATCAGCGTGATGGTGGCCTCATAGAATGAGCTTGGGAATGTCCCTTCCTCTGAAATTTGTTGGAAGACTTTGAGAAGGATGGGTATTAGCTGTTCTCTAAATCTTTGATAGAATTCACCCATGAAGCCATCTGGTCCTGGACTTTTGTTTGTTGGAAGATTTAAAATCACATTTTCAATTTCATTACTTGTGCCTGTTCTGTTCATATTTTCTATTTCTTCCTGGTTCAGTCTTGGAAGGCTATAGTTTTCTAAGAATTTGTCCATTTCTTCCAGGTTGTCCATTTTATTGGCATAGAGTTCCTTGCAGTAGTCTCATGATGCTTTGTATTTCTGTGGTGTCCATTGTAACTTCTCCTTTTTCATTTCTAATTTTATTGATTTGAGTCCTCTCCCTCTTTTCTTTGATGAGTCTGGCTAAAGTTTTATCAATCTTGTTTATGTTCTCAAAGAACCACGTTTTAGTTTTATTGATTTTTGCTATTGTTTTCTTTGTTTCTATTTCATTTATTTTTGCTTTGATTTTTATGATTTCTTTCCTTCTACTAACTTTGGGTTTTGTTTGTTTTCTTTCTCTAGTTACTTTAGGTGTAAGGTTACATTGTGTTTTGAGATTTTTCTTGTTTCTTGATGTAGGAATGTATTGCTATAAACTTCCTTCTTAGAACTGCTTTTGCTGCATCCCATACATTTTGGATTGTCGTGTTTCCATTGTCATTTGTCTCTAGGTATTTTTTGATTTCTTCTTTGATTACTTCAGTGATCTCTTGGTTATTTAGTAACGTATTGCTTAGCTTCCACGTGTTTGTGTTTTTTATGTTTTTTTCCATGTAATTGATTCCTAATCTCATTGCACTGTGGTTGGAAAAGATGCTTGATGTGATTTCAATTTTCTTAAATTTATCAAGGCTTGATTTGTGACCCAAGATGTTATCTATCCTGGAGAATGTTCCATGTGCACTTGAGAAGAAAGTGTAATCAGCTGTTTTTGAATGGAATGTCCTATAAATATCAATTTAATCTATCTGGTCTATTGTGTCATTTAAAGCTTGTGTTTCCTTATTAATTTTCTGTCTGGATGATCTGTCCATGGGTGAAAGTGAGGCGTTAAAGTCCCCCACTATTGTTGTGTTACTGTCAATTTCCTCTTTTATAGCTGTTAGCATTTGCCTTTTGTATTGAGGTGCTCCTTTGTTTGGGTGCATAAATATTTTCAATTGTTATATCTTCTTCTTGGATCGACAACTTGATCATTATGTAGTGTCCTTTCTTGTCTCTTGTAACATTCTTTATTTTAGAGTCCATTTTATCTGATATGAGTATTGCTACTCCAGCTCTCTTTTGATTTCCATTTGCATGGAATATCTTTTTCCATTCCCTCACTTTCAGTCTGTATGTGTCCCTAGATATGAATTGGGTCTCTTGTAGAAAGCATATAGATGGGTCTTGTTTTTGCATCCATTTAGTGAGCCTGTGTCTTTTGGTTGGAGCACTTAATCCATTCATATTTACGGTAATTATCAATATGTATGTTCCTATTACCATTTTCTTAATTGTTTTGGGTTTGTTTTGTAGGTCCTTTTATTCTCTTGTGTTTTCCACTTAGAGAAGTTCCTTTAGCATTTGTTGTAGAGTTGTTTTGGTGGTGCTTAATTCTCTTAGTTTTTGCTTGTCTGTAAAGCTTTTGATTTCTCCATCAAATTTTAATGAGATGCTTGCCAGGTAGAGTAATCTTGGTTGTAGGTTCTTCTGTTTCATCACTTTAAGTATATCATGTCACTCCCTTCTGATTTGTAGCGTTTCTGATAAGAAATCAGCTGTTAACCTTATTGTAGTTCCCTTGTATGTTATTTGTCATTTTTCCCCTAATGTTTTTATAATTTTTCTTTGTCTTTAATTTTTGTTGATTTGATTACTATGTGTCTCTGCATGTTTCTCCATGGGTTTATCTTGCCTGGGACTCTCTGCACTTACTGGACTTGGGTGGCTATTTCTTTTCCCATGTTAGGGAAGTTTTCGACTATAACCTCTTCAAGAATTTTCTTGGATCGTTTCTCTCACTCTTCTCCTTCTGAGACCCCTATAATTCGAATGTTGGTGCATTTAATGTTGTCCCAGAGGTCTCTTAGGCTGTCTTCATTTATTTTCATTCTTTTTTCTTTATTCTGTTCCGCAGCAGTGAATTCCACCATTCTGTCTTCCAGGTCACTTATCCGTTCTTCTGCCTCAGTTATTTTGTTATTGATTCCTTCTAGTGTATTTTTCATTTCAGTTATTGTATTGTTCTTGTCTGTTTGTTTGTTCTTTAATTCTTCTAGGTGTTTGTTCTTTAATTCTTCTAGGTCTTGGTTAAACATTTCTTGTATATTCTCAATATTTGCCTCCATTCTTTTTCCATGGTCCTGGCTCATCTTCACTATCATTATTCTGAATTCTTTTTCTGGAAAGTTGCCTATTTCCACTTCATTTAGTTGTTTATCTGGGGTTTTATCTTGTTCTTTAATCTGGTACATAGTCCTCTGCCTTTTCATTTTGTCTGTGTTTCTGTGAATGTAGTTTTCTTTCCACAGGCTCAGGATTGCTGTTTTTCTTGCTTTTGCTGTCTGCCCTCTGGTAGATGAGGCTATCTAAGAGGGTTGTGCAAGCTTCCTGATGGGAGGGACTGGTGGTAGGTAGAGCCGGGTGTTGCTCTGGTGGGCAGAGCTCAGTAAAACTTTAATCCATTTGTCTGCTGATCGGTGGGGCTGGGTTGCCTCCCTGTTGGTTGTGAGGCCTGAGGTGACCCAGGACTGAAGCCTACAGGTCCTTTGGTGGGGCTAATGGTGTACTTCAGGAAGGCTCATGCCAAGGAGTACTTCTGTTGCCAGTGTCCTTGTACCTACAGTGAGCCACAGATGCCCCCCACCTCTGCAGGAGACCCTCCAACACTAGCAGGTAGGTCTGGTTCAGTCTCCTGTGGGGTCAGTGCTCCTTCCCCCTGAGTCTTGATGTGCACACTATTTTGTGTGTGCCCTTCAAGAGTGGAGTCTTTGTTTCCCCCAGTTCTGTTTAAGTCTTGCAATCAAATCCCACTAGCCTTCAAAGTCTGATTCTCTGGGAATTCCTCCTCCTTTTGCCAGACCCCCAGGTTGGGAAGCCTGACGTGGGGCTCAGGACCTTCACTCCAGTGGGTGGACTTCTATGGTATAATTTTTCTCCAGTTTGTGAGTCACCCACCCCCCATTTATGTGATTTGATCTTATTATGATTGCTCCCCTCCAACCATCACATTTCAGCTTCTTTGTCTTTTGAGGTGGGGTATCTTTCTTTGTCTTTCTGTCTTCCTGTCAATGATTGTGCAGCAGTTAGTTGTGATTCTGGTGCTCTTGGAAGAGAGAGTAAGAACACATCTTTGTATTCCTCCATCTTAAACCAATCCATGGATAGTATTTTGAGATGCAGAGAATATTCAAGACAGAGGGAAAAGCATGAATAAAAAAAGGGATGAAAATTATGAAGTAAAGTGTTGGAAATAGTGGCAAAGAGTTCCATTCAGCTAATAGGCAAAAAGGACTAGGGAGAGTTTTAAGTAAGGTTGGAAAAGTTCAATATGGCTAATGATAGCTTTGATGAGAAAAGAAAGTTCGCTTTATTTACTGTAGCATTTGGAGCGTTTTATAGTGGGACCTTAAAAATGAAAACCATACTTCTTAGAGTAAACAAAAAGATTTCTTTAAAATTGTTTGAAAATGTATTAACTTTAGTAAGACAGGTTATGAGCCTAATCATATCCAGGAAAGAGTGGAGAGTCAAGAGCAGCCATTCCCAATGACATTTCTCAGGTGCCTGAAGGAGGAAGTGGAAGACCAGAGAGATGAAGTTTACTTTTGCAGCTCTTTTCTGGCAGCACTGAGTGTCTGACCTAGAAAAGACTGTAACGATCTGATGTAACTCATTTGTTTAGTAGATAGAAAATGTAGGTCCAAAATGATTGGTGCTTTGCACAAGATGGTAGAAATTAGTGCCAAAACCAGCGTCTAAAACCAAGGCTTCCTGTCTGTTCATTTATTGATGTTTCCTTGCTATATAAAATGGAAACTAAACAAGGTGTGAGTGAAGATTATATTTTTTCACTGACAGCAACATGCACTTAAAAAGAACCTCATAAACATGATTTTTTCTTCAAGATTGCAAGCAAGAAAATAACAGGACTTTTTTTTTTTTTATTGCTATAAGGAATAGTGGTGTAGCATAAAGGCCAGAAGACTTTTTACTCTCATTGGGTACATTTATTCTCAACCATGTATTCCGACTAAGCTTCAGTTTAGTTTCTGTACTTATAAATTGGGGATAATAATCTGCCTCATCCATTTTATATCAATGGAATTTGAGACACTCAAATGAAATATGTGAAATAAAAATGAATATGGCACAAAAATGAAAAGTGAGAGCTAACATTGAACAACAATGCAAAAGATGCTGTCACTTTAGATTATTTAAGGAGTTTTCTTCTTTATAATTTTATATATTTTATATATTTCTACAATAAATATGTGTTATGTTTATAGTTGAAAACATAAACATTTCCTTTTTAAATCTTGGTGAGACTATATTTGAAAAATATTAGCTGATTTAATATCTAATTTCATCTTCTTAGATCATCTATGTTTGCCGGAATGCCAAGGATGTGGTTGTTTCTTATTACTATTTCTTTTTAATGGTGACTGCTAATCCAGATCCTGGTTCTTTTCAAGATTTTGTGGAAAAATTCATGGATGGAGAAGGTATGAACAGTTTCTTTTTCTGAATTCTTTCAAGGTAAATGATACAAGACAAATGGCATCTCTGGGCAAAAATTTTTGTTGTCCGTTCTGGTCTGTTATCCTTCCTAGTCCTTAATTAAAACACAGAAATTCTAGAAGGCCTTGAACTTTAGAACAAGCATAGAGTTTCCAGATGCGGATGGAAAATTGCAGAACCTGGATACTCTAGTTTGGTGCCTACAAATAAGTATACAGATGTATGTGTGTCCAATTCTCTCTCATCTCTTTTTATTACAGAAGCACTTCACAGTGTGTTATTTCAACTTCATTGAACAAGAGGGGAAAAAGACAGAGGAGAGAAAATGTTCATTTGTTTCTAAGAAAAATTTCAGATACTACATGGGGCCAGAATTCACAAAGAAGTCTGAATATCTACAAAGTTCTTACTCATTCTAACTACTGTGCAGTCTGAATAATTCAACTAGATTTCTCAGAACAGTGTAAGAGTTACCTGAGCAGAAATTCTGGGAAATTTTGTCTTTTTATTTAACTCCCAACTAAAGCAACTTGAGTATTCAAATTTGAGAAATAAAGCGTTCAGGAGAATCTAGTATTAACTAAAGAAGACCATTCTAATCCTGTAGTAATAATTGTAAGGAAAAAAGATAATAACACCATTTTTATATCCACAAAATTTAATATTGACTCAATGAAAATGTGGTATATGTGCATTACGCTTATCTCTACATTTGGAAAATTTTATGCTAAAGCATCATGAATAAAATACATGCCTCAAGATTATCAAACAGGTGTTATAAGGCAGAGAAAGATAATGTACCTCTGCAAAATGAACGAATAAGATCACTATAAAAATCATTATATGACTTTTTCTGTAAAGAAATAAATGTAACAAAACAGAAACAGACCTACCCACATATACAGAAAACAAACTAGTGTTTACCACAGGGGAGGGGGATAGGGAGGGGCAAAATAGATGAAGGGGATTATGAGGTACAAGCTGCTAGTTATAAAATAAATAAGTCACAGGGAAGTAATGGGCAACATAGGGAATATAGTCAATATTTTATTATAACTTTACGGTGTATAATCTATTAAAATATTGAATCACTATGTTGTACAACCACTATAATATTGTAAGCCAACTATACTAAATAAATAAATAAATAAATAAATAAATTGTCGGTAGAGTCAAAGAACAGAAGAGGTATGTAACGATTTAATGCAAAGCAGAGTACTTTGACTCACACATCATTATATTATCATGTCAGCTTTTTACTGGGTAAAATACTTGGATATATGTGAGAAAAGATGAGGGAAGAGAAAGGAAGAAACCGTATATGGTCATACCACATCATCTCCAAAATCTTCTAATTTTTTAGAGTGAGAATGATACTAAGCGTCCCTAAGAGGGCACCTCTTACCATTTAAACTGTGAGTGGTGTAACAAAAATTATATAGCTGCTAGCTTCAGTTACCAAAGCTAGTTTTTTGTTTGTTTGTTTGTTTTTGCAGTACGCAGGCCTCTCACTGTTGTGGCCTCTCCCGTTGCGGAGCACAGGCTCCGGACGCGCAGGCTCAGCAGCCATGGCTCACGGGCCCAGCCGCTCCGCGGCATGTGGGATCTTCCCGGATCGGGACACGAACTCGTGTCCCCTGCATCGGCAGGCGGACTCGCAACCATTGCGCCACCAGGGAAGCCCCAAAGCTAGTTTTTAAATGGTACATATGAGACCTGGACTGAATTCTGATCATAATAATGTTGATAATTCCACTACTCAACTCATTTCACTAACAACCTGATTTCACACACACACACACACACACACACACACACACACACACCCCATTTTCAAAAATGCTTTCATAAGCTCTGAATCAAATGGATGGAGTCTTCCTTCACTTTTCCTCTGAGTCATAAACCATGTCATAATAATGAAAGTTGGGAATATGTTTCTGTATATAGTTTATTCAACATACTGTGCTGCTTTTGCTGCAGAGAAATTTGCTTCAGATGTGCAGCTGATCTCTAGTTTTCATTCCATGATCATTTATTTATATTTCTTTGTCTGAAGACTCATTTTCAAGCTATATAAAGATGATGCTATGTCCTCACATTATTTTTCTCTCTAATTTTAGTTCCTTATGGTTCCTGGTATGAACACACAAAATCTTGGTGGGAAAAGAGAGAGAATCCACAAGTGCTATTTCTTTTCTATGAAGACATGAAGGAGGTGAGAAACTCAAAACATATGGCAACTTAGTAATTCTCAAAATGTTAGAATTTGACACCATGGTAAATACAAAATTCTGCCTTTAAACAAATGATGCAGCCAACTCCAAAAGTTAAAATAATCCAGATACTTTAGCACAGATTTGAAGCTAGTAAATAAAAACCTTCTGTAAGTGAATACATATAAACCCAAGTCTCAAAAATTTACCAAAGATAAAAGAAGGAATTTGAGTTCATAAAACAAAACAACAACAACATGCACACACATATGCACACAAGGAATCACAATGGGCAAGAAGAGTTAACTGGTCTCCAAATCCATAGAGGTAGGAATTATCAGACAAGGACCATAAAATAACTATGCTGAACATATTTAAAGAAACAAAAGAAGAAATTAAAAATTTTACAAAGAAACAAGAGATTACTAAAATTGATAAAGCAGATTTTGAAAACCCCCCAGCAAAATAGAATTTCTAAAATAAATTTTAAAAACTAAAATTAGAAAATTAAAACATAGTTTAAATAACAGATAAGACATGGCTAAATAGTGAATTATTAATGTAGAAGATGATGCTGAGGAAAGTCCACAGGATGTACCACAGTGAGATAAACAGAATACTTCAGAAGAGGTAATGAATATATAAGATAGATTAACAAGGTCTCACATATATCAACTCAAACTTCCAGAAGAAGAGAGTAAAGAGAATGCTGGAACAACAATATGAAAAAAGAGTGAGGACATCACAATTTCTTCATAATCTGTTTTTTTAATAATCAGGGTAATTCAAAATAAAAATTACTAGGATGCCTTTTCACATCCACCAGATTGACAGCAATTAAAAAGTCTGACAATAATAAATACCAGTCAGGATGTATGTTAGTGAGAAGTAACACATTTCTGTTAAGAGTATAAAAATATACAAACACTATGGAAACAACGTGTTACCTAGGGAGGGCAAACATGCACATAATTTAAGACTCAGGAATTCCACTAGTAGATATATGCTCTTGAGAAACACTGACTTGTGTGTAGTAGTTTATATATACAGCAACCTTCATAGCAGCATTCCCCATGACCATAAAAATTGGAAACAACCCAAATATACATATATTCAGGAATCAATACACGATATATACTATTATTCTACAATTAAATATTATATTGCAATGAAAAGGAATACATTTCAAATGTGCACATCAATTGGGTAAAACCAAACCATATGTTGTCTAGGGTTACATACATGAGCCTCAAATCTACAGAGTAAAGCACAGGATTGATTAGGTCAATTTCAGGATAGCAAGTTTGTTGTTGTTTGTGGAAATTGGAATGGAGAATGAAAAGAATGAAGTTGGAAACTTGCAAATGGAAAAACTCAACCAATTATGAATGTCTTATTGCATACATTCGGTAGTAGGTAAGGGTGCTATATTGATTTTTATTCTTTAAAGCACATATGTGCACATATCAAATAATTTTAAAATGAAAGACAAATTACTGGGTCTTTTTATTAAAGGGTAAGAAATATCTTCTTTATTTATTTATTTATTTATTCTTTATTAGTACCAAGAAAGCAATTGATATCCATGTCTTATCCACATCTTTGCACAATTATTAAGATTCATGTGGCAGTAATTCTAGAGTTGTTTTGATGAGGACAAATTTAAAATAAAATCATAAGTATTATTTTAGAAACTGAATTATTACTTCTTGATAGAATTTAACACAGAACAAATTGGAATGAGAAGCAGCCATGATCTATAGTTTATTTTATTACTTAAATTTGTGTTCTGTAACGAGAATATTGAAGACAGTAAATTTAAAAGGCACACGAAAAAAATGTATTAGTTAATCCAACCATTTCACCCTTCCAAATTGTTCATGTCCATTTACTCCCTATTTTGGTCAAAAATGGCCGTGTTTATGTTTCTTCTCTATTTGAGTGAATGAGGAACAGAAGAATAAATGTTTTCTCTTGTTTCTACAACATATCAAGTAGAAAGAGAAAAAGACAGTAACATTGTTATGTAGAGATACTACCTTTTTTTGTGGAAAACAAGTAAATAAAAAACGTGAGAATACGTATATGGTACAATGGATTTATATAGGGATTTATGGGAGCAAAAATAGAGTTATCTAACTCAAATTGGAATAGTCGAGGAAATTATCCCAAAGAAGGTGATACTTAAGCTGAAGTTTGACAGGCAAGCTGTAATTTGTAGAACAGAGAATTAGAGAACAGCATTCTGTGTAAAGGGAAATATACACCAGAATAAGCATTATAGTTGGTTTTGAGAATCGTTGCATTGAATGATTAAGCCGAATAATAGGGTATGCTATAGAAGTGACTAGAGATGGGGATGTTTGTAGCTATGGTTCATGAAAATCTGATATTGTTCCATGTTGAGTATTTGACTTTTTACACCCTTTCTTAATCTTTCTGGTTCCTTTGCTTCTCACTAGTTACATCAATAAATTAAAAGAAAATTGAAAGCTGTCTGCATATTTTCAACCTCAAACTTGATCTGTCAAAGGGGACTGTAGTCTTTAAGAGTGTATATTATATTCATAGATAGTATTTATTGAGCATGTATTATGCATAAATGACTAAAATAAATATTTTATAAACAGCATCTCATTTAGTGTTCTAAAAATCTTTGAAGTTTCTTTTATGTTCATTTTATGAATGAGGAAAATTATGCTTAGAGAAGTTAAAAAATACCACTTCCCCAAGAAATGTTTTTGCTCACTAGAATCCTAATTCCAATATCAGTGGGGGGAAGAGGAGGGAAGAAAAGTTTTCTTTCTGTGTCCTTTTTTATCCACAAAGTAATGTATTCAATTTTAGTAACTGAGTCTTCAAAATATTTTTTTCTTCTTAGAATATCAGAAAAGAGGTGATGAAATTGATAGAATTTCTGGGAAGGAAGGCATCAGACGAGCTTGTGGACAAGATTATAAAACACACTTCATTCCAGGAGATGAAGAACAATCCATCTACCAATTACACAATGCTACCGGATGAAGTCATGAACCAAAAAGTATCTCCCTTCATGAGAAAGGGTGAGATAGTCATGTTATTTGCCTCCATTGCTGTAGGAAATCATAAGTTGAAATAGTTATAGGCAAACATCTATTAAGGTCTATTCATGCCTGTGGACCCTGCTTGTTTTCTTCAGAGATGTTTCACATTTGAGTGACCAGTTCTGCAGAAGCATAAAATATTAGTACTACTATTAATAAATTACTATTACTTGTTGATTACTTTGTATATGCAGCAAATTATATTAAGAATGACCAGCAGCCACCCAGCCTCAGTACTAGCACTAATACCACACTCTACTAGCTATTACTTATTAAGTCTTTGTGCCTTGGTGCTGCATCACATACATCATATAAATTGTAAATTCTAATTTTTTTTAAATTCTAATGCAAGAGTTAAGAGAAAATTCTATTATAATCTAATTTTGAGATGAAGAAACAAGCTTAGAACAATTAGTCAGCTTTTCCTTAACCAAGTGGAAGGCATTTTTCAAGACTAAATGGCAAACTTCCAAACTTATCAAATTGTATACTTTAAATATGTACAGTTCTCTGTATATAAATTATACCTCAATAAAGTTGTTTTAAAAAAGACTAAGTTTCAAAACACTTAGTGGTAAATACAGCTTGGCTTAGCAAAAATATCAAAATACAATGAAGTGACATCTATTGGGAGGAGGCATGGTGGTCTTGATGAGATATAGTCAGTTTATAAATCCAAAGGCATGTAGGATATGCAGAGTATTGGGACATCCAGTCTTACTGATATGTGAAGCAGAAACAGAACAGAGAAAATCTTGCTCTTGGAACCAAATTGTCATTGAGAGGGTCAGGGATTTTTTAAACAATTGGAATAACAAACCTGCCACTGGGTGAAAATAGGGCACACATGAAAGAGAGTTAACATGCAGAGTATATTTAAATTATTGAATCCTCAGATTATCTCAGTTTCTTTTCCCATAATGTCCTCATATATTTTTAAGATAAAACAACAAACTTAAAATAATGGCCATGTTTGTAAAGGGCTTTGTACTGTTATACCTTCAGACCCCACATGATTCTCAAGACACATTTTCTATCTTCTGCTTTTTGGGTCTTGTCATTGGGAAAGTTTAGATCTCCTTGAGCTAACGGGGCAATTGAACAATTGATTAATTTAAAATACAAGGTGACTTCCTACTGTCAGGGGAGGGTTGGATGTGATGAAAAGCAAAAAGAAGAGCCTGCTAGGCTATTGTAACACACAGGTGGGAAACGCTGAGGAGCTTCTCTGTAGCTGGCAGCAGAAATGGAGAGAAGGCAATGGCTATGAAGAAAGTCTGAATATAAATAAAGAAATAGATATTGTGGTTGAAGGATAACTGTTAAGTTTATGCAGTGGATACCTGCTGTTGCCATTAACCAGGTTATGGAAAAGGTCACCAATAAAATACAATTTTGTAGGGAAGGAAATGAATTTATTTTTAAACTGGGTGAATTTGAGATGCTCGTATGGAATGAAAGTGGTCATATCAGGTAGGCACTTGGATATGAAGACGTAAGTCTGCATTTTAATATTATCAGCATGAAGATGATATTTAATATCTTGGGAGTAGGTAAAACATGGATCTCAGGAGCCCCAGCATTTCAGAGGAAATTGGAGAAGAAAAATTAAGTGAAGTATTGATAGCATAACGGGGAAGGTCAGAGAAATAAATTTGCTGTTTGTTTTGTTTTGTTTTAACAATCAGGACAAATCCTTGCTTGTACTCTCAAATATATAGTATTTATGGTATATATTTTATTTCTATAATTAAGGATTACAAGAATAAAATTTGATTAGTGTTAATGAAAGTGATGAATATTAGAAAATTTCATTATTCTGGCTGGAAGACATAATATTTACTGTTTTTTTTCTCTTTTGTTACAGGGATTGCAGGAGACTGGAAGAATTACTTTACAGTAGCCCTAAATGAGAAATTTGACATGCACTATGAGCAGCAAATGAAGGGGTCTACACTGAAGTTACGAACCGAGATCTAGGAAGGGTTTTCTTGACACATCTGAGATTAAAGTGTTCTTCTCATCATTCCTTACCTCTTTTATTTTAGACTGGTAGAGAGCGAGTCATGTGAAAGATCATGATCAGGTTCACATGATTATTGAGATCTTCATATAAAAAAGCAAGAAAGATGTTTTTCCCTGCTGTTATCTTTAAAATAAGAAAGATTTTTTTCCCTGCTGTTATCTTTAAAATGTTTTTCCTTTTCTTTCTTTATTACAAATTATTACACAAATCTATAACCTATGAGAATGATGTAGGAACACACAAATTTTTGAAGTTGTTAAAGCCTCATCAAAAATAACCAAACATTCCAAATTCTTTAACTTTGTTGTTACTTTTTTCCATTCGTTAGTACATTTAGTATATATATATATATATATATATATATATACATTTATATACATATATGCATAAATATATATATTTACATGGAATTTGAAAACCTTGACAGAAAGAACTAAAGAATAAATAAATATGAGGGTATAAATAGATCTGTTATTTCCTTCCTGATATTTTCTTTCACTTTCTGCAAAATGGCTTAATTTGGAATTTACCTTAGTTTAATGTAAATTTGGGGCATAACAGAACTGATTTCCAGACCTTTATAAATAATCCCAACGAGTGTTATTTATGCTTGAATGTCTTTAGCTAATTTGATATAGTTATGCTTTAGTATTATTTCTGTCATATACACAAGATAATAAAATTAAGCTCTGTAAAGTTTTAAAGAACGTGATATATGCCAGTAAAATAAAATACAAACAAAAGTAAAAGAAGAATTATTATTTTTTATTTAAACAATGTTGTTTTGGCTTATGTCTCCTATTTTTCTCTATTCTCTTGATCATTTTTTTCTATAGCATGTTTCTTTTAACAGTCAGTGCTTCCTTTCTCTAAATCAGAAGACACACAAGATCTTAAAAAATTCACTATGGGTCTTTAGTAGAATAGAATGTCATTACTTCCTAAACTCAAAGATCAAATCTAGGGAGAAAGTGATATATGTTTTCTTATTCTTTGGGGGAAAGGCTAGGAACTTCTCAGCCCCCTATTTAATAATTATGATTTTCAGAATAAAAGCTATTTTTTAGTGTAATATTTCTATGCATTATACAAAAATTGAAGAGTCTTGAAAACTTTTAAGATTTTGTTTGGGTTGAGGTGGTAATTAGAATCTCAGTCTCTGGAGGGAACAACTGTTACATACATACACACATGAATATACCTATACACATATTCAGACTCATTCATTATCATTATTCTTTCTCTGAACCATCTGAGATAAAGACATAATCACCCTTAAATATGCCAGTGTCTATTTCCCCCAAATAAAGCACTTTCCTGTATAATCACAACTATCCAAATCAGGAAATCAATATTGACACAGTACTACCGTCCAATCCATATATTGCAATCACATCCATCCCAACTGCTTCATCAAAGGCTTTTTGTTTTTTCCTTCTGGTCCCGGATCCAATTTGAGATAACATGTTGCATTTTATTATCATAATTCAGATTTCCTTCAGTCTCAACAGCTGCTCAGTATTTTCTGTGTTTCATGACCTTTGCAGTTTTAGAATATAGACTTTTAATTTTGCACAATATCTTCCAATCTTGCCCATCTCAACTCTCAGGACATACAGAAAAATTGTGGCTCTCTCAGCACATCACATCAGAGGGCATGCAATACCAGCCTGTTGCACACTGGTGTTGTCAAACTTGATCATTTGGTTAAATTGGTGTCTGCCCTTTTTCTCTAACATAATGTCAGCTTTTCTATCTTTGTGATTGATTAGTATTTTGTGGGGAGATAATCTAAGGCTATAATTCACTCCCTTGCATTTGGCATCCATTGATTATTTAGCCTAAATCTTTCACCACTAAAATGATTGCAAATTCTGTCAATAGTTTCTATTTCTATCATTCTTAATTTATTGCATGGCATTATATTATAAGAAAGGAATTTTTCTTTCCCCTCATTTATTTATTCATATCAATATGAACTCATGACTTCCCATTTAATTCAAAAGTTATTATATGTCATATCAAAATTTATTTGATACTCAAATTATCTCAGTTCTGGCCAGTGGGAGTCCCTTCAAACTGGCTCTGTGCCTTCTTGACATTCCCTTTTCATCTTTTGAGAACTTATTATCTGACTTATGTATTTTCCTTGCATCGGCCTTGGAACAAGCTATTTTTTCCAAGGAATTTGAGTTAATTTAGTGGAAGATACCATTTAGAAATCAAGATTTGAGTATTTTGTGTGCTCATTGTTTCTAGACTGTCATTGCTTCTGAGTCACAGTGCACAGCTATGTCACTCTTCATTTCTCAATATCTTTCTCTATAGATAGAGAGACATATAGATACATAGGGGTAAATGAATAGATAAATCTATATATATATATGTAATTTGAATCAAAGTATATATACTATGAAAAATACAAGTTTACATCTACACCTATAACTTCAATAATACTATACAATCTTTTCATTTTCCAAATTTCTAAATTATTTCCCATTATCTTTAATGTACTTATTTTTTGCTTAATCACACCCCTCTTTCCCCATAGTAACCAACCTCATGCTAATGCTACTATCTGCTCTTGCCTGCCACCTACTTGACCCCTAGATTCACTGCCACTTTTTCCTCACCCAGGCATGCTGTTGCCCGCTAGACCCCAGTAACTCTTTAGCCCTTAGTAATGTTACCACTTTCAAGGAAAAGAAATATGAAGAAAAGAAATATGAATTTGAACTTATGTGGTCTTCAGGATTCAATTGAAAACACAGTGGTTATACAAGACCTCTCCCCTATCTTTTTCTGGGGCCTAGAATCCAACTTTTATCTTCCTAAACCGATAGGGCTGTCAAAAGCTATGCTCAGCTTCTCAGCCACCTTTCAGGAAATCAGAAGTCTTTATGGGATTAGCAGGGTTCGATTCTCTAGATTTCTGTTTCTTCTGGATTTATGGAACAGTATTTTCATTATTTCACCAAAGTAAAATAAGCCCCAAAGAAGCAGAAGGAAAGAAATGATAAAAATTTAAATCATAAATAAGTGAAATTGAATACAGAAAAAAAAATAGAGAAAATTAATAAACTAAAAACTAGTTCTTAAAAAAAAGTCAATAAAATTGACAATCCTCTAGCAAGAGTGGGAAAGATTAAAGGATACAAGATGTAAATCATCAATATCAGGAATGGAAAGAAGAGATGTGACCATAGATTACATAGCCAATAAAAAGATAATAAGAAAATACTATAAACAATTTTATGCACATAAATTTGACAACTTAGAAAAAGATGAACCAATTACTTAAAAACTACAAGCTATCAAAACTCAGACCAGATGAAATATATAACCTGAATAGTCCTGTAACTATTAAAAATTGAATTTTAATTAAAATACTCTTGAAAAAGAAATAGCCATTCCTACGTCACTTCAGTGCAGAATTTTACCAAACATTTAAAGAAGAGTTAAGACCAATTTTACACAATCTCTTCTAGGATACAAAAAAGAAAAGAATGCTTTCCAACTCATAAAACCAATATTATCCTGATACTAAAACCAGACAAACATAGTACAAAAAAGAAAACCATAGGTCAATATCCATAATGAACTTAAACACAAAAATCCTCAACAAAAGTACTAGTGAACTGAATCTAGCAATATATATATTAACAAAACACACAATATGACCAATTGAAATTCATATTAGATATGTAAGGAGTTTTCAACATTTGAAAATCAATCTATATAGATCACCATATTAATAAGCTAAAGAAGAGTTATCATATGACCATATGAATTGATGTAGGAAAATCATTTTATAGAATTCATTGAAAAAAACTCTCAGCAATTTGAGAATAGAGGAAAACTATATCAACTTGATACAGACTATCTGTAAAAGGCCTACAGCTAATATCACACTCAATTGTGAAAAGACTGAATCCTTTCATCTTAAAATCAGGAACAAGGCAAGAATACCTGTTCTCATCATTCTTGTTAAACCTGGTAGTAGAAGCTCTGGCCACTGTAATAAGGCAAAAATAAATAAATAAATAAATAAATAAATAAATAGCACACAGATTGCAAAGGAAGAAAGAGAGCTACCATGTCATGAGTATACTCAGCAACCTTGTGGACATTCCTTCATGACAAAGAAATTAGGTCATTTGTCAATAACTGGAATGGAACTAAGCCTTCCTGTCAACAGCCATGCAAGTCAAAGAACTTAAAACTGAATTCTCCAATCTTAGTCAAGCCATTGGATGACTGGAACCCCAACCAACAATTTGACTATAACCTTGTGAGAGACCCAGAGCCAGAACTATCTTGCTAAGTCATTCCCATATTCCAAACCCTTAGAAACTGCGTAAGATAATAAATGTTTGTTGCTTTATGCTACTAGATTTTAGTGTATGTAATTTGTTACACTATAGTATATAACGAATCCAATGTAGAACTGGATATCGCAGATACTAAGTGTACCTCTCCAGACAATGCTAATCAATTACAAAGAGAGAAAGGTGACATTAAGATGCACATAACCTATCAGACTCCAACTTGATCAATAATCAAAGATAACATTTATTTTGTCTCTCTCCAATCTAAATACAGTTAAACTCCACGAAGGCAGGGACTATGTTTTATTCACTGATCAATACAAAGCCTTGTGTATGGTGACTTGTGTACAGTATATATTCATGAATATTAGATGAATGAATGAATGAATGTCTACCCAGGTACATATGTACATCTCTGTTATTAAAAAGAGTTTAAAAAATAAATTCCTTACTTATACCAGTGAAAATGTCATTTTTCTCATTTATATCAACTCTTGAAACCATCGAACATTAATTTTAACTGAATTATATAGTACTTTTGTTCAAATCTCTAAATATTAAGACCAAAGTTGTCTATAAAGGGAAAGATTAATTGTACATATTTTAGAACAACTACTTATAGGAAAAATGTTAAACCAGTCTCCAACTTAGCAACTATTTTAGGGAAGGTCTGTGAGAAGCAATTATGTTAGCCAGCTTTACTAAAAAAACAAAACAATCTGAAATCTCTCATTACCTACAATAACAGAGGGCTAGTCCTAGTTCATATTACCTTTATACTGCCATGCATTTCCAGGATTTAGACAGGCTGAGACTCTGATACATGTTTTTCATTCTGGGACCCAAGCTGAAGAAGCAGCCCCCTTGGGGTACATGTTCATTCTCAAGTTAGACACAGTAAAGAACAAGAGATCCGTTGTAAAATGCAATGCCTCTTAAAGCATCATTGGCGTGTTCTCACTTCTGCTCACAATTAATTGGGCAAAGATATCATGGCCAAGTCCAAAGTTATTGGGCAGGAAAGTATATACTCCTTTCCCAGCAAAGTGGAGGACAGTGAATATTTGCCAAGGTTAACATCAACTTCCACAATCTTCTTTTACCTTTTTATAGCCTTCATAATCAGAACTGTTGCTATCTATCTGATATTCTACAGGAAGAATTGCATTATCAAGAGTTCAAGCACTTTGTAGTTTCATTCTTAACCCCCTGCCATCCCTAAAATTCAGTTATTTATTTTCCTGTTAAGAAAATGCTGAATTTATCACACAGTACTCACATTAAGGCCTCTGAGTCTCCCAATATTTGGCCCAAAGTGTAAGAACCATTTGTGACTCTTGGGCCACAGTGAAAACATCAAATTGATCCACACCTTAAAGATCATCCTTGTTGCTTATCTATTTTATACATACTAATTTGTAACTCTTAAAACCATACCTCTATCTTCTTCCTTATCCCCACTGGTAACCACTAGTTTGTTCTCTATATCACATTGCACAGTACTGGGAAATATAGCCATTGTTTTGTAATAACTTTCAATGGAGTATAATCTATAAAAATATTGAATCACTATGTTGTACAACTAAAACTAATATAATATTGTAAGTCAACTATACTTCAATTTTTAAAAAAAGAGAAAGCAAATTAAACAAGGGAGGTATTAGCTGGGCTAAGGTCACGTTAGTCAACTTGCCATGAGATGATCATCTCTGTGGCAATCTATCCAGTGTAAAAAAAAAAAAAATCATCCATAGTACATAATGACAAATCTAGTGATTTGAAATAAAATCTAGTGATGAGAAGCTAGAGATCTATGCTTTGAGATAATCTTACCCTTAGGTTCAGCCTTATCAAATCTAGGATAGTGTTGATAAAATCCACTGATATGATACTCTCTCTCAAAAACTCACAGTCTTATGCTATGAATAATTCATCTTTAAGTATGTATTTTCATTTATTTCAATCTTGATTTCTATACACACACACATATGATCTGCAAACTTATAAGATTTATTTAGTTAGTTATTTTGTTTTTTTTTAACATCTCTATTGGAGTATAACTGCTTTACAATGGTGTGTTAGTTTCTGCTTTATAACAAAGTGAATCTGTTATACACATATATATGTTCCTAGGGAGACGCAAACTTATAAGATTTATTCCTAGAGAGAATATTTAGTTACAAAATGTATCCATACAGAAAAATATTTAACACATTTTTTCACCAATCAAATTGACAATGCTTTTTAGGAAAATAATAATTATAGTTTTGTTAGGGTTTTCCCTCTGAAAAATGGGACAAGTTTGCCATGCTGTATATCTTTAGTTCACCCCTCCAGATTCATTCCCTGCTTTTTTTTCATCCTGTTCTGTGCACTGGAGGCTGATGCATATGGATTACATCAACAGGATTCTGGGCCCTCTGGTTTCTATTTGCCCGGAGATCTGAGGGAATAAAGATGGTGAAGTCAAGTTGATTAATTTCTGACTCTTTCCCATGAAGTCAAATTAATTGAGCTGCATACTTCAATCAAATTAACTGGAAAAGTCTTACTAAAATGGAGAAGGACCCTGCAGGGGTTTGCTTCATATATTTTGGGGACTTTGTTGTCTTGTGTGTATATATTTATAATTTTTTTATTACAAATTCAACTTCACTACTAGTAATTAGTATGTTCAGATGAGTTCACTCCAACACTGTTGGTGGGAATGTAAATTGGTGCAGACACTGTGGAAAATGGTATGGAAGTTCTTTAAAAATACTAAAAATAGAGCTACCATATGATCCAGCAATCCAATTCCTGGGTATGTATACAGAAAATACAAAAACTCTACTTCAAAAAGATACATGCAATCCCAATGTTCATAGCAGCACTATTTTCAATAACCAAGAAATGGAAACAATCCAAGTGCCCATCAACAGATGATTGGCTTAAGAAGATTTGGTATGTATACAATGGAATATTTCTCAGCCATAAAGAAGAATGAAATATTGCCATTTGCAGCAACATGGATGGACCCAGAGAATATTATACTTAGTGAAGTAACTTAGATAGAGAAGACAAATATTATATGACATCACTTATATGTGGAACCTAAAAGATAGTACAAATGAATCTATATACAAAACAGAAATAGACTCACAGACATAGAAAACAAATTTATGGTTACCAAAGGGGACAGGGAGGGGGAAGAGGGATGAATTAAGATATTTATAAGAATAGAGTAGGATAATTAAATAGTTTAGAAATCACACTAACATATTAAAGAAAGGGAATTTTAAGGGGGTTTGGGAGACTTGTAATTTAATGACCACTCAAGAAAAGAATCCAGTAACCTAGAAACAATTTACATTACCTTGCAGGAACACCAGGTGCAACCAATCACCAGACACACTCAAACCACAAATCCTGATAAACAATAGGTAAGGGGTCTGAATCTTCTTACATGGTAAGTCAGGGAGTTAATAGTCCTTGAAGAGTAGCATTTCTGTATATAGCCAAGACAGGAATATAGGTGAAAGGGGGAAAAAAAAAAAAACTAGGTGAAAGGGGACATTGTACTGAAACCTGAGATGAATTACTATATATCAGTATAGGTTACCACCCTTCAGCTAAATATGCATATGACTTAAATAGCACCATGACAGTCTTGGTTAAACCTTATAAGGTCAAAGGAGGAGCTAATGATGTAAGCCTTGATGTCTGCCAAAGAATAAGGAAGGAGGTGGTCTTCTCCCCCTCCCCATTTTTCTTTTGTTTATAAAAATAAAGTCCTCTCAGACCTAAGGGCAGAGCCTTCTCGCCTGCAGGCTAGTATTTCTCACATGCGTCCTGAATGCTAATAAACTCTATCTTTGCCTGCCACTTTGCCTCTCGCTAGAATCTTTCTGTGCTGAGACAAAAGAACCTGAGCTTCCACAAGTCCTGACACCAGATGAGCAGTTTCAATTAAAAAAAACAATGAGTTTGAGTCCTCTCCTAATTCAGTGATCATGGGTTCAAGTCCCAATCTGAGTTTTGGTTGGTTTCGAGTCCCACCAGAGAAGGAGTGCGGTTTCAGTATGAGATTAACAGATACAAACTACTATACATAAAATAGATAAACAACAAGGATTTACTGTATAGCACAGGGAACTATATTCAATATCTTATAATAACCTACAATGGAAAATAATCTGAAAAAATACATATGTATATAAAACTGAATCACTTCGCTGTACACCTGAAACAAACACAATATTGTAAATCAACTATATACTTCAATTAAAAAAAAAGATATTTGGATTTGTTAAACGGACATCTTGTATCACATTAAAGAGAGAAATTATGCTGTGAAACTATACATATTTTTAGAGGTTTTAAGATCTGTTCATAAGTTTGCCAATCAAAAAATGCTAATATAACAAACAGTTCTTTGTTTGCATTAGAGATTAAAGTTTTTAAAGGTTAAAAATTGTAATACATATATAATTAGGAAAGCTGCTAAAAATAATAGTATTTCAATATATGAAAAAGGTAAGATATATGTTGTCTGCAAAAATACAATCTAAAAAGTGGAAATATTTTTGTTAAGAGAAAAAGAGAGTAATTTTGTCCTAGAGCTGGTTGTTTCTAAATGCGAAAGAAAATAAGGGAAAAATTAAATATTAGTTTTCCCTCATGTTCAGTAATATTACCACAATTCCCTTGTTTTCATTATGACACATTTTTCCTTGGCTATATCTAGTGATCCTAATGCCTGAATCCCTACACTGCCATTTTTCTAGACTATAAATCCCCAGTCTCCTGCAATGAGAGAAATGGGGCAGACATGGGGCATGCTGAGAACCTGAGGATCATTTTCTGGTTACAAGGCATGTAGACAGGCAAACTAGGAATGCTTTTCCCTTGCTTTTCAGACTAAACTGTAAAAGCATCTAATTGCCTCTAGTTGTTCTGCCTTTCTGTAACTCTGTAGCAGCTTGACATTCAAGTTGTTTCTTGTTTTCTTCCCTGAATCACAGGACAGAAAATATCTTAATCTAGATTTTCTCCAAGGGATTCAAATAAAATATTTGTATAGGATGTTCACAGAAGATGACAATAAAAAATATTTACATCTTCATATTTTGTTGAATGAGAGGTTTCAACTTCAAATTCCATTATTGTACAGATCTAAAAACTCAAAGATTTTAAAAACTTTGTCCTTTGTCAGTATCATGATTTCAGTATCTAGAGACAAAAAGGAACCAAGTAATAGAAAATATTTTGGTCATATGGAAAATGACAAGAGTTTCAAACAAGTTTTTTTTTCTATTTTGAATCAGGTGTTTTTACCACAGTCACCACTATTACTAGGTGGCTAAGAAAGGTGATATAGAGACCTGCCTCTAGATGGTACAGGCCTTATCTAATATGCACACTATGCTCCACATTTTCTTGGCTGCATTTCCTTTTCCCTTTGATCCTACACAGGGAGCATGCTCTTGCTTGTTGAATTTATGCTGGCACTTCTAGAGGTAAGGATAAATCACGTTTAAGTGAGGGTTTTGGGTTTTCGTGTTTTTGTTTTTTTTTTTTTTTTGCGGTACGCGGGCCTCTCACCGCTGCAGCCTCTCCCGTTGCAGAGCACAGGCTCCGGACGCGCAGGCCCAGCGGCCATGGCCCACGGGCCCAGCCGCTCCGCAGCACGTGGGATCTTCGCGGGCCAGGGCACGAACTCGTGTCCCCTGCATCGGCAGGCGGACTCTCAACCACTGCGCCACCAGGGCAGCCCTAAGTGAGGGTTTTTAATAGAAGCCCTGAAGCCATGAAAGAGCATCTGTATTTTACTTGGTCTTTATTGTTGAAATCAGAAGCAAAAGTCAAAGCAAAAGTAAAGGGCCTTCACTTACTGCACATAATCATCTGAGAGCAGTTAATTACAGTTGCTAAACTTAGTAGATTTCCATGGGCTCTTTGTTTCATTTTATTTACCACCACAAGAGACAACAAAAAAGCCTGGTAAGCTTTTAATGCTTAAAATAACAACAGACGTTTTTACAGTTTAGTCATCAACTTCATACAGTTCTATAGACTTCCTTTTTTTGCCTTCCTAATGCATAGGATGGATTATCTCAGTTGACTGAAACAACATATAGAGTGAAAGCTTCCATTAACCAATTGCAGTAGAAACAAAATCTGGACCTTCAGGTTTTTTTGTTTGTTTATTTTTTTGCGGTACGCGGGCCTCTCACTGTTGTGGCCTCTCCCATTGCGAAGCACAGGCTCCAGACGCTCAGGCTCAGCGGCCATGGCTCACGAGACCAGCCCCTCCGCGGCCTGTGGAATCTTCCCGGAGCGGGGCACGAACCCGTGTTCCCTACATCGGCAGGCAGACTCTCAACCACTGCGCCACGAGGGAAGCCCTGACCCTGATTCTTAACTTGAGGATATTCATTTAAAGCTCCCAGGAGGGGCTTCCCTGGGAGGCCCGCGTACGGCAAAGAAAAAAAAGAGCTCTCAGGAGTTTAAAGGTAAGTTAAATTTGACTGTACTTATTCTAATAATACTTTTCAGTTTTTTAAGAGTCATAATGTTGCTTTAGAATATTAAACTCATGCAAAATTTGAATCCAGTTCAGGAATTATTAAAATACACTGATGTGATTAGTTCACCTTCAATGTATGATCCATAATAACCAGATATTGGAAAAAACACAAATATTCCAAAAGTTACAAAAACCTGTGTATAAATTAAATTAAAACATTTCATTGTACAGTTTTCATACATGAAACAAGGTTAAAATGCATAATATCTCCATTTAGAAATGATTCTGAATGAAATTATATATAATCAGGTAAAAATATATGAGTATTAAAGGAAAACAAATATTATTAAAAGAAATCGTTAGTGTGATCCAGTTTTTCTAAAAGTAATTTCCTATGCACTTTAGTAGTCTTTTCCATATATATGAAGCACTTTAGTGTGTGTGATATTGAGCAAAAAAGAATACTGTTTCTTTATTTTTTCTACCTTGAATATTTTTTGAATCTCTAATTAGCCAAACGTTGCGGTCAAAATCAAATCACAGCTTGTTCTAGAGATCTACCAACCAACCACCTTACCATAACTTGGCACTTCTCCTATATCATGTTGTATTAAAATTTCAATGTTTATATTTAGAAGGTAGTGTAGAATAGTGATTAAGATTGCTGGCCCTGTAGTCAGACTATGTGGGTTCAAACCCAGTCCTGCCACTAACTGATAATGAGACCTGGGCAAATTACTTAAGCTTTCTCTATACTGATTTTCCTCTTGGTAAAATAGGGATAATAGAACTTAAATTAGAAGATTTTTTCAATGATTGAATAACATAATACATGCACTGAAAGCAGGGTTGTGTGTGTATATAAATGTGTGTGTGAATGTGTATGTATTTTGAATAACGAATTAGAATGTAAACTCCTTGTTGATTGGGTCTATGACCTACTGATACTTCCCAGTATATCCCAAAGTGCTAACTTGATAATCAAAATTATAATGGGAAGATAAAAGAATTAAAACCCTGATTATTCCACCTAGAATATTAGAGAAACTTCATTTCATTTCAATATACATTTATTAACCTCATTACAGTAAAGGCCTTGGAATTACAAAGTCAAATATATATTTCAATCTACGGACAAGGAACCTAAATTCTAATCAGGGAAACACGTTGTAAACAGATAATAACAACATACTAAAATATATAAAATAATATCAGTATATTTAGTATATGGAAATGGAGAAGAAAGAGTAATTAATTTTTCTTTAGGTCACCAGGAGAGCTTTTCAGAGGATGTGAAACTTGTACAAGAGTTTGAGAAAAGAATGAGTTACCTGGATAGACAAGAGAAATAAGAGTATCAGCTCAAAGACAGAAACATGCACATGCAACACCTAGATGTAAGGGGGTGGGTCTATCATTTTTAAAAACTAGAGAGGGTCAGAGAAGTTTAATTGGAAAAACCATGGCAAAGCTCTTTAAACTTTATCCTTTCAACGTGGGGTTGTGATCAGGTGTTACAGAGATCATGATAGTTAGCAGGTGAAAGGGAGGAAGTGAGCTTAGAGATAAGGAGACTAATTTTAAGACTATTGCCTGAGTACAGGGTGAATGATGATAAGGACATAAATTAAGGCAGATTGTGGGGGATAATAATAATGATAATATTAATAATGGCTACCATTTACCAAATACACCCACCATGTTTTATGAACATTCATGTTACATCCATCTTCTGATTTCTCCATCACAATAGCTCTATAAAGTAAATAAGTCATTACCTCTGTTTTAAGATTGGGAAGTTGAGCTTAAGTTTATGATTTGTCCAGAGTCCCACTGATAGTAAATGACAGATTTGGCATAGAATTCTGAATCTAGAGATCCTAGTCTTAACCACTAAGCTCATGAAGAGAAGCTGCTTTTCCCAGGGATACTTGAAAGATAAAAACAATCAGATTTATGAGCCAATTGGATTTGAAAGGGTCAAGGAGAAGGCAGAATCTAAGATGACTTCCAGCTTTCTGACTTAAGTGGTGGAGTGAATGTGGTATCACCAAAATATGAGGTATGTAGGGAATCTAGGACAAGAACTTGTTCACTGGAGAGCAAGGCTAATGAGTTAAATTTGTAATTACTGAATTAGACTTGGCTGAGGAACTCTGGGGAAAGACAGGCAGTAGCAGTAGCAGTTGGATATATAGGTCTGGAGCTCAGATCAGAAAATTTAAAAAAAAGATTATCTTCTGGAGGCATCAGCTTACAGGTGGTTGTTCAAACCATGGAAAAGAGTGTAAAATAAGGAAGTCAACCATGGGACTCAAAGGAAAAACAATACTTCTGACCTAAATAGGTAGAAATATTTTTTTGGAAATTGAGAATAAACAAAGAGATGGGAGATCAATGTGACAGTGGTCCTATATTATCCACAATATGTTTGGCTATACTACTGCAAAACAAACAAACAAACAGCAAAATATCAATGGTTTAACATATTAAATAATTATTTTTCACTGCCACAGTATGAGGAAGATCATCTCAATCTTGTACCTAAGCATTCGAACACACACACTCCAAGGGCTCCATGGCAGTGAAAGAGAGGACCGCAGGGTGGAGGAATGGTTTTACATCATCCACAGCCCATCAGCTAGAACTCAGTCACATCCTCCCAATCTAACTGCGAGGGAGACTGAAACATAGTCTTTATGCTCAGAAAGAGATAAAAGTGCTGCGAATGCAAAGCACTTTTCCTGCCCCAGCCCCTGTTCTATCACCAGTGCCTGGAAATAGTATTTGGTATCCAGTAGTTTCCAGCAAATACTATTAAATAAATATATCAAAATGTGTTATTTTGACAGGACGGGAAAGAAACAACTTCTAACTGTGCACTTTTTAAACTTTACATTTCTTATGCTTTCTTTTCACAGTTAGGAATTCATGAAACTTAGCCAAAATCGACAAGAAATATTACAGTACCAGTATGATTAAACCATACCCCAATGTTGTCATAAATTTACTTTCAAGGTATAACAAACACAAAAAGTAACTTTTCATTATCTACTGGTATTGAAACTATATGGTTTTTATAAATCCCCAAACATTTTGGTTAAAAAAAACCAACTTATATCACTAATACCTAATTATATATTCCTCTCCCAGTGATGTTCAGAAACATCCCAGAATCAGTTGCATATCACCAGGCTCTTACACGAGGACAAAACTGCTGTTGAAACTATGCATAATGGCAGGTTAGTGGACATCCCTATTCTGGCAGATTCTAACCAGAAACTTAGTATATCCCAGACACTCTTAATCACCCTGAAATTTCTAGTTTCTTACTACATAATTTGGCAAAGTATTCACACACTACTCCTCACTTTGTATACTCCAGGCACACAGACCTTACTACTCTCTTTCCCCTCACAGGGTCTTTGCACATGCTATTTCCTGGCTGGAAAGTTCTCTTTTCCAAATTAACTCTTGCTCATTACTCAGGGGAAACATTTCTAAGCAGCTTGACTCTGTCAATTTCCCTCAATTTGTGGATACACCTCTGCCTCATAGCAGTTACCACTGATGAAAATTTCAATTTATTGGCATGATTGTTTGATAAGTATTTATCTTTCCCACCCACTTTTCTAAGCACCATGAAGACAGCCACATTTTTCCCCCTCATCATTAGATTCTCCAGTGCACAGTGACTGCCAGATATTAAATAATAATATTCAATGCTAATAGTAATATTCAATAAATTTTTAATTAATTTATTTTGCTTTCATGACAGTGTTCTTTATATCAGTATGTATGAGCTTAGATAGAATAATTTACCAATCCACTCTGTAATCTAAGGGGATGGAAGTACTAACTTAGGTCACTCCTGATTTTACAGTTAAAAAGGTCCAGTGCAGTTAAGGGGCTTGTTCAAATGTCCATTGTGATGCACTGGAGCACTGTTGTAAAGACAATTTCTCCTTACTCCAAAGTTCAGTAACTATTATTTAACATAGCACATAAATGAAATGAATTGTGCAATACCTCTTTAGTTTTTATAATACCTTCTTTTTCCACTGATTCATAATGCACAGTACTGTGATCTAGGCTGCTAGATCTAGAGTAATGAAGTGTTACTTTATTTGATACAATATAAATTGATTTTTAATTTGATTGATACTATTAAAATAAAGACCATTTAACCTGCTCCCCTTTGTTTAAAATCTAGTCTCTCCCACCAACAGTGCAAGAGGGTTCCCTTTTCTCCACACCCTTTCCAACATTTATTGTTTGTAGACTTTTTCATGATGGCCACTCTGACTGGTGTGAGGTGATACCTCACTGTAGTTTTGATTTGCATTTCTCTAATGATTAGTGATATTGAGCATCCTTTCATTTGTTTGTTGGCAATCTGTATATCGTCTTTGGAGAAATGCCTGTTTAGGTCTTTTGCCCATTTTTGGACTGGGTTGTTTGTTTTTTTGATATTGAGCTGCATGAGCTGCTTGTATATTTTGGAGATTAATCTTTTGTCAGTTGCTTCATTTGCAGATATTTTCTATGGAGAAAAGTATGGAGGTTCCTTAAAAAACTAAAAATAGAACTACCATATGACCCAGCAATCCCACTACTGGGCATATACCCTGAGAAAACCATAATTCAAAAATTGTCATGTACCACAATATTCATTGCAGCACTATTTACAATAGCCAGGACGTGGAAGCAACCTACGTGTCCACTGACAGATGAATGGATAAAGAAGATGTGGCACACATATACAATGGAATATTAGCTATAAAAAGAAACAAAATTGAGTTATTTGTAGTAAGGTGGATGGACTTAGAGTCTGTCATACAGACTGAAGTAAGTCAGAAAGAGAAAAACAAATACTGTATGCTAACACATATATATGGAATCTAAAAAAAAAAAATGGTTCTGAAAAACCTAGGGGCAGGACAGGAATAAAAATGCAGATGTAGAGAATGAACTTGAGGACACGGGGAGGATGAAGGGTAAGCTGGGACGAAGTGAGAGAGTGGTATGGACATATATACACTACGAAATGTAAAATAGATAGCTAGTGGGAAGCAGCCGCATTGCACAGGGAGATCAGCTCAGTGTTTTGGGACCACCTAGAGGTGTGGGATAGGGAGGGTGGGAGAGAGACACAAGAGGGAGGGAATATGGGGATATATGTATACATATAGCTGATTCACTTTGTTATACAGCAGAAACTAACACACCATTGTAAAGCAATTATACTCTGAAAAAGATGTTAAAAATATAAAATTGAAAGCAAAAAAGAAAAAATCTAGTGTTTCAAAAATGGACAGCAAGCTGGATGGGTATCTTCAGGTCAGATTTAGTGGACGTTCAGGGTGTCCCCCTCTTTTGCAGCACTGTTGAGAAGTGGTCCCAGGTGGAGTCATTTGAAAGCTGACCAGATGAACTTCTGATCTCCACCTATCCCAAACTTGTAAGATGTTTTCACTTGTTTGTACTAGCTGATTAGTTACTGATCCATATACGTAAGCCCACTGACATGCAGATCACTTGATAAGTGAACACATGTAGCAGTTGTGGGACTTTTTTATCTTAAATCACAAAAACTCACTTCTTATTTTGAAAAGTCTGCAATCAGATGGAGGCTATATCTGAGGGAAAATTAATGCAATTGTCTTTTCTTTTTAAAGTCAAATAAAAAATTTTAAACTGCCTATATAAAGGATTTACATTAGAGTATATATACACATATAAACTTTCTATACTTTTTTTTTTTTTTGGCCACATGTGGCATGCAGGATCTTGCATGTGGGATCTTAGTTCATCAACCAGGGATCGAACCCGCTCCCCCTGCAGAGGAAGTGCAGGGTCTTAAGCACTGGACGACCAGGGAAGTGCCAAACATTCTGTATGTTTTAATGTTTAAATATTTTGCTTATTTTAATATTTTAAACATATTTTGTAAAATATTTTATTATTTCAAACATATTTTATGAATATGTTTAGAAATATTTTGCAGTAAATTTAAACAACTTCTGATTTCAGTATACAATTTCAGAAAGGAGAATTTAGACAGGACCATCAAGGTGGTAGAGGAATAAGATGTGGAGATCCCCTTCCTCCCCACAAATACATCAGAAATATATCTACATGTGGAACAACTCCTACGGAACACCTACTGAATGCTGGCAGAAGACCTCAGACTTCCTAAAAGGCAAGAAACTCCCCACGTACCTGGGTACGGCAAAAGGAAAAACAGAGACAAAAGAAGAGGGATGGGACCTGCGCGTCTGGAAGGGAGCTGTGAAGGGGGAAAGGTTTCCACACACTAGGAAGCCCCTTCACTGGTGGAGAAAGGGGGTGAGCAGGTGTGGGGGAGGAAACTTCAGAACCACGGAGGAGAACGCAGTAACAGGGGTGCAGAGAGCAAAGTGGAGAGATTCCCACACAGAGGATCGGTGCCAACCAGCACTCACCAGCCTCGGGCTTCGGAGGTCAGGTCCCAGGGAGAGAACAGGGGTTGGCTGTGTGAACACAGCCTGAAGGGGGCTAGTGTGCCATAGCTAGCTGGGGGGGAGTCCAGGAGAAAGTCTGGAACTGCCTAAGAGGCAAGAGACCACTGCTTTGGGGTGCGTGAGGAGAGGAGATTCCTTCCCTGTCTGCCCACAGAAGGTAGAACACCGCCTAAACGAGCTTCAGAGACGGGAGCTAGCCGCAGCTATCAGTGCGGACCCCAGAGACCGGCATGAAATGCTAACGCTGTTGCTGCAGCCACCAAGAATCCTGTGTACAAGCACAAGTCACTATCAAGGCCTCCCTCCTGGGAGCCTGTACAGCATGCCACTGCCAGGGTCCCATGAGCCAGGGACAACTTCCACGGGAGGACACACGGCACGCCTCAGGCTGTTGCAACATCATGCTGAACTATGCCACCACAGACTCACCCCACATTCGGTACCCCTCCCTCCCCAGAGCCTGAGTGAGTGAGAGCCCCCTAATCAGGCACTCTGTTAGCTCCCTCCTGTCTGGGGGAAGAACAGATGCCAGAGAGGAACCTACATTCACAGGCAGGGCCAAATCCAAAGCTGAACACCAGGAGCTGTGCGAAAAAAGAAGAGAAAGGAAAACTTTTCCATGCAGCATTAGGAGCAACGGATTAAATCTCCACGATCAACTTGATGTACCCTGCACCTGTGGAATACTGAATAGACAACGAATCACCCCAAAATTGAGGAAGTGGACTTTGGGAGCAACGGTAGACTTGGGTTTTGCTGTATGTGACTGACTAGTTTCTGATTTATATGTTTATCTTAGTTTAGTGTTTAGCACTTGTTATCATTGGTGGATTTGTTTATTGGTTTGGTTGCTCTCTACTCTTTTTTTATTACTATTTTTAATTTTAATAATTTTTAATTTAATTATTTTATTTTATTTATTATTTTTTCTTTCTTTCTTTTACTTTCTCCACTCTCTTCTGAGCCATGTGGCTGACAGGGTCTTGGTGCTTGGGCCAGGTGTCAGGACTAAGCCTCTGAGGTGGGGGCTCTGAGTTCAGGACATTGGTCCACCAGATACCTCCCAGCCCCAGGTAATATAAATTGGTGAAAGCTCTCCCAGAGATCGTCTCAGCACCAAGACCAAGCTCCACTCAACAACCAGCAAGCTCCAGTGCTGGACATGCCATGCCAAAAATCTAGCAAGACAGGAACACAACACCACCCATTAGCAGAGAGGCTACCTAAAATGGTAATAAGTTCACAGACACCCCACAACACACCACTGGACGTGGTCCTGCCCACCAGAAAGACAAGATCCAGCCTCATCCTGCAGAACACAGGCACAAATCCCTTCCACCAGGATTCCTACACAACCCACAGAACCAACCATACCCACTGGGGGCAGACACCAAAAACAATGGGAAGTATGAACCTGCAGCCTGTGAAAAGTAGATGCCAAACACAGTAAGTTAAACAAAATGAGAAGACACATAAAAACACAGCAGATGAAGGAGCAAGGTAAAAACCTACCAGACCAAAAAATGAAGAGGAAACAGGCAGTCTAAGAGAAAAGAATTCAGAGTAATGATAGTAAAAATGATCCAAAATCTTGGAAATAGAATGGAAAAAATACAAGAAACGTTTAACATAGATTTAGAAGAAATAAACAGCAAACAAAGATGAGCAGCACAATAAATGAAATTAAAAATTCTCTAGAAGGAATCAATAGCAGAATAACTGAGGCAGAACAATGGATAAGTGACCTGGAAAACAAAATAGTGGAAGTAATTACCACAGAGAAGAATAAAGAAAAAAGAATGAAAAGAATTGAGCACAGTCTCAGAGAACTCTGGGACAACAATAAAACACACCAACATTCAAATTATAAGGATCCCAGAAAAAGAAGAGAAAAAGAAAGGGACTGAAAAAATATTTAAAGAGATTACATTTGAACGTCCCTAATATGGGAAAGGAAATAGTCAATCAAGTCCAGGAAGTGCAGAGAGTCCCATACAGGATAAATCCAAGGAAAAATATGCCAAGAGACACATTAATCAAACAATCAAAAATTAAATACAAAGAAAAAATATTAAAAGAAGCAAGGGAAAAGCAACAAATAACTTAAAAGGGAATCCCCATAAGGTTAACAGCTGATCTTTCAGCAGAAACTCTGCAAGCCAGAAGGGAGTGGCAGGACATATTTAAAGTGTTGAAAGGGAAAAAACTACAACCAAGATAACTCTAACCAACAAGGAGTTTATGCAGATTCAATGGAGAATTAAAACCCTTACAGACAAATAAAAGCTAAGAGAATTCAGCACCACCAAACCAGCTTTAAAACAAATACTAAAGGCAGGAAACACAAGAGAAGGAAAAAAATTACAATAAAAAACCAAAACAATTAAGAAAATGGTAATAGGAACATACATATTGATAACTACGTTAAATGTAAATGGATTAAATGCTCCAACCAAAAAAAAAATAGTCTGGCTGAATGGATACAAAAAGAAGACCCACATATATGCTGTCTACAAAAGACCCACTTCAGACTTAGGGACACATACTAACTGAAAGTGAAGGGATGGAAAAAGATATTCCATGGAATGGAAATCAAAAGAAAGCTGGTGTAGCAATTCTCATGTCAGACAAAGTAGACTTTAAAATAAAGACTATTACCAGAGACAAAGAAGGAAACTACATAATGATCAAGGGATCAATCCAAGAAGAAGATATAACAATTGTAAATATTTATGCACCCAAAGTAGGAGCACCTCAATACATAAGGCAAATGCCAACAGCCATAAAATGGAAAATCGACAGTAACACAATAATAGTATGGGACTTTAACACCCAACTATCACCAATGGACAAATCATCCAAAATGAAAATAAATAAGGAAACACAAGCTTTAAATGATACATTAAACAAGATGGACTTAAATGATATTTATAGGACATTCCATCCAAAAACAACAGAATACACTTCTCAAGTGCTCATGGAACATTCTCCAGGATAGATCATATCATGAGTCACAAATCAAGCCCTGGTAAATTTAAGATAATTGAGATCATATCAAGTATCTTTTCTTACCACAGCTCTATGAGACTAGATATCAATTACAGGAAAAAAAAAACTGTAAAAAATACAAACACATGGAGGCTAAATAATACACTACTAAATAACCAAGGGATCACTGAAGCAATCAGAGGAAATAAAAAAAAAAACCTTGAAACAAATGACAATGAAAACACAAAGGCCCAAAACCTATGGGATGCACCAAAAGCAGTTCTAAGAGAGAAGTTTATAGCAATACAATCCTATCTCAAGAAACAGGAAATATCTCAAATAAACACCCTAACCTCACACCTAAAGCAACTGGGGAAAGAAGAACAAAAAAAACCCAAGGTTAACAGAAGGAAAGAAATCATAAAGATCAGATCAGAAGTAAATCAAAAAGAAATGAAAGAAGCAATAACAAAGATCAATAAAACTAAAAGTTGGTTCTTTGAGAAGATAAACAAAATTGATAAACCATTAGCCAGACTCATCAAGAAAAAAAGGGAGATGATTCAAATCAACAGAATTAGAAATGCAAATGGAGAAATAACAATGGACACTGCAGAAATACAAGGGATCATGAGAGATTACTACAGGCAACTATATGCCAATAAAAAGGACAACATGGAATAAATGGACAAATTCTTAGAAAAGCACAACCTTCTGAGACTGAACCAGGAAGAAATAGAAAATATAAACAAACCAATCACAAGCATTGAAATTGAAACTGTGAGTAAAAATCTTCCAACAAACTAAAGCCCAGGACCAGATGGCTTCACAGGCAAATTCTATCAAACATTTAGAGAAGAGATAACACCTATCCTTCTCAAACTCTTCCAAAATATAGCAGGGGGAAGAACACACCCAAACTCATTCTACAAGGCCACCATCACCCTCATACCCAAACCAGATAAAGATGTCACAGGAAAATAAAACTACAAACGAATATCACTGATGAACATAGATGCAAAAATCCTCAACAAAATACTAACTAACAGAATCCAAGAGCACACTGAAAAAATCATACACCATGATCAAGTGGGGTTTATCCCAGGAATGCAAGGATTCTTCAACATATGCAAATCAATCAATGTGATACACCATATTCACAAAATGAAGGAGAAAAATCATATGATCATCTCAATAGATGCAGAAAAAGCTTTCAACAAAATTCAACACCGATTGATGATAAAATCTCTCCAGGAAGTAGGCATAGAGGGAACTAACCTCAACATGATAAAGGGCATATATGACAAACCTACAGCCAACATCATTCTCAGTGGTGAAAACTGAAATGATTTCTACTAAGATCAGGAATAAGACAATGTTGCCTACTCTCACCACTATTATTCAATATAGTTTTGGAACTTTTAGTCAAAGCAATCAGAGAAGAAAAAAATAAAAGGAATCCAAATCGGACAAGAAGAAGTAAAACTGTCACTGTTTGCAGATGACATGATACTATACATAGAGAATCCTAAAGATGCTACCAGAAAACTACTAGAGCTAATCAATGAATTTGGTAAAGTAGCAGAGTACAAATTTAATGCACAGAAATCTCTTGCATTCCTATACACTAATGATGAAAAATCTGAAAGAGAAATTAAGGAAAAACTCCCATTTACCATTGCATCAAAAAGAATAAAATATCTAGGAATAAACCTACCTAAGGAGACAAAGGACCTGTAAGCAGAAAAGTATGACACTGATGAAAGTAATTAAAGATGATAAACACATGGAGAGATATACCAATTTCTTGGATTGGAAGAATCAACATTATGAAAATGACTATACTACCCAAAGCAATCTACAGATTCAATGCAATCCCTATCAAACTACCATGATATTTTTCACAGAACTAGAACAAAAAATTTCACAATTTATTTTGAAACACACAAGACACTGACTAGCCAAAGCAACCTTGAGAAAGAAAAATGGAGCTGGAAGAATCAGGCTCCCTGACTTTAGAGTATACTACAAAGCTACAGTAATCAAGACAGTATGGTAGTGGCACAAAAACAGAAAAATAGATCAATGGAACAGTATAGAGAACCCAGAGATATACCCACACACTTATGGTCACCTTATCTGTGATAAAGGAGGCAAGAATATACAATGGGGAAAACATCATCTTCAATAAGTGGTGCTGGGAAAACTGCACAGCTACATGTAAAAGAAGGAATTTAGAACACTTCCTAACACCATACACAAAAATGAACTCAAAATGGATTAAAGACCTAAATGTAAGGCCAGACACTCTAAAACTCTTAGAGGAAAACATAGAACACTTTATGATGTAAATCACAGCAAGATCCTTTTTGACCCACCTACTAGACAAATGAAAAGAAAAGAACAGACAAATGGGACTTAATGAAACAAAAGCTTTTGCACAGCAAGGGAAACAATAAGGAAGATGAAAAGACAACCCTCAGAATGGGAGAAAATATTTGCAAACAAAGCAACTGACAAAAGATTAATCTCCAAATTATACAAGCAGCTTATGCAGCTCAATACCAAAAAAATAAAAAACCCAATCCCAAAATAGACAGAAGAGCTAAATAGACATTTCTCCAAAGAAGATATACAGATTGCCAACAAACACATGAAAGGATGCTCAACATCACTAATCATTAGAGAAATGCAAACCAAAACTACAATGAGGTACCATCTCACACTGGTCAGAATTGCCGTCATCAAAAAATCTACAAACAGTAAATGCTGGAAAGGACGTGGAGAAAAGGGAACACTCTAGCAGTGTTGGTGGGAATGTAAATTGATACAGCCATTATGGAGAACAGTATGGAGGTTCCTTAAAAAACTAAAAATAGAACTACCCTAGGCCCCAGATTCCCACTCCTGGGCATATACCCTGAGAAACCCATAATTCAAAAAGAGTCATGTACCACAATGTTCTTTACATCACTGTTTACAATAACCAGGACACAGAGGCAACCTAAGTGTCCATCAACAGCTGAATGGGTAAAGAAGATATGGCACCTATATGCAATGCAATATTACTTGGCCATATAAAGAAACAAAATCAAGTCATTTGTAGTGAGGTGGATGGACCTAGAGTCTGTCACAGAGTGAAGTAAGTCAGAGGAAAACAAATACCATATACTAACCCATATATAGAGAGAGTCTAAAATAAAAATGGTTGTGAAGAACATGGGGCAGGACAGGAATAAAGACACAGACATAGAGAATGGACTTGAGGACACTGGGAGGGGGAAGGGTAAACTGGGAAGAAGTGAGAGATTGGCTTTGACATATATACACTACCAAAGGTAAAATAGATAGCTAGTGGGAAGCAGCCACATAGCACAGGGAGATCACCTTGGTGCTTTGTGACCACCTAGAGGGGTGGACTATGGAGGGTGAGAGGGAGATGCAAGAGGGAGGGGATATGGGGATATATGTATACATATAGCTGATTCACTTTGTTATACAGCAGAAACTAACACGACAGTGTAAAGTAATTATACTCCAAGGAAGGTTTTAAAAAAAAAGGAGAATTTATTATGACTCAATAAGGATCAATAATTTGTATTTCTCAAAAACAGATATATATAACTGAAACACTTTGTTATATACATGAAAGTAAAATCATATTGTAAATCACCATACTTCAATAAAAAAATTTGTATTTCTTCCTATCTTTTAATGATAGAGTCTTTCAATTTACCCAGTGATACATATACAGAAAGATATCAGAGAGATGAGACTCTCTCTTGCCTTTTATCCAGTTAATTTACTTGAGACTGTAATCAATCAACTGGTCTAATTACTGCAGTCTCTGAAGCCAATTTTCCTTTATATTCCTGCCTCATTTCTTAAAGGAATTGAGGAAAATAAATTTTTAATAAGTATATTGAATGCTGATCTTTTTTAGATTATAAATATTAAAATTACCTCAAAGCAATATATAACAAGTCCTAGGAGGAAAGCCCTGCAAAACTTATGTGATTCTAATATGCTAAAATTACAAACACTGCATGAGAGCAGAAGGCTCCCACTAGGAAGTAAACAAATGTATGATATGGACCTTTGTAGACATGAAAAACATGTTTATTTTGGCAAAAACTAGTTTTTCCTTTCTTTTGTTACTAGAAAAGAGCAGTTCACTAACCCCAAATTGTTTAGGACCAAACCTACTTTACATTTGTTTGCTTAGGTACAAGTTTAGAAAATGAAGGATTTTCATTGAGAACGTACATGCTCTTTTGTTTTTGCTTTTTTTGATATATTTACAAGCAGGAAACTGTTAAGACAACCTTTGATTTACTTTGTTTTTAATTTTTATTGGAGTATAGTTAATTTACAATGTTGCATTAGTTTCAGGTGTACAGCAAAGTGAATCAGTTATACATATGTATGTATCCACTCTTTTTTAGATTATTTTCCCATATAAGCTATTACAGAGTATTGAGTAGAGTTCACTGTGCTGTACAGTAGGTCCTTATTATTAAAATAGTTATCTATTCTATATATAGTAGTGTGTATATGTTAATCCCAATCCCCCAATTTATCCCTCCCTCCCATTTACCTCCTGGTAACCATAAATTTGATTTCTACACCTGTAACTCTATTTCTGTTTTGTAGATAATTTCATTTGAACCTATTTTTTAGATTCCACATATAAGCAATATCATATACTATTTGTCTTTGTCTGACTTACTTCACTCAGTATGACAATCGCTAAGTCCATCCATGTGGCTGCAGGTGGCATTATTTCGTCCTTGTTTATGACTGAGTGATATTCCATTGTATATATGTACAATATCTTCTATATCCATTCCTCTGTTGGACATTTAGGATGCTTCCACGTCCTGGCTATTGTAAATAGTGCTACAATGAACATTGGGGTTCATGTATCTTTCCAAATTATGGTTGTCTCTGAATATACTGGCACCAAAACAGAAATGTAGATCAATGGAACAGGATAGAAAGCCCAGAGATAAACCCACTCACCTATGGTCACCTAATCTATGACAAAGGATGTAAGAATATACAATGGAGGAAAGATAGTCTCTTCAATAAGTGGTGCTGGGAAAACTGGATGTAAATGGATGAAATTAGAACACTCCCTAACACCATACACAAAAATAAACTCAAAATGGATTAAAGACTTAATGTAAGGCTGGATACTATAAATCTCTTAGAAGAAAATATAGGCAAAACACTCTGACATAAATTGCAGCAAGATCTTTTTTGATCCACCTCCTAGAGTAATGAAAACAGAAATAAACAAATGGGACCTAATTAAACTTAAAAGCTTTTGCACAGCAAAAGAAACCATAAACAAAACAAAAAGACAGCCCTCGTAATGGGAGAAAATACTGTATTTGCAAACAAAGCAACAGACAAAGGATTAGTGTCCAAAATATACAAACAGTTCATGCAGCTTAATATCAAAACAAACAAACAACCCAACCATTTGTTTATTTTTAGGTGTTTGGGAGTGTTCTAAAGACAGTCTTTGGAAGCTACCATCATACAAATTGTTCACCTATGAAATTGACCTTTGAAGCTGAATTTTTTCTGGCATAGTAAAAGCTAGATGGCTACACATAAATTAATCATATGCTCTTTGGTCCTTTTCTTTTTTTTTCTTTTATTTTGTTTCCCTTACAAGCTATTTAGAACATGTCTTAAAATTATTAATACATCAGTGCCCTGCTGATTTTGTTATAAAAGATCCAAGTTAATGAACTCCTTAATGAGCTAAACCGTGTGCTATTTTTTCAAATATTATGGAAAATAAATGTTTACAGTTCAAAGCATAGCTAAATTAGCATTGCTTTTAATCAGATTTCATTGGCCACAATTTGAAACACCCGCAGATAGGAAATAAAATGTGTCATATTGTACTTTGGCATTTAGGTCTCTTTCTTTCCCATGAATCATTGCTTTAGCCTAAACCAGATCAGGCAACAAGATGTTCAAGGGTAGCATTCATTGGACTCATCTTTTTCTTAGCACTGTAATTGTCTGTGTTAGAAGAAAGGGTGAGAGAGTCTCATACTCATGATTTAGGGACAAGAAGGAGGAAGAGTTGTCCACAAGAAAGGACTGAATAGTAATGAAGTCTAAAGTACTCTAACATCTGGAACCAATCCAAAGGTGCATCCATGGACGGATCATTCTTCAGAAATGTTGCTGTGTGTACAGATCAATTATCTAATTTAAATTTTTAGTTTCTGTACATGATTATTCAATTTAGAGGCTATCATTACACATTTGGTAAAGAGGAAGAGGAGAGAAACAGTTAAGAGGTATTTTTCTCCTGGGTATTATAATTTTTTTTTTGTTTTTTGTTTGTTTGCTTGTTTGTTTGTTTAGCAGTGCCTCAATACCCTGATCATTGAGTGCCATAGGCAATTGGGTAGACCATATCCTCATATACTTTAGATTCATTTCTCAAAAGACTGGTGAAGCACAATCTCAGAAAGATCAGAGTGACTTGATCTGCTCCGCTCATTCAGGATCCTTAATTTTTGTTTGTGAATGGCACACTGGTCTCCACGGATGCAGTCACAGAGTTATTTGTTTCCCTTCTTCACCCCTCCACCAAATGTTGAACATTTTTACCTGAAGTGATCTTCAGTCCCAAAACCTAGTAATCATTTTATTTAAATAGGAAATGTAAAAATTGCTTATCAGAGTCATTGAAATTGGCTGCTTCCCCCAACCATTTCACCCAGGAGGGTGTGCTATCATTTCTTACATTCTGTCTCCTTAATACTTCATGTTTACTTTCTTTTCATGTCTTGCTTTTGTGGTTATTTTAATCAGATTTTACACACACACACACACACACACGGTACATATGTATACGTTCAAGATAGATAATGATGTCTCCTAGGAAAAGAGAGGAGATAAAAGGAATGCAAATGAAGAGTACATTTTTTTTTGATGTTACACAGCTTCTCTACCTCTATTAACCCTCTCGTACCCTTTTTAACAGAAAAGTTTAGAGTTTCTTCCATTTATTTTTTCCTCAGAAACAACCTGGACCAGTGAAATATTGGATTTGATCTATAGCAATGAGGATGCAGAGAGATGTAAAGGAGATGCAATATAAAAACGAGTGCCATTCATGGATTAATAATTCCCAGAATTACAAATGGTATTTTCTCTTAATATTCCTTTTCATCATAGGACTAAATCCCCCTGTCTTTTTGTGGTGTCTGGAGGAACCATGATGAAAAATGATATAGACAGAGCTTGGACAGTTGAATCATAAGTGTCTATAATAAAAGAGTAAGAATTTAGTTATGCCAATACCCATATTATACTCATCTTCCACCCAAAGATAATACCTACATAAGAGGAGATTTTGATGAGTATATGTTTTTGTGAATAGGACAGATGGAAGTTTTCAACATTTAAATAATGCGTGATCTTTATAGGTAGAAAATTCAGTGTTCGATCTAATATAGAATCATGTTTACTGTTATGTAGCAGATGTTCACAGACTCAAAGAAAAGGATGATGAGAACATGTGGTCTTGAGTTATTAAAATATTTAAAATTAGCCATGGGTCTCATGGCTTAATTTGATTTTAGGATTTGAATATAAGAAAGCTGGAAAGAGATTTTGAAGTCCTCTAGTTCAATTTTCCCATATTATAAACAAGAAAAAGAGGAAGATAAATAAAGGAAAAATTTGGACATCTTACACTTGACCTACTGCTGTTTCTGCCTCAACAAGGCTTTGTATCTGAGGATTTTATAGACACTTATGAAGATAATAAAGCCCACTATTTATAAATAAAATAGCCTAGCTCACTAGAATTTATCAGTTTTTATCTCATTGTGGATTTCAGAAGTATAGGAAGACATATAGCCATATAGTCATTTCAAGCCATATAGTAGAGTTAATGTTTAAAAAGCCTTAGATTATATTGTAATTGACATTTATGGTTCCATATTTTAAATGCAGCTTAACTTTTATGCTTGAGGAATTGAACGGCATGCAATCTCCTCTATTAGTGAAAACACACCTAACTGTTGAACTTCTCTGTTTTTCATTTTGGAAAAATAACAGCAAAGAAGCAATTTTTTTTTTGTTTTTACATCTTTATTGGAATATAATTGCTTTACAATGGTGTGTTAGTTTCTGCTTTATAAAAAAGTAGTCAGCTATATATATACATATGCCCTCATATCTCTTCCCTCTTGCATCTCCCTCCCACTCTCCCTATCCCACCACTCTAATCTCCCTGTGCTATGTGTTTGCTTTCTACTAGCTATCTGTTTTACATTTGGTAGTGTATATATGCCCATACCACTCTCTCCCTTCATCCCAGGCTACCCTACCCACTCCCTGTGTCCACAAGTCCATTCTCTACATCTGGGTTTTTATTCCTGTCCCGCCCCTAGGTTCTTCAGAACAGTTTTTTTATTTTTTATTATTTTTTGATTTCATATATATGTGTTAGCATACAGTATTTGTTTTCCTCTTTCTGACTTACTTCACTCTGTATGACAGTCTCTAGGTCCATCCACCTCACTACAAATAACTCAATTTTGTTTCTTTTAATGGTTGAGTAATATTCCATTGTATATATGTGCCACATCTTCCTTATCCATTAAGCTGTTGATGGACACTTAAGTTGCTTCCATGTCCTGGTTATTGTAAATAGAGCTGAAATGAACATTGTGGTACATGACTCTTTTTGAATTATGGTTTTCTAAGGGTATATGCCAAGTAGTGGGATTGCTGGGTCCTATGGTAGTTCTATTTTTAGTCTTTCAAGGAACTTCCATACTGTTCTCCATAGTGGCTGTATCAATTTACATTCCCACCAACAGTGCAAGAGGGTTCCCTTTTCTCCACACCCTTTCCAACATTTATTGTTTGTAGATTTTTTAATGATAGCCATTCTGACCAGTGTGAGCTGATACCTCATTGTAGTTTTGATTTGCATTTCTTTAATGATTAGTGATGTTGAGCATCCTTTCATGTGTTTGTTGGCAATCTGTCTATCTTCTTTGGAAAAATGTCTATTCAGGTTTTCTGCCCATTATTGGATTGGATTGTTTGTTTTTCTGATATTGAGCTTCATGAGCTGCTTGTAATTTTGGATAATAATCCTTTGTCAGTTGCTTCATTTGCAAATATTTCCTCCCATTCTAAGGGTTGTCTTTTCATCTTGTTTACGATTTCCTTTGCTGTGCAAAAGCTTTTAAGTTTCATTAGGTCCCATTTTTTAATTTTGTTTTTATTTCCATTTCTCTAAGAGGAGGGTCAAAAAGAATCTTGTGATGTATGTCATAGAGTGTTCTGCCTATGTTTTCCTCTAAGAGTCTTATAGTCTCTAGCCTTACATTTAGGTCTTTAATTCATTTGAGTTTATCTTTGTGTATGGTGTTAGGGAGTGTTCTAATTTCCTTCTTTTACATGAAGCTGTGCAGTTTACCCAGCACCACTTATTGAAGAGGTTGTCTTTTATCCATTGTATATTCTTGCATCCTTTATCAAAAATAAGGTGACCATATGTGTGTGGGCTTATCACTGGGTTTTTGATCCTGTTCCATTGGTCTATATTTCTGTTTTTATGCCACTACCATACTGTCTTGATTACTGGAGCTTTGTAGTATAGTCTGAAGTCTGGGAGCCTGATTCCTCTAGCTGTTTTTCTTTCTCAGGATTGCATTTGCTATTCTGGGTTTTTTGTGTTTCCAAAGAAATTGTGAAAATTTTTGTTCTACTTCTGTGAAAAGTGCCATTGATGGTTTGACAGGGATTTCATTGAATCTGTAGATTGCTTTGGGTAGTATAGTTATTTTCACAAGGTTGATTCTTCCAATTCAAGAGCATAGTATATCTCTCCATGTGTTTGTATCATCTTTAATTTCTTTCATCAGTGTCTTATAGTTATCTTCATACAGGTCCTTTGTCTCCTTAGGTTGGTTTATTCCTAGATATATTTTTCTTTTTGTTGCAATGGTAAATGGGAGTGTTTCCTTAATTTCTCTTTCAGATTTTTCATCATTAGTGTATAGGAATGGAAGAGATTTCTGTGCATTAATTTTTCATCCTGTTACTTTACCAAATTCATTGATTAGCTCTAGTAGATTTATGGCACCATCTTTAGGATTCTCTATGTATAGTATCATGTCATCTGCAGACAGTGACAGTTTTACTTCTTTTCTTCTGGTTGGATTCCTTTTATTTTTTTCTTCTCTGATTGCTGTGGCTAAAACTTCCAAATCTCTGTTGAATAATAGTGTGAGAATAGGCAACCTTGTCTTGTTCCTGATCTTAGTGGAAATGGTTTCAGTTTTTCACCATTGAAGATGATGTTGGCTGTGGGTTTGTCATATATGGACTTTATTATGTTGAGGTAAGTTCCCTCTATGTTTACTTTCTGTAGGGTTTTTATCATAAATTGGTGTTGAATTTGGTCATATGCTTTTTCTGCATCTATTGAGATGATCATATGGTTTTTCTCCTTCAGTTTGTTAATATGGTTTATCCCATTGATTGATTTGCATATGTTGAAGAATCCTTGCATTCCTGCATAAACCCCACTTGATCATAGTGTATGATCCTTTTAATGTGCTGTTGGATTCTGTTTGCTAGTATTTTGTTGAGGATTTTTGCATCTATGTTCATCAGTGATATTGACCTGTAATTTTCTTTCTTTGTGACATCTTTGTCTGTTTTTGGTATCAGGGTGATGGTGGCCTCATAGAATGAGTTTGGGAGTGTTCCTCCCTCTGCTATATTTTGGAAGAGTTTGAGAAGCATAGGTGTTATCTCTTCTCTAAATGTTTGATAGAATTCGCCTGTGAAGCCATCTGGTCCTGAGCTTTCGTTTGTTGGAAAATTTTTAATCACAGTTTCAATTTCAGTGCTTGTGATTGGTCTGTTTATATTTTCTATTTCTTCCTGGTTCAGTCTTGGAAAATGTGTTTTTCTAAGAATTTGTCCATTTTTTCCAGGTTGTCCATTTTATTGTCATTTAGCTTCTTGTAGTAATCTCTCATGATCCTTTGTATTTCTGCAGTGTCATTTGGTACTTTTCCTTTTCATTTCTAACTCTGCTGATTTTAATCTTCTCTCTTTTTTTCTTGATGAGTCTGGCTAATGGTTTCTCAATTTAGTTTATATTCTCAAAGAACCAGCTTTCAGTTTATTGATCTTTGCTATCATTTCATTCATTTCTTTTTCATTTATTTCTGATCTGATCTTTATGATTTCTTTCCTTCTGCTAACTTGTTTTTTTTTTGTTCTTCTTTCTCTACTTGCTTTAGGTGTAAGGTTAGGTTGTTTATTTGAGATGTTTCTTGAGGTAGGATTGTATTGCTATAAACCTCCCTCTTAGAACTGCTTTTGCTGCATCCCATAGGTTTTGGGTTGTTGTGTTTTCATTGTCATTTTTTTCTAGGTATTTTTTGATATCCTCTTTGATTTCTTCAGTGATCTCTTGGTTATTTAGTAGTGTATTGTTTAGCTTCCATATGTTTGTATTTTTTAAAGTGTTTTTCCTGTAACTGATATCTAGTCTCATAGCATTGTGGTTGGAAAAGATACTTGATATGATTTCAATTTTCTTAAATTTACCAAGGCTTGATTTGTGACCAAAGATATGACCTTTCCTGGAGAATGTTCCATGAGCACTTGAGAAGAATGTGTATTCTGTGTTTTTTGGATTGAATGTCCTGTAAATATCAATTAATTCCACCTTGTTGCATGTATCATTTAAAGCTTGTGTTTCCTTTTTTTTTTTTTTTTTTCATTTTCTATGATCTGTCCATTGGTGAAAGTGGGGTGTTAAAGTCCCGTACTATTATTGTGTTACTGTCGATTTTCCCATTTATGGCTGTTAGCATTTGCCTTTTGTATTGAAGTGCTCCTATTTTGGGTGCATAAATATTTACAATTGTTATGTCTTCTTCTTAGATTGATCCCTTGATCATTATGTATTGTCTTTCTTTGTCTTTTGTAATAGCTTTAGTTTGAAGTCTATTTTGCCTGATATGAGAATTGCTACTCCAGCTTCTTTTGATTTCCCTTTGCATGGAATCTTTCTCCATCCACACACTTTCAGTCTGTATGTGTCCCTAGGCCTGAAGTTGGTCTCTGGTAGACAAACATATATCTGGGTCTTGTTTTTGTATCCATTCAGCCAGTGTATGTCTTTTGGTTGGAGCATTTAATCCATTTACATTTAAGGTAGTTTTCGATATGTATGTTCCTATTACCATTTTATTAATTGTTTTGGGTTTGTTATTGTAGGTCTTTTCCTTCTCTTGTATTCCCCCCCTTGAGAAGTTCCTTTAGCATTTGTTGTAAAGCTGGCTTGGTGGTGCTGAATTCTCTTATCTTTTGCTTGTCTGTAAGGGTTTCCATTTCTCCATTGAATCTACATGAAATCCTTGCTAGTTAGAGTTATCTTGGTTGTAGGTTTTTCCGTTTCATCACTTTAAATATGTCCTGCCACTCCCTTCTGGCTTGCAGAGCTTCTGCTGAAAGATCAGCTGTTAACCTCATGGGGATTCCCTTTTAAGTTATTTGTTGCTTTTCTCTTGCTGCTTTTAGTATTTTTTCTTTGTATTTAGTTTTTGATAGTTTGATTAATATGTGTCTTGGTATATTTCCCCTTGGATATATCCTGTATGGGAGTCTCTGTGCTTCCTGGACTTGATTGACTATTTCCTTTCCCATATTAGGGAAGTTTTAAACATAATCTCTTCAAATATTTTCTCAGTCCCTTTCTTTTTCTCTTTTTCTTCTGGGACTTCTATTATTCGAATGTTGGTGCATTGAATGTTGTCCCAGAGGTCTCTGAGACTGTCCTCATTTCTTTTCCTTCTTTTTTCTTTATTCTGCTCTGCAGTAGTTACTTCCAGTATTTTATCTTCCAGATCATTTTTCCGTCCTTCTGCCTCAGTTATTCTGCTACTGATTCCTTCTAGAGAATTTTTAATTTCATTTATTGTGTTGTTCATCATTGTTTGCTTGCTTTTTAATTCTTCTAGTTCCTTGTTAAATGTTTCTTTTATATTTTCCATCCTATTTCCAAGATTTTGGATCATCTTTACTATCATTACTCTGAATTCTTTTTCAGGTAGACTGCCTATTTCCTCTTCATTTTTTTGTTCTGGTAGGGTTTTACCTTACTCTTTCATCTGCTGTGTATTTCTCTGTCTTCTCATTTTGCTGAACTTACTGTGTTTGGCATCTCCTTTTCACAGGCTGCAGTTTTGTATTTCCCATTATTTTTGGTATGTGCCCCCAGTGGGTAAGTTCTGTTCAGTAGGTTGTGTAGACTTCCTGCTGGAGGGGACTGGTGCCTGTGTTTGGGTGCATGAGGCTGGATCTTGTCTTTCTGGTTGGCAGGACCACATCCAGTGGTGTGTTTTGGGGTTTCTGTGACATTATTATGATTTTAGGCAGCATCTATGCTAATGGGTGGGGTTGTGTTCCTGTCTTACTAGTTATTTGGCTTAGGGTGTCCAACACTTTAGTTTGCTTGTTGTTGAGTCGAGCTGGGTCTTAGTGTTGAGATGGAGATCTCTGGGAAAGCTTTCACTGTTTGATATTACATGGAGCTGAGAAGTCTCTGGTGGACCAATGTCCTGATCTCGGCTCTCCCACCTCAGAGGCTCAGGTTTGACACCCAGCTTGAGCACCAAGACCCTGGCAGCCACACAGCTCAGAAAACAAGGGAGAAAAAAGAAAGAAAGAAAAAATAAAATAATGTTATAAAAGAAAATATTTTAAAAATTAAAATAAAATGTAATTTAAAAAAAAGAAAGAAGTGAGCAGCCATACCTAAAAACATATTCACCAATAATAACAATCACTAAAAAGTATACAAAAAAAAAATGACAGACAGAACTGTAGGATAAATGGTAAAAGCAAATCTATACAGACAAAATCACATAAAGAATCACACACATACCCACTCACAAAAAGAGAAAAGGGAAAAAATATATATATAAATAAAAGGAAGAGAGCAACCAAATCAATAAAAAAATCTACCAATGATAATAAGCTCTAAATATTAAACTAAGATAAACATAAAACCAGAAGCAAATAGATGCAGAAAGCAAACCCCAAGTCTGCAGTTGTTCCCAAAGTCCACCGCCTCAATTTTGGGATGATTCTTGTCTATTCAGTTATTCCACAGATGCAGGGTACAAGTTGATGCTGGAGATTTAACACGCTGCTCCTGAGGCTGCTGGGAGATATTTTCCTTTCTCTTCTTTGCTTGCACAGCTCCTGTGGTCCAGCTTTGGATTTGGCTCTGCCTGTGTGTAGGTCGCCTGAGGGCAGCTGTTCCCTGCTCAGACAGTATGGTGTTAAAGTAACAGCTGATTAGGGGCTCTGGCTCACTCAGACCGGGGGCAGGGAGGGGTACGGAATGTGGGGCTAGCCTGCAGTGGCAGAGGCCAGTGTAACGTTGCTACAGCCTGAGGCACTCTGTGTGTTCTCCCTGGGAAGTTGTCCCTGTTTCACAGGACCCTGGCTGTGGCGAGCTACACAGGCTCCCAGGAGGGGAGGTGTGGCTAGTGACCTGTGCTTGCACAGAGGCTTCTTGGTGTCTGCAGCAGCAGCCTTAGCATTTCATGCTGGTCTCTGTGGTCTGCGCTGATAACTGCGGCTCAAGCCCATCTCTGGATCTCGTTTAGGTGGTGCTCTGAATCCCGTCTCCTCGCACACCCTGAAACAATGGTCTCTTGTCTCTTAGGCAGGTCCAGACTTTTTCCAGGACTCCCTCCCGGCTAGCTGTGGTGCACTAGCCACCTTTAGGCTGTGTTCACGCAGCCAACTCCAGTCCTCTTCCTGGTATCTGACCTCTGAAGCCCGAGCCTCAGCTCCCAGCCCCCACCTGTCCCAGCGGGTGAGCAGACAAGCCTCTCGGGCTGGTGAGTGCTGGTCGGCACTGATCCTCTGTGCAGGAATCTCTCTGCTTTGCCCTCTGAACCCCTGCTGCTGCACTGTCCTCCATGACTCCAAAGCTTCCCCACCCACCCACCCCCCGTCTCTGCCAGTGAAGGGGCTTCCTAGTGTGTGGAAATGTTTCCTCCTTCACAGCTCCCTCCCAGAGGTGTAGGTCCCGTCCCATTCTTTTGTCTCTGTTGTTTTTGGGGTTTTTTTTTTTGCCCTACTCAGGTACTTTGGGAGTTTCTTGCCTTTGGGGAAGTTTGAGGTCTTCTGCCAGCATTCAGTAGGTGTTCTGTGGGAGTTGTTCCACAGGTAGATGTATTTCTGATGTATTTGTGGGAAGGAAGGTGATCTCCACATTTTACTCCACTGTCATCTTGAAGTTCCCTCCACCAAGGTAGCACATTTAAAAAAAACAAACTTTGTGATATGATTTCTGTTACTAATTATGCAGATATTAAGATGAGGGATTGCAATCCCTGTATAAATTATTAAAAAATAGTAATTTTGTCCATATATCCCAAGGATTAAAATAACACCAGTGGGCACAAGTGCTATAGATAAGGGATTACACTTAAACCTGAGAATTGCTCAGGTTTTCTGTTCTCCAAAATGTCTTGTCTAAATCCTGTCACTCACAGTCTGTTTTTAAACAATGGATATTTAAATAACCCAGAACTGCTTCTTCATTAATTCAGTATAATTTTAATTTACAAATATGAACTTATATATAATTTATAACATATGTGTAATTTATAACATATACAATTTATATATATTTATGGATTCATTTTAGACTTCCTTTTTTTAAATAAATTTATTTATTTATTTATTTATTTTAGGCTGTGTTGGGTCTTCCTTGCTGCATGCAGTCTTTCTGTAGTTGCGGTGAGCAGGGGCTACTCTTTGTTGGAGTGCACAGATTTCTCATTGCAGTGGCTTCTGTTGCTGGGCAGCACGGGCTCTAGGCATGCAAGCTTCAGTAGTTGTGGCACGTGGGATCAGTAGTTGTGGCTCACAGGTTCTAGAGCACAGGCTCAGCAGTTGTGGTGCACGGGCTTAGTTGCTCCGCGATATGTGGGATCTTCCTGTGCTAGGGATCGAACCTGTGTCCCCTGCATTGGTAGGCAGATTCTTAACCACTGTGCCACCAGGGAAGTCCATAGGCTTCCTTTCTTATAACCATTTTAATTTGTGTAACATTTAGGGTGAAAAGTGCGTAAATACTAAGGATATGGCTTGATGAGTTTTCACAAAGTGAGCATACCCATGAAATTAGCACCGAGAAAAAGAAATTGAACTTTCTCAGAGCCCCCTAAAGCTCTATTCCCGTGCACTTCCAGACAGGAGCCCCCATCTCCAAAGAAAATCACTATTTGTGAACGTTTTCACCATAAAGTAGTTTGCCTGTTTTTCTTGTACTCGTAAAGTATGTACTCTTGAATATTTAGCTTACTTCATTTACATAATATTTGTGAGATCAATTCATATCATACTTGTTATTTTGCTTTTGTCTAGGTTTCCTTAATGTAGCCTGCTCCATCATAAAATGTGGTATCCTGAGCAAAAGTAGCTCACGAGATATGTAAATTTGCAGGCCCAAGTCTAACCCACTGAATCAGAAACTATGGGTATGGAGTCAGCAATCTGAGTTTTAATATGACCTCCAAGTGAATTTGATTCATATTAACATTTGAGAAGCACTGATGTAAGGCATTCCATTATGTGTATGTGAATATTCAACAAATTACTTATCCATGGTACAATTGCTGGACAGTTGGGTTGTTACTATTTGTCAGTGATTAAAATAGTGCTGCAGTGCACATTCTTATGAAAGTCTTTCATTGCACATATATGTACACATTTCTCTTGGTTAAGTAACGGGATAGAATTGCTGCATCTTAGAGTGTGCATTTGTCCAACTTTAGAAATTTTCAAACTTCTTTTCAAATCATATGCACCAATTTACACTTTGATCAGCAGTATACTATTTGAAGTTCTCTATGTCCTCATCAAGCCAAAATATAGCTAACATATTTAATTTTAACCATACTAATAAATGTCTGTGGCATCTCATTGTGGTTTTACTCTGTATTTCTCTAATGACTAATTGGTTTAAGCAACTTTACGTAGCTTCAATATCACCTTTCTGAGGTATGTGTACAAATTCTTTGCCTTTTTCTATTGGGGTGTCTTTCTTTTTATTATTAAGGTAGAAATTCTCCATATAGTCTGGATACAAGTCCTTTGATGGGATAATTTAATTTCTTTATATCTTACTCCATTTTATTTTTTCCTTTTTCACTTTCTTGGCAATATCTTTTAAAGAAGTTTTTAATTCTGAGGTTCGTCGATATATGATTTTTTCTTTATGATCAGAGCTTTTTGTAATTGTTTAAAAAATGTCATCCCCAAAGTCATGAAGATATTCTCTCTTCTGTTTACCTCTATAGGTTTTATTGTTTGTTACCACATTTACATCAAAATACCTGTTTAATACCTATAACATAAGTAGTAATGTTCTTTTTAAAAACTTTTGATATAATAATTTTCTCTCTTCCTTTCTCTCTCTCTCACCTGGACACACACACAAACACACTAACATTATTTTGTGAATGTTTGTTGCTAGTATATGTACATAAATCTTTTATCCATTAGAGCTAGTCATGTTTTTTCTAATGGATTTCATTCATTTTTCTGTATAGATGTGCATGCTGTCAGTAAATAAAAAATGTAAAATATTCTTACTTCCTTTTCTCAATCTGGATGCATTTTACTTTTTTTTTTTCTTGTTTTACTTAACTGGATAGAACCTCTAATATAATACTGAAAAGGAGTGGTGAGAGCAGATATCTTTGTCTTGCTTTTGACCTTAGGAAAAATACATGGGTATTTCACTACTAAGTATGATGATGTTACCTATAGGTTTTTTGTATATGCCCTTTAATCAAGCTTAGAAAGTTCTGTTCTAGTCCTACTTTGCTGAGTTTTATCAGGAATGCACGTTGGATTTTGCATTTTTTATTGACAAAATCAATGGGGAAAGGAAATGGACACTTTTATAATCCCATATCACTGGTAGTTCTGATATTCTGGGACAAGAAAGGGGGATGAAGGAAGTGGCTGGATGACATTTTTTAATGTTTTTTTGTTTGTTTGTTTTTTTATGGTACGCAGGGCTCTCACTGTTGTGGCCTCTCCCGTTGCAGAGCACAGGCTCCGGACGCGCAGTCCCAGCGGCCATGGCTCATAGGCCCAGCCGCTCCACGGCATGTGTGATCTTCCGGGACCGGGGCACGAACCCGTGTCCCCTGCATCGGCAAGCGGACTCTCAATCACTGCGCCACCAGAGAACGCCCCCTAGCGTTCTTTTAATAATGGTCCCACATTATTCAATTATATAAGAAGTAGAGATCAAATGATTTATCTATTAATCTCTTATCAGGAAGGCAGTTTAATGTGAGCTGATTAAAGAGATTGTGTTCCCAAAAAGAAAATAAAATCTATACTCCGATGGTTCCAAAAGGAAAAGGAATATATTCATGCTGTAGAATTGAGACTATCTTTTAAGCCAGAGTTGGTAAACTTTTTCCTTCTTGCCTAGGCAGGTTATTGTTTCTCTGTTCTCAATTACCTACACCTTTTCCATTCATTAGACACATGCTTGTCAGGTTGCCAAGGCATTCTCCATTGTGGAATCAAATATCCTAACTTATTTCAAAAGTACTGGTTTTGCATCAAATTTTAAAATGACATATTTTATGTATGAAATTTCAAAATTAATTTAGACTAGCTCCCTATTTACCTTAATAATATAATTATGTCCATTGTATTTTTCCTTGTCTTTGATTTGTTTGACTGTTTTCATCTACTCAAATTATATATTCAAATAGGAAATTTATTCTTCCAATAGAGAAAAAGCAATATTTTGAGATAAGAAAGCTATTCTTGTGTTTTTGGCAATAAAGAAATTTCACAACCTATTAGGGAGCAAATTTAAATGCTTTATTGTACATGATTTAATAAAATCTAGGATTTACTTAATTATTAAATGAAAATCTACATTTAAATATGTAAAAATGTTATCATATTTTTTGGCTCAAAGACCTGTCTTTGATATTGGGCCATAACTTGTGCTTTTGGTCTGAAGAAATCATTGGTAATAAACCAGCACAAAACCCTATATTTGTTACCCCGATAGGTGAGGAGGATTATCTTCTAAATTGCAGAAGTTTGTTACCAAGAAAATGGATTCTTTATAGAATACATACCTTTTTAATGAATGAGGAAAATAACTATTTTGTGCCTCAAATCCTCAAGTCAGAATAAATAATAACTATTTTTGGATTTTGTTTTTGTTTTTTATTGACTATGGTATATACACATAGTATATAATTAATAATAAAGGAATCCATAGTAGATGCTATAAACTGTTTTCAAACTTCCTTGAATCCATATTTATTTTCTATTTAGACTTACCTTAGATAGTGAAGTATCCCTCACTTTTCTTCACATTATACATATTCTTAATAATTACAAGAACTTTACAGACAAAGAAAATCCACCACAAAGAATTTAAATGATTTCCCTGAAATCTTACATTTAGAAAGCAACGAGATTTGTTTTATAATACAAATAACTGACACCTGCTTTTCCAATGCAAGTCATTGAAATGAAGCAGTGGTCATCCCATATTTTCAACCAATATCCTCCATGCCCTGTCCCTTCCTTTATTCAATAATGAGTTTTTTTCCCTTCAAGTTTTATTAAGATACAATTGACATACACCACTGTATAAGGTGTACAGCATAATTATTTGACTTACATACACCATGAAATCATTATCACAATAAATTTAGTGAATATCCATCATCTCATATAGACACAAACTTTTAAAAACAGAAAAAAAAAATTTCCTTGTGATGAGAACTCTTAGGATTTACCCTCTTATCAATTTTCATATGTGACATACAGCAGTGTTAATTATATTTATCATGTTGTACATTACATCTCAAGTGCTTATTTTTCTTATAACTGGACGTTTGTACCATTTGAGTGCCTTCATCCAATTCCCCCTCTACCCACACCCCATCTCTGGTAACCAAAGAACTGATCTCTTTTTATATGACTTTGTTTGTTATTTAAGTATAGTTGACTGAAAATGGTATGTTAATTCCTGGTACACAACATAGTGATTTGATATTTCTGTACATTTTTAAATGATCACCATTATAGGTCAAGTTATGATATATCACCATACAAAGGTATTATATACTTATTTACTATATTTCCTACACTGTACATTTCATACTTGTAACTGTTTATCTTGAAACTGGAAATTTGTACCTCTTAAACTTCCTCACCAATTTCTTATATCCCCTCATCTCCCTTCCCTCTGGCAACCACCTGTTTCTTCTCTGTACCTATAACTCTGTTTCTGTTTTGTTATGTTTATTCATTTGTTTAGATTCCACATATGAGAAATAATACAGCATTTGTCTTTCTCTGTCTCACTTACTTCACTCAACAGCCTCTAGGTCCATCCATATTGCCTCAAATGGCAAGATTTCATTCTTGTTCATGGCTAAATAATATTCCATTATACATATATATATATATGATTTGTTTTATAATACAAATAACTGACAATGGCTTTGACACTTCTGTCTGTAATATCTGTATTAAAGACAAAGAAAATCCATCAGAAAGAATTTAAACGATTTCCCCCAAATCTTACATTTAAAAGCAATGAGGAGTATGATTAGAGGGACTTTCAAGATGGTGAAGGAGTAAGATGTGGAGGTCACCTTCCTCCCCAAGAATACATCAAAAATACATCTACATGTGGAACAGCTCCAACAAAACACCTAGTGAATGCTGGCAGAAGACCTCGGACTTTCCAAAAAGCAAGAAACTCCCCACGTACCTGGGTACGGTAAAAGATAAAAAGGAAAAACAGAGACAAAAGAATAGGGACAGGACCTGCACCTCTGGGAGGGAGCTGTGAAGGAGGAAAGGTTTCCACACACTAGGAAGCCCCTTCACTGGTGGAGACGGGCGGTGGTTGGGGGGGAATCTTTGGAGCCATGGAGGAGAGCGCAGCAACAGGGGTGCGGAGGGCAAAGTGGAGAGATTCCTTCACAGAGTGTTGCTGCTGACGAGCATTAACCAGCCTGAGAGGCTTGTCTGCTCACCCACCAGGGTGGGTGGGGGCTGAGAGCTAAGGCTTAGGCTTCAGAGGTCAGATCCCAGGTATAGGACTGAGATTGGCTGCATGAGTACAGTCTGAATGGAGCTAGTGTGCCACAGCTAGCCGGAAGGGAGTCCAGGAAAAAGTTTGGAACTGCCTCAGAGGCAAGAGACCATTGTTTCAGGGTGTGCAAGGAGAGAGGATTCAGAACACTTCATAAACAAGCTCCAGAGATGGGCGCGAGCCGCGGCTATCAGCAGGGACACCAGAGACAGGCATGAAACGCTAAGGCTGCTGCTGCAGCCACCAAGAAGCCTGTGTGCAAGCACAGGTCACTATCCACCCCACCCCACCTGGGAGCCTGTGCAGCCAGCCACTGCCAGGGTTCCGTGATCCAGGAACAAATTCCCCGGGAGAACACATGGCATGCCTCAGGCTGGTGCAACTTCACACTGGCCTCTGCCACCGCAGGCTTACCTTGCATTCTGTACCCCTCCCTACCCCCAGCCTGAGTGAGCCAGAGCCCCACATCAGCCACTCCTTTAACCCTCTCCTGTCTGGGGGAAGAACAGACACCCTCAGGAGACCTAAATGCAGAGGCAGGGCCACATCCAAAGCTGAACCGCAGGAGCTGTGCAAACAAAGAAGAGAAAGGGAAATCTCTTGCAGCAGAATCAGAAGCAGCAAATTAAATCTCCACGATCAACTTGATGTACCCTGCATCTGTGGAATACCTGAATAGAGAATGAATCATCCCAAAATTGAGGCAGTGGACTTTGGGAACAACTGTAGACTTGGGGTTTACTGTATGCGTCTGACTAGTTTCTGACTTATATGTTTATAATAGTTTAGTTTTTAGCACTTGTTATAATTGGTGAATTTGTTTATTGGTTTGGTTGCTCTTTATTTTTTATTACTTTTTATTTTAATAACATATTTTTAATTTTAATAACATTATATATTTTATTTTATTACCTTTTTCTTTCTGTTTTGTTCTCCCTTTTCTTCTGAGCGCTGTGGCTGACAGGGGCTTGGTGCTCTGGCTGTGTGTCAGGCCTGAGCCTCTGAGGTGGGAGAGCGGAGTTCATGACACTGGTCTACCAGAGACCTCCTGGCCCCTCATAATATCAATTGGTGAGAGCTCTCCCAGAGATCTCCATCTCAACGCTAAGACCCAGCTCCTTACAAGAACAAGCAAGCTCCAGTGTTGGACACCCCATGCCAAACAACTAGCAAGAGAGGAACACAATGCCACCCATTAGCAGAGAAGCTGCCTAAAATCATAACCTACACAAACGACTGAACCAACCTTAGTCACTGGGGGCAGACAACAAAAGCAACAGGAATTACAAACCTGCAGCCTGTGAAAAGGAGACCTCAAACACAGTAAGTTAAGCACAATAAGAAGACAGAGAAACACACAGCAGATGAAGGAACAAGGTAAAAACCCACCAGACCAAACAAATGAAGAGGAAATAGGCAGTCTAAATGAAAAAGAATTCAGAGTAGTGATAGTAAATATGATGCAAAATCTTGAAAATAGAATGGAGAAAATACAAGAAAAGATTAACAAGGAATTAGAAGAACTAAAGTGCAAACAAACAATGATAAACAGCACAATAAATGAAATTAAAAATTCTCTAGAAGGAATCAATAGCAGAATAACTGAGGCAGAAGAACAGATAAGTAACCTGGAAGATAAAATAGTGGAAATAAATACCACAGAGCAGAATAAAGAAAAAAGAATGAAAAGAATTGAGGACAGTCTCAGAGACCTCTGGGACAACATTAAATGCACCAACATTTGAATAATAGAAGTCCCAGAAGAAGAAGAGAAAAAAAGAGGGATGGAGAAAATATTTGAAGAGATTATAGTTGAAAATGTCCCTAATATGGGAAAGGAAGTAGTCAGTCAAGTCCAGGAAGCACAGAGTCCCATACAGGATAAATCCAAGGAGAAACACACCAACACACATATTAATAAAACTATCAAAAATTAAATACAAAGAAAAAATATTAAAGGCAGCAAGGGAAAAGCAACAAATAACTTAAAAGGGAATCCCCGTAAGGTTAACAGCAGATCTTTCACCAGAAACTCTGTAAGCCAGAAAGGAGTGGCAGAAAATATTTAAAGTGATGAAAGGGAAAAACCTACAACCAATATTACTCCACACAGCAAGGAGTTTATTCATATTTGACAGATAAATTAAAATCTTTACAGACAAGCAAAAGCTAAGAGAATTCAGCATCACCAAACCACCTTTACAACAAATGCTGAAAAAACTTCTCTAGGCAGGACACACAAGAGAAGGAAAAGACCTACAATAACAAACCCAAAACAATTAATAAAATGGTAATAGGAACATACATATCGAAAACTACCTGAAATGTAAATGGATTAAATGCTCCAACCAAAAGACATAGACAGGCTGAATGGGCACAAAAACAAGACCTGTATATATGCTGTCTACAAGAGGCCCATTTCAGACCTAGGGACACATACAGACTGAAAGTGAAGGGATGGAAAAAGATATTACATCCAAATGGAAATCAAAAGGAAGCTAGAGTAGCAATACTCATATAAGATAAAATAGATTTTATAATAAAGATTGTTACAAGAGATAAGAAAGGACACTACATAATGATCAAGGGATCAAACCAAGAAGAAGATATAACAATTATAAATGCATATGCACCCAATGTAGGAGCACCTCAATACATAAGGCAAATGCTAACAAACTTGAAAGGGGAAATCTACAGTAACACAATAATAGTAAGGGACTTTAACACCCCATTTTCACCAATGGACAGATCAACCATAATGAAAATAAATAAGGAAACACAAGCTTCAAATGATACATTAAACAAGATGGACTTAATTGATATTTATAGGACATTCCATCCAAAAACAACAGAATAAAATTTCTCCTCAAGTGCTCATGGAGCATCCTCCAGGAGAGATCATATCATGGGTCACAAATCAAGCCTTGGTAAATTTAAGAAAATTGAAATCATATCAAGTATTTTTTCTAACCACAACACTATAAAACTAGATGTTAATTACAGGAAAAAAAACTGTAAAAATACAAACACATGGAAGCTAAACAATACATTACTAAATAACCAAGAGTTCACTGAAGAAATCAAAGAGGAAATCAAAAAGCAGTTAGAAACAAATGACAATGAAAACACGATGCCCCCAAACCTATGGGATGCAGCAAAAGCAGTTCTAAGAGGGAAGTTTATAGCAATACATTCCTACCTCAAGAAACAAGAAAAATCTCAAATAAACAACCTAACATACACCTAAAGCAATTAGAGAGAGAACAACAACAAAAAAAACCCCCAAAGTTAACAGAAGGAAAGACATCATAAAGATCAGATCAGAAATAAATGAAAAAGAATTGAAGGAATTGGTAGCAAAGACCAATAAAACTAAAAGCTGGTTCTTTGAGAGGATAAACAAAATTGATAAACCATTAGCCGTACTCACCAAGGAAAAAAGGGAGAAGACTCAAATTGATAGAATTAGAAATGAAAAAGGAAAAGAAACAACTGACACTGCAGGAATACAAAGGAACATGAGAGATAGCCACAAGCAACTATATGCCAATAAAATGGGCAACCTGGAAAACATGGACAAATTCTTAGAAAAACACAACCTTCTGAGACTGAACCAGGAAGAAATAGAAAATATACACAGACCAATCACAAGCACTGAAATTGAGACTGTGATTAAAAATCTTCCAACAAACAAAAGCCCAGGACCAGATGGCTTCACAGGCAAATTCTATCAAACATTTAGAGAAGAGATAACACCTATACTTCTCAAACTCCTCCAAAATATAGCAGAGGGAGAAACACTCCCAAACGGATTCTATGAGGCCACCACCACCCTGATACCAAAACCAGACAAAGATGTCACAAAGAAAGAAAACTACAGGCCAATATCACTGATGGACATAGATGCAAAAATACTCAACAAAATACTAACAAACAGAATCCAACAGCACACTGAAAGGATCATACACTATGATCAAGAGGAGTTTATCCCAGGAATGAAAGGTTTCTTCAATATATAGAAATCAATCAATGTGATATACCATATTAACATATTAAAGGAGAAAAATCATAGGATCATCTCAATAGATGCAGAAAACACTTTCAACAGAATTTAAAACCCATTTATTATAAAAACCCTCCAGAAAGTAAGCATAGAGGGAAGCCACCTCAACATAATAAAGGCCATATATGACATACTCATAGCCAACATTATTCTCAATGGTTAAAAACTGAAAGCATTTCCTCTAAGATCAGGAAAAAGACAAGGTTGCCCACTCTCACCACTATGATTCAACATAATTTTGGAAGTTTTAGCCACAGCAATCAGAGAAGAAAAAGAAACAAAAGGAATACAAATCAGAAAAGAAGAAGTAAAGCTGTCACTGTTTGCAGATAACATGATACTATACATAGAAAATCCTAAACATGCCACCAGAAAACTACTGGAGCTAATCAGTGGATTTGGTAAAGTAACAGGATACAAAATTAACACACAGAACTCTCTTGCATTCCTGTACACTAATGATGAAAAATCTGAAAGAGAAATTAAGGAAACACTCTCATTTACCATTACAAAAAAAGGAATAAAATACCTAGGAATAAACCTACCTGAGGAGACAAAAGACCTGTATGTGGAAAAGTATGACACTGATGAAAGAAATTAAAGATGATACAAACAGATGGTGAGGTATAACATGTTCTTTGATTGGAAGAATCAACATTGTGAAAATGACTATACTACCCAAAGCAATCTACAGATTCAATGCAATCCCTATCAAACTACTAATGGCATTTTTCACAGAACTAGAACAAAAAATTTCACAATTTGTATGGAAACACAAAAGACTCTGAATAGCCAAAGCAATCTTGAGAAAGAAAAACAGAGCTGGAAGAGTCAGGCTTCCTGACTTCAGACTATACTACAAAGCTACAGTAATCAAAGCAACATGGTACTGGCACAAAAACAGAAATATAGATCAATGGAACAGGATCAAAATCCCAGAAATAATCCCACACACATATGGTCACCTTATCTTTGATAAAGGAGGCAAGAGTATACAATGGAGGAAAGACAGCCACTTCAATAAGTGTTGCTGGGAAAACTGCACAGCTCCATGTAAAAGAAGGAAATTAGAACACTTCCTAACACCATACACAAAAATAAACTTAAAATGGATTAAAGACCTAAATGTAAGGCCACACACTATAAGACTCTTAGAGGAAAATATAGGCAGAACACTCTATGACATAAATCACAGCAAGATCCTTTTTGACCCACCTCCTAGAGAAATGGAAATAAAGACAAAAATAAACAAATGGGACCTAATGAAACTTAAAAGCTTTTGCACAGCAAAGGAAACCATAAACAAGACAAAAAGATAACCCTCAGAATGGGAGAAAATATTTGCAAATGAAGAAACTGACAAAGGATTAATCTGTATAATGTACAAGCAGCTCATGCAGTGCAGCAAAATATCAAGAAAAGAAATAACCAAATCCAAAAATGGACAGAAGACTTAAATAGACATTTCTCTAAAAAAGATATACAGATTGCCAACAAACATCTGAAAGGATTTTCAACATCACTAACAATTAGAGAAATGCAAATCAAAACTACAATGAGGTATCACCTCATGCCATGCAGAATGGCCATCATCAAAAAGTCTACAAATAATAAATGCTGAAGTGGATCTAGAGAAAAGGGAATTTGCACTGTTGATGGGAATGTAAATTGATACAGCCACTATGGAAAGAAGTATGGAGGTTCCTTAAAAAACTAAAAATAGAACTACCATAAGACCAGCCATCCCACTACTGGGCATATACCCTGAGAAAACCACAATTCAAAAAGAGTCATGTACCACAGTGTTCATTGCAGCACTATTTATAATAGCCAGTACATGGAAGCAACCTAAGTGTGCATCGACAGCTGAATGGATAAAGAAGATGTGGCACATATGTACAATGGACTATTACTCAGCCATAAAAAGAAATGAAACTGAGTTATTTGTAGTGAGGTGGATGGACCTAGAATCTGTCATACAGAGTGAAGTAAGTCAGAAAGAGAAAAACAAATACCATATGCTAACATATATATATATATGGATTCTAAAGAAAAAAAAGTTCTGAAGAACCTATGGGCAGGACAGGAATGAAGATGCAGATGTGGAGAATGGCCTTGAGGCCACTAGGAGGGGGAAAGGTAAGCTGGGACGAAGTGAGAGAGTGGCATGGACATATATACACTACTAAATATAAAATGGATAGATAGTCGGAAGCAGCGCATAGCACAGAGAGATCAGCTTGGTGCTTTGTGACCACTTAGAGGGGTGAGATAGAGAGGGGGAGAGAGACACAAGAGGAAGGGGATATGGGGTTATATGTATATGTATAGCTGATTCTGTTTGTTATACAGCAGAAACTAACCATTGTAAAGCAATTATATTCCTATAAAGATGTTAAAAAAAAAAGAAAGCAATGAAATTTGTTTTACAATAGAAATAACTAACACCTGTTTTTCCAATGCAAGTCATTGAAATGAAGCAGTGGTCATCCCAAATTACATCAAACTGAAAAGGTTTTGCACAGAAAAGTAACTATCAACAACATGAAATGGTCATCTACTGAATGAGAGAAGATATTTTCAAACCTAATATCTGATAAAAGGTTAATATGCAAAATATACAAGGAACTCATACAACTCACCATCCAGAAAAACACATTTGATTAAAAATTGGGCAGAGGATCTGAATGACATTTTTCCAAAGAAGATATACACATGCCCAGCAAGCACGTGACAAGATGCTCAACATCACTAATCGCCTGGGAAATACAAATCCAAACCACAATGAATTATCACCTTACACCTGTCAGAATGATTATTATCTAAAAGATATTATATTACATTATATTTATATTATTATACTTTTTTATATATTATTATATTTGCTATATATTATACTTTGTTATATATACATATAATATACTATAATATATATCATTGTATTAGTGTATAGAAATGCAACATCTGCAAACAGTGACCGTTTTACTTTTTCCTTTCCAATTTGGGTTCCTTTCATTTCTTGTTCTTGTCTGATTGCTGTGGCTAGGACTTCTAATACTATGTTGAATAAAAGTGGTGAGAGTGGGCATCCTTGTCGTGTTCCTGGTTTTAAGGAAAATGTTTTTAGCTTTTCACCACTGAGTATGATGTCTTCATAATTCCTGAAAGCAAACTTGGTAAGAGAAAATGTGAGCAATATAGGGAGCAATGGAGCCTGTGGTTGCTTTATGGCATGTGAGTTTTGGTGGTTGGGGTGTTATAAGAAAAGAGGAAAGCAAGAATACTAGAGTAGAGGAAGAGTGCAGAAATGCAGTGAAATTTTGTATGCACCTCTAAGTATATAGTAGCAGAAGTGGACATCCTGATAGAACTTTTTAAAGCAATGGAATGAAAAGGTCAAATGCAATTTCTAGGGACTGCCCTGTAAAGGAAAGTAGACTTGGAAAAATTGAGGGGAAGCCAGCTGTTGATGGTAGTTCCATAAGGATAAAGTCATTACTGTTGTGGACAAAATTCTGTGAGAATAACTGCATCTGGTTCATTAAGAACTTAATTAAATTGCCCATTTCTACTTAGTCACTGCTCATAAGCCATCATCATTTTTCTAGTCTGTCTTGCTATTGAATTAGAAAGTGAATGCAGGAATAAAAATGATGAAACTTCACACCGACATAGAGCTAATTACCAGTAGAGCATTGTACTAAGTGCTTCACTAACGTTGTTTTAAATTTGCACACTGTCTTTTTGAATTCGGTACAGTGTTATCATCATTTTATATAGGATAAAACTGAAGTACAAAGATAGTATGTAGCTTTCCCAATGTCCAAGAGAACTGGGATTGGAATCTAGGCAATTCTGTTCTGCTTTAAAACCCTACCTCATCCTTGACCAAACTGAGTGCTTTACAAGTTAGAAAACTGACACTGAACAAATTGAGAAATATTTCCCAGTCTATACCGAGAGCAAGGTGGCAGAGACCAGGTTAGAAAGTATCTTTAGGTCTGACCTACAACCCTAAATCTCTAACAAAATTGGCTGTAAATGGTGGAGACTAGAAAGTGAAGGGTATTTAAAAATGAAGTGATGACAAAACAGAGTTAATTACATCCATCCTGTGGTCCAAATGACCACAAACAGTGTGAATGGAGTAGGGGTGTGATTTGTAACACACCATTCTGTGCTTGCTATACCTTCACCCCCTATAGACTTTCAGTATATTCAGCCTGTCTCAGAAAGTTATAATTCTTCAGGAAAAGTTAAAAATGATACAAAGAATAGCATGAGTCCCCTATATTTATAGAAATCTGAATCACCATTCTATGTTTATTTCCTGGTTAAAGTTCTTTATTATTTTATGAGTACATTGATATATTCATAGGGTGTGTGTTCAACCAACTATGTCAGTTAAAATACTGTATAGCCAGATAACATAAAATTAACCTTAGACTCAGTTTTTTATTTCTTTAAAAATATGTAGTACCTTAAAAGATCTCACAGATCTCAAGTTAATATAAACTTTAGAAATTTCAAGAACTATAGTGTATAATATCACCTTATTTTTATTAAAACCAAAATGAAAACATCATTATTACTCCTTGCAGAAAAAAAAATAACGCATTTTATTTCATGCAAGTAAAAGCAATCATTTGCTTTGTATTTCAAATAGTCATAAAACAACCATTTTAGACTAGTCACCCTTGGGAATTCCCTGGTGGTCCAGTGGTTAGGATTCCGGGCTTTCACTGTTGGGGGGCCAGGTTTGATCCTTGGTCAGGGAACTAAGATCCTGCAAGCCACGTGGCACTGTCAAAAAAAAAAGATGACTCACTCTTTGATATGTGTTTGCCTCATCCAGCTATGAAAGTCAAAATTCTCAACAGCATTAACAATATAACTTCTTCTAAAGTAGTAAATGATGGCAATTTATGTAAAAACAATTTCTATTAAAAATCTAGAAGATAGGAGCTTAAAAGAAAACAGAAAACTCTTCTAAGGACTTAGTTATGAAATCGTAATTTCTAAAGATGTTTTTAATAAAAAATTTATTATACAGTATTTTGACTCAGTTGATATACACAAAAGTACTACTCAGTCTAAAATACAAACCATTAAATATTCATTTATTTAAAACTTATACAAAGCAATGTATTCAGTAGGGACGCCTGCCCAGCCACACAATTTATCAGGCTCAGAGTGGGTGCTGTTCAGATATGGGGCGGGTATCTCTAAAGCCATAGAGGTCAGGGAGGGAGGAATGGCAGGGTAAAGGTTGGGATATTAAAGTATAAATTACATGTTAATAGAAAATATCATTTTTACCTTTGCTGAGGCAGCTTATGAGGACTAGGGCTAAAGACACACTTCCTTAAGAGAGCTTTTGTTGTTTCTTTTTCAAGAAATGTAAACCACAGAAAAACGTACGGGCACTAGAGGTAGCTGCTCGCTGCCTCTACTTTCCCAAGCCTACAAAAGAAAAGAAGGAACCAACTTGTGTCTCTACTTTCTTCTCTTCCACCTTGGAATAAGAGGAGAAATGTCTTCAACTCAAGCTCTTTTAATGTTATGGTGAACAAGAGTGGGGTTTACCTTCCTTGCATGTGTGTGTTGTGTGTTGTGTGTGTGTGTTGGGGGTGGAGTGGGTGTGTATAAATGGGAAGAAGAAGACTGGACATCACGTAGCAGGCTTTGTTATTTCCTTCTCCAGGGTCAAGATAAGGCCAGTATTATATACAAAAACCACAGCTGTCAAACAGGGCTTTTCTCTTCGGCAGCTAAAAGAGTAAGCATTCCTGTAGCACCCAAGATTATAACTTTGGTGCTGAGACATTCTCTGTCTGTTGTTCTGAAAACTCACTTTTATTAACAATGCAAAGAGGGCTTCCCTGGTGGCGCAGTGGTTGGGGGTCCGCCTGCCGATGCAGGGGACGTGGGTTCGTGCCCCGGTCCGGGAGGATCCTGTGTGCTCTGCAGCGGGAGCGGCCACAACAGTGAGAGGCCCACATACCGCAAAAAAAAAAAAAAAAAAAAAAAAAAAAACAATGCAAAGAAAGGAAAAAGAATACATGTCCATATTCACAGACCCAAGAACTTTGTCTCACCTAACCGAATGAAGCTCTCTTTCTTGAGGAAGAAGAGAATATATTTGATTGGTGGCAGTTGTATGTGAGAATTTACTTAATGCTCATTTCCATTTTAATAGTGTGTACCCAATGAGCAACAAGAGAGAGAGTCTGTATTTGAACTCACATTTATGTTGTAGACATTGAAGTTCATGATCTCATCACTCTACTATGTTCTCTCTGAAGGCTGATTACCAGACAGGGTCAAATTAATTATCAAAGAAATCAGTTGTGAGATTAATTACATGCTGACATTTACCAAACACAATTGATTAAATAAAATTAATCTGCTTCCTATACCTAGGACTAAAAACTTTTAATATATCACATAACTATGATTATCAACATAAATCTAAAAGCCTTTAATTCATCAAAACGTTTACCAAGTTCATTCTAAGGGTCAGGATCAGTGTTAGTCTATAGCAACAGCAAGTACAGTTGTGACTGTTGTGTACTCTACAATTCTAGGAGGTAATATTCATACTGAAGTATAAAACCTGATGTCCCTAAGTGAGACCTTGAAAGACAATTCGTTTATGAAGAGGAATAAACTCCAGGCTTTGCCATCAAGGGACTTTGAACTAAGTTGAATAAGTGGATTCCTTAGCTTTTGAAGACATCTAAGGAAATAAATCTGGATTCTGCAAGCTCACTTTTGGATATTTTCATTTCATTTCATTGACATTTTCCAATGTCAATAAATTTTTGTGTTTCTTGTGAATATTTCTTTATCCAATAATACCCCTCCACTGTTACCATCCTTCTTCTTCATTAAATATGACCAAGGTGTATAAGAATATCAATATTCAGATGAGGGATTTTCCAGTTCTGAATAGGGAAGTGAGGAAAAAAACATCCATGTAACCTATTTTCAGAAGGGAAATAGATTGATCTTTACACTAATCCCTGCTTTCTTATGTAAATGAGCTATGATGACACAAGGAATTTCAAGGAAGTGGCTCTTACCATTATTTCTATCACAGGAGGGAAAAGACAGCCTTGTCCTCAGGAGTTTACAGACAAGCAAGTAGTTTCAAAAAAGGTTAGCTTCTCCTTTGGACTCACACATTCTTAAGAAGGGTAACTAAAAAACTATTATATATGCAGATACCACTGGTATAAGAAAAATGAAATTTGGAGAATATTGATAAATATTAGGATATTAAATCAGATACTCTTAGATAAGAAAAATAAAATGTCCTTAAAACATAAAAAGAGAACTAGGGAAAGCATCATAATCTGAGAAAAACTGTCATCACTTTTGCCTTGAGTTATATATCACAAAAACAAAATGTCCAGTTTCAATGTTTTTTCTCACTTTCATTTTTAAACTTACTCTTTCAAAAATTTAGAACATTTATTCAGTATTACTAGGTTCACAATTTGAAGATATAATTTTTATAAACATGTAGTTAAAAATAAATTTCACTGTGGTTATTATAAGCATGCATGGCTAAAATTTAGAAGCCTTTTTTCCTCACAAATGTGTATATAAAAATCACGTATATATTCAGCATTTCTTTGTATTTGCTTTGCATATGCAATTTTTAAAGCATAAGACACACTCCCTGTCTTCAAAGAACTTATCTTCTTATAAGATAAATAATAAAAAACTAAAATTTATTAATATATATCAGGCTATTATGCAAAGGTAAATTGCATGCCACAATTCCTGAGAAGAAAATAAATAAAATTAAAATGGCAAATTGGGGAAATATTTGTTCCACTTATGGAAGAAAAATGATTACTGTCCTTAATATATAAAAACCTCTCAAACTTATCAGAACATAAACATTTTAATAGAAAAAATTGAAAAAGAAACTAACAGTAGTTTACCCACCCCTTTAAAAAATCATTAAATGAGAAAAGCATAAAAAAGTCAAGCTCTGTGTAATTAAAGAAATGCCAACTAAAATAATGAGGTGGCAATTTTTGCCTGTAAGATTATACTGCTCCACAATGGTAAAATTAAACCATCTGCCATATCAGGTGTTGGTCATTAGGATTGATTAGAGGTGCACTGATATTCCGCTAATGAGAATTTAAATTGAATGAAGTACATACCTTTGTTTTAGCAATTCTGCTTCTAAAAGTTTTTTTCCAAAGTATGAAATATTTTTCTTAATAGCGAAATTCAACATAAAACTGGTATGTATAACATACCATTTTGGGGGGACAAATTTGTGTAAAAATATTTAGAATACTCTGCAAATACCCAAATATTAATAGTGGTTGTTTCTGTGGGTGAAATTTAGAACAAATTTAAATCCACATTTTCTGTATCTTCTGGAATTATTTTGCATTGTAACTATATTACTTCTACAAAGAAAAAATATTTTAAGATTTTGTGTGCCTTTAAAATTTTATCTTTCTCACCTGCCATAAAATAATTTCCTAATTTTTATTTAACTTCTCATAGAATTTATTTACGTATTTATTTTATTAGACACTCAGTGACACTGAAAGAATTCAAACTTCTTAAATACTTCCGTTTAGACTGGTTGATGTGTACACAGGGCTAATTTTAGGGAAAAAAGAATACATGCATTGTGAATCTTTTCTGTCTTTCTTAATCTCTCTTTTAGCTCTATTATTTTGTTCCTTAAGCCCACATGACATGACTTAGAAGTCACAAGTTGTTTTCTGAGCCTGATTCTTTACCTGTTTATAGGATCTTAGCCAAATCATTTAAAATCTTTGAATCTCAAGGGGAAAATTTGAGCTATCAACAGATTGAGAATTCCTTCAATTAATCAATTTATTTATAAATCAGCAAGGCAAACACAATGCCTTTCTTTTTTTTCGTAGTGTAGTGTCCTGGGACATGATAGATCTGGTGACTAAATAAATGAATAGATAGATAAATGAATGAATGAAGCATAGAATATTAATACATGTTTTAAAACAAGAGTGAATTTTCATTCATTGTTCTCAAAAAATGGTCCTCAAACCAGTAGCATCAGCATCATCTCAGAATGTTGGAATAGCAAATTTTCAGGCTCCACCTTAGACCAACAGAATCACAAACACTGTGGATTGGGACCCAGTAATCTGTGTTTTGTCATTGCCTCCAAAATGATTCTAAAACACACTAAAATTCAAGAATCTCTGATTTCGGTTGTTTTTCAATTAGTATATACTGATCAAAGTTTGATGCATTAATTGATAATGGGGTTGCAGGCAATCCATGCACATCTAAATAGTTTTCCTGAAATTAACACCTTATGCCAAAGTTTGCAAATTCCTTTCCTTGGCATGTGCCATACAAAAGTGTTTATATTGTTTCATGTATGTAGTTAGGTGCCAATACTTAAACGTTGAGCATTTGGACAGCTCACAAAAAGAATCGAGACCTCTAAAAATGTTGCCCTCTTTTCTGCATGGCAAGGATATGCTGGACATTAACCCCTCCAGCCTCATCACCACTTTATTCTCCTACTAAACTTCTTTGTGTATTTGTGACTTAGAATTAAAAAAAAAAAAGAAAAGCTGAGAGGTCGTAGAAATGATTAGCATGACAGAAAACAACTGCATTCTGAAACCATCAGCTCTACCCTCTGGATTTCTGCTGCCAAAATTATTTTATCTTCAGTATATGTTTGTATATCTTTGCTCTTTTCATGATATTGGAAACTCATGTTTCTTTCAGATGAAAACACACACATATACAAACAACTTTTCATCATGATCAAAATTATTACAAGACATTCTTATAAGTTGTAAAGAAACAACAGACTTCCATCTACTGACAGTTCAAGTTCTTTCCCTTTGCATTTCTCTCAAACTCTTTGAAGCCATGTGGGAACCTTTAAATCTAGCTAATCTCTGACTTTGCTTACTTTTGGCCACCACCCTGATTCATTTCCTTCTCAGGGATTACTGGCTCTTCCAGCAGTGGAAGCAGCAGGCCCTGTCTCTGTGTGTGTAGTTCAAAATTTTTATATCTTAACTGCCTGTGAAGTCACTGACTACAACATTCAGATCATATCCTTAAACATTTTTTTCCCAGAGACAGGAGTGAGCCTCCCTGAGTGCACCTTGCCCTGCCCTTCAGGACTACCACCAGTACGCTGTGTTCCTTTCCGCAACTGCACCACCGACTGAAAACGAAAACTGAAAAAGAGATTAAATTGTGAGGTAAAGTTTTCTTTTTAAATCTCTTTTCTCTAAGTTTTGATCTTGCATCCACAGTGCATTGGGCTCCTTGAATGGTTTCCATTTTGAACACATGTTTATCATTGGGATGTTTTTGCCTAATTGCAATTTTCCCATGGGAAACTCAGTGTTTCCTGTTATGTTTTGCAGAATCTCAGGCTTTCAGTGATCCCTTTTATTTTTCTGGGTTTAATGGGACTCTTGTGAAGCATGCCAGGATTGAGGGTCTTCTCATAAAACTGTAAGCCTCATAAGCGAAAAAGGAGTCCACTCCAAGTTCTCACTTCTCTGCTCCCATCTCCCCTTCACCCCTATATACACATGTGCACATACACACAGATACACACCACGTTAAGGTACACTCCACAATACAGAACATATTATTTAATTCATTTATTTCAGTAGCTGGAGTTTGATGTAGACCAAGTAGAACTGTACTTTGTTAGGGTGAAACAAATGGAAGAAATATTCTTTTCCCATTAAAAGAACCATTCACCTTTAGTGTCAGATGACTCAGTTACTTTCTCCTAAGAGGGGCATTGTTTCCCATTTTCCTTTTTATTCTATTAATTTTTTTAAAGTCAATTTTAGACATTTTATTTTTTAGCTTATGGCTCAACTTAACTAGGAAGATTTGTAGTATCATGTAGACCACATAAAATTTATATAACCACATAAAATTTTTTGTCACTTTATGGTAAGATTTAAAAGAGTTTTAGGAAATGATTTTTATATTTTAAAGTAAATATCACTCATAAACCATAAAGACTTTTAGGAACCGACTTTTATATTTTAAAGTAAGTATCACTCATAAACTCAATAACATTAGTTATCTTATGTCTTTGGGCCCTCTTCCCTGAATCTATCTTCTCATATAATTCTAAGCTCATCATCATCCACTGGTCGTGATGAAGCAATGTTAATTCAAGACTGCTACTCCAACATTCTTGAATTGGTTACACCCACTTCCCAGATGTGATTCGTATGTATTCACGATCATCTTGTTACTCATATCCATCCTTCTCTGACAACATTTTTGCAGCATGAGGAGTTAAAGCTTTATGTCAGAGCAAAGTTTGCTTTGTCAAAAAAAATTTCCCTACAATTAGGAACATCTTTGACTCTAGTCAGGCCCATCCATGTAGACATGCAGTATGACCAAGTGAGCAGAGCTGGGGAAACTGAACTCTATTTTTGAGACACACACTCACTTGCTGTGTGTCTGAGCAGACTCTCTGAAACTCTGTTTCCTAATCTCAATCTGTAAAATGAAAGTAAAACTTATTGTCAGGGTGGGTAATGATTAGAGATAATATATATTAAACACAATCAACACTATTTTCTGGAAGAAACTTAATTCATTTTGATAAATATTTATATACATCTTATATTGTCAGAGAGTAGATTAAAGGTGTTTTAAAATCATGCTTCCCAAATTTTCTTATGAGTATAAATTACTTGGGGATTTTATTGAAATATAGGTTTTGATTCTGGATTGGAGCCTGAGATTCTGCATTTCTAACAAGCTGTCAAATGATGACAATAGTACATGGTGCTTGTACATGGACTGTATTTAAATAGCAATTATGAATCAATTATATAAATATAAAATAATAGTACAAGTCAAATTAAAATGAAGAAATGAAAACTTTAAGACATGAAATGGAGCTAGGAATGATGTTATAAATGTATAACATAATGTTAACCACCTACTGTGTGGGGAAAAAATTTGTCTATATGATTTATAGCAGACACTATGGAAAATACATCTGTGTCCTCAATACTCACTTGCTTTCCCATAACAATCTGTATGTTTAATATGAGTTGGTAAGTGGACTTATAGTCCTCCTAAATTTTATATTCTAGAGCCAAAGAAGAAAAAGAGAGCCTCACTTATTTTCCTCAATTAATTCAGAATATACAAGTGTTCAAATGAGGTCTGGATTTGATATTTACATTTACATAATCTGGAAAAAACAATTTGCTAAGAAATTAATAGAATAAAATGTTTCAAGGAAAACCATCTCATTTACTATGTGAAATAAAAATCTAATATCTGAATATACTATGTTGATTTCTGCCATCACTCATTCTTTATATCCAAACTCGGAAGTTACACTGTCCCCAAGATCTTAGAAGATTCTGGATGGGAAGTGTAGGTCTCATCATTCATTCATTTATTCAGTTCATTTAATACCTACTTTATTCCAAACACAGTGTTTACATACTGTTTCACTTCTTGCCACTTCCTGCTCTGCTGAGTTCTTGACCAACCACATTATTTATTTCCTTCTTGAGGCTGCTGACATGATCCACAGTAATTCAGGATGGCGAATTTTTTCTACTAGAACCTGCCCCTGCACTAACAAGGGACCATGAAATCAGCCAGATATTTTACCAAAAATAAAGGATAATTGAGAAGCATAGAAAAGGCAACAATTTAATATGGAATATTTAATAGAATTTTCCCCAAATGCCCAGTCTACTCAGCTCTCACTGGCATCCGTTTCTTAGGATCTTGCCTGCTGTAAACATGTTTGTGTCTACTCTCTGCTGAGACTCTGCTCTTTCATTAATATACACTTTTCTAAGCTTCCGAGGCCCCAACTCCTTTATTCTATGAGCAGTAATGAAGATGCAAAATTCAAATGATTTGAACTGTATTTCTAGCATAAGATGCCGTATATTTTAAGAAAAATCCATTCTTTAATAACAACTTTTATTGGGAAAACTTAAAGACACACTATTGTTGTAAGTATACCTGTTAATTATAAGATATAAAATATGACATATAATTCATGTCTTATAACGTAAAATGAAGAAATGTTTGTCCAGATTTCTCTCTTCTAGACTTTTTTAAGGGGCTAGAGGATGGGGGCTAGTAGGGTGTAGAGAAGTTATCTCTAAAACACTAGTCTGTTACACCAGCATATTTTTCCTAATCTAAAGCATAACTTTTTCTATACAAATCAATTTTAGGCATATGAGTTTAAATTACAGCTAGCTTTTATATTAGTGATTTTGTTTGTGGTTCCCATTACACAAGTTACTACTGAAAGCTTAATAAGTGCAATCACTGTTTAAAGCACCCTCAAAGAATTTGGAATCACCGAATTACACAAAATATTTGCCTGATAGGGCTTCCCTGGTGGCGCAGTGGTTGAGAGTCTGCCTGCCAATGCAGGGGACACGGGTTCGTGCCCCGGTCCGGGAGGATCCCACATGCCGCGGAGCGGCTGGGCCCGTGAGCCATGGCCGCTGAGCCTGCGCGTCCGGAGCCTGTGCTCCGCGACGGGAGAGGCCGCAACAGTGAGAGGCCCGCGTACCACAAAGAAAAAAAAAAAAAATTGCCTGATAAAAGAATATATGTATCAATTAATATGTCAATCAGAGGTGTAATTTAGCTTGTTAATTCAAATTCTATTTATCTGTTGTATACATTATCTATTATTATTGATTGACAGATTCTCAGAAATAAATGGAAAAATAGATTATGATGGATCCTATAACTTATACATTCTGCATTTCCTTCTATTTCTGAGATGTTTACATTCCATGGGGGCAGAAAGAGGGTTGTAAAATGAGAAACACATTAGGAAGAGCAAGACTACAGTTTCACTTACAAAGTTCAGTGAAAATGAAGTGGAAAAAATAAATAATGAGTAGCTCTATGTGATGGTCAGTTCCGTGTGTCAACGTGATTGGCTCACAGTGAGCCCAGATATTTGGTCAAACATTATTCTAGCTGTGTCTGTTAGTGTATTTTGGGGTGAAATTAACATTTGAATTGGTAGACTATGTAAAACAGACTGCCCTCCCTGGTGTGGACAGGCCTCAACCACTCAGCTGAAGACCTGAATCACATAAAAAGGAGGGCCCTCTGGGAGTAAGGGAGAATCCCTCCTGCCTGGCTGTCTTTGAGCTGGGACATTGTTTTTCCTACCTTCACACTTAAACTGAAATATTAGTTCTTCCTGGATGTCAAGCCTGCCAGCCTTCAGAAGAGGACTACACCATTGGCTATCCTGGTTCTCCAGCCTGGGATAATTGCATATCTTTGGATTTGTCTGCATCCATAATCACGTGAGCCAATTCCTTATAATAAATTCCCTCCCTCTTTCTCTCTCTCTCTCTCCATACATATATATATATATATATACATATATATATGTAATTGATTCTGTTTCTCTTGAGAACCCTGACTAATACAGTCTCTCAAGACCCAAAATGTTTTGAATAGATTAACAGATCAATAAGATTCTAATTCAGGGTTAGCATTATTAGGATTATTATGATAAGGATAGTTTATTAATTAAAGAACATGCATAGCAATTTTTATATTATATATATACACATAAAGAGATTTACTATACATAATTGGCTTAGATAATCTTAGAGGCTGATAGGTCCCAAGATGTGCAGGATGAATTGGCAAGCTGGAGACCCAGAATAGCGGATGATTTAGTTCCAGTTTGAGTCTGAATGCCTAAGAACAAGGAGAGCTAATGGTATAGTTCCAGTTCAAAACCTGCCAGGCTTCAGACCCAGGAGAAGTCAATGTTTTAGTTCCAGCCTGAATGCAGGAAAAAAAGCTGATGTTACAGTTCAAAGGCCATCAGCTAGGAAGAATTCCTTCTTACTCAGACTTTTTGTTCTATTCAGGTCTTCAACTCACTGAATGAGGCCAACCTACATTAGGGAAAGCAATCTGCTTTATTTAATACACCCATTTACAGATTAATCTCATCCCAAAACATCCTCACAGAAACACCCAGCATAATGTTTGACCAAATATCTGGGCATCTCATGGTCCAGGCAAATTGACACATAAAATTAATCATCATAGCTTCTAAGCAAAATAGAGTAACAGAAACTAAATTTTCCCCCTTGTGTGAAACAATCAAAATGAATGATAGTGGATAGGAAACAAACAAAATGAGCCCTACAGTTTCCCCAGCTTACTGTCATGAGAGAATTTCTGGGCCACAGCTTAGGGAGGAAAACCCAGGTACACCACCAGACAGCCAATAAAAAATATCAGGCAGGCAAACTAGCCGAAGAAGGCAACCATAGGTAAGGGAAAAATTAGTTAACTGAAAACAATCTAGAACTCACACAGATGTTAGAATTAGCAAAAAAAAAGATATTAAAATAGTCATTATAGCTATATTCAATATGCTCAAAAAGTTGAGACAGAAAAAGTAAAATCATGCCCAAAATGATCTTCTAGAGATGAAAACTACGTCTGAGAAAAACATTCATTGGATGGTATTAACATCAGATTACACATTTCAGAAGAAAAATTTAGTGAACATGAAGAAATATAGCCATAGAAGTTATCCAAATTGAGAGACAAAAAAGATTTTACAAAATGAATAGAGCTTCAGTGAGCTGTGAACAACTTTATGTAGCCTGGGTTCTCAGAAAAAGAGAGAGAAATTAAAAAAAAAATTTTTGGAAGAAATGATGACTGTCAACACAATTCAGAGAAGTTCAATAAACGTGAAGCATAGGCACACAACAACAAACACATGAAAATAACCACACCAAGGCACATCATAATTTAGTTGCTCAAAACCAGTGATAAAAAAAGAGGATCTTAGAAGCAGACAGAGAAAACAAATTCATTATACTCAGAAGAATCAAGGTGAGAAACACAACAGGTTTCCTGTGAGAAAAAATGAGGTACAACTGGAGTATAACAATGACTGACAGATTTATTTTGCTTTAGGTCCAGATATTTTTTAGCATATTTCTGTGAAGTGGGATTTTTAATTCAAAGTAAAATGTGCAGTTCTATTTCTTTCCAAAGCTTCCATTAAAGACCTTTGATCTGCTTGTCACTGAGCCAGCTGCTGCTCTTGCAGTCTACAGCTGTACACCCATAAAAATGCCCTTTGTATTTAGATCTCTTGTGCTCAGTGTGTTAAAGGCCAATTTTACTGTCAAGTTGCAGTGTCTTAATAACATTAGTTACTCAGTTTCTTATTTTTACCCTCTTTTTTCCTCCATGATTTGATTATTCTTAAGTATTCAATTAAGTATTTTTACAGTCTGGAACAAAGATGACTTCCCAAAAAGATGTCCTGAGAAAAAATCTGAAGATAGTCCATGGCTGTCCCATCACCTATGCTTTTGCAAACAACTGGGAAAAGATTGAACAGTTCCAAAGCAGGCCAGATGACATTGTGATAGCCACTTACCCCAAATCAGGTGAGTTTTGTGGCCTGACAAATGCACGTCTGACTTCAGCTTTTGTTCCCTGAAAATTAGCTTCTCTATAAAATCGCTAACATCCTAAATAAAATTAGTATTCCTAAAAGTCAGTCTAGCCATCTACTTTGAGGATATTAAAATGGACATTTGGGGCATAGAAAGAGAAACTCTGCAGAATTAATTTTCTAAGATAATATATTAAGGTGGCAGGCTTCCAACTGGGACTTTTTGCCCCCAGATTCAGGTGAAGGTAATAAAAATGTTGTCTTTTGCCACAGGCACCACTTGGGTTAGTGAAATTTTGGACATGGTTCTAAATGATGGAGATGTTGAAAACTGTAAGCGAGATGTTATAACTGTGAAAGTTCCAATGTTGGAAATGGCTCTTCCTGGACTGGGGACTTCAGGTAATTTTAAATCACCCAGAATTTATAATTTTGTAGTAGTATTTACATCACATATTAAACACTGTATTTGTGATGTCCATTCAAGGAAAATGGAGTATATTTGGTAACATAAAATGGAAGTTTTGCAAGCAGTACAATAAGCAAGGCATACAGAGAAACTGTAGTTTAGTCCATTGCATGCACATCCAGGTATGCTAATCAAAGATAAAATAATTTTGTTATGGAAAACAACTAAAAATCTCATTGATAAAAAAACCATTTGTTATCTTTTACTGAATTTTGTTGTATAAAATTTGGCAGATTAGAACAGTAATTTCTTAATTTAGAACATTGCTGTAATTAAATAAATAAGAAGTACCAATGTCTCATAAAACATAAAATTTATTATTAATACAATTCATTTTTCATTGCACAAATATTTACTGAGTTCTTCTAAATAACTGTGCACTGTTCTATGGACTAGATAAAAAATGATCAGTAGGGGCTTCCCTGGTGTCACAGTGGTTAAGAATCTGCCTGCCAATGCAGGGGACACGGGTTTGAGCCCTGGCCCGGGAAGATCCCACATGCCGCAGAGCAACTAAGCCTGTGCACCACAACTACTGAGCCTGCACTCTAGAGCCTATGCTCTGCAACAAGAGAAGCCACTGCAATGAGAAGCTCTCACACTGCAACGAAGAGTAGCCCCTGTTCATGGCAACTAGAGAAAGCCTGCACACAGCAACGGAAGACCCAACGCAGCCAATAAATAAATAAATTAATTAAATCTATTTTTAAAAAGTCAGCAAATTAGATATCCTATCTCCAAGGAGCTTACAATAACATTGTGACATTAAATAAGTAAAGAAACTAGCAATATACGAATATTGTTAGCCTAACATATCCAGAGAATAGGGCTCTACGAAAGGGAACATCAGCAAACTTTACTTTAGATTGGGTAGTTAGGGATATCGGCTCTGAATGGAGACCTAAAGCTTTGCACAGTGCTAGAGAAAGCATATTTCAGGAAGATGAAGTATTAGGTATGGGGGCCTAGATGCAGAAAAGACCTAGGTGTAGTCCAGGGACTAAAAAATCAACCACCACCACCAACAACAACAACAATGAGAGAACGGAAAAGTGAGAGGCAAAACAATTGGAGACGGGGCAGGGACAGATCATGCAGGGCTTGTAATTCTTAAGAAATACTCAGTGAGCTAAGAGAGAATCAGCAGAGTAGGGTATCATGTAAGCAATTGAGAAGGGTTCAAAAAGCGAGGGCTAGCTTTCAAATGCTGCTAGAAACCTGGGATAAAAAGACAGTATTATGGTGGTGAATGTCTATCAATGTAAACATCAGAATTCAAATTATCTCCCCTACTGGAGCTAGTTACTTCCACAGGCAGAGAAGGACCAGCTGAGAGGGTATATGATTCCCTCTGTGTGGTTGCCTGAAGTCAGAGAGCAAATGCTAAAGCTTGAAACTAAAGGATTATTCTGGGACAAGCAACCAATCGAGTGAGTTAAGACTCCAGAACCATAGAAAAGTATGAAATGAAAAAGTGATAGAATCAAAGTAATCAGGGACAGGGGAGCCAGAGATTATTGGTGAGAGACAGAGGTTGGGGATGGGACGTGAGGCTGTGTAGCATCACCAGAGAGTGAGTAGGTGAGATTTGGCAGGTAAAGGAGAGTAAACTGACACTCAGATTTCCTCTGCAACCTGAATGTGTATATTTGTGATGTCATTACATATTCCCAACATTCACATTTAAGTATGTAAAGGGTTCATTTAAAGGACCTCATGTGGCAAAACAATCACAAGACAGAAGAGGTTGAGCAATCTTTCAGTGAAGTTAAGAGATGGAAGAGGAAGAACAGATAGTGAAAACTTTATAAAAGAGACACATAAAATTTCAAGTCATGGACATTGAGGCAGAGTGAGTTGTGGAAGATTATGATTTCTCATTTCTATATGCTGGATAAAGTAGCTGCAGCTACCAGGTCAGTAGAAACATAAGGAATTAGCTGGTGGAATTTTACAGGTGTATAATTAATAGTTCCAGATAAAATCCAGGATACCCAATTAAATTTGAAAATCAGATAGATACTTCTTTTATTTAGTATATTTCAGATATTGCAGGGGAGATACCTACAGGTATCTGTTGTTTATGTGAAGTTCAAATTTAACTGGGATTCTTGCATCTTTATTTCCTAAGTCTGTCAACCCTATCTACATTGATATTAAGGGGTTCTTCTTGACACCATGTGCTATGAACTGTTCTCTACAGAATATTCACTGGTGAACATAACAAGCTACGCTTCTGCTCTTATGGACTCTCCATTCCAGTGCGCATTTGGGAATGAGGATGGGAAGAGGCATGGGAACTGACAATAAACAAATAAATAAACATAAACTGTGAGACAAAATATGGGCTGTATAGAACATTTAAAAAGGATGACTTATTTGCAACTGAGTGGCTTTTAAACATATGTAGTTAATTTTGTGAACAATTGAAGCATAGGATTGCTTTGAATGAGTGAGTCATACAATTTGGGGCAGGTGTGCCTTTGTATGCAAAATATGTGAAGATGATATATATAGGATTAACAGGTAATCTAGAGGTTAGACTGGGTGTAAGTAATATTGTGAAAAAATGTACAGGACTGTAAGATTGACTGGATGTGAAACCTGAAGGAGGAGACAAGAATAATTGAGATTTTAGGGACTGACGACTCTATATGGGATGACATCATTAACAGATAAATCTGGGAAGTGATAAAGGCCACTGAGTCCATTAAAAAATCATAAATTAAGGGTAATCACAGCTCTTCCTGGTCTATGTCAGAAATTCTCTGAGTATGCCTTTACCCCAAAAGTGCCCTCAGACTGGCCAAGTCACTTATAGATTGATCTAGGCCCCTGGGATCTTCCTAGCTCTTCATGTAGAAAATAAATGGATACTTTCTGTCACAAGGAAGTTCATATAACCCTTAACCAAAGACTTAATTTGAAACTAAGTTCTATTACTTATTAGTTGTATGTCTTTAGAAATTTCAGCCAGCACCTAAAAATTGCACAAAAATTTCATTTTTTATATGCGTAATATATATATATATATGACACATAAAGGAAATAATGAAAATGCAGGTACAACAGGTGATGCTCTACAAAGATCTCATCTATACTACAATAGCTGCTGCATAACAATAGCCAATATGAGAATTACCAGTTATCAATATCTCTACATACAGGAAACATTTTTGTAATTACTTGTAATAATGCAAAGGCATGATAAAACTCCAAATTGCTAAGGTTGGTATTATTACTTGTCATTTGGGAGGTGGTTAAAATGAAGCCTAGAGACTCTGGGATACTTTCAGATATTTCATGATGAGTGATAAAGTTAGGATTTGAGCCCAAAGAGACTAACTGCAGAACCCAAGCTCTTAACCATTAGAAAATATTGGCTCTTAGAATCCAGATAAATGATGCTTGAGATTGGTTCAAAATTTAGCAGCATTATATACTGGTCAAAAATATTTTGAAAAGTTGGTTAAGAACATCCAGAAACGCAGGTTCCTTGGAGACTCTAGTATCTCCATAACCAAACTAAATTTCCCTAGGTATAGAGCAATTAGAGAAGAATCCATCACCCCGGCTTGTGAAGACACATCTACCAATTGATCTCATTCCTAAGTCTTTCTGGGAAAACAACTGCAAGGTATACTCTAAACCACAAGTAAATTTTTTAATGTGACTTTTAACCCTTTTTCACTCACATAGTAAGTAAAGTAATTGCTCAAATGTTTTGTTTATCTGTTACCATGAGAAGTGAGCTACATTAAAAAAACGTGTTTCGATTAAAAGAATACGTTTTAGCCTAAATGTACATGCTCAAGTTTTCCAAGGTTATGAAGCAACAAAATCCTTATCTCAGCACAATATTGCTACTATTATTTCCCAGCTGTCTTATATAGTTTGACCTTCCCTGAAAACTCAGCATAAGGATATCAATTCTTATTTAATAGTTTGGTAAAATTCTTCAGTGAGACATTTGAGCCTGGATATTTGCTTCGGGGAAACTTTTAAATTTAAAACTCATTTTTTTCCCAATAATTGTGAAGCTATTCAGATTATCTATCTGGCTTTTGCTAGTTTGTGATATGTGAGGAATTCTAAGTTGTTGAGTTTTGTAGTGAAATGTTAATAATATTCCCATCTTATTCTTTCTTTTAACAGACTTTATTTTACAGCAATTTTATCTATTTTTAAAGCAAATTTATTTTGACAGAAAATTGAGAGGAAGTTAAAGAGGTTTTCCATATATCCCTTGCTCCCACATATCCATAGACTCCCCATCATCAATATCTCTGACCTCTCACCAGAGCGATACATTTGTTACAATTGATGAACCTACATGGACACATCATTATCACCCAAAGTCCATAATTTACCTTAGGGTTCACTATTGGTGTTGTACATTCCATGGGTTTGGACAAATATATGATGACATGTATATACCATTATAGTACCATACAGTGCAGTTTCACTGCCCTATAAATCCTCTGTGCTCCACTGATTCATTTTCTCCCCTTAACCCTGGCAACCACTGATCTTCTTATTGCCTCCATAGTTTTGCCTTTTCCAGTATGTCATATTGTTAGAATCATACATACGTAGCCTTTTCAGATTGCATTCTTTCACTTAGTAATATGCCTTTAATATTCTTCCATGTCTTTTCATGGCTTGATAGCTCATTTCTTGTTAGTAATGAGTAATAGTCTATTGACTGGAGGTACCAGGGTTTATTTATCCAGTAACCTACTGAGGGACATTATGGTTGTTTCCAAATTTTGGCAATTATGAACAAAGCTGGTATAAACACTCATTTGCAGATTTTTGTGTGAACTTTATTTTTCAACTCCTTTGGGTAAATACCAAGTAATGCAGTTTCTGGATCATATGGTAAAAGTATATTTTGTTTTGAAAGAAAAAAGTGTCTTATGAAGTAGCAGTACCATTTTGCACCCCCACCAGCAATGAATGAGATTTCCTGTTGTTCCACACCCTCACCAGGGTTTAGTGTTGTCATTGTTCTAGATTTTGGCCATTCTAAAAAGTATGGAGTTGTGTCTCATTGTTTTAATTTGCATTTCCCTGATGAAGTAAGATGTTTGGTATCTTTTCACACTCTTATTTTTCTTTTAATAGCTGCAAGATTTGTTGTGATATCCCCTGTTTTTATTGATACTAGTAATTTGTGTCTTCTCTATTTATTTTGTCAGTCTTGTTAGACGTTTATCAATTTTCTTGATTTTTTTTAAAAGATCCAGCTTTTTGTTTCATTAATTTTCTTAATATTTTCCTGTTTTCAATTTCATGGATTTCAAACCTGTTGGTTTACATGCCTACTATATGTTACTTTTTTTCTTAAACAAAATATCATGTATTTGATTTTTTTCATCCTCTCCCTGCAGATGATTTATCTGGCTCGAAATGCCAAGGATGTTGCAGTCTCATTTTACCATTTTGACTTAATGAATAATTTACAACCTCTTCCGGGAACCTGGGGAGAATATCTAGAGAAATTCTTGACTGGAAATGGTACGATGGCCTTGGCTAAAAATTAATGTCATTTTTAAATTATTTTAAAAAATAATATTAACCATTACAAGTATGAATTTTCCTTTCAAAACACTTATTTTTCCAAATCGGTAACAAGTACATTCAAATACCATTTAAAAATTAAATCAAATACATCTAATATTTTACTATGACATTCAACATATAAACCTGGTATTAAACATTGGCTTAATGAAAATATTCTTGAATCTCTTTTCAGTTGCTAAAAACTCATTCTCAGTTCCTGCTCAGAATAGAAATTGTTTAACTTGCCCAAATCATTAGTTAAATCTGTTATATATTTATATGTTTATATGTTATATATTTATAGTATTTATATATAAATATAAATATATATTTATATATTTATAGTACTTAGGTAAATAATTGATTGAGTACTTCATAAAAGAATAGTTTTCTTCTGTGTGAGGCTAAGTATAACCTATTAGAGGTCAATGTATTTTCATTTGAAATGCTTCTTTTGTACTTAATATTTTTAAAATCTGATTATACATCCATAAATGGCTGATGGTATATAATTGTTTAAATTGGCTTTACAGTCTCAGTTCCCTTGAGTACTAAATTCCACAAAATGTTTGTACACTTTGACTTATTGGTCACAAACAAATCTTTGATTTGATGAATGCTTATGGAAGTAGACTGTTTCTCTGGTTTTAGTGGCCTTTGGCTCCTGGTTTAATCACGTTAAAAGCTGGTGGAAGAAAAAGGAAGAACACCCAATACTTTTCTTATTCTATGAAGATATGAAAGAGGTAAAATGGTAGAAATGCATTCTAGATAATTCTTTAGCTACATCCTGGGGTAAAAGGATTATTATATTTTTTCAACTTGGACTCTATGGAGTCCAAAATGACATGATTGCTTTGCCTATTTTCCTTGCCTACTTACCCAAATCTGGTTAAGGTCATTAATGACAATAACTGAAATCAGGGACATTTTTATCCTCATCCTTCTTAACCATTGTGTTTCTTTTGAGCACCTTTTCTTTTCGAACTTCTCTCCTACATTTAATTGGTTATCACACTGTCATGGTTTTCCTGTGAATCTCTATCACTTACTCATTTTTCTTTTTGAACTCTTTGCTATAGTTTGATGATCATGTCCAAGCCCACTGTTGCCAAAACTATTTATGTACTAATGACCCACCAAAAACTCCATTTTAACTTCTACCCTGAATTCAAACCCATGTTTTTATTAAAACAACCCTCAAATTTAACATGTTCAAAACTAAACTCGTCTTGCTTCTCTCTCTCCAACAGGTAATCCTTTTCCTTTATTCTCTCTTTTGGTTAATGATGTTTGGTTGTTCATTCAGAGTTCAAAGCTTGAAAGTAAATTGTCCTCACTGGCTTTCATGTAGCTGATATGGTTCCACTATATCCTGAACATCCCATTGTTTCACATGCTCTAACTATTATATCTTTCAAATGTGTCCTTCTCCTTTACATCAGCTCGGTGCTTTGTGACCACCTAGAGGGGTGGGATAGGGAGGGTGGGAAGGAGAAGCAAGAGGGAGGGGATATGGGGATATATGTATATGTATAGCTGATTCACTTTGTTATACAGCAGAAATTAACACACTATTGTAAAGCAATTATACTCCAATAAAGATATTTAAAAAAAAAAGACAACAGGGCTTCCCTGGTGGTGCAGTGGTTGAGAGTCTGCCTACCGATTCAGGGGACGCAGGTTCGTGCCCCGGTCCGGGAAGATCCCACATGCCGCGGAGCGGCTGGGCCCGTGAGCCATTGCTGCTGAGCCTGCGCGTCCGGAGCCTGTGCTCCGCAACGGGAGAGGCCACAACAGTGAGAGGCCCGTGTACAGAAAAAAAAAAAAAAAAGACAACAAACTGAGATTGCAAAAAAAAAAATACACATGCACATACATTCACCACACACACACACACACATACATAAACACACAGAGAGTTAATAAGACATATTATTAAATGCTGTTGCTTCCCTACTACATATCAGATACAGTCCAAATCCTTCAGCAGGACATCCAAGGATGTTCTCAATTTTACCCCAATTCATCTTTCTTGATTCATAGCCTCTCCCACTCCTATAAACAACTCAGCTCTAACTGCAACCACTTTGCTTTTTTTCTCCCTTGAACACACTGTGAGAACCTATACCTCCAAGAATTTTAACTATTTTCCCTGCTGGGAATTCACTCTCCAACCACTCAGCAGACTGCATCTTGGTAAATTCTGACTCATCTTTCTAAACTCAGCTTAGATGTTACCCCCTCAAAATCTTTCTAGATATATCTATGTAGATTTTAACTTAGCTTCCTAAAAAGTTATAAATATTAAGTTTATGTCATTAGAATCTGAAAAAATGATTTATCTCTCAGATTTTTTTCTTCTTATTCTCAAAGACCAATGAATAATTTAGGTCTTGATATCTTTGCAACTTCATTGGAGTTTATTTTTAATAATTTACATCCAAGCAAGATTTGATCAGTATTTACACTTTAAAAAATACCTGAAGTTTTCCCTGAATTTATTATTTTTGTTTTTAAATATTATTATTAAGAATAAGAAAGCAATTTTGATGAAGAACAGAAAAATAATGGCAGAAGGAACAAAGATACTAGGTCCCTAAAACATTTACATTTCAAATCTGATCACAAATTGAGCTTAAAATCATTACTATAATCTTTTTCTCTAAATACTGTTAATATTTAGGCCAAGATTTATTGTTATTGTACTTTGAATGAAAACTAAAAATATAAGATTTAGTACAAACAAAATATTCCATTCTACTTTTACTAAACATAAATTGTTGATTTTTCTCATTTTTATGATTTTTTTCACATTATGTTAATGAGTTATTGTGTACCATTTTCTAGCATATGTCTCTTTACCCACTGATAGAATCCAAAGAAAGAAATCAAGAAGATTGTTAGATTTCTAGAGAAGAACCTGAATGATGAGATCTTGGATAAGATCATCCATCATACCTCCTTTGAAATGATGAAGGACAACCCTCTGGTGAATTATACACATCTACCAAGTACAGTGATGGATCACAGTAAATCCTCTTTTATGCGCAAAGGTTAATATTTTGCTGAGTTTAATTTTCCTTTTTGCTTTCTTATGAATTACTCTGAAGTGAGGATTAGCTTTGTAATCTCTATCAAGTTACTTAGCCAATTTTGGCATCAATTTCTTCATCTGTAAAATAAGGACACTAAAAATACCTACCACAAAAGTTGCTGAATTAGATTAGAAATTATTAAAGGAAATAATGCATGTAAACACGTTATTAAAATATCTTGAGTACTTGATACATATTTCTCCTTCTATTTACTACCCTGCTAAAAGGGAGTGGTTTTGTCAATTCTGATGTGAGTCATTCCAAATTTTTTATTACTAAATCTTAAATCTTTGTTTAAATTGTCATAGGCCTCCTTCTCCTCCCCAGTAATAAACTAATGTCACTCAACACAGTACCATCTTCTTTAAAGACCCCTTATCATTTAGAAAGCAGTGGTCATTTTGTTAAGAAGGATTCACCAAGAGTAATAACATTTTTTTACCATATGGGAAGTTTTTCCTCCCTAAAAATACTGTCTGAATTATAGGAAAACATGGAATCTAAAATTAACTTAAGAAAATGACAATAGAGAAATATGACATTCACTGTCAAAATACAGCTCTATTTCCATTAAGGCAAATACTATATATTATGGTTTATTGTATATGGCTTGTGTCAAAAATGTGTTATTAATGATAAAAATAATGCATTTAACAGATTATTAACTAAAATTTGAGAAGTTATCCACCTAGTCTTGCCACCTTTCTTTTCAATGTCCTTTACTGGATTGGAGAGAAAAAGATAAAATTTCAGCTGGTGTGCCGGGAAGTAAACATAACCCTAGGAATATATTGTGCATATGAACATGTGGATCAAAACCCTCAATTTTGAAAGAGTTATATGATTACAGATATTTCTAACACAGTTTTCTCTGTAACTTAGTGTAGTCCTATACTAAAAACACTAAATTATGTTTTTCTTTTAATTTTCAAAAACACTGCACTTAAAAAATAATCTGTGGTATAAGAGGGCAAGGCAAATTTTTCATTGTAAATGGTGCATTACAAGTTTGAACAAATAAGACTGATAAATGCACAACACACACATAACACACACACATGTTTTTCTTGTGGAAGAAACAGAGACAAAAAACGTCTTTAATTAAACAAGGCAAATTTTCATTATGCCAGACCATTGAATGTAACTTCCAGGAGAGTTTTATCCCCAGTCATATGAAAATTGATATGATCCAATGATATCTCATTAGGGTATAAAGATAGATGAGATAAGCTCAGTATGTGGATTCCATGCTTTCACCAACTTCAAAGGAAAAGGGTATATGAGAGAGATAGTCTTTACATCCCCTCTGGGAGTAGTGAAGAACATAACCTTTGTGGTGAGATTGCTCTGGGATTTATCGAGGCTATGCCACTCACTGAACCTTTGACTTTGCATATATTAATAAATCTGCCACAGTTTCGGTTACATCACTGACAAAATGAAGAAAGGAATAACACCTATAGCACAAATTTTGGGGGAGGATTTTGGGAAAAGATATATAAGCATTTACTATATTTTTTCTGACCAAAAATGATATACACAAAAGTAGCAAGTCATATTAGTCTAATATGTTCTAATCTAATAGTTCAAGATTCATCTATTCATTTATTCATTCATGCATTCAATAACACTTAAAGAATACCCTTTATTCATTAGTTAATATTTATGAAAAGCTCTTCATGAACACCTATATGCAGCTCATATTCTCTAGAATATAAATGACATGTACATCTACCTCAAGAAGCTCATAATATAATACAAGAGGCATGCATGTAATGAATATTGAAAAGGGCTCAAAAGTGAAGAATGGACAAAGGGCCAAGCATAGTTTGGTCTTCAGTCTTGAAGGAGTCCACGCTGGATAAATCAAGGTCAAAATTTAGTCACACAATAGTAACGATGTTAGGGAGAGGATAGATAATGTCCAATGTTTATGCCTATGTCCCAAACAGCAACAAAACAGAAAACCCTGAGATTTGGCAAGAATTTATTTTATCAAAAAAATTTTTATACTTCCTTCACTCTTGTGAAGCAAATGTGTTTGTGTATATAGTATTTATACTCAAAATAGAAGATTATTAGACTACTTTATATATGACTCTTTATTGTTTAAATATGCACTTTCTCTTTTCAGTGACATCTTTAGAGGTGTACTATCCCAGATATGCACTACCCTCACATACATTCCAAAGAACTATTATCATTTGGTGAAAACAGAATAAAGTAAAAAACCAGGGAAACAACCTTGTCTATGGGGATATTTTTCATTAAAAGGGTTTTAAATCTTCATGAAGCAATCATGGGTTAATAAGGCTTGAAATTCAACACTATTATATTTAATATTAAATAAATTTGCAAAATTAATGTTTTCCTCCAAACCCATTAGCAGTACATTAAAAATTTATTAATTTTCCAAATATATATTTTTAAGCATCCAGTATAAAAGATTAAATGTAAATTTATATCCCAACAGTTTCACCTTTGTAAAAATGGTTCAGGGATTTTATGTGTTTGATTTTAATGCTATTCTTCTCCTCTAAAATTAAAATAAGATATGTCTAGTGAATTCAGGAAACACAAATATCATCCAAATATCATAACATACTCATTTATTATTTTTGTGAAATGATACTTATCAGCTTTCTGTTTCATGGTTTGACTGTGCTCTTGACCAGGTCTTTGTACAGTTTCCAAAAGTAACTCATGAAATAGAATACTCCCTGACCATTGATCCAGTGGCCAGTGCTAACCCCATGACCTAGGACAATTAGAAACACTAAAAGAATCTCTTTTAGGAAACTATTGTACAGCCCATAAATTTAGACAAGAAAATTAATCTTTCTTATGTATTTTTAAAAGCCAGACTCTGCACCTTATTTTTGATAAAGGAGGCAAGAATATATAATGGAGAAAAGACAGCCTCTTCAATAAGAGGTGCTGGAAAAACTGGACAGCTACATGTAAAAGAATGAAATTAGAACACTTCCTAACACCATACACAAAATAAACTCAAAATGGATTAAAGACCTAAATGTAAGGCCACACACTATAAAACTCTTAGAGGAAAACATAGGCAGAACACTCTATGACATAAATCACAGCAAGATCCTTTTTGACCCACCTACTAGAGAAATAGAAATAAAAACAAAAATAAACAAATGGGACTTAATGAAACTTCAAAGCTTTTGCACAGCAAAGGAAACCATAACCAAGATGAAAAGACAACCCTCAGAATGGGAGAAAATATTTGCAAACAAAGCAACTGACAGAGGATTAATCTCCAAAATTTACAAGCAGCTCAATATCAAAAAAACAAACAACCCAATCCAAAAATGGGCAGAAGACCTAAATAGACATTTCTCCAAAGAAGATATACATATTTCCAACAAACACATGAAAGGATGCTCAACATCACTAATCATTAGAGAAATGTAAATCAAAACTACAATGAGGTATCACCTCACACCAGTCAGAATGGCCATCATCAAAAAATCTACAAACAATAAATTCTGGAGATGAGGTGGAGAAAAGGGAACCCTCTTGTACTTGGTGGGAATGTAAATTGATATAGCCACTATGGAGAACAGTATGGAGATTCCTTAAAAAACTAAAAATAGAACTACCATACGACCCAGCAATCCCACTACTGAGATTACAAATCTTTTCTTTTGATATACATTAGCTTTTCCTTCATAATGAAAATATTTTATTCATTCATATGTTTTCTTATTTGTAATTTTTAGGGATTACAGGTGACTGGAAGAATTACTTCACTGTCGCCCAAAATGAGAAATTTGATGCCATTTATAAGAAGGAAATGTCTGAAACTGAACTTCATTTCCGCACAGAGATTTAAAGAGCCTAAACTGAAAATTTGAAGAGAGAAGTCTGACCTGCAGTGTGTTGAAACAGGGACAGTTATGACTTCATTTGGGCAATTGAATGGTTTTATAAAGGGGAAAAAAATGTGCTTTTAAAACTTTGATTTTTCAGTGTTGTTAATCAAGTCCCCACTCACCAAGCTTCCAAATTCCCTAAGATTAGGACAAACTGTTACCTTTTTGTACACTATTCCTGCCTTTTCCTAGAGTAGTACTGACAAGAGAGAAAGTTTCCTACTCAATCTCCATATATTGTGGTTTAAAATGAAGTTCTACTCCCTACTAACCTAGCCCAAGAAATGCTGCTTTAACAGTCACACTATGTTTCCTAGCTCTGCCCCAATTTCCCTTTCCTAAAAACTTGACCCTGGACGTTCTCTTCCATTGCTGTCTTCTGGGTTTCATGTTGTTCCCTGAGTCATAGCTCATCTTGTAATGCCTCTCTTGGAATTATATGGTTCATGTCCTAGATAGTATGGTTCAGATTTTGGAAATGTTATTTCCATACCTGATTTCTGTTTATTCAAATTTCTAATTTCTGAGTATGTAATTTTTGAGTCTCTAAAGGTGAAAGATCATCATTAGTCTCCCTAAGGCTCTCCCCTGGGAACAGGAGCTCTGGTCTGAGAGTCTGGGTCAAGGGCTGGAACCTGTTTCCTATGGAGAGTCCTTCCAAAATTCAACAGCTTCTTCTGAATTCCTGAGAATTTCTTATTGCCATGATACGTTTACCATTTGGGAACTTTGGTTTCTTCATCTTGTGTCTGAACAGATGTGTATCCCTTAATACCACTTTCAATACCCCACATATAATCACATCTACTGCTAAAACTTTCCCAATCTGGTGCCTACAAGAGACTCTCTAGGCTGAATCTCCACCTACACCCTCCAGACCCAATGTCCCTTCTACCTACTTTTCCACACTTAGGTCTATCTGCTGGTCTCTTTGATAGATGTTTCTTTGAAACATAAGTCTTTAAGTAAATGTTCATATGTTTTAAGGTAAATTTTACAGGAAATGTCTCATTTAAAGAGATACATTAGCATTCTTTTATTTTTAATTGAAGCATAGTTGATTAACAATATTATATTAGCTTCAGGTGTACAATATAGTGAGTCAATTTTTTATAAACTGTACTACAAAGTTATTACAAAATAAAGATTATATTTCTCTGTGCTGTACAATATATCCTCGTTGCTTATTTATTTTACACATAGTAGTTTGCATAGTTTAATCACATACCACTATTTTGCCCCTCCCTACTTCCCTCTTCCCACTGGTAACCACTAATTTGTTCTCTACATCTCTGAATCTGTTTCTGTTATGTTATATTTGTTTGTTTTATTTTTTAGATTCCACTCATGAGAGATAAGGTAGAGTATGTCTTTCTCTGTCCAACTCATTTCACTAAGCATAATACCCTCTAAGTATATTTACATTATTGCAAATGTCAGAATTTCATTCTGCCTATGACTCAGTAATATTCTGTGTGCATATTTATCCATTCATCATCTTCTTTATACATTCTCAGTTGATGAATACTTAGGTTGCATCCATATCTCATCTATTGTAAATAATGCTGCTATGGACATTGGAGTGAATGCATCTTTCAGATTAGTGTTTTTGTTTTCTTTATATTTATACCCAGCAGTGGAATTGCTGGATCATACGGTCATTATATCTTTAGTTTTTTGAGGAACCTCCATAATGTTTTCCATAGTGCCTGTGCCAATTTATTTTCCCACCAACAGTGTACTAGGGTTCCCTTTTCTCCACATCAGTGCCAAAACTTGTTATTTCTTGTCTTTTAAATAACAGCCTTTCTGACAAGTGTGAGATAATGTCTTCTTGTGGTTTTGATTTGTGTCTCTCTGATAATTAGCAATGCTGAGCATTTTTTTCATGTCCCTGTTGGTGGTCTGTATATCTTTTTGTAAAACTGTCTCTTCAGGTCTTCTGCCATTTTTTGATTAGGTTGTTTGTTTCATTTGATATCGAGTTGTATGAACTGTTTGTATATTTTGGATATTAACCCATTATTAATCATATAATTTTCAAATATTTTCTCCCATTCTCCCAGTAGGTTGTCTTTTCATTTCCTCTATGCTTTCCTTTGTTGTGAAAAATGTTTTAAGTTTAACTAGGTCCCATTTATTTATTTTTACTTTTGTTTCTTTTTCCTTAGGAGACAGAACCAAAAAAAAAATATTGCTATGATTTCTGTCAAACAGTGTTCTACCTATGTTCTCTTCCAGGAGTTTTATGGTTTCAGGTCTTACATTTAGGTCTTTAATCCATTTTTATTTTATTTTTGTATAAGGTGTTAGAAAATGTTCTATTTTGACTTTTTTACACATAATTGTCCAGTTTTCCCAGTATCTCTTATTGAAGAGACTACCTTTTCTCCATTGTATATTCTTGCCTCCTTTGCCACAGATTAATTGACCATAAGTGTCTGGGTTTATTTCTGAGCTCTTTATTCTGTTCCATTTATCTAGGTGTCTGATTTTGTGTCAGTATCATACTGTTATATTACTGTAGCTTTGTAGTGTAGTCTGAAATCAGGGAACATGATACTTCCAGCTTTGTCCTTTTTTTCCTCAAGATTGCTTTGGCAATCCAGGGTCTTTTGTGGTTCCATGTATATTTTAGGATTATTTCTTCTAGTTCTGTGAAAAATGTCATGAGTATTTTCTTAGGGATTACATTAAATCTCTAGATTGTTGTGCATAGTATGGACATTTTAAGAATACTAATTCTTCCAATGCAAAAACACATGCTACCTTTCCATTTTTTTGCCTCAGCTTCAATCTCCTTCATCAATGTTTCATAGTTTCAGCATTTAGGTTTTTCACCTACTCATGTAAGTTTATATTTTTGATGAGATATTTAAACAGTATTTTTTTTCTTGCTTTCTCTTTCTGATAGTTTATTATTAGCATATAGAAAAGCAACATATTTCTTTATATTAATCTTCTATCTTGCAACTTTACTGAATTCATTTATTACTCCTAATTATTTTTTCATGGAGACTTTAGAGTTTTCTATACACAGCATCTTGTCATCTGCAAATAATGACAGTTTTACTTCTTACCTTCCAATTTGGATTCATTTTACTTTTCATGTTTTATTGCTCTGGCTAGGGCTTCCAATACTATGTTAAATAGAACAAGTATGCTAGAGTGGGCATCCTTGTCTTTTTCCTGATTTTAGAGGAAAAGATTTCAGCTTTTTACCATTGAGTATGATGTTAAGTGTGGGTTTGACATAAATTAAATAGTCTTTATGAATTCCTCTATACCAACTTTGATGAGAGTTTTTATCTCATCAAATAGGTGTTGAATAGGTGTTAAATTCTGTCAAATGTTTTTCTGCATTTATTGAGATCATCATGTGAATGTGATGTATCACATTGATTTAAAAGTATTGAACCATCCTTGAATCCCTGGAATAAATTCCATTTGATCATGGTGTATGGTCCTTTTTATATATTGTTAAATTTGATTTGCTAACATTTTGTTGAGGATTTTTTCATTTATATTCATCAGAGATATTGGTCTGTAATTTTCTTTTTTTTTTAATTGTCTTTGTCTGGTTTAGGTATCAGGGTAATGGTGGCCTTGTATAATGTATCTGGAAGAGTTCCATTCTCTTCAATTTTTTGAAATAGTTTGAGAAAGATAGGGATTAGCTCTTTTTTATGTTTGGCAGCATTCCCACAGTGAAGCCTTCTGGACCTGCACTTTCATTTCCTGGGAGTATTTTTTTAATTACTAATGTAATTTCACTACTAGTGATCAGTCTGTTTCAGATTGTCTATTTCTTCCTGATTAAGTCTTGGAAGACTGTATGTTTCTAGAAATTTCTCCATTTCTTCAGAGGTTGTCCAGTTTGTTGGCATATAACTGTTCATTATACTCTCTTGTGATTTATTGCATCTCTGTGATATCAGTTGTTATTTCTCCTCTTTAATTTCTTATTTTTTTCAGTTGGGTCCTCTTATTTTCTTGATTAGCTTGGTGAAAGATATATTAATTTTGTTATCTTTTCAAAAAAAATCTCTTGGTTTCATTGACCTATTTTGTTTTTGTGCTCTCTATTTTATGTATTTCCTCTCTTATCTTTATTATTTTCTTCCTTCTGCTCACTTAGGGCTCTGTTTGTTCTTCTCTTCTTAAAATTCCTTTAGATGGTTGATTAAATTTTTTTCTTTTAGGTAGACCTGTATCACTATAAACTTCCCTCTTGGAACTACTCTTGCTCTGATTTTCAAAGTTTTGTTTCAATTCTCATTTGTCTTGAGGTATTTTCTGATTTCTTTTTCCATTTCTTCATTGACCCATTTGGTTTTTAGTATCATATTGTTTAGTCTCCACATGTTTGTGCTTTTCCCATTTTTATTCCTGTAATTGATTTCTAGTTTTATACCATTGTAGTCAGAAAAATTGCTTGATATACTTTGTATCCTCTTAAATCTGTTGAGACTTGTTTTGTGGCCTACCATGTGATCTATCCTGGAAAATGTTTCATGTCCATTTGAAAAGAATGTTTATTCTACTGTTTTCAGATGAAATATCCTGTAGATACCTATTAAGTACAACTGGTCTAATGTGTCATTTAAGATGACTGTTTCCTTATTGATTTTCTGTATGGATGATCTGTCCATTGATGTAAATTATGTGTTGAAGTCTGCTATGATTATTGTGTTATTGCTATTTTCTCCCTTTATGTCCATTAATATATGCTTTATATATTTAGGTGCTTCTGTATTTACTGCATATATGTTAATGAGTGTTATGTCCTCTTCTTGTATTGGTACCTTTATCATTATATAATGCCATTCTTTGTCTTTTATTATAGACTTGGTGTTAAAGTCTATTTTGTCTTATATGAGTATTGCTACCCCCACTTTCTTGTCATTTCTGTTTGCATGAAATATATTTTTCCATGCCTTCACTTTTAGTCTGTGTGTGTCTTTAGCCCTGAAGAGAATCTTTTGTAGGCAGCATACTGAATGATCTTGTTTTTTTAATCCAATCAGCCATACCATGTCTTTTTATTGGATCATTTAGTTCATTGACATTTAAAGTGATTATTGCTAGGTATGTCCTCATTGTTACCTGTTTTTTGGTTGTTTTTGTCATTCTTCTCTGTTCTTTTCTTCTTTCTTTCCTTGTGGTTTGATGATTTTCTTTAGTGGTATGCTTGTGTTCCTTTCTCTCTAGTTTTTGTGTGTCTGTTGTAGTTTTTTTATTTGTGGTTACCATGGGCTTCCTATATGTAGACCTATAACTGTACCTACTTTTTTTTTTTTTTTTTGCGGTATGCAGGCCTCTCACTGTTGTGGCCTCTCCCATTGCAGAGCACAGGCTCTGGATGCGCAGGCTCAGCAGCCATGGCTCATGGGCCTAGCCGCTCCGTGGCATGTGGGATCTTCCCATACCAGGGCACGAACCTGTGTCCCCTGCATCGGCAGGCAGACTCCCAACCACTGCACCACCAGGGAAGCCCTGTACCTACTTATATTAAACTGGTAGTCATTTAAGTTCAGACACATTCTAAAAGATATATATATATATATATATATATATATATTTTTTTTTTTTTTTGCGGTATGCGGGCCTCTCACTGTTGTGGCCTCTCCCATTGCAGAGCACAGGCTCTGGATGCACAGGCTCAGCAGCCATGGCTCATGGGCCCAGCTGCTCCGTGGCATGTGGGATCTTCCGGACTGGGGCACGAACACGTGTCCCCTGCATTGGCAGGCAGACTCTCAAGCACTGCGCCACCAGGGAAGTCCAAAGATCTATATTTTTTTCTCCCCTCCCCCCCCTTTTTTAATGTCTTATTTTACATCTTTATGTAATCACTTGAAATGTCATAGGACTAAGCACTCCAATCAAAAGACATAGTGTTTATCCCTTTATTGATTATTTAGTTATATTTGATTTTACAATTCTTAGTCTTTTAATCATTGTTCTAGCTTACTTAAGTGGTTGATCCTAAGCCTTTACTATATATTTACCTTTACTAATAAATAAACTATATTTACCTTTACTAATAAATAAAAGTAGGATTTTTCCTTTCCTATAGACACTTCTTGCCATAGCCTATTATTTTTCACTTAGAGAAGACCTTTTAACATTTCTTTTAGGATAGGTTTAGTATTGATGTGCTCCTTTAGTTTTTGCTTGTCTAAAAATTTCTTTATCTCTCTTTCAATTCTAAATGATAATCTTTCTGGGTAGACTATCCTAGGTTGCAGGTTTTTCCTTTTCAGCACTTTGACTATATCATGCCACTTCCTTCTGGCCTGCAAAGTTTCTGCAGAAAAATCAGATGATAACCTTATGGGCATTCCCTTGTATATGACTTTTTTTTTTCTCTTGCTGCCTTTAGAATTCTCTCTTTATCCTTAACTTTTGCCATTTTAATTACGATATTTTTTGGTGTAGGTCTGTTTGCATTCATCTTGTTTGGGACCCTCTGTGCTTCCTGTACCTGGATATCTATTTCCTTCTTTAAGCTTGGGAAATTTTCAGCCATGATTTTGTCAAATACATTTTTGACTTTCTTCTCTCTCTCTCTTCTCCTTTTGGGACCCCAATAATGCAAATTTTGGTATACTTCATATTTTCCCAGCAATCCCTTAAGCTATTCTCATTTTTTATTTTTTTTAAAATTTTTCCTGTTCTGATTGGGTGATTTCCATTATTTTATCTTATAGATAACTTATGTATTCTTTGGTATCACCTTTGTCTTTCACAGCTGAGCTCTCCACTTGGCCACTCCCACTTTTGTCCTGGTGTGGAGCTGCACCACAGAACAAGTGGGGCCAGTTAAAGTGCTAGGTGTGGGTTGGGACATTGGTTGTAACATTCCTTACACCAGTGTAGAGCTGCATTGTAAAGTAAGTAGGGCCAAAGTGGCAGCTCAGCTCAGGCTGTGGTGTGCACCAGTGTGGTCACAGGAAAGTGGCCTGTGACTTATGCAGTTTCAGTCTGGCTTCTCTCCCCGATTTGGGGAATAAGCAAGTGTGTGCATACTCCTCATGAGTGGAGTCCAGGCTTCCCACAGTCCTCCTGTTAGTCCCACCAGCATTTCAACAAATCTAGGGGACTTGTCTTCCCAGTGCTGGACCCCAGGGCTGGGGCATCCAATCTGTGGCTCAAACCACTCACTTCTAGGAAGGGTCTCCGTCCATGTAATCTCCCTTTTTTTATGAATCTTCTCCCAGGGGCATAGATCCTGACCATATCACTTCTCTTCCCTTCCTACTTGATTCCATATGGACCTTTCTTACAACCTTCGTTGTGCAATAGTCTTTTTGCCAGTTCCCAGTTAGTTTTCAGTGAGAATTATTCCACATATCGATGTATATTTGATGTGCTCATAGGGGGAGATGAATTCCACATCCTCCTACTCCAACATCTTCATCTCCTCTTGATTCAATTAGCTATTAAGTCCAGATATGATTACACACTGATAAAATCATATAGAATTCAGCATCAATACTACCCTTGTTCAATTTTGTATTGCTATAAGTGTTGAAAAATTACTATAAATAAGTAAATAAGATGATGGGAATTTTCCCCCCAATGTCATTCAATTCTCTAAATTAGTTCTGACAAAACTCACACATCAAAAACTATCAAAATCATAAAAATGTTAAATATATATTGGATGACAACTCTCTTAGACACTTCTTCTTTGTTATTTGCTAAAAGCAAAGAATTGAAAGTCATCTGATGTTCAAAAGGATTTTCTACCCAGTAAATAGAATCATGTTTTGTCTCAATTCTAATAAGGGTGCTAAAATGACTTTACCAAGACTTATCATAAAATTTTTAATTAGTGCTGCTGCATTTTCACTTAAAGGCAAATTATTTAACCTGAAAAACATAGAAAAAATTGGGAAAAGAAAGTATTGGGAATTGATGTGTCTGTTTCCAATTCAACATTTTTGATAAAATGTTTTTGTTGTTGCACACTTTATTTTTTATTTTTTAAATTTTAAAAACATTTAATTTTTTTTCATTGAAATATAGTTGATTTACAACATTCTGTTTGTTTCAGTTGTACAGCAAAGTGATTCATATATGTACATATATATATATTCTTTTCCACACACTTGAAATAAATTTTCTTTAAAACTTTGGGATTTATAATTAGCATATTAAATCTGCCATTTAATTTTATTGGTAATGTCAGTCCATATTGTTATACAATTAAATCAGATTTATTTTTATTAGTATTTTATTGTTTCAAGAACACTAAGATTAGTAGATAAAAACTACTATATATAAAATAGATGAACAATAAGGTCTTATTATATAGCCAGGGAATTATATCCAATATCCTGTAATAAACCAAAATGGAAAAGAATATGAAAAAGACTATATATATATATCTATATCTGAATCACTTTGCTATACACTAGAAACTAACACAACATTGTAAATCAGCTATTCTTCAATATATATGTATATAAAGGCTTGGTTAGTTCAGGTTTAAAAAAAAAAGAGCAATGAAGAACAGTCAAGTAAATTCAGACAAATGGTAGAAGTCTACAGTATTCACAAGCATCCTCATTATCACAGCTTCTCCTTTCCAGAATTTATAGAATTATAAGCTAATTGCTTAAACCTCAAAATTTTTAGGTACATTGAAAAATGTATCAAGTGATTTGCAGTTCTAAGGATGGTGTATTTTTCAGCATTAAACTCTCTAAAGAGAAGACCATATTAAATTAATTTTATTATGTAATAGAGGGACAGGCCTTAAAGAAAAAGAGAAATGGCTAGATTTTTCATTTACTAGATCTCAGTTAGACTTCTATTTTCATCTTCTAGTCTAATTAGCAGTCAGTCCAGAAGTTTATGGATCATATTCCATGGACTCCCCAGAGTCTTCAAAGAGGCCAAGGGACTGGGAATGCAACAATGGAGTGAGGGGTATTTGGCCTCCCCTCTCTAATTTCAAATACAATAATTGTGCTTTTTTTTTAACTTTTCATTTAGGACAATTTTAGATTTACAGAATTATTGCAAAGGGGTAGTACAGAGAACCTCACACCTGGATACCTCACACTCAGTTTCCTCTATAATTAATATCTTACATTAATATGACATACTTATCATGATAAATGAACAAATATTGATACATTGCTATTAACTAAAACCCAAACATTATTTAGATTTAGTTGGTTATTCTCTAATGTTTTTCTGTGCCAGGATCCTATTCAGGGCATCACATTACATTTAATCACTGTGTTCTTAGGTTCCTCGTAAGTGTCAAAATCTTCTCAGGCTCTCTGTGTTTTTGATGATCTTGACAGTTTTGAGGAGTACGCAACTATTTTTTAGAATGTCCCTCAATTGGTATGTATGTGATATTTTTCTCATGATTATACTGAGGTAATGTTTTGGGAGAAAAAGACTGTAGAGTTAAGGTACCATTCTCACCATACTAACTATATGACCTATCAGTATTAATGTTCACCTTGCTCACCTGGTTGAAGTAGTATTTATCAGGTTTCTCCACTGCAAAGTTACTCTTTTTTTCTCCCTTTCCATATTGTACACTTTGGAAGAAAATCAGTCTGCAGCTCATATGTAATAAGCAGGAAATAATGCTTCATCTACTGAAAGGTGTAGTATCTACAGAAATTAGGATTACTCTGTGTGGGAGATTTTTAAATTCTCAACCATTTATTTATTTAATGATTTATTTAATCAGTAAGGGCTCATACATAATTATATTATACTTTTGGTTATGTCAGTAATACTGTATTTCCTTGCTCAAATTGTTCCAGTTCTTCCATTGGGAGCTCTTTCAGTTCGCTTCTGAATCCCTTTGACATACCCCCATTATTGTAGAGTTGTTTTTATTTGCTTATTTGTTTTGAGCACTTTATTAATTTCTGGCACTACAAAATGCTCCAGACCCATCTTGTATATTCTGTGTCCTAGTTGTAGAATCAGCCATTTCTCCAAGGAGCTTTGCTTCCCTTTTTTGGAGAATGTTAATAGAAATCAAGATTTGGGTGCTATGTATGTTTATTGCTACTTGTGTTGTCATTGCTCCTAAGCCCTCTCAGCTAACAGAACAGGAGTTATATGTGTGTATACTAACCTGTGGATACACATATATTTATAAATATTTCTATAGGTCGCTATCTTAGCGATATTAAGTAACACATGAGTCCATACTGATGTCTCCAACAATAATCCATTAGACAGGAATCATAATCATTGTTATATTTTATATTTTATTGCCATTTTTATTGATTATTTATTTCTTTTCATTTTAAAAATTTATTTTATATTGGTGTATAGTTGATTAACAATGTTGAGTTAGTTTCAGGTGTACAGCAAAGTGATTCAGTTATACATATATATGTATCTATTCTTTTTCAAATTATTTTTCCATATAGGTTATTACAAAATATTGAGTAGAGTTCCCTGTGCTATACAGGAGTTCCTTGTTGGTTATCTATTTTAAGTATAACAGTGCGTACATTTATTAAATGTCAGACAATCTTGTAGAAGTATTAGTACACTCATTTTAAGGTAAGGAAACAAACTTTGAACTAAAATTCAAAGCTATGTCTGCTTGACTCCAAAATGTCATTCTTAGTCACTATATAACACTACATAAAATTACATATAAATAATCTCCTTCAGATATTACATATTTGATTACCTATCAAAACATTCTCATAAATATAATTAGAGGGCTTCCCTGGTGGCGCAGTGGTTGAGAGTCTGCCTGCCGATGCAGGGGACGCGGGTTCGTGCCCGGAGAGGCCCGCATACTGCAAAAAAAAAAAAAAAAAGAAAAGAAAAAACGAAAACAAAAACATAATTAGATAATGGTGTCCAAGCTGACAATACGAAGGTTCCAAGCTCCATCCAGTCTCAGAGTCCTACTTTTGAAGGGACACTGCCTGCAAACCTATGAAGGTTAGATTTGTGAATGTTTTTCCTCTATAAACTATGTCATAATTGGTACTTGTTTATTATTTAAAGATGAAATAGCTTTGTTCAATCTCATCTAGGTTAATGTATATTTCGAGTGATATAATTAGGAAGGAATGTCCCACGTAAAACACATAGAGTCTAAATAAATGACTAATAGTTTTTGTAATGCAACTTATTCATAAGATAGGGTCTGACTGTGCTCTGTCCTGTTTTTCCCTATTCAGGGAGGAAGAGAACAAGCTGTCATAAATCTTATGGAGAAGATTCCTGTGCAACTTTGAGTATGAGAGAAAGAGGACCAGAAAGAACAAAATATTTCCTTGCAACTTGTATCCTCTTTATCTCCTCCCTTCTTCTGCTCCTAGTAGTATGAGTACCAAAATTCCTGAGCTTATTGGAAACATTTGTAAAGAAAGTAAGGTTCTTGGGGTTCTCCCTGGAGATTTTGATAAGATAGCCTAGACAAAGCCCCAGATTATGCATTTTTTATGAACACCAAAGGTGATTTAATGGCTGTGTTATCTATTGCTATTTCCACATGACAAAGATTAACTATTCTTGTTTTTCAAGTAACTGCCAGAGAGGTAAATTAGAGAGAGAGACAGATAGATAATGACACTCCTTTTGTACTGATTGGATTCATATTTGAAAATGCAAAAAAATAAACAAATAAAACAAACTCAGTGGTTTAATATAATTTGAAAGGAAGAAGGAAGTTAAGTGAATTATACAACTCAACATTGGGCCTTTAGCCAAATGTACACTGTGTTTCAAAATAAAAGAAATGGGTAACTTTTCCAAGTACAGTTTGTCCAGTGTGTGAACTATTCACTAAGCTTAAACAATTGGTGTAGATTCAGTTACATTGAGAACATTTTTGCTCATTTCCTGGGTAATTATTCCTTCTATTGTGTAAGAGCTAAATTTCTAAGTAGATTAGTATGTGTGAATACTGTACTCTCCCATTGTTTTGCCTGAATTGTTCTTAATGACATACTTTGGGGTCTTGGGTTTGAAGCACATTGGACCTCTGCAAAGAATCCAAAACACAAGGAAAGTAAACCAGAAAAAGACAAAAATATAGTAAATAGATATAAAGTAAAATCTTTTCATAGCTGCCTACTGGTTCAGGCATAGTATTTGAGTGGTCCAAAAGTTCTATCCCAATATCTGAATTTTCCACCTCCAGCATGAGTTTACTTTTTTGGAAGTATAACAGACACACAGAAGTGTACAAATCTTAAGTATCCAGATAAATTTTCCCAAGTAAACCTATCTGGGTAACCATATCCATATCTCAAGAAACAGAATAATATCCACATACAAGAGCTTTCCCCTCTCTTGTACCCACTTTCAGTCAGTATTTCCCACAATGAAAAGTACAATCCTGATTTACAAAATCATAGATTTGATTTGTTTTTTTTGAAATTTATATTAATGGAATGATACAGGTGGTCTCTAACTTTCTGACTTTTTTCACTCAACATTATAATTGGGAGATTTAGCCATGCTGCAACAGTTGTATTTTTTTATCTCTATATAGTACTCCATTGTTGAAATATACCAATATTTATTTGCTCTTGATAGGCATTTGAAGACTTTCCTGTTTGGTTTTTACAAATATTTCTGCTGTGAACATTCTAGTTCATATTTTTGGTATATATATATATATATATATATATATATATATATATATATATATTCAATGCAGTTTCCTTGAGTTCAACCTAAGGGTTAAATTGCTAGATAATATGATATGCACAGGTTTAAGACATACCACCAAAGAGTTTTCTAAATTAGTTGTGCTGATTAATAACTACACTAACAGTGCATGAGAGTTTTAGTCCCATATTCTCCCCATCACTTAGTATTTTATGTAATTTCATTTTACTCACCTTGGTAAGTTGTATTATGCTGTGGTTCTAATTTATATTTCCCTGTTGATTAATGGAGTTGAGTAACTTTTCATGTTAATTTGTCATTTTAACATCCTTTTTTGTGAAGTGCCATTTCAAATTTTTTGCTTGTTTTTCTATGTGCTGGCTTTTAAAAAATTAATTTGAAAGATATATGTGTCTTTGTGTATATGTGTGTGTGTTTATACATATTTATGTATATGTATATAGGTGTACAGTATATACATTCTGTAAGTCCTTTTTGTATTATCTGTATTTCAAATATCTTCCCTGATCCTGTGACTTGAGTTTTGGTCACTTTATGGTGTCTTTTGATATTCTTGGTCCAATTTATCATTTTTCCTTTATAGTGAGCATTTATATCTTATACAAGAATTATTTGCTTACTATCAGGTCATTCCAATGCTCTAGTTTTTTCTAAAATATTTATTGCTTACCTTTCACATATAAATCTACAATCTGTTTTTATTGTAAGACTCCAGATATGTTTTCCCCCAATAAAGATACCCAGTTGACCCAGTACAATTTAAAGTTGACACTTGAACAACATGGGTTTTGACTGTATGGGTCCACTTATACATGGATTTTTTTTTCCGATAACTGTAGGCAGTTCTACACAAATCATGGTTGGTTGAATCCATGGATTAAGGACTGTGGATATAGAGGGCTGACTATGGGACTTCAGCATCCACTGATTTTGGTATCCACTGTGGGTCCTGGAACAAATCTCCCTTGGATACCAAAGGATGACTGAATTAAAAAGACCAATCTTTCTTCACTGTACTGAAGCCAACTTTATTATAAATCAGTGCCTCATATATATGTGGGTCAGTTTCTGGACTCTATTTTATTCCATAGGTTTATTTTTTATTATTTTACCAGCACCACACTGCTTTAATTCATATAACTTAATAATCTACCTGAATATCTGATAGTATGGCACTTTCAGTTTCATTTTCATCAAGATTGTCTTGATTATTGGCCTTTTGCATTTCCATATACATTTTAGCTTGTCAATTTCTATTAAAAAACTGCTATAGGGCTTCCCTGGAGGCGCAGTGGTTGAGATTCCGCCTGCCGATGCAGGGGACACGGGTTCGTGCCCCAGTCTGGGAAGATCCCACATGCCGCGGAGTGGCTGGGCCCGTGCGCCATGGCCACTGAGCCTGCGCATCCGGAGTCTGTGCTCTTCAACGGGAGAGGGCACAACAGTGAGAAGCCCTCGTACCGCAAAAACAAAACAAAACAAAACAAAACAAAAACTGCTATGATATGTATTGGGATTGCATTTGATGTATTGATCAATTTATGGAGAACTGACAAGTGTACAACACACATCCTTTTATTTGAGATTTCATTAATTTACCTTAAGATTTTTTTTCAGTCTAAACATCTTACACAACTATTTTTTTTTAATGTGACTATTAGCCATCTGTATGTCTCCTTCAGAAAAATGCCTATTCACGTTCTCTGCACTTTTTTTTGTTGTTGTTGTTGTAGAGCTGACACTAATATAATATTGTAAGTCAACTATACTTCAATTAAAAAATAAAATAAAAATAAATGAGAAGACTATATTAAGAAAATCTTATACAACTTTTGTTAGATTTATTCCTCTATATTTTGTCTATATTAATGTCAGTTTTAAAAATATCTGTTTAAAATTTAATTTCTGTTTTTAGTGTATAGATTGATTTTTGTTTTTAATGTTATATACAGAGATCTTACTGAATTCATTTATTAATTTTAATAATTTGTACATTCTGTCAAGTGTTTTACACACACTATCATGTCCTCTATGAATAATAACAGATTTTAATTCTTCCTCTACAAACTTTATTTTTCTTTTTTTCTTACTGTGCTGTCTAGGACATCTCATACATTATTGAATAAAAGTAGTCAATTGAGCACTCATGTCTTTTTCTCAGTCTTTCCCTCTTCCTTATTTAGGTTTGATCTTCTGTTCTTTTCAAGTAACTCAAAGCAATTTTCAGAGCCACTGTTCTCCAGGACTCCATACTCTCTTCCATCCCTCATCAAGTGATTCTTTTTTTTTTTTTTACATCTTTATTGGAGTATAATTGCTTTACAATGGTGTGTTACTTTCTGCTTTATAACAAAGTGAATCAGTTATACATATACATATGTTCCCATATCTCTTCCCTCTTGCATCTCCCTCCCTCCCACTCTCCCTATCCCACCCCTCTAGGTGGTCACAAAGCACCGAGCTGATCTCCCTGTACTATGCGGCTGCTTCCCACTAGCTACCTATTTTACGTTTGGTAGTGTATATATGTCCATGCCACTCTCTTGCTTTGTCACAGCTTACCCTTCCCCCTCCCCATATCCTCAAGTCCATTCTCTAGTAGATCTGTGTCTTTATTCCTGTCTTACCCCTAGGTTCTTCATGACATTTTTTTTCTTAAATTCCATATATATGTGTTAGCATACGGTATTTGTCTTTCTCCTTCTGACTTACTTCACTCTGTATGACAGACTCTAGGTTCATCCACCTCATTATAAATAGCTCAATTCCTCATCAAGTGATTCTTAAGATGAAAGTTTTGATCATTAATTTTCAGCTTTTTATTTTCCAATATATATATTCAGATATAATTCACTTGAAAACTTCTTTATCTGAACCCTACAACTTCTGAAGTGCCATGTTTTATTAACATTTAGTTTAAATATATGTGTTAATGTCCACTGAAATGTTTTATTAGATTTCTAACTTAATTCCACTGCAATGATAGAATATATTCTATCAAGTTTCATTCTTTTTATGTTTACTGACATTTTCTTTATAACCAATCAGCCAACCTTTGAAAGAAGTAAATCTCACTCTGGCAAGACTCTAAGAAACCCAGTGGGAAACAATAAATAGAATGTCAAAAATAAGTGAAAGTAGGAAAAAGTTCTCAAGACTGAAGTCTATCTATGGCATAAAAAAAAAACTGAAATAGACCTATAATATAACTATATCAGACTTCCATAGAATCAAGGGGAACCACAAGCAACTTCCAGCTATTTCAAAAGTGGAAACTTTGTAGAAGAAATTACAGAATGCAGTCTCTACCTTGTATCATCCTTAATTTCCAGAATCAATAAAAAAATTACTAGTCATTGAAGAAATATGAAAATGTGATCCATGATCTAGAGGAAAATCGGTCCTTATAAAAAGACTCACAGATGACTCAGCTCTTGGAACTAACAGCAGGGCCATGATTAGGGTGAGACAAATGATGTGCTTAAAGTACAAACTTTCAGGAGGCAATCATTCTCAGCGTTGTGCAAATGTAGGATCAAAACTTTAACAAACTTGGGACTTCCCTGGTGGTACAGTGGTTAAGAATCTGCCTGCCAATGCAGGGGACATGGGTTCGATCCCTGGTCCAGGAAGATCCCACATGCCACGGAGCAACAAAGCCCGTGCTCCACAACTACTGAGCCTGCGTGCTGCAACTACTGAAGCCCGCATGCATAGAGACCGCGCTTGGCAACAAGAGAAGCCACTGCAATGAGAAGCCCGCACACTGCAATGAAGAGTAGCTGCTGTTCGTGGCAACTAGAAAAAGCCCACGCACAGCAACGAAGACGCAATGCTGCCAAAAATAAATAAATAAATTATAAAACAAAAAAAAGTTTAACAAACTTAAGAATGAGAACCTCCTTAAATATTGTGCACTCAGCACCTCACTTGCATTGATGTAGTCCTAGCCCTAATTATCTGACAAGGGCTTATAAATAACTATTTAAAAAATGCTAAAGAATTTACAGAGAATGAAGAGTATAGTGGATGAAAAGATGTGAAATTTCAGGAGAGGTTTCAAACCAAAGAAGAACCAAATAAAAATCCTAGATCTGAAAAATATATGAATTAAAAAATATATATATGCTGAATAGACTTAAAGGTGGATTAAGCACTACAGAGGAAAGAATCAAGAATCAAATGCAACTTGAATGCATTCAAGTCTAAGGATATTGAAACTGATACACAGGCTGATAAAAGGGAGCCTCAATAACCTGTAGAAAAATATCAAGTAGCATAACTTCATAGGCAGAAATCTTGCTCTGAATGATTATGTGAGTAAGAAATAAGCTCCTTCCTTGTTCAAGGTTTTATATTTATGGATTTATTTGTGTAATAGTTTAATTTTATGTGTTAACTTGACTGAGCTAAAGAATGTCCAGATAGCTGGTAAAACATCATGTCTGTGTGTATCTGTGAGAATGTTTCTGGAAGAGATTACATTTGAACTGATAAATGAGTAAAGATCGCAAGGGAGGCATCAACCAATCACGACTGTGGAATTCCTCAGCCTCCAAAATCTCAAGCCAGTTCCTATAATAAGTTTCTCTCTCTCTTTCTTCTCTGCATCTACCAATGGATATATATCTTTCCATTGATTTTGTTTCTTTGGAGAATGCTGTTGAGTACAGTTTGTTATTACCTTTATCAACAGACACATCCAGTACTTAATGTGGGCAAGAGAAGTTCTGTGGAGTGTTTGAGGGCATTTATCTCTGGCTCTCCATCACATCACACCCCATCAAATGATTCTGAGAAAACTAAGCTTTTCAAGAAAATCTTTTCAGCTTAAAACAACCATAGTTGGCTTACGTTCTAGCAAGTAATGATAAAATTTAACAATAACTATAATGAGAATATGCCTTGTTCTAAGCATATCTACCAATTCACAGGTTTATGTATTTTCTTAGTTATAGAATAATTTCATTCACATAGAATGTTAGCCACCATGGCTAAAAATCAAAGTCTATAGAAATTCAGATGAATCAATCTCCAGCTCTAAATTATTAGGAAAAGAAAATATAGACAATATCATATTATAATTATCAAACTTACTAAGAGACTAGATCTTAATTATTCCCACCACAAAAAAAGAAATGATAGTTATGTGATGTGATGGAGGTGTTAACAATCATTACAATGACAAATATCTTACAACATATAAATGTGTCAAATTGACATGTAAACCTTAAATTTATACAATGTTATATGTCAAATATATTTCAATTAAAAAAATGAAAGGAACTAAAATATGTAAACTCAGATTTACATATTCACACACCTGATGATCTATATCTGCGTTTCTATCTCTACAGACTGTGGAAATAATTATTTTCTTAACAAATATGTCATAGAACACATTGAAAGCATTTGAGGCCTTAAGTTATTTTCTTAAGTAACAGTTCCACAGTGAAAACACGACTTCTATTCTGAAGAAAATTTAGACTGCATATAGAAATGAGGAGAAAAAATGACTTATTTAATAAACAAACATCTACCTATCTCACATGTAGTAAATTCATGACCATTTCCTTTATCTCTATTTCTTTCTCTTTCAACAATAGTTCATAGTTAGAATTATCAGAACATCTGAAGACATGCAGAAATATCTTCAAAGAAAATATTCTTCAAAACTCTAACCACAACTTTTTCAGGTTGTCACCATCTGTCATATACCCATCGTTTGTCTCCAATAACTGGCTACTGACTGTATCCACTTCATTATTTTTGTTATTACTTGCAATTTCTCAAATTCATATCTTAGACTAAATTTTTTGCTTTTATTGATAATTAATATAATGGGTTTACAAGAATAACAGTGAAAACAATTTGAGAATGTCATATAGTTCTTATAGTTTATAGATGGGCATTTATCTGAACCCTTTTGCTTGATGGTCCCAGAAGAGCTGTTTGATCCTTTATTTTATCCCAAGAATGAAGCTCCTCAACCATATCCTTTTCTTCAGATACTTTTCTTCATAAATCTACTTTTCTTTAATATGAGGTTAGGATTAGATTATAGGTTACAAAAAGCATCCCTTCAAGGATTTAGCAGTAGGAAGAACCAAGAAATATTTTAACTGTAGAACTCCTTCCAACTGCATGATTCCCAGTACAATAGTGTTTCTGATGCTTTTTAACTAAGCACAGAAAACACATTCTCAGGCTGGGTTTTGCCCTCTTTAGCTTTGACCAAAATCTCAAAATGTAAAAACTGACTGCCAGGGTAGCAGAGGATGTGAACAGGTGAGCATTGCCCAGCAGTAGTGGCATATTCCTGAGATTTCCTCAAAGTGAATGTAGCTTGGTTGTTTTAATTTTGAATTATTATTTATTCCTTTACTCACTCTGTTCATAAAAAGTTTGAGAGAATGGCTGTCATATTCTTCTCATTGCTACTCTCTTCTCCTGGGGGTAAGTCTGTACTCTTTCTTAAGGGATAAATTCTGTCTGACTCTGAGGTTGACTGAGACCTGAAGTCATATTTTCCAGCTTGGCCTCTATCAATAATAATGGTAATATTTTGGCTCTACCTTCAAACATTTGTTTTATTTCTTAATATTGTGCAGAAGGCGGACCAGGAAAAGTAGTGTTAATAGGTCTCTAAAGGACCCATTTGTGTTTGGGCTGAGAACATTGAAAAGTAAATCAGAATTTTTATATAAAATATACATGAGTAGAGTCTTTTGGTATGGGAAGGGCATTTGGTTCTCTTCCTTAAACTTTAGTATAAAGGGAGAGAATCCTTGGTGCTTTAATAAGGATTATATCGAGCCAGTCTTGATCCCTGCAGCCTTTGTGAGAGGCTTTATATCAATCTTATGGTATAGTGGTCTTGGAGGTAACTAGCTTATGCATGATTTAACCTTAGGTGAGTGCTTCTTTTTAAACAAGGTCTTGGACAAAGGCGGTGTTGTCATCAGAATGGCCTTGGGAAGAGCCAGGAAAGGACCCAAGGCAAAAGGCAGCCAAATGAGTGGCCTCAGGGGATGCATTCAGGTCTGCAAGACAGAATTTGTAGATGCCAGCAGAACTTTCTACTATGTCTTAATAAAGTCAAAGATTTAATTGCTGGCACATAGGATCTTAGCAAATTATAGCCCTAAGGCCATGTAGCAGGCCCTGCTTTTCCGCAACTGGAGCTGCTGAGGGCAAACACTCCCTATAAGGGAAAGAGTCCTTAATGCCTTTTAGTGATTGGTCGGCAGAACAGTATTGGCAGTTTCTAAACTGCAAAGCAGTTTAGTTCCCTGTGTGTTACAGAAATCAGGTTTTAGCAGAATATAGATAACAGTATAACCATTAACCCCAATTTTATTCTGTGCTCAGGGCCATGGAGGAAGCTGTAGAAAGGCTAACTTTTGGACCCATCTGATGCTGAACACACACTCAAGGGATACCCATCTCCCATGACATGACCTCAGATGGGCTACTCATTTGTTTAACCAGAGCACACTTAAATAGATTCCTCCACATGCTCGTTTCTCTCCAATATAGCAAGTCTTGAGTGAAAACTAACGTCTTTCTGGGAGTTTGTTCACAGCCAATTTTGAGTTCACAGGTCATACTGTGATGGTTAATTTTATGTGGCGACTTGGCTAGGCTATGTGCCCAGTTGTTTGGTCAAACATTAGCCTAGATGGTGCTGCAGAAATATTTTGTAAATGTGATTAACGTTTCCAATCAGTTGACTTTAAGTAAAGGAGATTATCTTTATAAGAACAAGAAACTAGGTTTTTATGAGAAGGAATTCTGCCTCAGGACTGTAACATAGAAACTTTGCCCACAGTTTCAGCCTGCCACCATGCAGATTTCAGACTCAGGACTGCAACTTCAACTCTTGCTTGATTTCCCATCTGCCTATGGATTTTGGACTTGCCAACCCCCCAAATCATGTGAGTAAATTTCTCAAAATAAATCTCTTTACACACACCCACAGTCACTTGTACCCCTCCACATATATGTATATATGCACATATGTGTGCCTGTATTTATATTATTGGTTTTGTTTCCCTAGAGAACCCTGAAGGTTCACATGGTATCTGGATATGTGAATCCTTATAATCTAACTGGCACCCTAGAAAAGTTAAAACTAGGAATAATTTCTCCTTTCATCAAATGCCATTGAGTTTATGCTATAATCATGATGCATGTTAAGTACTGGGTTTCAGAAGCCCAAGTTTGCCTGGAATAAATGCTTTAGGGAATAGCTTCTTTTCTAACTGTGGTGGCATTGTGGTATTTTTGTGTCTTACCACCTCTTTGAAATTTTTAATGTAATGCACATCAGAAACTTGTCTTAGATTTTCTGAGACCCTGAAGAACCAGGCCTGTCTAATGATGAAAATTTTAGGCTGCAATTGCTGAAAGAACTCCTTTTTCTACTAAATTACTAAGAACCCATCTGGCTATGACTGAGGAGAATTAGAAATTGAAATAAATACTTTGGAATATAAACATCTATTTCTCAAGGGCAAGAAAATTTTATTTTGATATTTGGTTTCTTTGGACCTGAAGTTGTAATGGGATTTAACGTTTAACTGTTAACTTCCCTTAGGAATTTGATAAACGAACTGAAAATGTAGTCAAATTCGCAATATCCTTATGCTATTAGCATTAACTTATTAGAACTTTTTGCATTTTATCCTAATTATATCATATAATTTCATTGCAGAATCTCTGATAATCTATTTTAATTTGCATGACTGGACAAAATTTGGTTGAGAAACATAATAGGAAATAAATCATAGAATGACCTTTGAGTTGACTTAATTAATGTGTTGTTTTGAGTCATTTCACCATTTTTTTACAGGCAAAATCTAACTACCCACTTGCCATCCTGGCAGGATAAACTAGTCTTGGAGGAATGACCTTGCAAAATTGATACCAAGACAGTCCTGATTAAACTGCTGAACTCATTCCTCAAGGGCAATGACCTTACCCTTCATTGATCATAGTTCAATGGTCAAACCCAGTGAATAAAGAGAGCAAATACTGAAAGAGTATTGGAGAGAGGAAATCAGAGGTTATCATGGGAGCCTAGGACTAGACCTGAGACATCTGCTGATGATTTCCAGAAAAAATCCTGGAGAAATTTAAGGGCAACTGAAGTTTTTGTACAGCAGGTGAAGTGAAAACAGAAAAAATAGTGTTTTCATAATGTGTGCATGACTCCATCTTTACCCCTATGTTATTGTGACCTAAAATGAGCTTAATTTATACTTATAGGTTTCATTGTATTATTTTTTACTTAAATAAAAATGACTACCAGAATGACATGCAAAGTGGCAAGCCCTTCCTAGTTCACAGGAAATAATGAAGTTATTTTAAACAAATTGGTTTTCTTCTCCCTATATTGAGGACTTCATGTTTAAAATGTATGAAGTCAAGTGTCTGCTTGTTTGTGAATCTCTAAAGCAGGAATTTACTTTTGAAAATGAGATGTTGATTATTGTGTGCAATTAAATGGTAAACTAGAATTTCATGACTGGAACTTGGCTTTTGAGGTATTTTGTTTAGACAGCAGAATTTTCAGTGCTGTTACTGGTGTTGGGGGTTTTGTGTGTTTGATCATTACTTTTTAAAGAATTTCAATATCTTTAGCTAGGACAAAGTCTCCAGTTCAACATAAGCTGACCTACAGCTTCTTGCTGATTTATGCATTTATGTGACTTGGCTAATACCCAAAAAGCATTTTAGTTTCTGCTTGTCCAGAAAAGTGTCATCTAGATTCTTCTCTAAGATATCTGATTTCCCTCAAAGCAATATTTTCTGTTTGCACAATTTGGTGTCAGATTTAATCTTTTATTTGAAGCTGAAATCTATTATTTTGTTAAACTATACAAAGTCTTCTCTGTTATCATCAAACACACACAAGCACACACAAATATAAAGCAAATAACAAATTTCAAAACAGCAAGGTACAAAAGTAAAATGAATTTAGTCTTTAGATACAAAACAACCCTCAGGTTAGCATCTGGATGCTCCCAGTTACTAGCTACATGACCTCAGCCATGGTGACTTATTGAGTGGAGCAAATTTTAAACTTGGTGAATTTAAATTAAATTTTTCTTACTTTCCCTTTTCCTAGCCTTGAAAGTTCTGACATCCTACAGTGAAAACTGAAGATATCTAAAGACCTTACTTAGTGATTAATGCCTGTCTTTTGGGTGTTTTAAATAATAAGCTTGCTTTAACTAGTGGCTACCAGTGGGGAGAGGGAAAAGAGGAGGGGCAATATAGGGGTAGGGAGGAAAAGTTTTATTAAGGGATTATATGAAATCATGCATGTGAAACTTTTGAAAATTGTAAAGCACTATAGAATTTAAAGAATCTTTCATTCAATTTAAGTAAGTAAATAAATAAATAAAAATAATGAGATTGTTTTGAAAGCAGTGAGGAGTCTTTCCAAGAGAATGGCTTGTGACTGGATGCTATACATTTTTTGCTTAAGAAGATGTCTGAAAACTTTTCTAGAGCAAGTCAGGGTATACGTAGATAAATAAAATACATCTGCATAAGGGAATATATATATATATATATATATATATATATATATATATATATATATATATATATGTAAGAATTTCAAAATCCTTAACAGAAAATTGTGTCTAAATATTATTTATTTTGAAAAATGAATCAATGAAAGAACCATATAGAGAATATTCCTTATAATCGTTCTATCAAATCTCTGTCATATGTACACTATGGAGTGCAAAATTAAAAATGATTAATCTGACATAAGGTACACTTAAAACACTCAAAAAAAAAGAAAGAAAGGAAAGAAAAGAGAAGACAAGAAAAGAAAAGAAAGAAGAAGAAAAAAGAGAAGAGAAAAAAAGAAAAGAAAAGAAAAGGAGGAAAAACACAGGCATGCCTAGAACTGGGAGAAAGTTACAAACTGCCTTAGACAATACCTTGTTTTGTAGCTGTGTTGATTCTGCCCCATTCAGTTATCCAGGTGTGTTTAGTTCAAAGCATTTACTCAGCAAAATTTCCCAGGTAGTGAGAACATTCTGACGTGAGTGATAATGAGATATCTCTGTGATGTGGTTGCCAAAAAAAGTAACACGTGGATCCTGTAAAAGGTAAGTGAAACCCAAAGAAATAAACAACGGTCTAATTTTATGTTTCATGGCTTGTCTGTTATACACAAGACAATTCTTAGATACTGAAGGCCAATAAGATAAATTGGTTATTCTTTTTTCTGAAGTGAAAATAATCTTGCTAAGTACAATATCACTAAAAAGGTATGAATTATTTTCAACCTGAATTCATGCATATTTTCTCATTTTGTCCTGATTTTGAAAGATCATGTAAAATAATTTACAAAGTCATAATACAGTTCAATAAGATATTTTTTAAAAATTCTAAAATGGAAAAAAGTTTCTTCTTTCTTCTTTCCCTCTAAAATTTCCTTTCTCCCACAATATTAGTGTATTCTTATACCTTTCATCTCACTACACATATGTTGAAAAAAATCTCAATAACTTTACCATATTTCCAAATAATTTTGAATTTAGAATCAATGCATGAAAATCTTACAAGCAATAATTTGGACAATCCATTTTTTTATTTTAAAAATGCTTATTCAATATTTTTATACATCTTTATTGGAGTGTAATTGCTTCACAATGCTGTGTTAGTTTCTGTTGTACAACAAAGTGAATCAGCCATAGGCATACATATATCCCCATATACCCTCCCTCTTAAGCCTGCCTCCCACCCTCCCTATCCCACCCCTCTAGGTCGTCGCAAAGCACCGAGCTGATCGCCCTGTGCTATGCTGCTGCTTCCCACTAGCTATCTATTTTACATTTGGTGGTGTGTATATATATGTCTATGCTTTTCTCACTTTTCCCCAGCTTCCCCCTCCCCAGCCCCCATGTCCTCAAGTCCATTCTCTATGTCTGCGTCTTTATTCCTGCACTGCCACTAGGTTGATCAGTACCATTTTTTTTTTGATTCAATATATATGCATTAGCATACAGAATTTGTTTTTCTCTTTCTGACTTACTTCACTCTGTATGACAAACTCCAGGTCCATCCACCTCACTACAAATAACTCAATTTTGTTTCTTTTTATGGCTGAGTAATATTCCATTGTATATATGTACCACATCTTCTTTATCCATTCAGCTGTTGATGGACATTTAGGTTGCTTCCATGTCCTGGCTACTGTAAATAGTGCTGCAATGAACATTGTGGTACATGTCTCTTTTTGAATATGGTTTTCTCAGGGTATGGGCCCAGTAGTGGGATTGCTGGGTCATATGGTATTTCTATTTTTAGTTCTTTAAAGAACCTCCATACTGTTCTCCATAGTGGCTGTATCAATTTACATTCCCACCAACAGTGCAAGAGGGTTCCCTTTTCTCCACACCCTCTCCAGCATTTACTGTTTCTAGATTTTTCGATAATGGCCATTCTGACCAGAGTGAGGTAAGAGCTCATTGTAGTTTTGGTTTTCATTTCTCTAATGATTAGTGATGTTGAGCATCTTTTCATGTGTTTGTTGGCAATCTGTATGTCTTCTTTGGTGAAATGTCTATTTAGGTCTTCCACCCATTTTTTAATTGGGTTGTTTGTTTTTTTGATATTGAGCTACATGAGCTGTTTGTATATTTTGGAGATTAATCCTTCGTCCGTTGTTTCATTTACAAATATTTTCTCCCATTCTAAGGGTTGTAGTTTCATCTTGTTTATGGTATCCTTTGCTGTGAAAAAGCTTTTAAGTTTCATTAGGTCCTATTTGTTTGTTTTTATTTTTATTTCTATTTCTCTAGTAGGTGGGTCAAAAGGATCTTGCTGTGATTTATGTCATAGAGTGTTTTTCCTCTAAGAGTTCTATAAGTTCTATAAGTTCTGGCTTTACATTGAGGTCTTTAAACCATATGGAGTCTATTTTTGTTTATGGTGTTAGGGAGTGTTCTAATTTCATTCTTTTACATGTAGCTGTCTAGTCTTCCCAGCACCGCTTATTGAAGAGGCTGTCTTTTCTCCATTGTATACTCTGCCTCCTTTACCAAAGATAAGTTGACCATATGTGCATGGGTTTATCTCTGGGTTTTCTATCCTGTTCCATTGGTCTATATTTCTGTTTTTGTGCCAGGACCATACTGTCTTGATTACTATAGCTTTGGAGTATAATCTGAAGTCAGGGAGCCTAATTCCTGCAGCTCCGTTTTTCTTTCTCAAGATTGCTTTGGCTATTCAGAGTCTTTTGTGTTTCCATACAAATTGTAAAATTTTTTGTTCTAATTCTGTGAAGAATGTCATTGGTAGTTTGATAGGGATTGCACTGAATTTGTAGATTGCTTTGGGTAGTATAGTCACTTTCACAATATTGATTCTTCCCATCCAAGAACATGGTATATTTCTCCAACTGTTTATGTCATCTTTGACTTTTTTTATCAGTGTTTTATTCTGAGTACAAGTTTTTCACCTCCTTAGGTAGGTTGATTCCTAGATATTTTATTCTTTTTGTTGTGATGGTAAATGAGATTGTTTCCTTAATATCTCTTTCTGATTTTTCATTGTTAGTGTATAGGAATGCCAGAGATTTCTGTGCATTAATTTTGTATCTTGCAACATTACCAGATTCATTGATTAGTTCTAGTAGTTTTCTGGTGGCATCTTTAGGATTATCTATGTATAGTATCATGTCATCTGCAAACAGGGAGAGTTTTACTTCTTCTTTTCCTATTTGTATTCATTTTATTTCTTTTTCTTCTCTGATTGCCATGGCTAGAACTTCCAAAACTATGTTGAATAAAGTGATGAGAGTGGACATCCTTGTCTTGTTCCTGATCTTAGTGGAAATGCTTTCAGGTTTTCACCATTCAGTATGATGCTTGCTGTGTGTTTGTCATATATGGCCTTTATTACGTTGAGGTAAGTTCCCTTTATGCTCATTGTCTGGAGAGTTTTTATCATAAATTGGTGTTGAATTTTGTCAAAAGCTTTTTCTGCTTCTATTGAGATGATCATATGGTTTTTATTCTTCAGTTTGTTAATACGGTGTATCACATTGATTAATTTGCATATTTTGAAGAATCCTGCATTCCTGGGATAAATCCCACTTGATCATGGTGTATGATTCTTTTAATATGTTATTGGATTCTGTTTCCTAGTATTTGTTCAGGATTTTTGCATCTATGTTCATCAGTGATGTTGGTCTATAATTTTCTCTTTTTGTGATATCTTTTTCTTGTTTTGGTATCAGGGTGATGGCGGCTTTGTAGAATGAATTTGGGAGTGTTCCTCCCTTTGCAATTTTTTGGAAGATTTTGAGAAGGATGGGTGTTAACTCTCCTATAAATGTTTGATAGAATTCGTCTGTGAAACCACCTTTTGTTTGTTGGAAGATTTTTAATTACAGTTTTAATTTCATTACTTGTGATAAGTCTGTTTATATTTTCTAATTCTTCCTGGTTCAGTCTTGGAAAATTGTACCTTTCCAAGAATTTGTCCATTTCTTCGTGGTTGTCTATTTTACTGGCATATAGTTGTTTGTAGTAGTCTCTTATAATCCTTTGTATTTCTGTGGTGTCAGTTGTGATTTCTCATTTTCATTTCTAGTTTTATTGATTTACATCCTCTCCCTTTTTTTCTTGATGAGTCTGGCTAAGGGTTTACCAATTTTGGTTATCTTCTCAAAGAATCAACTTTTAGTTTTATTGATCTTTGCTATTGTTTTCTTCATTTCTATTTCATTTATTTCTGCTCTGATCTTTATGATTTCTTTCCTTCTACTGACTTTGTGTTTTCTTTGTTCTTCTTTCTCTAGTTGCTTTAGGTGTAGGGTTAGAGTGTTTATTTGAGATTTTACTTCTTTCTTGATGTGAGATTGAATTGCTATAAACTTCTCTGTTAGAACTGCTTTTGCTGCATTCCATAGGTTTTGGGTCATCCTGTTTTCATTGTCATTTGTTTCTATGTATTCTTTTATTTCTTCTTTAATTTCTTCAGTGATCTCTTAGTTATTACTAGTGCACTGTTAGCCTCCATATGTGTTTTTTTTTTACAGTTTTTTTTCCTGTAATTGATTTCCAATATCATAGCGTTGTGGTCAGAAAAGATGCTTGATACAATTTCAATCTTCTTAAATTTTCTGAGGTTTGATTTGTGACCCAAGTTGTGATCTATCCTGGAGAATGTTCCATGTGCACTTGCGAAGTAAGTGTATTCTGTCACTTTTGGGTGGAATGTTCTAAAAATATCAATTAAATCTGTCTGTTCTATTGTCTCATTTAAAACTTGTGTTTCCTTATTTATTTTCTGTTTGGATGATCTGTTCATCGGTGTAAGTGGGGTGTTAAAGTTCCCTACTACTATTTTGTTACTGTCGATTTCCCCTTTCATGGTTGTTAGCATTTGTCTTATGTAATGAGGTGCTCCTACATTGGGTGCATATTTATTTATAATTGTTAGATCTTCTTCTTGGATTGATCCCTTAATCATTATGTAGTGTCCTTCCTTATCTCTTGTAACAGTTTTTATTTTACAATCTATTTTAATATATGTGAGTATTGCTACTCCAGCTTCCTTTTGATTTCCATTTTCATGTGATATCTTTTTTCATCCCTTCACTTTCAGTCTGTATGTGTCCCTGGGTCTGAAGTGGGTCTCTTGTAGACAGCATATATATGGATATTGTTTTTGTATCCATTCAGCCACTCTTTGTTCTTGGTTGTGGCCTTTAATCCATTTACATTCAAGGTTATTATCAATATGTATGTTCCTATTACCGTTTTCTTAATTCTTTGTGTTTTTTTTTGTTTTTTTTTTTTTTGTTTTTTTTTGTGGGTCTTTTTCTCCTCTTGTGTTTCCTTCCTAGAGAAGTTTCTTTAGCATTTGTTGTAAAGCTGGCTTGGTGGTGCTGAATTCTCTTAGCTTTTGCTTGTCTAAAAAGCTTTTGATTTCTCCATCAAATCTGAATGAGATCCTTGTTGTGTAGAGTAATCTTGGTTGTAGGTTTTTCTCTTTCATCACTTTAAGTATATCCTGCCACTCCATTCTGGCCTGCAGAGTTTCTGCTGAAAGATCAATTGATAACCTTATGGGGATTCCTTTGTATGTTATTTTTGCTTTTCCTTTGTTGCTTTTAATATTTTTTCTTTGAATTTAATTTTTGTTAGTTTGATTAATATGTGTCTTGGTGCATTTCTCCTAGGGTTTATCCTGTATGGGACTCTCTGTGCTTTCTGGACTTAGGTGACTATTTCCTTTCTCATGTTAGGGAAGTTTTCCACTATAATCTCTTCAAATATTTTCTCAGACCTTTTCTTTTTCTCTTCTTCTTCTGGGATCCCTATAATTCAAATGTTGGTGCATTTAGTGTTGTCCCAAAGGTCTCTGAGATTGTCTTCAATTTTTCTCACTCTTTTTTCTTTACTCTGCTCCTTGGCAGTTATTTCCACTATTCTGTCTTCCAGCTCAGTTTTTCGTTCTTCTGCCTCAGTTATTCTGTTATTGATTCCTTCTAGTGTATTTTTCATTTCAGTTATTGTGTTGTTCATCTCTGTTTGTTTGTTCTTTAGGTCTTCAAGATCTTTGTTAAACATTTCTTGTATTTTCTCAATCTGTGCCTCCATTATTTTTCCAATATTCTGCATCATCTTTACTATCATTACTCTGAATTCTTTTTCATGTATATTGCCTATTTCCTCTTCATTTATTTGGTCTTGTAAGTTTTTACTTTGCTCCTTCATCTGTGACATAATTTTTGCCATCTAATTTTTTTTTTTGGATGGGTGGGACTGTGTTCCTGTCTTACTGGTTGTTTGACCTGAGGCTTCCAACACTGGAGTTTGAAGGCTGTTGGGTAGAGCTGGCTCTTGGTGCCAAGATGCAGACCACTGGGAGACCTCACTCCAATTAATATTCCGTGGGGTCTGAGGTTCTCTGTTAGTCCAGTAGTTCGGACTCAGAGCTCCCACTGCAGGAGCTTCAGCCCAACCCCCAGCTCATGAACAATGATCCCGTAATCTGCACTGGGTTGCCAGAAAAAAAAAGAATACAAATAAGAGAATACCAAAGAGTGAAAAATAAAATTAGACTAGGAAACTAACAGATATGTTAGAAATAATATAAAAATAAAAATATAGACGAAACAACAACTGGAAGGTAAAACAGAACCACAATAATAAAAAAGAGAAGAAAAAAAAGGTGGAAAAGTCCTTGGTTGTGTGAGGTGGGGCTTAGGCAGGGGCGGGGTTTAGGCAGTGGGCAGGGCCTATACTTAGGACCCACAGGGCTGGAAGAGGGCCTGGGAGGGGTGTGTGGGGTGGAGCTTAGGCTCAATGGAACAGAAGGGTCCCAGGTGTACCTCTTGTCTCAGAGGGCATGCAACCCAGCCTGGCAGCCCAGCAGGCTTCCGGGCTCAAGTGGGCAGGGCAAATGCCCTCCACTCTTCTCCGACTCCTCCAGTCCTAAAGGTCCCCTCCCACCTGCCTCTCCTGTTCTTCCCCGGCCTCCCTCCTATGCCCCCAGGACCAACGCAGCCAGGAGGGGGCTTCTGAGGGCACAGGACTTTGTCTGAGAGCTGGGGAGGCTTCCCAGGCCAATTGGGCAAGGGAAACACTCAGTGTGCTTCCCCCGATCCAAGCCCCCGAGGGTCCCTCCAGGAGTGTAACCCCCTCCCCCCTTCCAGTCACCCCTCAGGGGCGCTGGTCCTGTCCCACCTCCACTTCTCATCCCCCCTCAGTCCCCCCACATCCTACCGGTTCACCTGGGGGTTCCTCCTATCTTCTTGGGTGTTGAGGTCCCCCACCAGTATCCGGCAGGCACCCTAGTTGTGGGGAGATACAAACTCTACTTCTTCCCACACTACCATCTTGAATCTGTCCCTCCCCATTCAATTTTTTAAAAATGCATTTTTAATGAGCTAAGTTTTGGAATTTTAACTAGAATATAATAACTTGAGCTAAAATGCTACTAGGGCCTTCTGTTTTGTGAAATTAAAAAAAGAATCATTCTTGAGGACACAGTCAAGTTAGAAAGTCTAAGTGACAACCATGGGCAGCATGAATTGAGCAGAGGCATTCAGAATCAGAACCTGATTTCTAATTCTGCATAAATAGCTATGTAATCATGGAAAACTCACTTCATTTTTCTGTGCTAATTTCTTCTTCCTCACAATGGGACGAAACACATCTTGCCTGAGTGTAATTCTCCACAATCACTAAATCACTTTTCCTATTCAGAGGAGTGTTAAAAATTACCAAATATGATTCTCCTGTAAGTAAGGGTGCCTGCTGGGGAAAAGCCATAATGTCTCCAGAGAAAGGAGATATTGCAGATGTTTAAGCAGATGGTTTCCAAGGAGTCAAAAGAGGGGTATGTGAGGTTTGGCATAACTAAGTCTCATGCAGAGTTTGGTGTAAAAAAAAAAAAATTTAGCCATTCAAGCAAGAGAAAAATGAATAGAACAGCAGCAGTGTGTGCTTTATTTAGGTTCTTTTCCTCCAAGAACATTTAGTATCAGTGGCCAGTAGGAAATAGGAAGTGAGGAAAAAACAGAAAATGGAGATAAAAGGAAGTATAAAAGGAAAATATAATGAGGAAACTCCAAGGTGAAAAATCTAAATCAGGGCTTCCCTGGTGGCGCAGTGGTTGAGAGTCCACCTGCCGATGCAGGGGGCACGGGTTCGTGCACCGGTCTGGGAAGATCCCACGTGCCGCGGAGCGGCTGGGCCCGTGAGCCATGGCCGCTGAGCCTGCGCGTCCGGAGCCTGTGCTCCATAACGGGAGAGGCCACAGCAGTGAGAGGCCCGTGTACCGCAAAAAAAAAAAAAAAAAAAATCTAAATCAGAACCACTGGGTAGAAGAATTAAAGTCTTATAAAGTCCCCTGAGGATTAAGATTACTTAAGTAATTTCTGTACAGAATAATAATTTTGTTATTAGAACTTTGAAAGGAAGTTTTGTTGTGAAGATCCCCTATGCCAGTCATTTTAAACTGCTTGGATTTGAGTTTGAAGAATCTCAGTTTCTTCTCTCTCCAAATGTAGAAATTATACAATAAATGCTATTAAAGGTGCCACACAATATTTTTCAAATTATTTTTGAACAGAAATAAAATGGACACAACATAATATGTAATAATTTTAATTTGTACAATTGAACGAACCATCATAGAACTTTAGGACTGGGAAAGTTGGGAAATGTTCATGGCCCCTGACCAGCAAAATATTCAGCAAAATATTCAGTGGTTCAATTAAGATTGAACACATCATTGACTATATAATCACATTATAGATAGCTTTATTACTTATTGTTATATCTGGCATTTCTCATATGACATATTCATACATATGCAAAATAATCACACACATACACACATAGGCAATCGTTAGTGTTTCAGGTTATCTATTTTTATGTAACAAACTATCCCAAAAGGTAGTGGTATAAAACAAAACTATATTCTTACCCTCAAAGATGCTGAGAATCTTTGATCCGACAAGATGAAAAGAGTATGGTTTGTTTTCTGCTCTGCAATGTAGGGGAACTCAACTGGGGAGACTCAAATCTCAAATCTCAAATGGCTGGGTACTGAAACATCTGGGAGGTGTTTTAAATCACAGGATCACAGGTTTGGAGCCTGGACTGTGTTGACTTGAAAACTGCACTCAATTGGTAAGGGAGACCAAACAGGTTCTTTCCTTGTGGCTTCGGCTTCCTCACGGCATGGTGGCCGTAATGTAGTTTGATTTATTCCAGGAAGTTCAGGGCTCCAAGAGCAAGTGTTCTAGTAAACAAGATGGCTGTTACATAGCATTTTATGATCTAGCATCAGATGTTACATGGTATCATTTCTAACATATTCTTCTAATTAAAGCAGTCACAAGCCTATCCATACTCAAGGGGAGGTGAAAAAGACGCCTTTCATTTAGAGGAGCATTAAAATTTTTACAGCCATTTTTTTTTAAACCACCACAATAGTGTTAATGATAAGTATTTTAAAAAATTTTCTATTACAGCTAAAATCTTAATTGCCCTTAGTTTTATTCATTGTAATAAAATATATCATTTTATTTTTATTATTACTGTTTTTTCAGATTGGTTCTAAGTAAAAGAATAACAGTGGGATCTCTAGAAGGGGTATAGATTGCTCCCCCTATGTTTTCTCTCTAGTATGTTATGAGCTATGTGGTGAACTGTCCTAAGAGAGAGACGTTTGCAGGTAGCTGTAAGACAGCTGATTTTTGCTCTCAGTAAAGTAAGAACAAAGTCCTAGTTAAAAGCACTAGGTGTCTGGTGTAGACATAGGAGCAAGAGAGTCAGCCTCTTGTAACCCAACTAAGAAAAAAAAATTAAACAGCTAGAGGATGCCACAAAGTGAAAATTATCCTTCACTGCTTAGCCTCACTCTCCCCATTGCCTGCCAGACTGGCTTTTCATGGTGCTACAATTCCTTATCTTTCATTCCTCATCTGTTCTCTAGTATTTTTATTCTGTTGGTTAGTCTTACTTTAGTCGAAAGAAATATATTCCTGGCTATAACCTGATCATAAGCTTTAGAGAACCATAGTCTGGCCCTTCTCTGCCTGTACTTCCCTTTATTGGGCAAGGACTCCTGGGAGCCAGGGAGTCTGTCCTTTCTTCTTGACCATGTTTTAGGAGGTCCAGATGCTGGAATTCCCTACCTGTAGAGCCCTAACCCACTCCCAGATCTATGAAGTTTTCTTTCCATGTCATTCCTCCTCAGGGCAGACCTCTGTTGCAGGCATGTGCAACCTTATAGGCTTGAAGGATGGTCAAGTGGTGGCTTTTTGCTTGGAAGGAGGGGTATGGACAGAGCTTGAGCTTGTGGCTTAGTCTGTCCAAATACATTTATATGAGATCCTTTTGGGTGGTAAATGGAGCTAGGGTCTGGGCCAAGACTTCCATTTGTACTCTTCTCCTGAACTCGCAAATGTTAGGAGTGGGCCAGTTCCACCTTGTTTTTTATTTGGTAAAAATAAAAGATAGTTGGGCTTCCCTGGTGGTGCAGTGGTTGAGAGTCCGCCTGCCGATGTGGGGGACACGGTTTCATGCCCCAGTCCGAGAGGATCCCACGTGCCACGGAGCGGCTGGGCCCGTGAGCCGTGGCCGCTGAGCCTGCGCGTCCGGAGCCTGTGCTCCGCAGCAGGAGAGGCCGCGGCGGTGAGAGGCCAGCGTACTGCAAAAATAAAATAAAATAAAATAAAAAATAAAAGATAGTAACTCGTAAAATGATTCTCCTTCCTATTCTCTCTTAAGACACATTGACATATTAACTTATTTTTCTGAGACTTGAATCAGTAGAGATGTAAATATTAATATATTTCAGCCTATATGTTATTATTTGTCTGAATGAAAGTCACAGGATGTACAGTCATCAATAGGGGCCCTCACCTTTCTGAGACTCCAAGTTGGAACACTGAGTACACATTCTAGAAGGTTATTGTTCACAGTGATTAAGACATATAGGATATTTTGTCATGTACAACATTTTGTGAAGTTAATTGTTTCTAGGAAAAGTGTTTTGTTTAGGCTGGGTGAGAACTATAGAACAGGCAAAACTTGTAAACTTGTTCCAAAATATGTAACCTGCAAATGAATTTTTGATTGCAATTGGTTTAGAATTGGCAATTACACTGAAATAGACAGCAAAACAAGTTTCCCACTTGAAATTCTCCTGATTAAAATAGTACCATTTGTCTTGAATTCATCTATGTAGAGGAACTTTTCAGAGCACTAGAGTAAAAAAAATGGAGAAAGAAACGGTGGTATTCAGCCCATTTAGGTTTGGTTTCAGATGGCTCTGAGATCTGTGGGTGTCCTCTATAGGAATCAGAACCCTAAGAGCTGAATACCTGAGGCTCACATAACTTTTATTGTCACTGCTCATTAAAATAAGCAGTTTTTATGAAATGTTTTTTTACAGAATTGTTGAAAGACTTATCTTTGTGTCATGCTAAATCCTATACTTCCTGCAAAATGCTAGAGCTAAGTTTGAGAAATAAAACTGGTTGATAAGAGATGAAGAAAGAAAGATGGTATATTTATATTTGGGAAATTTGCTGATCTGTTGGGCTAGTTACTTTTCAGGGCAATGTTAACTTGAAAAAGAAAGTCCTTATCTACACTGAAAGCAATGAGGAAAAGTGTCTACTTCCACTATTGTTACAGGGCATAAGATGTAAGTTTTCACTTTTATAATGATTTTATTTTAACTAAATCTCTTTAGTACTCTGGAACTTATTCAAGGGGGTTGGGCTTGATATCTAATTTAGGGTTGCAACAAAGGTTACCCTCAACAGTCCCCCGGGAATGCTGAGTAAACTTGAACATCTGTAGCTGCTACCAGGATGAGTGAGTAAGAACCTTAACCATAATGTTTATGCCTGGTTTTGTCCCTTGATGGATAAGAACTCTTACTTAAAGTCCTGACAAGCAGCCCTAAAGTGTACAGTCACTTTACATTATCATGAAGTCCTCACAAAATTGAATCTGGGTAGGCTCCACATAAAAGCCATATAAATATATTGGCCATATGTTTGAGTTGACTAAATACATCATTTAGTACACCACCCCCATCATACTCTGAATAATGGGGGTTAAAACATTTTTACAAAAAGAAAGACTAGGATGGGTGCTTAAACAATAAAAAGAGAAAGCAAAGGAAAACAGCAAAGAAGATATGAAATGGTTTTCTAGAAGAGGAGAGTGAAAGATAAGAAAATACAGAAAGACACCTGTGGGCATGGACATGGCCTTCAACTTGAAGTGAAACCAGGTACCATGGTAGTGTGGTTTTCTCAAGCCTTGTTTAGGCATAAAATAGGTGGAATGTTGAGTTTAATTATGGTTAGGATTGTGCAAAACAAGTAAGATGAAGGGTGAGAGAGGGAGCAAAGTTTAGTGAGTTAAAAAGTGGGTGATTAGAATGAGCTGTCATGAAGTGTTTACTGAGTAGTCTCTAGGATATGGCTATTAAAGTCATAAATTTAACAATGATAACTAAAATAGAATATGTTTTTGTACCAAGCAGTGGGCTGACCTTGTAACATTTCATTTAGCTCCATTTTATAAATGGAGAGACTGAGCAATTAAATACTCTAAATCAGCTCTTTTACTTAGCTATTAAGTAAAACATAGCCATAAAACCTATAAGAAATAGAACTAGGGTGAAATCAAGGCTGTGTAAAATTTTTAATTAAATAAATAAATAAGTACAATATTTGGGGTTGGAAAGACAGATCTTGTAAAAAATGTAGAAAATTGGAACTTAACCAATGATTATTGAGAGGTGTAGAAGAAAATGGGCAACCTGACCAGCAAAAGTAAGTTGTTATGAAAGAACACTTTTGGAGATTTAACCTCTTCAAGCAGGAAGGTCACATGAAAACACACCAGTAGGAAGATCTTATTTAAGTAATACTGAGAGAAACAACAAAATAGGAAGATCCTACTTAAACAGACTTAATGGAAAAAAAAAAAAGGAAAATTTTAAATAATGTTTTAAAATTCTTAGAAATGTAAGAATTTAAAGATTTCAAAGGAAAGATAATTTAAAAAATCATACTTTCTAAATTAAAATATTCAATAGTGAAACATAAATAGATAGTCATGAAAACTGAGTTATCCTGAAAGTTCAATGAAAGAGCTATTTTATAAAGAAAAATACCCCAAACTGAAAAATGTGTCAAGAGAAATGCAGGAAAGATCAGAGCACTCTGTAAAGAACAACAAGGGATTCAGAAACACAGAAAGAAATGAGACAATAAAACCAATAATCAAAAACTGATTTTAAGAAGAAGTGTTTTACTGTGCTAAAGAATCGATTGAAATTTAAGTTGAAATGTGCCCAATAAATTCAAGGTAGGATTTGAGAAACAAAATCTCACACTGGAAAGATTTCAGAATTTGAAGATAAAAAGTTTATGTTCTGTCAGATAGAATAAATTGGTTGATTTTATTTCAAAGGGAGAACAACCAGACCACTACTGGTTGGAAACTATAATGTCTACAGCTTTTTAGAGAGATAAATGTTTATTCCTTAAGAATCGTTTCCACTGTCAAAATATTATTCATGTAGTAAGACCAAAGCAAAATATTTTGGGAACATTTAATGGTTCAAACAGTATTCCATTCATTTACATTTTTGAGAAAATTATTAAAAGTGTTTATAACCAAAAATAACTCAACCAGTGCAAAGATCTCGAAATAGAATGAAATGAGCCTGAAACAGTGCTGAGCAGAAACTAATGAAAAAGTAGTAAAATATACACAATGTTAATGTGCCTGGAAACTGCTTGAATAGGATTCTTAAAATAGGAAAGGTAAATATTGTGTATTAATAAAAATATTTGTAACACATATGAGTGACAAGATACTATTACTCAAAATATAAAAATTGACAAAACAATCTTCTTAAAAATGTGTGAAGATTAGGGGTAGAAAATTTTTCAGGAGATGTCGGAATGTCCATTAAACTCATTATTTCTAGTATTACAATTCAACAATCTTTCAACACATTGGTATAAACCATCCACTGACTTTGCCACTTGTCACTATCATGCATTTTCTCTCATATCCTTATTACATCTTTACCCAGCAGAGATTTTATGATGCATTACATGAATCACTCTTTTGTATCAACCATATACCCATTAGCTCCTTTACCCCATTGCAGGGAAAGGTGGCTGGAGAAATCCACACAATCATGCTGAATAGTACCATTTATATTCGTAATCATGATTATGTTGACACAACATTTTGGTTTCATTCACTTTTCCATTCTTCTAGAAGACTGTTCCATTCTTCCTCTGCTGTTCTCAAACCTCCAAAACCACCTCTGATTTCTGACAAAGGCAGTCAGAAGAGAACATCCAAGTTTCTATATACCAGTTTGTGTGTGTCTGATCCCTTATGATTTTCTCACCTTTTTCTGTGGATGTACTGTCCAGGTTGTCATACAATGCCAACCCTTCCAGAACTGCACTAGATCCCATGCCCTCTTACTCTCTAGACTCTTCGATTCTCTTCTTCCTCCTCAAATCTACTCTAGTGCAGCTTTCACCTCCACCACCTCACACGTCTGCTCTTTCCAAGTTCACCAAAAGCCTCCATATTGCTAAATTGTATGGCAAACATTAACTAGTTTATTATCAACATTGGACACAGTTAATTATTTTCTGCTTGAAAACTGACATTTGGCTTTTGGAACACTACTCCCAATTGGTTCTCCTTTTACCACATCAGCTGCTCTTCCTCAGTCTCCTTTGCTGCTTTCCCCTCATCATGACAACCTCTAAATATTGGAGTCTTCTAGGACTTAGCTTTAGGACCTCTTCTCTACCCACATTACACCATAGATGAGCTCATCCAGTCTCACTGCTTTAAAAATCATCTGCAAGCTGATGACTTCACAGTTTATATTTGCGTTCCGGACTTTTCATCAGAACTCAAAACTTCTGTCTCCAAAAGTATACTCAGTACATGTACCTGAATGTCTAACAAGCATTTCAAATACAGTGTGTCTCAAATTGAACTCTCTATTTCAACCTCCAAACCTGCTCCCACCACATCCTTCTTCATTTCAGTAAATATCAACTCTATCATGTCAACATAATCTTAAAATCATTTCCAACCCCCTTTTCTCTGAGATTTGCAGAGCTACCTTCAAAATATATCCAAAATTAACCTCTTCTTACCACATCTTCTACTGTTACTTTTTCCCAAACTTCTGGTACCAATTGCTTTGATTATTGCAACAATTTCCTAACTGGTTTGCATATTTTCAGCCCTTGTCCTCTGCAGCCAGTCATCTTATTGAAAGGCTTCTCTGACCACCCTATAGAATCTAATAATCCCCAATTCATTCCTTCTTGCTTACCTTTTCTTTTTCTCCACATTACTTATCACCATCTATCATATTATATAATAATTTTATCATTTTTTTAGAGACAATCTTTACCCAAACAATGTAAACTCCATGAGAGAAGGAACTTGATCTGTTTGTATACCACTGTGTGTTCAGCATGTAGAATAGTAAGTAGCAAGTACTCAATTATATACACTAAATGAATGAATGGACACATGAAAAGGTGCTCAACCACACTAATAAGAGACTGACTACTAAGATAGTAAATTTCACCTAGTAAAATGACAAGGAAAATTATTGAAGCATCTGCTGCTGGTGGTAGAAATATAACAACAGGCTTTTAAAAATGTTTATTATAACTAAAAATACCATATTTTAACCTAGTAATCTTATTATTGGGAAATCTCTTCAAAAGAAATAGAAGCAACAGTATTTGTTTGTAGTGGTAACAAAGGATGCTTTTCTATTGTCCACTGATATGGATTTGGTAGAATAAATTGTGGTAAATGTATACTACAGAATAGGTCAATATAATATCATATATAGGTCATGAGGATGCTCATGATACATAGCAAATTTAAAAAGCAGACTATGATATCATTTATGTGTAGAATCTGAAAAAAAGGATACAAAGGAACTAATTTACAAAACAGAAATAGACTCACAGACAGAGAAAAAAACTTCTGGTTACCAAAGGGGAGTGGGGGCAGAAGGATAAATTAGGAGTTTGGGATTAAAATATACACACTAATATATATATATTAAATAGATAGCAAACAAGGACCTACTGTATAGCACAAGGAACTATAGTCAATATCTTGTAATAACGTATAAAGGAAGAGAATGTAAAAAACATGTATATATATATATGTGTGTGTGTGTGTGTGTGTGTGTGCGTGTGTGTATAACTGAATCACTTTACTGTATACCTGAAACTGACACAACACTGTAAATCAACTATACTTCAATAAAAATTTTTTTTAAAAAGCAAACTGTAGAGTGTTAAAGGCCACCTGTCAAAAAGTTAATTATTTACTGAATCAAGAGAGTACTTGGATTTGTTTTAAGTGATTTGGGGAAGGGTTCAAGGAAGCTGGGATTTGTCCAATACTAGGCCAGTAAGAAAATGGAAACAATTCTATGATGAACATCTTAATATGTTATCTAGAAGGTGGGAGGAATAGAGTGAGGCTAAAACTGTCATTAGTAAAGAAATATCAGTCACTTATATTAGCAGAGAGATGTTTAATTACTTTCATGGTTCCACAGCGTTTTTGTTTTTGACTGGGCTTGGACATAATTACAGCATGATCTTGCTTTTGTCTCACTTATCCAGTCACAGAGTGATTTCATCTGATACTGGTGTTCTGTGAAATCTTTTATATTAAACAGGAAACATGGCCAAGGTGATATGCTCAGCCAGTTGCCAGTTGCCAGCTGTCAAAGCTACCTTTTTCTTTTTCAAGATTACCGTGCATAATGTGATATCTTTTTAATTAAAACATATCATAGACAATAATATCAATAAATCATAAATATATTGTATATATCTGTGTATATATATGTACATATACATACCTGTATACATATAAAAGTGTATGTCGGTACATATGAGTAGGAGTATAGAAATAGGAAAACTACACAACAAGTGATTAACATTAGCTGAAGGAATGGGAATAATAAAATTTTGAGAAGAGGAGAAGGAAAAATTATCAAATTTTTCGCTAAATAACTTTGATATCCTTTATTGGTTGCCATAATCATGTACATGTAATATTGTAAATCAGAATGAGAAAGCTAATAAAATTTAAAGGCAAAAGAAAAAGAACAATTTTTAGGTCTAAGGAACAATTTACTTATAACCTAGGACCAGGAATCCCAGAGTTTTCTAACAAAACCCAGGAATTGTGAGAGGGGTTAAAAGCGGGAAAGATTCTCAGGCACAGAAGTGACTCAAGAGCTTGGTACTTCCAGTTTAATATGTCCTGTAGTCACTGCTGTGCCCAGGTCAATGAATTTAGGTGAAAAATGAAGCCAGAACACTGTCTTTTTATCTTCTAACTGGGTCATGAAAGAGTTTATTAAAGGGGATAAGGAATGGAGAAGTGCAAGCCACAAATTCGTCCATTTAGCAGAGATGGTAGCTGCTGGTTAAAACAGAAGTAGTAGAAGGGCAGCATGGTACAGAGCAAAGATTACTGCACTTACCGTCAGACTTCAGAGGCCTGAAGTCTCTGTTAGTTTTGCCACCTTCCCTTGCTGTTTGCAGCATGATTTTATGTATATCACTTACCATGTCTCAGTTTTAAACTTTCCTTTGGTATTGAGGAAACTAGAAAAAGGGTGTTGATTTTACAACATACAATTCTCTAGCATCAACTGAATGCCCTACAATTCAATTCACTTCTCCAACTAATTATCCTCACAGAGGGTAGCTCAGGAGTTAACTCAGACCTCACAGGTTAAGGGCTCAGTTCCACCAACCTGCCCCCACTTCAGATGCCAGCCACAAATGGGGCCCCCAGGCTACTTGAACTTCAGCCCAGCCAACTAGAAATCCAGAGGGGTTTCTAAAATCTCATAATACACCCCTTAGCTTCAAAATTTTGCTACAATGATTCACAAAACTCAGGAAAACACTATACTGACAATTACAGTTTTATTATAAAGTCTACAGCTCAGGAACAACCTAATGGAAGGGATGCATAGAACAAGGAATTGGGGGACTGCGGGTGTGCAGAGTTTCCATGCCCTCACCAGGCACACCTTTCTCCCAGCACATCAGTGTGTTCACCAATCTGGAAGTTCCCTTAGCCTTGTGGCTTCAGAGTTTTTATCAAAGTTCCATTACACAGACATGATTAATTAAATCATTGGTCATTGGTGATTAAACTCAATCTCCAGCTTCTTTCTCCTCCAGGGAGGTTGGTGGTGGGACTAAAAATTCTAATCCTCTAATCTGGTGGTTCATTTTTCTTCTAGCAATCAGCCCCATAATGAAGCTATCTAGGTGCCCACCAGGAGTCACTGCATATGCATAAACTCAGGTGTGGTCCAAAGGGACTCATTAAGAATAAGACATTCTTATCATCCTGAGAATCCCAAGGGTTTTAGGAGCTCTGTGTCAGCAACCAGGGACAAAGTCCAAATGCATATTTTTTATTATGTCAAAAAGGGCAATCAACTAGATTATTTCTAAGTCCCCTTCTAGTTCTAAATATTCTTCTATCGATTTTTATTTATACTCCAGTTTCTAAAGTCAGGTTCAGTACTACACATGCACAAAACCACATAGCCATAGGTGTGTGAGGACTATATGAATGTTAACACAAAAACAGGATGAAAATGCTTAGCTCTGCATTCCTTACCACCGTCACAAAAAGACAAGATTCTCAATGCTAACAAAATTTCTCAAGATTAAGTAGAAATAAATAGAAATAGAAACAAAAATAACAATTTTGGGGATGGAGAAAGAAAAGAAGTTCATACAATAAATCTCATTATATTGACTTCTCTGTGGATTTTGCTATATCTTAGACTCCAAATAATAGCAAACTTTTTTTCCCCACAGACAATTCAAATAAATAGAATAAATATATTTTCTGACACAGCTACTTAAAATGTATTTAAGATAATTAAACAATCAAAATTATATACATATTCATGAACAAAAATATATATATAATGATATACTGTTCACAAAAATTGTCATCAAAACGCAAATTCCCAGAGTCCCACATTAATCTATAACTTTACAAGTTTAACACAATAGGAGAATTTAGTTCTTATAGATTTCATCATTTCTTTTAAATTATAAAATTTGAAATTGTAAAAAAAAAAAACAAAGAAAAGAAGAGGAAAAAATAAACTGGGCTTAGTCCTGGTGAGTCAAACACAGTGAGAATTTTCTGTTCTCATGTTTTTGCTACACTATCATGTTTGTGGGAATTGTAACTAGAGATGTGCTGCTTTGGGATGCATAGACAGCTATATTAAGGATTTTACTCCTGACCTTGAGAGCAAAGTAGATGTTTTTTTCTCTAAATCATTTCCTGTACGTTCTCTCATGACAAGTAACAAGTAATCAGAAAGCCACCGACAAAGGCTTTACTGTTAACTGGCAAGTAACCACAAAACAGCTTGGCGGCTAAACTTCATTATTTCAAAATGTACTAAAGACGTCTTATATTTCAATCAATAAAGGGAAATCACATTTATAGCACCACCTTGCGAAAAAAATAAGGAACTGGAATGCTAAAGTAACAAGCAAAGGGCTTCCCTTCCCTGGTGGTGCAGTGGTTGAGAATCTGCCTGCCAGTTCAGGGGACACGGGTTCGAGCCCTGGTCTGAGGAGATTCCACATGCCGCGGAGCAACTAGGCCCGTGAGCCACAACTACTGAGCCTGCGCGTCTGGAGCCTGTGTTCCGCAGCCAGAGAGGCCACGACAGTGAGAGGCCCGCGCACCGCAAAGAAGAGTGGCTCCCGCTCGCTGCAACTAGAGAAAGCCCACGCACAGAAACGAAGACCCAACACAGCTAAAAATAAATAAATAAATAAATAAATAAATAAATAAATAAATAAATAAAATTTAAAGTAACAAGCAAAAAGCAAGCCCTTCCAAGCTCATTAAAGGAAATGTTTTAAAAATTATTTGTTCTTTCACTGTATATATATATATATATATATATATATATATATGTTTGTAAGCAATTCAATTTGGAAAACTTTTCTGCTTATTTTCAATGTTTTTCTCTAAGCATAGTTAAATCATTTTGATATTAATCACTAGAGCTGCATGAAATAAAACTGTGTTATGCTTAACAAATATGATTTTATATTCAGGAAAAATATTTATTCCTTTCCTGTCTCTCAGTATTCTCTTCTTTTAACCTCTTCTCTTTACCCCTCCATAGATATGAGGATACAATTTTTTTAAATAAATGAAAAAAATAGAGGTCAGGGAACTCATTTCTAAAGTTGCTCATAGCAGGGCATAAATTCGATCAATATAAATTGTGTGCTTCTTTTCCAGTATTCCAATCATTATTTGTTCTCCAAATTAAAAGTCAAAAATCTATGGTTGCTATGCTTCTTGTTATGAAGTTGGTTTTCTGAATTTTAGGAATAAGAATCAATTCTTTACTCATCAAATTCTATAAAATGTTATTTCTTTTTCTAGTTATTTGCAATGTGTACAGTTACCAAGTCCAGTGGTTTTTCAGACTTTAGTCTGCATAAGAAACATCTAGAGAAAAATAAAAGGCTAATGACACCTTGGAACTTCTTTGGATTTTTTTTTTAATAGTGGTTTCTAAATTTAATTTTCCCCTGAAAACTGCTTTCCGTATAGGTGGCATCTCTAATTAATGACAATGAAGTAGAGAAAAATCTACACAAGTTTTAGCCATGATTTTATCACTATTATTTTGTAACCAAAATGTAATTGAATAAGAAATATGCAATTGTTGGAATTGAGATGTAATTCCAGCTTCCAATTGTCAGGAAATTCTCTACTTCTCTTGAAAGTGAGGCTAGTCATCAGTTAGATCTCTTAAACTATAACTTGCTTAATAAATAATATGTTGTAACCTGCCTTCACTGACCAACCTTGCTTTAATTGTTCTTAAAAATCGCATAACCTGCAAGCTTCACATAGCTTAGACAATGTATTACAAGATTCCTTTAATGCCCCCTATATTAGTAGATAACACTGTGTGTATGGGTCACTATAGCGACTGTCTCTTAAGTTTTTTTTTCTGGAACATGGAGTTAGTCTTGCCCAATGCAAACCGGTTGAGACCACTGACCATTCATTTGGGCCTGAGTGAGTGTCTGATCTTTCTATGTCAAAGGGCCAAAAACTCCACCCAAAATCATGCTAGTCCCGTCGTTTTCTGATCAAGCATCCCGTGAGGAAGCAAGTAACTCAGATCTAAGTCTGCGCAGAGCAGCTATTACCTTACATTTTTCCTGCCTCCAACCACCATGCTTCTCCATCGCATAAAAATCCTGAGCTCCTCGCCTTGGGGGAGGCTGATTTGAGACTTCTTCTCCTATCTTCTCGAATGGTTGCCTCAGGAAAAACCCTTTCTGGGCTGCATACCGTGGTGGCTGAGCATTTGGCTTGCTGCACATTGGGCAAACAAACCTGCTTCAGTAACAATCTGATGTTGATTTCTTCATCTGTAAAATAAAGGTCTCAAAACTTTTGTGAGGATATACAAATGTGTATCATCTGAAAGATGTGAGTATTAAGGCTTAAGTTAAAGCCAATCTCAGGTATGGCTTCTTTTCCAAGCAGTTTATCTGGCTTTAGGATATGCTGCCCTCAAGCGGATGGTAGCTGATAACACTGACTAGGTATTATGAGTCCAAAACATTAGGATTTTCATAATTTTGTTGATGGAGTAAAAATTAAGTTCATCTAGATGTGTATATTAGATACCTTTTCGTATTTATATAAATATAGAACATAAATATACAGATATATAATATAAAACAAAAATATGAAGCAAATGATATATGTGTACCTGTATACATAGACATAAAAAAACAGTATAAACTCACACAGCATATTTAATAGGAAATGTCATGGCTATTCTCCAATCACTAGAAAAGCCTTTTCAGGTTAGGACTACTGCTATTTAAAAGTTAAAATAATAATATATTAAATGTCTAAGAAGATTTTGTTAGCAACATACAGGGTCCATTTACATGTTGCTTAAAATAATTTGAGCCAGGAATGATATGAATTGTTGCTTATTTTTGCCTATTAACACTTCTAAAAATACTAACAACTTAACTAAGATTGTGTAATGTAATTTTTCAAGACCAATGAAATAAAATATAACTGGGTTACAAAATACAGCTGAAAAATAGTTTTTTCTCACCAACAAAATTTCACTCCCTGGTTCCATGAGAAATTAACAAAATCAACAACAATAATGAAAACAAAACATCAATGATAAACAAGATATCATTATCCTAATGGTATTGTGTTTTGATATGTTTTTCACATTTCACATTCACATTTGCAATTTAATAACAGAGACATTTTTCCAGGTCTTAGGAATTTGTTATTTCAGAACTGTTGAATTAGGAGTCTAAATAGACTCAAATTGTAGAAAAACTGGATTGGATGATTTTATATATAAATTTAACATACATTTCATGTAATCTTCACAATTCTATGAGAAAAATATTATTGCACATGTAAGAAAACTACAGTTCACATGTTAAGACCTCATCCAACTGTGTCTATATGTGTGTGTATGGTGGGGGAAGGTAGTAAAGCTAAAATTGGAGCATTTATCAACGGACTACAACACACTTTTCTTTGCATCCCATTGTGATGCTGCCAGAATTAAAGGCAAGATTCTATCTTTATACTGGACAGCTACATAGATAGAGAAATGCGCAGGGGAGGAAATGTGTGTGTGTGTGTGTGTGTGTGTGTGTGTGTGTGTGTGTGTGTATCCTGCAGTTGGCATGCACTGAATTTGAATTTGATGAGAGTGTTTATAGTTCTTTTGAAAAGATTTTTGGGTCATAAAAATAAATAGAGCCTGAAACTCCAGGAATTCAAATTAATCAATCTAATGGGAGATCTCACTGTAAAAGCAGGCAAATGGCATTGCCACATGAGAACAGACTTTAAAAGATCAAAAATTTCTCCAACATTTTAAATAATTTAGTATACATCATTCCTTGTTTCAGAACTAGACTGCTTCAAGTAATTAAAAGACCCCTTAATCACCAATCATTTCCCCTCCTTTTCTTTCTGAGGTGACCACTATCCTCATTTTTTTATAATGAATCTTTTTGGTCTTTTTTCATAATTTTACCAGATATATATACATCACTAAACAATGTAGTTTAATGTTGTTTTTACATCTTTAAGTGTTTTTTTTTTTTTAACAAAAGTTTCTTTTTTATAGATACCCTTTATCAGGTTAAGAAATCCTTTATTCTATAGTTTTTAAAAATCATGAAGAGATGTTGAATTTCCCTAAAGACTTCTTTACGTCTAATAAAATTATCATATAATTTTTCCTCCTTTAATCTGTTAATATTGTAGATTATATTAATTGATTTCCAACATTAAACCTGAATTCCTGGGATAATTCTGACTTGTACTTAAAGCTTATTATACATTACTGAAAAGGTTTTTCATTACTGAAAATGTATTGCTAACATTTGTTTTATTATTTGCCTCTATACTTATGACTGTGATTTTTCTGTAATTTCCCTTTTTGTAGCTTTCGAATCATGATTACCTACCCTCTTAGGAGAAATTTTTAAATTACCTGTTCTTTGAATATTTGGTAAAACTTGCCCAGGAATCCATCTGGTCTGGACCCGGAGTGTTTTTGTGGGAATTTATTTAACCATTGATTCAATTTCTTATACGGATATGGGGACAAAGAGATTTATTATTTCTTCTTGCATCAGTTTTGGTAACTTTTTTTTTTTTTTTTTTTTTTTTTTTTGCGGCACGCGGGCCTCTCACTGTTGTGGTCTCTCCCGTTGCGCAGCACAGGCTCCGGACGTGCAGGCTCAGCGGCCATGGCTCACAGGCCTAGTCGCTCCGCGGCACGTGGGATCTTCCCGGACCGGGGCACAAACCCGTGTCCCCTGCATCGGCAGGCGGACTCTCAACCACTGCGCCACCAGGGAAGCCCAATCTTGGTAACATTTTTACACTTCTTATTTAACTTCATTATTTAACTTATAAATGCTTAAAATTAATCAGTATTTTAACATTTCTCCTGCACAATAAATTATCCTGTGGTACTTTAAATCCATTTGCCCCTCATGACTTACATTCTAGTATTATCAAAAGTTTTATTTCTTTCTCTTTTATGTTTTTCAATTTCATGAGTTTTTTGTGTTGTATTTAATTAATGGTTAGATTGAACCAGTTTCTTTGCTCTCTCTATAAAATATATATAATATATTGTGATCTATAGAAGATTAATTCTCTTGGCTCTTGTAGCTATGGAACAAAGTTTTTGATTGGCCTTTGTTTTTAAAATTACATTTACAGGTTATATAATTTGCTGGGTGTATATATATATTAATTAGAAGAATTTTCTTTTAGTACTTTATAGATGTCACTCCACTGTTTTATAACTTGTATGGCTTATAATAAGTCTGTTTTTATTCTTTAATTTGTTCCTTTGTTGCTAATATGCTTTTCTAACTTTTCCTCTTTTTTAAAGATTTTCTCTTTTTCTCTGATGTTCAGCATATTGATTATGACGTGCTAGGGGTGATTTTGTTTGTATGTTTCTTTTTTCTATTTGGTTAATTGAGCTTCTTGGATATCTGTGTATGTGGAATTCATTACATTTGAAAATAGTTTAGCTATTGTGCCTCTCAGTACGTGTTTCTGTCTACCCTCCTTTCATCAGGGACTCTTATTCATGTATGGTAAGCTGCTTTGTTCATTTTCTTTCTTTTTTTCTTTTTAAGGGGGGAGTTGGCTAATTTTCTCTGTGTTTCATTTCGTGTAGCTTCTATTACTATGTCTTCAAGTTCGTTAATTTCTTTCTCTATACTATGCCTTATTTTCTGCTAATCCTATCCAATATATTTTTAATTTTAGATGATAGTCTTTATCTCTATGGAGTTTAATATGGATCTCTTTTTATTTCTCTCCTCACATACTTATGCTTACCTCTATCTTTTTTGACCATAATGTATTTATAATAGCTGTTTTAAAGTTCTTATCAATTAATTTTATCCTCTGTGTCATTACTGTGACTTTGTCTAGTGAAAGAGATATATATCATATGTTAAAAATCATATATTTATAGTTTTTTTTAAATGTCTCATAGCTTTTTATTGTGAGTTTACCTTGTTGAGTGCTGGATTTTTTTGTACTCTTTTAAATATTTGGGATTTCTGTTCTAGTAGAGATAAATTTTGAATTTGATATATTAGAAACTTGCTATTAAGTTAATTAAATCATACTCAGATGATACTTTATTTTCAAATAAATTTCATCCCACCACTGAAGCAATACAGTTTTAAGGACTCTACTTAGAGTGTTCGAGGATCTTTCTACTATGGTGGAGGAAAATATAATCCATCCCTAAACTACCCACTCTTTCTGATGGTTCCTTCCCCAGTCTCAGTGGCATCCTCACATGCATGTGCAGGCTACTATTCATAAAAAGACTTGAGGGAACTCTGATTGTTATTATTACTTTTAATTTTAAGAGGCTTTTTCAGAAGCAATATGACATATTTCTCAGAAAAAAGTGAAGTTAATTGAACGCCCTATCAAATTATACTGTTCTTCCTTGAAAGGAAGAACAAGGAAACTATTCTTGAAATAGTTGAACTGGACTTGAAACTATTTTTATAGACTTGTTTTTATTTATAGTTTAATTATTTTTTGTTTGGTCAAATGTTCCTATGGAAAGAAGATAAAGAGTTTTGAAACAGCATTTTATATTATTACATAGTATATAATTATCATGGCTTTAGTATCTTTCTTAAGTTTTGAAAACTAAATCCCGCTCTCTCTCTGTCTCTCTCTCTCTTTCTCTCTCAACTTTAAACCAATAAGAAAGTAAAAGATTACCTTGTGATTCCTCCCCCTTTATATCAAGGAACCGCTTCTACATTGTTACAAGTACCCAGGAAAAGAGATGCCAGTGATCCTCTTGTTGTAGGCCATTAAGAGAAATAATGTTGTTCAGTTTTATTTTGTTTTGTTTTTTGCTAAGATTAAGAGATTGTCACATCTATGATTATAGGAAAAGAAGATTCAGACATATTTTTATTACACATTAAATGTGCTATTATTTGAGTTATAAAATATGTCTCCACATGTATGCACCAAATTTTAATAGCTATTGATTAAAACCCATTTCAATGTTCTAATGCTATGATTTTTCTCTCTTTATTCTACATATGTTTCATTTTATATTTTTATCTTTAGTAATGTTTCCTTGAGTTTGTTTCCATTGTTCATGTAATTACCTTTAAATTGATATCATGGTTCTGTATTTGTACTACTATCCTGCTACAGAGATAAGTATGGGTCTTGTTATATTTTTAGCAATTGTTAAATTATTCTAGCAGAATATTTATGTTTTAAACTGAAGCTGATTCAGGTGCAAGTTAATAGGATCTTACAATATAATCTTATTAATATGGAGAGTTGTTCAATGTTTATAAAGTTTGTTATGCTAGATGATAAATTCTAGAAATGTGCTGTACAACATAGTGCTTATAGTTAACCAAGTGGTATTGTGCACTTCAAAATGTGTTAAGAGGTTAGATCTTATGTTAATTGTTCTCTACACACACACACACACACACACACACACACACACACACACACACACCACATACACACAAAGGGACAAAGGAAACTTTGGGATGTGTTAGATATATCTATTACCTTGATTGTGGTGATAATATCACTGGTGTTTGTGTATGTCAAAACTCATCAGATTGTACACCTTACATATTTGCAATTCACTGCATATCAATTTTACCTCAATAAAGCTGTTAAAACTAGTGAGAATGGAGGGAAAAAATGAATTTGAAGAATTTAAAGATAATGGGAAGCAAAAGCACCTATTTAATTTAATGAAATGTGACTATTTTTGTGTACTTCTGGAGTGTTTACAATTGTTCCTCATACAGGTTCTGTGTATTTCTTGTTAAATTTATGGCTACTAATTTTATGTTTTTGTTAGAATTATGAACAGCTTATTCATTTCATTGTTTTACTCACTTCAAACGTTCATTAAATATTTCATGTTTATTCTACTGGCTATTTTTGCATATATAAAATTCTACTCATATTTAAATTTAAATTATATATCTTGCTATTATCCTATACTCTCTTATATGTTGTACTAGTTTTCCAAATACATATTTATATAAACTGCAACTAAAAATAGATTATCTCTTCCTTTCCAATCTTTTTTAACTGGTTATCTTTTCTTGTTTAATTTTATTGTCTGTCTCCAAACACATGTTTCCAAACATGTCTCCAAACACATGTTTCATAGCAGTGGAGATATGGCCTTCATATTTTCTTTTTAAATATAGTGGAGTACCACAATGTTCACTGCAGCTTTATTTACAATAGCCAGGACATGGAAGCAACCTAAGTGTCCATCAACAGATGAATGGATAAAGAAGATGTGGCACATATATACAATGGAATATTACTCAGCCATAAAAAGAAATGAAATTGAGTTATTTGTAGTGAGGTGGATGGACCTAGAGACTGTCATAGAGAGTGAAGTAAGTCAGAAAGATAAAAACAAATACTGTATGCTAACACATATATATGGAATCTAAAAAAAAAAAAGGTTATGAAGAAGCTAGGGACAGGACAGGAATAATGATGAATGATGCAGATGTAGAGAATGGACTTGAGGACACGGGGAGGGGGAAGGGTAAGCAGGGATGAAGTGAGAGAGTAGCATGGACTACTATATACTACCAAATGTAAATCAGAGAGCTCTTGGGAAGCAGCCGCATAGCACAGGGAGATCAGCTTGGTGCTTTGTGACCACCTAGAGGGGTGGGATAGGGAGGGTGGGAGGGAGATACAAGAGGGAGGAGATATGAGGATATATGTATATGTATAGCTGATTCACTTTGTTATACAGCAGAAACTAACACACCATTTTAAAGCAATTATACTCCAATAAAGATGTTTTAAAAGAAAATATTAATTGATTTCTCTTTTATTAAATGCATTCTTCGTAAGTTAGAATCGAGTGCCATATTTCATCAACTGCTTTTTTTCATAGAGAGGTAATTATATAAATTTCTCTTAGTTCTATTAATATATAAATTATATTAATGGATTTCATTTTAGTGAATCATTTCTGCAGCAAACCCCACTTAAGTGTGATGTATTTTTTTTACAATGTTTTTGGAATGTATTTCTAACATTTTACTTGAGATATATTTATGAGCAGTTTACACTTCTGTTATTTATCAGCAACAGATAGATGTCATCTCATTCTGTCAATAAGAACAATATTTATTGCTGCATTCACAATTCACAGGGCATAAAAAGGACAAAAAGACTATGCTTTTTAAAAAGCTCCCTTTAATCATATTATGGTTAAGCACTTGGTCAGTCTCTGTAGTCAGATAGCCTACATTCAAATTGTGGCTGTGTCATTAAATCTCTGAATGACATGAGTAAGTTACATACTTTTCTATGCCTTGGATTTTTCATCTGAAAATAGAGATAATAACATTACCTTCCTCAAAGGGTTGTAAGAATTAAATGAGTTAAGGTACGTGAAGTACTTAGAATAGCACATGGCATATTGGAAATGCTCAATAGATGTTAACTTACAGAAAATTGAAAATGCAATAAGGGATAAAAACTCGTATAGAAATTACTAAATTGTAAAATTGATCACATGAAAAGAGACTCATTCACGAGGACGTTAAATTTGAGAATCTCTTCAATGATGTACCCTGTGGTAGACTGTTTGCAATATGGACACCATGATTCCCCTCTCTTTCTCGCTCTAGGCTTGGCCAGATAACTTGCTTGACCTTCAGAACTCTGCAGAAGTAAAACACGACTTTATAGCATAGGCCTTGAGAAGCACTGCAGGTATTGCCTTCACTCTCTTGGAACAGTACTCTGAAACTGTCATTCCAGTATGCCCTATCTGGCTGGATCCTGGAACCAAACAGTCAACAACCAGAACCAACCACTAGACATACAAGTGAGGCTATCTTACATAATCTAGCTAAAGTGGAGAATATTGAGGTTCTCCAGAGAAACAGAACTAACAGGAAGTGTAGATAGATAGATAGATAGATAGATAATAGATAGACAGATATAGAGGTATATGTAGAGAGAAAGATTTACTTTAAGGACTTGGCTCATGCAATTGTGGTAGTTTGGTAGGTACAAAATCTTTAGGGTAGAACAGAAGACTGGAAAGCCAGGTAGAGTTGTAGTTCAAGTCCAAAGGCAGTCTGTTGGCAGAATTCTTTCTTACTTAGGCAAGATCAGTCTCTGTTCTAATAAGGTTTTCAACTGATTGGATGAGGCCCACACATATTATGGAGGATAATCTGCTTTACTCAAAGTCCACCAGTTTAAATGTTGATCTCATCCAAAATACCCCTTTACAGAAACAACCAGAATAATATTTGATCAAATATGTGGGCACTGTGGCCTAGTCAAGTTGACACATAAAATTAGCCATCACATAGAGTCACTAGATGACCTTAACAGAAGGAGGGATATCTAGTGAGATCAGCAGAACTGCCCAGCACAAATTGCTGACCCACAAAATTGGTAGAAAATAAAATGATTGTCATTTACTAAATTTTGGAGTAATGTTTTTCACAGCAATACATAAGTGATACACATAGGAAAACAATAACTCAGGTAAGAAAATGTTCAATACAAGTTTTACAATACTGAGATCCAATCGGAATAAGAAAGCATTTTTTTAAAAATCAAAGTTATCAAAGAAAAATTTTTGAGTTAAAAAGAATACACATATATTGAATGAGTTCATTACTGATGGAAGAAATTTTTACATATTAAAGTATGGAGAAGTCATTCTGGCTTACACATGATTTAACTTGAACTTTAGGCTAATCAAAACAGCCTGTTTGTAACCTGATTAAAAAATGGACAGAAGAACTGAATAGATATTTTTCCAAAGAGGAAATGCAGATGACCAACAGGCACATGAAAGTATGCTCAACATCACTAATCATCAGAGAAATGCAGATCAAAACCACAATGAGATATCGCCTTACACCTGTTAGAATGGCTATCATCAAAAAGAACACAAATAACAAATGTTGGCGAGGATGTGGAGAAAAGGGAACCCTTATACACTGTTGGTGGGGATGTAAATTGGTGCAGCAACTGGGGAAAACAGTATGGAAGTTTCTCAAAAAACTAAAAATAGAACTACCATATAACCCAGCAATTCCACTCCATGGTATACAGCCCAAAAAAACAAAAACACTGATTTGAAAAGATACATGCACCCCAAAGTTCAAGCAGCATTACTTGCAATGGCCAAGATATGGAAGCAACCTAAGTGTCCATCAACAGATGAATAGATAACGAAGATGTGGTATATATAGACAATGGAATACTATTCAGCCATAAAAAATAATGAAGTTTTGCCATTTGCAGCAACATAGATGGACTTGGAAGGCATTATGCTAAGTGAAATAAGTCAGAAAAAGACAAGTACTGTATAATATCATTTATATGTAGAATCTAAAAAATACTACAAACTTGTGAATATAACAAAAAAGAAGTAGACTCACAAATACAGAGAAGAAAATAGTGGTTACCAGTGGGGAGAGGAAAGCAGGGAGGGGAATTATAAGGGTAGGGGAGTAAGAGATACAGACTATTAAGTATAAAATAAGCTACAAGGATATATTGTACGACACAGGGAATATAGCCAATATTTTATAATAACTATAAATGAAATATAACTTTAAAAATTGTGAATCGCTATATTATACACCTGTAACTTACTTAATATTGTACAGCAACTATACTTCAAAAAAACCCAAAAAAACCAAAACCAATAAACAACCTGTTTGTGCCCAATTAAGCATGCATTGTACATCTGATTTAACCATTAAAGAAAAGAATGCATTTAAAAAATCAAAATGTTATAAATATGGTTCAGGAATTCAAAATGGAGCTGCATGGCCATTGTGGACATGGGTTCAGACAATGTACCTGTGTCACTGAGAACTTACTTGAATTCTCTGAACTGTATTAGGCTCAAGGACATCATGAGTCATTCTCAAAATAATATCTACTGGAAGTTGCCAACTGCAACCTTCTAGTCTCAAGGTCTCCCCTTGTAACTATGCAATCATTTCAGACCACAACCAATCTTTGCTTAACAAGCACTCTTCTTGCCAGGTCTGGTTATAATCCTTGACAAACAACTTATGTAATTTTGCACTTTTTGCTTTTATAAGACTTCTCCATTTTGTAGTCTGACAGGACACAACTCAAGTCCTTCTTGAATCTGTGTCTCCTAGGCGATAATACTCAGTTTGGCTCAAATAAAACGCTTTTCTATTCCTATTATGGATTTTTTATTGATTGTTTCCATCAACATTACCTAGACAAATTATGACAAAATAATTTATAGGAATAATGTAACTCACACAGACACCAACAACTGCACACACATTGGCATTTTGGCAGAAAAAGTTGTCGATTTCATTGTTGTCTTTTGTAACAAGAGTTGGAAAACCACAATACAATATGATCTACTAGATATTTAGTGAAAAATGTCAGGGTCAAAGAAATCAGTTATCACCCATGCTGTCATACAGGTGTGAAGGTGAAAAATATATTACTAGGTGTAGAAAGATTCAGAAAAGTTTTTACCTATAGACTTATCTTGAAATATTTACTTAGACTTATTCTATTTAGTTGATAGGTAAATTATATTAGCAATTCAAAGATGGAGAATTATTCTATAAAACATGTACAGTACTGATTTTCTTTTATCTAGATTGAACTTGAACTCCACAAATTGAGAAAGAATACCGGCAGTCACGTGTATGCAATCTAAGGGAACTAAACTTGAAATGCTTTGTGGCACCTCCACTGTTCTCCTTATTTCCCCTCCATTGCCATCACATAAAATGCATCTCTGTGAGACTAATCCCTATTTACAATCCGTTTGAAATTTTTTGCCACATCTGTTTATCAATTACAACAATAAATGGTCCAACAATAAATGGTCATGTTCTATTCCAGTACTTACTTACTAAATGCCATATTTGGGACACTGCTAAAAGACATACTCAGGTATTATTTTTTCCCCTTCAAAATGGTTGCACAAAGAAATTTAATTGTAATTTTCACTCTCAAGGATATTGCATAATGAAAGTGTGCAGCTTTTTTTTTTTTTTTTTTTTTACATCTTTATTGGAGTATAATTGCTTTACAATGGTGTGTTAGTTTCTGCTTTATAACAAAGTGAATCAGTTATACATATACATATGCTCCCATATCTCTTCCCTCTTGCATCTCCCTCCCTCACCCTTCCTATCCCACCCCTCTAGGTGGTCACAAAACACCGAGCTGATCTCCCTGTGCTATGCGGCTGCTTCCCACTAGCTATCTATTTTATGTTTGGTAGTGTATATATGTCCATGCCACTCTCTCGCTTTATCACAGCTTGCCCTTCCCCCTCCCCATATCCTCAAGTCCATTCTCTATATGACCATTTTCTTAATTGTTTTGGGTTTGTTTTTCTAGGTCCTTTTCTTCTTTTGTGTTTCCCACTTAGAGCAGTTCCTTTAGCATTTGTTGTAGAGCTGGTTTGGTGGTGCTGAATTCTCTTAGCTTTTGCTTGTCTGTAAAGCTTTTGATTTCTCCATCAAATCTGAATGAGATCCTTGCCTGGTCGAGTAATCTTGGTTGTAGGTTCTTCCCTTTCATCACTTGAAGTATATCATGCCACTCCCTTCTGGCTTGTAGAGTTTCTGTTGAGAAATCATCTGTTAACCTTATGGGAGTTCCCTTGTATGTTATTTGTCCTTTTCCCCTTGCTGCTTTCAATAATTTTTCTTTGTCTTTAATTTTTGCCAGTTTGATTACTGTGTGTCTCGGCATGTTTCTCCTTGGGTTTATCCTGTATGGGACTCGCTGCGCTTCCTGGACTTGGGTGGATATTTCCTTTCCCATGTTAGGGAAGTTTTTGACTATAATCTCTTCAAATATTTTCTCTGGTACTTTCTCTCTCTCTTCTCCTTCTGGGACCCCTATAATGCGAATGTTGTTGCGTTTAATGTTGTCCCAGAGATCTCTTAGGCTGTCTTCACTTCTTTTTATTCTTTTTTCTTTACTCTGTTTTGCAGCAGTGAATTCCACCATTCTGTCTTCCAGGGCACTTGTCTGTTCTTCTGCCTCAGTTATTCTGCTATTGATTCCTTGTAGTGTAGTTTTCATTTCAGTTATTGTATTGTTCATCTCTGTTTGTTTGTTCTTTAATTTTTGTAGGTCTTTGTTAAACATTTCTTGCATCTTCTCGATCTTTGCCTCTATTCTTTTTCCGAGGTCCTGGATCTTCTTCAATATCATTATTCTGAATTCTTTTTCTGAAAGGTTGTCTATCTCCACTTCATTTAGTTGTTTTTCTGGGATTTTATCTTGTTCCTTCATCTGGTACATAGCCCTCTGCCTTTTCATCTTGTCTATCTTTCTGTGAATGTGGTTTTTGTTCCCCAGCCTGCAGGATTGTAGTTCTTCTTGCTTCTGCTCGAAAGTGTGCAGCTTTAAAACACTTATTTAATGGTCTAAATTAGTACCTTTATTAAATATATAAATGCAAAGATAAGTAAAACCACCAGGATTTTCCAGAGATGGTTCTTCATTCTACAGAGCAATTCAGCTCTGCCGTGGTTCCTGTATTTGAATTAACATAAACTATTATCACCATTACAGGACTCAGCAGAAAAGAAGAAAGACACTTCAAATTTAAAAAATTATTCTCTTTATAAATAATAATAATAATTTTATGTTTCATGAACTTGAGAGATTAATTTTATCTACTTCTTATAATAACCCAATTATTAATCATTACTAGTAATTATTTCAGATACATCCAGAAATACTTGGTTGATGTGGAGGTGGGAGGCCGCAGAGACCATGATAGCAAAGGCAATATTCAATTCAAATAGTCTCCAGGGAACCAGTAGAAGGATACACCTTTAACAAAATGTTAATCTGCTTTATAATGTAATGGGGGGGAATGCAAAGAGTAAAATGATCTGTATAATATTTTCTCCACTTAAGATCATATTTCTCATCATTTATACTTACTCAACTAGCATTTATCTAAGTTCAACTTCTTCCTGGTGGCAAATGAGCACAATTAAAGTTCTGGCTGGAAACTTCAGGTAAGAAATTTTTAAATCTCATGACAAGCAGTACATAAGCAATGTGTAATGTACATGTAGACTTTATATTTTCTTCTAAAAGAAATATCAATCATTACAAGTTTGATGGTTAACTTCTGGTTTGTTTCATTGTTTCCCTTTGAAAAAGTTTTCAGGTTTCTGGAAATAACTTGAGGGTCCCTCCCCAGCTCCAGTTATACAATTCACAATAATTTTATAGATATTGAGGGAATTGTATTATAGAGCAGTAAATTGAGAGTTTTATCTAAACGTGAGCCCAAAGGTCTCTTTAAAACTTCACTTACCTCAGTTCCAACCAGTGGAAAACTTATTTCTTCCTGCATTAGCCAACACATAAAGTAACAAGTAAGATTTATACTGATGTATGGTGAAGGCAAAGGTGATTCTCACAAGTGACCACTATGGTCTTTACGATAGAACATGTATAAAGATCAAGATGACATCCTTCGATAGGTATTTTATTTTCTTAATATTGTGCAGTGGATTTTTTATATCTACATATTTTAAGTATACATATATCTCAAATAAATCTCAAATAAGTTTATGCAAAGTCAAATTTATTTATTAACAAAAGAAAATTTAAAGGTTCTCTAAACAAAATCCTGTTGTGCAACCAATTTCGTTATTGTAAATACTGTGCTTGCTTCCTTTGTGCAATTAGGTAAAGCACATTTTTTATTATCATCATCTATGATAAAAATATTCATATACACTAGCTTCTTTTCAAATATGTTAGCTTTTTCTTTGAATTCAATTGATTTCACAAATATATTAATCATGTTTTTAGCTGTAGTCTCTCAAAAATTTTCTGGAAAGAGTATATTAGCTTTTCAGTGCTCTTAAGGTCAGAATAATTAAAATCACATTTTCAGATCCTCACATTTCAAAAAAACCTTTTTTTACACCCTCTTTAAACGTCTATGGTCAATATAATTTCTTCATTTGGTTTTCTATTAAATTTAAGAACACAAACAAATCTAAAATTTAACCTCAATAGTTTGACAAATTTCTTAACACTTGTCATATTACTAAGATATTTTTTAAATCAAAAAGTTTACGATATAACTCTGGTTTCTTTTGTGCACATTACTCATCACTAATGTCCAGATACTTCAGACTCCAAGATGAGTGTCATATACCACATCTCTCAAAAAGACTCTTGTATCCTTATGCCCCACAAAAAGAAACCTGAAAGCAACTCTATTCTGTAGAGCTCTGAAACAGTTTTTTTAACCGTGTCATTTCATCTGATGGCACTTAGCATTTTCTCTAATTAAGAGAAGGAGAAGGAATTAAAAGAGAGAGAGAATAGATTTTAAACATGTCTTTTACTCCAGGTACTATACTTGTTGCTTAATCAATATTATTTTATTTATTTAAATATATATTTATCTTATATATTGTATATATAATTACGTAATTTATAGTATTTATTGTAAGTTATTCATTTATTATATATTAATAAATATTTTATTATCTATTTTGTTGTATTATTTTATACTCACAGAAGCATCCTAAGTTGTTTTAATTTTCATTTTCCAGATGAAAAACCTAAGCTTTGTAAATATTAAGCAGCATAATGTTGAGCTAGGACTTCTTGGCCTGATTCTAAAAACTAAATTCTTTTTATAATATCATGCTGACTTTAATATGCTATGCCGATTTTTGTTACATTTATGTATGCAATTTTCTTATCTTCCTCTGATAGACTGTAAGATGAATATTAGTATCTCTTTGATTCATCTTTTGCCTAGTAGGGAGTTCTGTGCCTAGTAAGTACCCAGTCAACACATATAACCTGAATAAAGACTATATTTTAGTTGTTTAAACTGGATCTGATTCCCTGCTAGTAAATAAAATGAATAAAATAGTAGTACACTGTGACCAGTTGTTCATCCTAGTGTATCAACTATTTGAAAGTCTCCTGGCAAGTAACTGTGGACCAGGGTGACAGCAGCAGACAGAAGTTTTGTGCATACCATAAAATCCTACTGCACAGAGGCTTGAATTGAAATCCACCCCATGAACTGTCTGATTACTCTGCTAAGCTTTGAATAGTACTTTGTAAAAGGTAGTAACTGTTTTAATGAAGCAGTTAATGTTTCACTACAGATTATCTTTGGTGATGGGGAGCTCAGAAGAGACATCACTAAAAAAAAAAAATAATAAGATTTCTGATTTCAACAGACATTAAAACAAAAAGATTCATCTCTGCTTACTCATAGACATATGCATGCACATACACAATTTTCATAGAGATTATGTTACTGGGATGACTTGATCCTACATTGTTCAGTGTGACTTACACAGATTTATATTGTGTCTTTTATATTGTCTCAGCATGTTTGGGGCAGTTTATGGTTCATATACATAGGTGTCTTATAGTTGATAAGCAGACAGGATATATTCTCATGGGCTAATCTATCCTAGTGTTTGACACAGTAGGCTATGGGAGGCAAGGAACCTTAATTCTGTTAATACCAGTTCCTTCTTTATTTTGCTGTATGAACTTGTCAAGTTACTCAACTTCTCTGAGCAACGGTTCTTTCTTTATGTGGGAATAATTAGAGTAACTGCTTCACTGGATCTTTTCTTTAGTGTAGAAGTAAATGACATTAATGCATGTAAAACACTTTGCACGATGTCTGACAAATAGTGAACACTTAAATGCTAGTAACAATTTTAAAATCTGAGTCTAGATGTAAAATAATTTATTCACATAGGCTTAGCTAGCTTTTGAGCAGCACTTTCAAAAGAAGGATGTTTGAATTAGCAATTCTCTTCAAATAGCTCCTATTCACATGTAACATTACCCATCATCTCTTGTATATATTACTTGCACATAGTTTATTTATTTACTTGTAATTTTTTCTCAGTAATTCATTAACATAAAATATTTTCCTAAACATATTATTAAAGTAGTAATAAATATTGCACTCACTATATTTCTTTGTACTTTGCATTTTGTAAGTATTCTCTTTGCAATAATCTTATCTATTAACAACTAAGAACTACTTAAAAAGTTTAATTGTTACTAATGACATTATATAAAATGTATTAAATCTTGGAAAATCTATAGCATTAGCAACTCTACATTTCTGAGTAAGTTCTAGCCCTCTCTGAGGTTTTGGTACCTAGGCCTGAGTGTAGAGTTGAGATACACAGTGGCTTTAAGCAGCTTAGTAGTAATAATTTAACAATTATAAGATGCAAAGGAAGGGTTGAAGGATCAACTTCAAGAAAAGGATTAGAGAGCCAGAATCATCACCAAAGCTAAAGCAACAGGTTGAGAGACAAGACACATGATACCCCTAAATCTCCAATTATCACAAAACTATGATTATAGAGCTACCATGACTAATATCATTTTGTAGAGAGAAGGCTCTTAAGAGTATCAGTGGTTTGAATCAAAACTTAGAAATAATCTGTCTCTCCTTTTTTGCTTAACAAGCAGAGAAATTCATTTGTGCCACACCTCATTGAATCTTCTACATCAAGCGACATCATGTTGAAGAAGAACATTCTGCTGTTGGCTCTTCAGATAAGTCTCTTAGGAACCACTCTTGGTGGGAATATTTTGATTTGGCCAATAGAAGGTAGTCATTGGCTAAATGTTAAGACAATTATAGATGAGCTAATTAAAAAAGAGCATAATGTGACTGTCTTAGTTGCTTCTGGTGCACTTTTCATCACACCGACCTCTAACCCATCTCTGATATTTGAAATATCTAAAGTGCCCTTTGGCAAAGAAAGAATAGAAGGATTGACCAAGGACTTTGTTTTGACATGGATGGAAAATAGACCATCTCCTTTAACCATTTGGAGATTCTATCAGGAGATGGCCAAAGTCATCAAGGACTTCCATATGGTGGCTAGAGAAGTCTGTGATGGTGTTCTCAAAAACCAAAATCTAAAGGAAAAGCTGAAGAAAAGCAAATTTGAGGTCTTGGTATCAGATCCAGTATTTCCTTGTGGTGATATAATAGCTTTAAAACTGGGAATTCCATTTATATACTCTTTGAGGTTTTCTCCAGCCTCAACAGTGGAAAAACACTGCGGGAAGGTACCATACCCTCCTTCCTATGTTCCTGCTATTTTATCAGAACTTACTGACCAGATGTCTTTCACCGACAGAATAAGAAATTTCATTTCCTACCATCTACAGGACTACATGTTTAATGTGCTTTGGAAATCATGGGATTCCTACTATAGTAAATCTTTGGGTATGTTACATTTTTTATTATTTAAGTTTGAACAAACAGAGCTTTGTATCACTTCTTCTCTATTTCCCTATGGCTATTCTTCTTCAATCCTACATATTGATTACTGTCTATTACTATCATTTGACAGCAGGAAAGAACATAAAAGACACTATGATTTGCAGCTACAGTGTGTTGTTTTCTAATTTTATGGACTTGAAGGTACCAAATAAGTTCTTTTATGGATAACATTCTGGTGACAAATACCTAAGTTTAAAAATAGGACTAAATTCTCATTTAGATATTGCACTGAAAATAGAAATTGCCTAGAAACTTCAGTGGGGTATGCAAAAAGCTGGAAGAAATTAAGCTGTCTACAAGCCCATTATTGTAAACATTTGTGCGTGTGTATTTAAAAACATACATGTTTATGGAAAATGTTTGATTATTGCACATAGATTTCTTACTGTTTACTAGGCTCTCCCTTAGATAGAGAGGTTACAACAAAGACTGAGACCAAGTTCTTGGATTCAAGGATTTCACAGTCAAGCAGAAGAGATGTCAGACATGAAAAGGAATACTTACAGTATGAATGAGGTGAGTAATGGAAATATGTATAAAGGACAGAGATAGTATAAAGGAGACAGGCAGTATGTGACGAGAGAGAGTGGTATTCTGAAAAACTTCAGAGTTGAGGTGTTGCACCTCAAAAGGAAATTTTTAAACAGTGAATATAAATTTTCCTGCAAATTAAGTGTGGGGAAGGAAACAGTGTGCCCAATATTGTGGAGTCTTAAAATAGCATGTGTGTGCTGTGTATTACTGATGATTCAGTATTTATGAAGGTCAAATTGATTTGCATTTCTTGGATGATTAGTGTTGTTGAACACATTTTCATGTATCTGTTGGCCATCTGTATGTCTTTGGAAAAATGTCATTTCAGATCCTCTGCCCATTTTCAGTCATATTGTTTGTATTTTTGCTACTAAGTTGTATAAGTTTTCATATATTTTGGATATTAGCCCCTTATCAGATATATGATTTGCAGATATTTTCTCCCATATGATAGGTTGTCTTTTTATTTTGTTGATAGTTTCCTTTTTTGTGCAGAAGCTTTTAAGTTTGAGGTAGTCCTACTTGTTTATTTTTTCTTTTGTTGCTTTTGCTTTTGGTAGTAAATCCAAAAAACATCATCAAGACCTATATCAAGGAGCTTAGCACCTATATTTTCTTCTAGGAGTTTTGTGGTTTCAATTCAAACCACAAAAGTCTTTAAACCATTTCAAGTTAATTTTTGTACATGATGTAAGATAGGGGTCCAGTTTCATTGTTTCACATGTGGTTGTGCAGTTTTTCCAACATGATTTATTGAAGAGTCTGTCTTCTCCACTGTATATTCTTGGCTCCTTTGTTATAAATTAATTGACAGTATATGAGTGGGTTTATGGGTGAGGAGTATGAAGAGGGATGTAAGTTACAACTGGCTGATCATATTCTCTGGATATATTAAATAGTTGCTCCCAAACTCAAAAACAGATATTTATCTCCTGGAATCCAAACAAAAGTCTACCTGTTCTGATTCTTAGAGAGAATAAACTCAGCTACTATGACAATCGTGAACTACCCTACGAAGATAAAAGTGAATGGTCAACATCATAGGGCTAAAACTGGACCTTAAAAATTAAGAAAGAGGACAAAGAAATGGCAATTTTATAAGGTAACAAAGCTGTCAAGATTTTGAAAACTCTTTAATCTCCTCATGCATGTAGTAAACTAACAGTGACATCTGAACATGTGCAGAATCTCAGTTAATGAACTAGAGGAATGTACATGGAGAGTTCCTTGGTCACAGTATGTGTCTACATTTTCATCTCATCACTTATGTTTTTATTAACTACTTGTTCTCAACTTGAGATAATAATTATCAGGATTATGATGTTCTTTATTTATATTGGTGAAATTATCCCTAGATAAACCTTCTCCATGCTGGCAATCTCAAAATAACATGTTTCATTGTATTTTGCTTGTAAGTTAATACTGGTAATAAAACCACACTATTTTCCCATCTTAAGATATTAGAATAATATTTCTTAACAATTTTTTCATGGGAATGTAATGAAGATTTCTAGAAAGGTTCTTACTCTCTGATTTTGATAATCTCATGTTTCTAATCAAATTATACTCTTCCGACTTAGAATGGCTATTTAAACTTTGTTGTACTAAAACACAATATTCTTATTGATGTCCAGGGACTTGAGCACTCATATTCCAAAGGTCAGGTAAGAAATGAAAGTACTGACATGACAGAGTAATTTATTTTTTTGCAAGACTTTGTACATGTGGAATGATAAATGAGGATGATGAACGGAACTGACTTGGAAAAATAACTTATTTCCAATTTGTAATTTGAATTTACCTTTTAATTTAGCTTGACTGCTCTAATCAAAGTCATTGCAACAAATCCATATCTACTCAGTTCTCAAATTGTCACACCTGAGTAAATAAATAGAGGACAACTTTCTTTCTATAACATTATTTTTCTGCAGTGGTATGCTATAAGACCTCAGAGTGAGTCCATCTCTGCTAATTGCTAGGAATTGGATATTATCATGTGAAAATTACTTCTTTTATTTCAGGTAACAGGTATTTGGTTGAAACTCCTGGATATCATTATAGTAAGAGCAGGCAATATTTGTTGATAAGTGCTTCACATGTAATATATACCTTAATCCTTGCAATGAACTTGTGAAGAAAAATCTACTATCACAAATGAAAATATTGAGGCTTAGAAATAGTGAACATGTTAAAATCAAATCATATAGCTATTAGGTTGAGAGAATTTTCAAACAATTCTTTCTGACACCAAAGCGTCTAGAACAATTTTTCTCTCCTTTAAAATCTTCAGGTACAAATTCATCAATTATTCAGAATATTTTAGGTTTAAACTTTCTTGGGTACTTTTCTTCTTCCTTTCAATATATTTAGTTTTTACAATCTGCTATTCTATTTCTCACGTATTTAATTTGCTGAATTGAATTTAATTGGGCCATGTTATCACTAGGCACCTTGTTATTCCTTTAGGCATAGCAATTATGTTGCCTGGGATAATTTGCCTGAGGATAGCTTTCTGGTCTTAAGAGAGCTTCACTTTAACTGAAAGTTAGAAACGGCTTCTGCAGATTTCAAATGTATTTGTCTAAAGTTGATCCAGGTAAATTTTATTTTTGTTTATATTAACAACAAAAAAGCTGCCACCAAAATTGGGGAAACATTTAGGGAAATGATAATGTAGCATTTTAATGCCAGTAAAAATATTTATAATCCATAAATATTACCTCTTGCTACCAACAGTTTTACCTTGTGGCCACTATAAAAACAAATATTTTTTGTGAGTAACTTTTACATATTAGATTTATATAAATATACAATGTATTTTTATATATGAATAATCTCTAAAAATGAATGCCATCTATAATAACAATAGATAATCATGCAAATATATTAAGTTCAATAGGAAAAACAGTAGACCTTCATAAAAGAAAAAAGCTTGACCATAGTATTCAGATCTTCACATGAACGAGGTACTCACTAAGCACAGGTAATTAATGTAAAATAAAGTGCTAGAAATTAGACATATTTGAGTGTGTATATCTGCACAGTGCTTGATTTCCAGTTGTCATTTTAAAAGAGAAAAAGTATATTGGGATATACTCTTCTTTTCCCTGAAGAGTAATACATTTTGGTTTGGAACATTCTTTTTCTTTCTTTTATTCTCTTCCTGTCTTTCCTTTGCTTCCCTCTCTCCTTCCTTCCTTTCTTCTTCTATTTCAAAATTTAAGTTAACCTTGATTGGTTAGAATTTTTCAAATCACCACTGGTAGCATTCCCTTTTACACAATTACCCATCAGCCAGATGATAGCCATAGGCGGCATGACAACAAAGATGGAACTTGCTGTGGGACATGCACAATTCCCAGAAAGAGCTTTCACTCTTTTTTGCTCCCACTCAATGAAAGGGAATGAAGGTTTTAATCTTTGTAGGTATAATCTTGAGCTTTATATCTGTGTATTTCTTAAATCATTTTTGAACTTTGCAACTGCATATATTGTTAGTGATAGATCATTTGTGATGTGCCTGGAGATTGAGCATGACTGACACTTGTGGGGAAAATTGCAAGTGTTTGGGAACATCTGCACTGAAGCTCAGGTGCCCCAGGGGGCCATTGTCTGAGTAGTGGAAGAGGGGAGGTGGGTCCAAGTGATGAGATCTAGGTGATCTGATCTGGTTAAATTGATCATTTTAAAGTCAGATTCTCTCCCTACAATATCAAATATAGCTAACATTTATTGAGTGCAAATGCTATTCTGAATAATTTACATGCATTGCTTCGTTTAGTACTCATAACTACAGAAAATAGGCACCGTCATTCTCCCCTGGTTGTAATGAGGCTGAGTAACTTGCCTGAGGTTACAATCAAGGAAGTGGTGAAGGATTTAATGCCAGACCCAGGGCTAGAAAGAAAGCTTTAGACAATATTCAGTGTATACAGGATAAAACAAAGGGAAAAAAGGAAATTCACCTAAGTTTAAAATTTCAAATTAGATTTCTGTGCATTAATTTTATACCTGGCTACTTTACCAAATTCATTGATTAGCTCTAGTAGTTTTCTGGTAGAATTAATGCACAGAAATCTTTTGCATTCCTATACACTAAAGCTGAAAAATATGAAAGAGAAATTAAGGAAACACTCCCATTTACCATTGCAACAAAAATAACAAAATACCTAGGAATAAACATACCTCAGGAGACAAAAGACCTGTATGCAGAAAATTATAAGACACTGATAAAAGAAATTAAACATGATACAAACAGATGGAGACAAATACCATGTTCTTGGATTGGAAGAATCAGCATTGTGAAAATGATTATACTACTCAAAGCAATCTACAGATTCAATGCAATCTCTACCAAACTTCCAATGGCACTTTTCACAGAACTAGAACCAAAAATTTCACAATTTGTATGGAAACACAAAAGACCTCCAATAGCCAAAGCAAACTTGAAAAAGAAAAATGGAGCTGGAGGAATCAGGCTCCCTGACTTCAGACTATACTACAAAGCTACAGTAATCAAGACAGTATGGTACTGGCCAAAAAAAAGAAATATAAATCAATGGAACAGAATAGAAAGCCCAGAGATAAACCCATGCACATATGGTCACCTTACCTTTGATAAAAGAGGCAATAATATACAATGGAGAAACGATAGCCTCTTCAATAAGTGGTACTGGGAAAACTGGGCAGCTACATGTAAAATAATGAAATTACAACACTCCCTAACACCATACACAAAAATAAACTCAAAATGGATTTAAGACCTAAATATAAGGCCAGACACTGTAAAACTCTTAGAGGAAAACATAGGCAGAACACTCTATGACATAAATCACAGCAAGATCCTTTTTGACCCACCTCCTAGAGAAATGGAAATAAAAACAAAAAAAACAAATGGGGCCTAGTGAAACTTAGAAACTTTTGCACAGCAAAAGAAACCATAAACAAGACCAAAATACAACCCTCAGAATGGGAGAAAATATTTGCAAATGAAGCAACTGACAAAGGATTAATCTCAAAATTTACAATCAGCCCATGCAGCTCAATATCAAAACAACAAAGAGCCCAATCCAAAAATGGGCAGAAGACCTGAATAGACATTTCTCCAAAGAAGATGTACAGATTGCCAGCAAGCACATGAAAGAATGCTCAACATCTCTAATCACTAGAGAAATGCAAATTAAAGCTACAATGAGGTATCACCTCACCCTGTCCATCCTCAAAAAATCTACAAACAATAAATTCTGGAAAGGGTGTGGAGAAAAGGGAACCCTCTTGCACTGTTGGTGGGAATGTAAATTGATACAGCCACTATGGAGAACACTATGGAGGTTCCTTAAAAATTTAAAAATAAAACTACCATACAACCCATCAATCCCACTATGGGGCATATAACCTGAAAAAACGATAATTCAAAAAAAGTCATGTGCCACAATGTTCATTGAAGCTCTATTTACAATAGCCAGGACATGGAAGCAATCTAAGTGTCCATCGACAGATGAATGGATAAAGAAGATGTGGCACATATATACAATGGACTATTACTCAGCCATAGAAAGAAACAAACTGTGTTATTTCTAGTGAGGTGGATGGACCTAGAGTCTGTCATACAGAGTGAAGGAAGTCAGAAAGAGAAAAGCAAGTACTGTATGCTAACACATATATATGGAATCTAAAAATATTTAAAATGGTTCTGAAGAACCTAGGGGAAGGACAGGAATGAAGAGCAGACATAGAGAATGGACTTGAGGACATGGGGAGGGGGAAGGGTAAGCTGGGACAAAGTGAGAGAGTGGCATGGACATATATACACTACCAAATGTAAAATAGATAGCTAGTGGGAAGGAGCTGCATAGCACAGGTAGATCAGTTCGGTGCTTTGTGTCCACCTAGAGGGATGGGATTGGGAGAGTGGGAGGGAGACACAAGAGGGAGGAGATATGGGGATATTTGTATATGTATAGCTGATTCACTTTGTTATACAGCAGAAACTAACACACCATTATAAAGCAATTATACTCCAAAAAAGTTGTTAAAAAAAAAAGAGACAATCCATCATATTAAAAATGTATAAATGAAGAAAATAAAAACAAATACAATTTCAAATGAATTAACTAAATGCCAATCAAGGAACTCAAATAAAATTGAAGTACTAAAGTAAGGCTAAAACTTTAAAGTTACTAAAGAGTTGATTACTCAGGTTCCTAAAACAGTGTGAAGACTGGTTTGTAGGCTTTTGTGGCCTCTGGAGCCACCTCCAAATCTGAGTGACAATGAGAAATGATCAGCACAATTAAATCCTAGCATCCAGGGCAATGCACAGAAAGAGGAAAGCTTCAAGGCAGGGCATGTGTTTGGGGAAAAAATTTGTAAGAAAAACTCCTGTACAAAAGTGTTGTTTTAAAAATTCTCAATTCAAACTAATAGCATTATACATTTTAAGATACTTTAACTCTAATTTAGTTTTATACAGATGACTAACATTCTCCAACAAAACCTCATTAAATCTTATTCTGAAAAATTTATGTCTGTTTTATTATCCTTTGGAGTCCTCTCTTTCAAAATAGGGAATGAAAAGGAGCAATTGATTCTGAGGGGAACAAAATCTTCCACCCCAAAATGTGTCTCTTTGGCTTGAGGATTATCTGAGGCTGATTGCTTTTAAGAGACAAAGACTCAGGAAGTCTTTCTTTTTACCTTCCCTTTAACTGCTTAAAGGAATTTAGATACGAGGCCCTGTCCAGGAAGAGCCCTCTCACCAGAGAAATCTACAGAGAACAACACCTACTGTGGTAGGGAAACTCAACAGGGCCTGGAGACCAAAGTCCAATCTGTGTCTCATTGTCTCTATGGCACAGCAAATATTCATTTACCAAATATTTGTTTTTCCATCTCTATGTGAATTGCCTTCCTCCACTGTAAAGCCCCAAACACTTACCCCGTTCTCCTTCCCTCAGGTGGCATATAGGCCTCAGTTGCCTAACTTGTTCTTGGGCCTCATAGTCTTGAGGAGACCCTGCATGTCACTAAATTTGGTTTTTCTCCTGTTCATCTGTGTCACATCGATTTAATTTTTAGATGAGCCAAAATAACCTAGAAAAGGTAGAGGGAAAGTTTTTTTCCTCTCCAACAATTCAAAGTACAAGAACAATATCATAATTGGTGCAAATTTTCTATGATTAATCTATTTTTCACTCATGGTACTTATGTATTGTTTCACAGGCATATGTTTTTAAAATTATTTTCTGAGCTCTTTAGTTATGTTTAAGATGTCATCATCAAATATTCACCATTGTGAAATGTAATATTTTCTAATTTTTACTGTTATAAAATATATATCAACTATTCAATTTAAAAAGTAGATTATAGAAGAAGGAACATTGGACTGGGAACCAGAATACTTATGCATTTCCAGCATTGTGACTTTCAGATTATTTAAACCTCTCTTAGTCTATTTTCTTACATACAAAATGATGGAGATGGGCAAACTGGACTTATGTTGGCTATAGAATGACAATCCCACATGCTATTACTGAAACCGTATTCAGAAGAGCTATAAGTAAACTCATAAAGCAAACAAATATGTGATTGTTTTAAATTACAGAACTTCATTATTTCATGAAATTATGCATATTTAGCATATTATTTTTTCACTGATGGAATTTTAAATCTAAGCTTATACTGCATATGTCCCCAAACATAATTTATTTTTTAATCTCTTCATCATTTTTGAATTTGCAAATTATGAAGCATTTCAGGTATACAGGAAACCATAGAATAAATGGAACAGAACTCTACATTGATGGTAGTGAGATTAAACATTTTAACATCCAAGAATAATTTTAAAACAAAAATAATATATATATATATATCAGCTACTAATTAATTCTATTATCTCTTATTGTCTTTATTAAATTATATAATTTTATTATTGTCCTGAAAAGACCACCTAACAGTGGAAAGTTAACTCCTTGAACGCTTGAATTTTTTTTTAAATGCAGGGTAATTTAGGGCTGCCTACCTGCATTTGATTCTTGGGTATATTTTGATAAGCTTTTAAATGTTATCATAGCTGTTGCTAGTGAGTAATGGCTAATTAATTATTATACTTACAAGGACTTCAATAACTGAACAAATCTCAGTATTTTATAAATGAACTTTCAGTTATCCTTTATATGTTGTTGTGTTTTGTCTCCTTTTTATAATAAGGTCATGACAGCAACAGATTTCTTTATGAAGCTATTTTAAATTCTCTTCACTAGGCCATTTTAATGGCCATCAAGATTAGTCATACTCTTCTCCTGCTGTTTTGTTTCAAAATGTAATTAATTTTAAAATTACTGCCCCTATAACCAAATTGAGGCTAGCTCTTGAAAGGACACAAATACAATCATTCTAAAAGCATAACTTCTCTCTCTCCTCTTTCCCTTTCTCTGCCTTCCTGGTCCTTTTGTTCCTTAAGGTCCTGAAATGACAATTCAAGGGCAAAAGATCATAAAGAGAAAACCCAGCACTTAATTTCCAATCTCAGTTCCCGGTTTCTATCCTTTTAATCACTTTATTTGTTCTTATTTTCTCTTTTTAATGGCAGCTTTCAAAGATTTTAACTTTTAAAATAGCACCAGTATATATTTGCCCTTGTTCAGTTTGGCATTCACTAAGAACCTCAACATGTATCATTACATCCATGTTTAGCCAGTAATTCTGTAGCTAACCCACTGATTTACTGGTCAATCTTTAGGCAAATTTATTAAACTGCTAACATTACTAAACTCTTGCTCTGAACCAAGCAGTCTGCAAAGCAGCTTTGCAGATATTATTGCTAATTTACAACTTAATATAACAAATTAGCATCATCTCTCATTTACACATGAGAAAACTAAGGCTGAGAGGATCTAGGTAATTCATCAGGGTCACAAATCTTGTTAAAGGTCAGTTTTTGAATCCGGGGCTGTTGAAATCTAGAGTTCACCTAATTTAAGCTACTAAACAGCTCTGAGTAAAAAGCGTATGTTTTCTCAGCGTGCTGGTTGCTATCTCCTTGATTGTGTATAAAGATATCATAGGGAAGAAAATTAAAATTTCCCTGTAACAAGGAGACAGTGATCAATTTGCTTTATCAGAGAAGAAAACAGTCCTCTATCAAATGTGTAGTAATTAACTCTATTACCCAATTAATCTAAAACTTCTTGAAGTGTTTGAGCAAACATCCTCTAAGGGAAGCTTGTTTTTAATATTTTCCTAAATATGAGCCATGGGGAAATGATAATAATGCTGGTCACTGGGCATTGCCAAAGTTCCTGAAACTTAACAAAGATGAGACGTGACATTGTAAAAAGCCAGAAATGAGTGAAATAGTGTTATGATTGTTGTCCCAATTGTACTACTCTGTCAAATATGCTTCTGGATATGCAATTCAACATTAGTTTCATTATCCATGAAATGGAGTAAATCACTTCTGCTAAACAAGATTATGAAAAGGATTGAGTCAGACAATGCATGTAGAAATGCCTTATAATAAAGATATCCAGCTTGAAAGTTCTGCAACTTTTGGCAAAGTGACTTTAGCAGTGAGAAATATTATTTTTCATTTAACAATTTGGGGAAAGGTATACTAAATTGAAGGCACATTTTATAAATTATGGTTATTTTCACAGAGAACACAGATATCAGGTTTATAACCTGCCTGCTTCTTTTTCTTTAAAATAGGGCCAGATTTCATTTCTTTTGTTGGACTAATCATATTAATATATTCAAGAATTTGAGTTATATTGTTTTCCTTTTAGTCTATAGATCAATTGACTTATGAATGAGTGTAGCCATCGCATTAAATATTATTTTGTTTGAAAAAATAGTCTACCTAAATATACTTTGAAAGTTTCTTTTCGTCTTAAAAGATCTGTAGTAGTATGGTTTCCATAATGGATATCACCATGCCTAAGAAGTTTTCCCATCTTCTGATTTTTAATTTGACTCCGATTGAAATTGTTCTAAGTGGGAATGTGCTAATTTAGCCAACGGATGGTAGCCATCGGTTAAACATTAAGATCATTTTGGAAGAGTTGAATCAAAGAAATCACAATGTGACTGTACAGGCTTCATCAGCGACTCTATTCGTCAACTCCAGTGATGATTCTCTTATGAATTTTGAGGTGATATCTATTTCCTACAAGAAAAGCAACATCGGCTCCTTAATTGAACATCTGATAATGCTGTGGATAGATCATAGACTGACTCCTCTCATGCTCTGGACTTTTTACAAAGAACTAGGAAAACTACTACCTACAGATTAATACACAAATCTGTGATTGAGTATTAAAGAACCCCAAGTTAATGACAAGACTTCAGAAAGGAGGCTTTGATGTGCTGCTAGCTGACCCAGTAACAATCTGTGGAGACCTGGTTGCTCTGAAATCAGGAATTCCATTTATGTACACGTTGAAGTTCTCTCCAGCCTCAGCAGTAGAGAGACACTGTGGAAAAATCCCAGCACCTGCCTCCTATGTACCTGCAACACTTTCAGAGCTCACTGACCAGATGACCTTTGGCGAAAGGGTTAAAAATACCATATCTTATCCACTGCAAGATTATATATTTCAGTCCTACTGGGGACAATGGAATTCATACTATAGCAAAATCCTAGGTAAGTCTCTAAAATATTATCTTACTATTGATTCTAGATATCTTATTTATTGTTAATACAGCAGAAGGTTTCCATACCACCGCCTATGCCAAGCTGAAGTAAATACACTTATTATGCCTTTGTACACATCCTTGAACATTATTTCTGGATAAATTCCTAGAAAATAGAGTGGTGGTATTAATACGTATGTTGTTGTCTCAAAGCAAATAACGTTGTGCTTATTTAGGTAATAGCTTTTCAATGTGTAAATCAATCTTCAAATATAAATGAAAATACCTTTACTAGGATGAATTATGACACTGCTAAAAAATACCTTGACACACATTTTGAAGTGATACCTGATTTACTTTCCCTCTTCATTCTTCATTTTTTCTTTGTCTGAGGAAGCTTTAAAAAGCCTAGGGAGAAAAAAAAAAAAGCCTAGGGTTAGGCATTGGAAACTTGAATTTATACTCTGCTCTGCCTCTCACTACCTCTCCATCCTTAGGTTCCCCTGGGTGCTTGCGGCAGCACTGCCTCCAACTTAATTGCTCAGGGACCTTTGGCAAACCTCAAGGTTCCTTGTCTCACAGATTCCTTTATGAGCATCAAACAAAATAAAACAAACTGTCAAGGCCAGTTCTGGTTCATTGTATATATTATTTCTTTTTCTCATCTTCATGAGTCTTCCTTTCTTTATTTTTCTGTTTTCTTTTCTAATTAATGCTTTTTTCTCTAGGTCTCTTAGTAGTAGCAGGGATACTAATTAAAAGCAAAAATTAATAGTTGATGTTACCAATGGTACTTTCTTATAAAGGTAATATGCAAAATACTATTCTTTCACTCACCTTTTGGCTTTCCTCTGTCCCTCCCTTTATTTCTTTTCTTCTTTCTTCCATCTCTCCCTAACTCCCTTCATTTATTTTACTTTCTTCTTTCCCTCTTCCTTCCTTCCCTCCTCTTTTCCTCCCTCCCTCCTTCCTTCCTTCCTTCCTTCCTTCCTTCCATCCATCTCGCTTTCTTTGTGTAGAAAAGTTACCAAATACCAGACCAGTACCTACCTCTTTTCTAGGTACTGGGAATACAACAGTTAGCAAAACAGATCAAAATCTCTACTCTACCCTTATGGAGCTCACACTAGTAAAAGGAGACAGTCAACAAATAAAATGAATCTATAAAATATACAGGGTGTTAGACTGTGATATATGCTATGTAGTAAAACATGAAGACTAGACAGTTCTGCAAGTAGTGTTATACTTTTAAATAAGGTGGCAAAGGAAGGTCTGAACTGAAAGGATGACATTCAGACAAAGACCTCAGAGCAGTGAGAATGAGAACCAGTAGGATCCCTGGAGAAAAAGCATTTCAGGCATAGGTAAAAACAAGTGCAAAAACCCATGGCAGGCCATAGATGCAGGACTTACATAAGGATTTACAATAAAGATTTAATGTATCTTGACCTTAAATCTTACTTTTCACAAGTAGAATCTGTAAAATTTTTTTCTTTCCTTGATTTTGGAATACTCTATCCTGTTTTCCATCACTTTTAAACTTCTTTGTGGAATTAGTCTAGAAGAAAGATATTGAACATATCATACACATATAAATAAAACATATGCAAGGTAATTAAATTTTGCATATACTTTTGTAGATATGGTAGAATTTTGAAAGTAAAATTCTGTGTATTTATATCTTTTATAATGTAACATAACTATATTTTCTTTTTTTCTGGGTTCCAAATTTCATATGCTTCAGAAACATATTTCACTTTAAATTTAGGTGTTATTCACATGATTATTTTCCAAGACATTTGAAATGTGTGCTATAATAGTTATCACTGCGCATATATGTATCACATACCAACAACTACTGTGGGTTTTGAATAAGGTAACTGTCTATAAATAAGGAGATGTAAAAAGTAAAATGGTGAAGGGCCTTGCAAAGCACAGGAGATTCTGGGTTCAAGTTCCATTTGCTAAATGTGTGATCTCAGGCAGGTAAACTCGAGTCACAGCACATCCTTCTCTTTAAAATGGGGAAATTATTTCACAGTACTCTTTAGGATGATCATATGACACTTTATGGATGGAAATGTTATGTCAATTATGAAGGTTTATACTTATGATGAATATTATTTACACCAAACTACACAAGAACTCTGTAATGACAATGCCCTAATTATACTATCATGGGGCTATGTACATAGAAAGTAGTCAGTAAATATTTGTAGAAAATAAACGGCCTCTGGGATATACTAAATCTCCCTTCTCAAAGGAAACCATGACAAATTATATAACGTGTGAAAAAGCTTTTGTGAAACAGAATGTTTCCAACTTCTCATTTGCACAGTATACTAATCTAGCTTCAGAAATCCCACATATTAAGAAATTAAATATTTTATTTACTTAAATCCTTTATGCTCTTCATGTTACTAAATGTAGTTGAACAACAAATAACTACCTTGAATATTTTATTTCAAATCAAGCTATATTTCCAAGAAGAACTGGTAAAATCTAATTTGTCTTTTGTTTTCAATTACATTCTTAAAGTATTAGAGACGCCTGTGAACTGTAAACTGACACTGAAATAGGGCAGGTACCTTATATTTGATATTATCTTTGAATACGAGATTTCATAATGTCAAATTTCTGAGAAGTTTCCATTTCAATGACTGTTCTTCAGTTCTGTGAGAAAAATAGACTAGAAAAATAGCATGCTTAAATGTGGTTAGAAAACAAACAAAAACCCTCAAAAATCTATTTTGAAAGAAATAGAAGTAAGTAACAAGGAAATATCTAACTGCATTGGTTAAAAATCCTGTTTTATTTATCAGTGAAGAAATATTTTGTGAATGAAGTAAATTAAAATGATCATCAATTCAATTTTGAATATGTTTCTAACACCTAATGGAACAGGCATATCTGGGAATATGCCGATATTGTTATTCACATTAAGGAGTGAATCTATTAATAAATCTTGCCCTGGCTAATTGTTCTGCAAGGCATCATCCAATTGCACTGAGCCTGATCTCTCCCCCCAACCTCAGAGAGATTTGCTGTACATATAGTACATAGGTAGTTCTCATGTGGGAAGGATTTGAGACTAGCCTTTGCTACAGCTATAGGAAGGCCAAGGACTTGAATGTTGTAATGAAAATAGTTAAACCGGTAAAGAAACTGAATAGTCCCATTTTGCCTGTGTCTTTTGGTTTCCTGATCTGTCTCCATTTTTCCCAGCACACTGCAGACAGGAGAGAGGAAAGCTCAGTACTAATCTATGTAACACTCAACCAGTGTAGCCTGCTTTTACCTCTAAGTACCATGTGGGTTCCATGTTGGTCCCTCTTTCCCTGCTGCTAAATTTTAGATGGATTCCCTAGAACTAACCCTACCTTTTCCCAGACGATTAAAATAAATTAATTAATTAAATAAATAAGCCTCATAACATTTCCCATCTACCCCACTTGACTGAAACTGGGCTAGGTTACTCACTACATTTTTTACATTTGGTTTCTGGCTCCCTTTCTGGGCCCAATATTTTTAAATTTGTTTTTCTGTAACTCACTCCCATTCTAATCCTCATTGCCAACATCTCATCCTTTCCCTGGAAAAGGTGGATCTCTGTTATTCTGCTCTCACGTAGGCTTTTATTTATTTATTTTGCGGTACGTGGGCCTCTCACTGTTGTGGCCTCTCCCATTGCGGAGCACAGGCTCCGGACACGCAGGCCCAGCGGCCATGGCTCATGGGCCCAGGCGCTCCGCGACATGTGGAGTCTTCCCGGACCGGGACACGAACCCGTTTCCCCTGCATCGGCAGGCGGACTCTCAACCACTGCGCCACCAGGGAAGCCCTCACGTTGGCTCTTAATTCCTTCTCACATACGGTTTTCCTGTGGCCAGTGCTGTGAGATTTAAAAAATTCTCTGTAACCTTTCTTTGGAGGTAAAACATAAATCATAAATTGTACAGCTCATTGCAGTTTCGCAATATAAAGCCACCGATGCAACCAGCACCCAAGCCAGTACGCAAAACATTATTATACCCATAACGTCTTACCCCTCCTCGCATCAGTCCCTACAACTCCCATCTAAGGGTAACGACTTTCTTGACCTCGAACACCACAGATTAAATTTGCCTGATTTTAAACTGTATAACTGAACCACACATTATGACTCTTTTGTATTTTGCTCCTTTTATTTAACATCATGTTTTTTTGTCCAGGTCGTTGTACGTATAGTATGTTCATTCTCAAATCTGTCTATTGAATTAATATACATTTTACTTATCTATTCTACTGTTGACGGTCATGTAGGCTATCTTGGTTTTGGCTATGTATGATAAACATTGCTATGAACATTCTTGTACATGTCTTTTGGTGAATACATGTATGTCATAGTATGGGGTATATACATAAGAGTGGAATTGCTAAGTCATAGGTTATGCATCTGTTTAGGTTTAGAAGATACTGCTGAAGTCTAGATTCTCAAGCACTTGTACGGATTGATAATCTCATCAGCCATTTACTAGGATTCCGATTGTTCTCCATTGTTTTTTTTCTTTTCATTTTCATCTCACTGGGCATTTTCTTTTTTTCTTTTATTTTAATTGTAACCATATTGTTGATGTGCTCATTATTATTTTTTTTATTAATGGTTAATTTGCATGTTGTTTTTCAAAAAGTACATAAAGCATACAGTGCTTTGTTTTATCAGATGTATATACCTTTGTAACCAACACGTCAATCTCTAAGATCCCTTTCTAACATGGCAGCTCTCCAGAACTTTTTAGACACTTATCAGACTGAATAACTCCTACCATTTAGTTCAGTTTTCTTATTTACTTCCATTTTTCTTTTTTTATTGAACTATAATTGATTTACAATATTATAACATATTTGTTTCAGGTGTATGACATAGTGATTCAAAATTTTTATAGATGATACCCCATTTAAAGTTGTAAAACACTGGCTATATTCTCTGTGCTGTACAATATATCCTTATTGCTTATTTATTTTACATATAGTAGTTTGTATCTCTTAATCCCACTTCCACCTCCCCACTGGTAACCACTGGTTTATTCTCTATATCTGTGAGTCTGTTTCTGATTTGTTATGTACATTCATTTGTTTTATTTTTTAGATTTCAAATATAAGTGATAACTTAGAGCATTTGTCTTTCTCTGTCCAACTTATTTTACTAAGCATAATATCCTCTAGGTCCATCCACATTGTTGCAAATGGCAGATTTCACTCTTTTTTATGGCTGAGAAATATTCCATTGTGTGTATTATGTATATATATATTTTATATATATATATATATATATATATATATATATATATATACACACATCACATCTTCTTTATCCATTCTTCTGTTGGTGAACACTTAGATTACTTCCATAACTTGGCTATTGTAAATAATGCTGCTATGAACATTGGGGTGCATATATCTTTTTGAATTAGTGTTTTTGTTTTCTTTGGACTTCCATTTTTCTAATCATTTTAACTGTAAAAGTAACATCATTACATTGTCACTCATGTTCAATTTGTGATCCATCAAGCATCTCTGGTCTAATTTTCTATTCAGTGATTTGGCAGCTAATGCCCTTCCTAGATGTACCAAGTGTACATCTAAATGTGAGTGGACTAGAATACGTAGAGAAGGTGTAACCAAGGGAACAGCAGAGGTGATGCTTGTAATCCCAGCAACTCAGCCCCAGAGAACATGGTTACAGCAGGGAAGGCAGTGCACACAACTCAGGCCTCCTGGCTGCAATGGTGCTCGCAGCCACAGGTAACCGGGCAGCAGTGGGAGCAATGTCTATGACTCTGTCCTTCTAACCATGGAGACACCCACAACTCCAGGCCCTTGCCCCTGCCTCCAGTGGTAGTGCCTGTGAACCCAATAACTCCGAACACAGCAGAGGAACCTGTGACCCCCACTTCCCTCCATCTTTCCCCACCCCCTGTGGAGAACAAGCCTATGCGTGACTCAGGAGATGGCAGACAGAGCAGGAGCACCCACTATCCTGGAGCTTCAGGCAGCAATGCCAGTGACATCAGCAGCAGCAAGGCACCAAGGACTCCAAAGTAGTGACAATGCCAGCACTAGGCAACACCCATGACAGAGTTAGCAGAGGGTGGAAAGTGCCTACTCTCAAATATAACCAGTCAGTGCAGGTAAGAGAAACGAAAAACCTTTGCTATAGTGCCATGTACTGGAAAACAATAGAAAGACATTCACTACTTCGAATGTGCCAGCAGAGGAACAACTCATCAAGCTCCATGAAGATCCACAGTAACATTGTACCACAAAAAGAAAATGACAGTTGTCCAGAAACCAATCTTAAAATCACTGAATATCACAATCTGATAGAGAATTCAAAATAGCTATCATGAAGAAACCCCAACAAGCTACAAGAGAACTCTGAAAGTCAATTCAATGAGCTCAGGAATAAAATTAATGAATTAATTAACAGAAAAAATAATTTACCAAGGAGATTTAAACTCTTAAAAGAATCAAACAGAAATTCTGGAGCTGAAGAACTCAAAACACTGGAGGTACCACACTCTCTGATTTCAAACTATAAAAAGCTATAATAGTCAAGACAGCATGGAATTGACTGAAAAACAGATACATAAATCAACGGAACAGAATTGAGAGGCCAGAAATAAACCCACATATATGGAGACTTAATTTACGACAAAGGAGCAAAGAACATACAATCTAGAAAGGATTCTCTCTTCAATAAATGGGTACAGGAAAAACATTTTACACAGAAATTTACATTGCAATATTGAATTACACTTTGTTTTATTGAATTATCCATAATGTTTTATTATTCTTACTGCTTTTTTAATTCCAAAATTATCAATATTATATATATGTGTATGTGTCTATTTGATATTGATGTTGTAGATATTGTTTAAAGTTGAACATATGCATCTATCTATATAAAGTGGTATTATATATTATATAATATTATATATAGTGTATATTATAAGAGCTATCAACTTTTTTTCAGTTTATCAAAGCATTTTTATTAATTTTTTCTTTTACTTTTTAAAAAATTTATTGAGGTATAGTTAATTTACAATATTATATAGGTTTCAAGTGTACAACATAGCAATTCACAATTTTTAAAGCTTATACTCAATTTATAGTTATTATAAAATATTAGCTATATTTTCTGTGCTGTACAATATATCCTTGTAGCTTAGTTATTTTATACATAGTAGATTGTATCTCTTAATCCCCTACCCCATCTTGCCACTCTTCCCTTCCCTCTCCCTAAAAAGAATTTTATTTTTAACAGTCTGCACTGACTCCCTGAGCATTAATATGGAAGTTGGCTTATCAAATGATGAACTCAATCTTCCCATTCAATGTAGGAACTGCTCATATTTAAACAATAAGTGGACCAGTTTTTTTTTTGGCCCTGTTAAAGCTAAACGTTATACCTGAAGGACCAGGAGATTCGTAATTCTTTGCATAGGGAGTCAAAGTTGAGCTAATTCTTTTTTTTTTTTTTTCATAAGATGACATTTATTACTGTCAGTAAAATATAACACTAAAGACACTAAGTACAAAATAGGTTAAATATGTCACCTCCCCACACAATTAAGAGCTGACCCCCAAGATCCAAGTGGACGATAGCTCTGAGGAAGCAGAAGGGCCATTCATTCTGCAAGAACCAAACTAGACATATCAACTTAAAAACATTACATATGTATAATATATATGTTTGTGTATGCAATATTATACTATGGATATGTTCAAGTTTGTAAAACATTACATATGCAGAACATCTCTCTATACATTATATATAATATTAAATATATATATATATATATATATATATATGTATAAGTTGAAAGTTTGTCTCCCCAGGTGCAGAGCTGTAACTTGGCAGTGGCTATATGTTTCTTTGAATTTCAATATAGATAACTATAGCATTTGAAAGTTATGGCAGTTTTATTTTCTTTTTTTTTCCCTTAGTGCATCCTTTTTTAAATACAATTTTTAAAAGTTACTTCCCATTTGCAGTTATTACAAAATATTGGGTACATTCCCCATGCTGTTATGTGAGTATTAGTATGTGCAAGTGTATTTACTAGCTTTGTCTTCTGAATAAGACTAAAAACCCCAGTAGCACTGAACACACCTAACATACCTTGATTTTTAAGTGCCATTCTCTAATAAAATGAACCAGCATTCATTGAAGAAATGGTTGATTTTAAGGTTGGGGCTGTGAAAATAGTAGAGGTTCCTGAAACATTTTGTGGTATCAGAAAGTAAAGAGTGCTTGAAAATGATGGGGTCATATCAAAAGGACATAGGAACTAATATATGATAAAGTTTCCAAAATCTGTGACAATTTGAGCAATAAAATGAATAATGATAATAAATTAAATAGAATCTATAAAAATAAATTTTTGAGTTATAGTGATATAAGTAAATAAATAATTAAGTAGGAAATTCTTTAAATTCTAACTAATAAATATAGAAGGAACAATTAAATTTTTTAATTGACTGGGTTTTTAACATTACATTTACACAACCAAAATAAAGTTATCAAAACTAGGAATTCTTATTAAAACATTGTCAATTATCCTGATGATACCCTTTTTTCTTTCCAATATATAATCCAGGTTTCCCCCTTATATTTACTTGTCCAGTATCCCTACTCTTCAATTTGTGACAGTTCCCAGTCTTTCTTTGTTTTTTCCTTTATGAAGAGTACTGGCTAGTTATTTTTCAGAATATCCCTCAATTTTTTTTTCTGGTATTCTCTTGTGATTAGGGTGAGATGATGCATTTGGTGTAAGAATACTACCAAAGCAATCTTGTGTCCTTCACAGTGTGACATAGCAGAGGTACATCATAGAGATAGGTTATTACTAGTGACCATATTTTGATCACTTAGTTAAGATGGTGTCTGCCAGGATTCTCCCTATTTCACCCTTTGTAATTAATAAGTATCTTGAAGGGAGATACTGTGAGACTATGCAAATCATGCTATTCATATGTTTGCACATATTTTTACGATCCTTTACAGTAAATTTCCAATTAATAGTTACAGAAGGAGTAATGGAAATAGAAAATCACTATTAGGCAAACACATAGTAATAACTACTGCAGGGTATACAGAAATTTCTATACTTAATTTGAAACTTTTTATGTCTAAAATGATTATTTATTTAAAAAGTTAAAGTAATTGGAAGATTTGGTTAAAGGAACATTAATGTAGGGCTTAGTTGTGCAGACTGGTTGCATGAAAAATGCACAAGCTTTAAAGAGTGAAAAAAGACTTGAGAGAGGAGGCACCAAGTAGGCAAAACCACTAACTAGATTCAAGTCTTAAGTCTATTCTCCATGCCTCTTCACCATTCTATCATATTTCCTATTTCATTTTTTTAAATTCAGAACTTAATTCCACATAACATCTTCTGATTTCTCTTTTGGGTCACTGTTCATTTGTACAGTTGCATTTAATCTGCTCTTCAGTCAAAATAGACTTTTAAATTTTATTTGTTGAATTCTTAATTTCCAGAAATTCACTTTATTTCTTTAGCAAATTTTCACAATTATTCTTTTTAATCTCTTGTTCCTTGCCCATATTTTCGGACTTCACTTTCATAGCCTTAAATCTATTGTACAAAATAATTTTATTTTTCATTCAAACAATAATAATACTTCAAATCATTGCACTAATATTTCTGGTCTCTGTTGCTTTTTCTGGTTCTCAGTCCTGAAGCCTTGTTTCCTTGTGAAAAGGAGCTGTTTATTTCCCTTGAAATTTTATCTGTGGGAACCTTTGAAGCTGGGGTCAGTTTCTTCAAAGAGCCTTTTCTAGTTTGAGCTGCAAATCCATACAAAAGCTGACTGTGTTAATTCTAAGGGAAGATTTTTTTCATCCATACAATGCCAAGTCAAAAATAGCAATTTTCCTTGCTGTAAACTTCTGTGTAAAGGAATTATTCATAAAAGTGAGGCCATATCTCGAGAATCTAACATTACATGAACATACGCAGGGTGTGGGGTCTTAGGCAAACCTTCAGACTTTCCTTCTCCCTACTCCTGCCCTATACTGTGTATTCTTCAAAGAAATGACAAGCTTGAACATCAGAATTCCTGCTTTGACTTTGTTTAGGGATTCTGCTGCCTTTTTACTTTCTTGCCAAATCAAAAATGAATTTTAATGGGGCAATTTTATATTTTATCTAGAATTTTAAATGTTTCAGTTTGACATAAGTGAAAAAAGGCCTATATTTTTAAATTTATGCAAATAAATCCTTCAAAATCTGAGTTCTACCTTAGTTTTCTCATATAATAAAAGAATTTAGAAATATTTCTCTACCAAATTACACATGTATGTTGTGGTCAATTTCTGAACTGTATTATATATCTCTACTCTCTCTTTGACTTTGTTTAAGCTGTTTACAGCATATGAATTTTGTCATAGTGAGTAGATAAATTTATGTCTTTTTTTTCAAATCACTTCTGGGTTACTTATCCTGTATAAAAGGACCTTCCTCCTTTAAGATTATAATGTTATCTCAATTTTTCTTTTCGTGGATTTATGGTTCTGTCCTATCTTCTTGTTTTCTGACTCTCTTTTGGATTCTACTTTTTACCAATTACTACCAGAACTTAGCCTAACTATGCAACATAGCACAACCCTCAATCCTTGGTCCTGGATTTATCTTGGCATCTTCTAAGCAAACCTACTCTGTGTTTTCATTTTAGCAAAACAGATAATCTCTCAAGGGATTTGAAATTTCAATATATCTCTTTCAAATTATTGAAATCAGTATAATTTTGTAACTGAATATAATAACCCTTGATATAACTATGCCACACGTCTTAGAACACAAATACATTAATATTATCTTTTACTTCTAAGTGATACTTTTCAACCTGCTAAATAGACTCTTAAAGACTTAGCTAACTCATAATTCCATCATTCCCTTCCTCCACTAAGCAACCTCCTTCATGGGCTTTGCCCTTCCTCAATTCATCTCTACCTCATATGATCCATCTCCCTTATACTTGCAGAATAAGTATTAGTTAACTGGTTAACTTAGTTTCTCCAATAATCTGTGAGATCATTTTGAATTAGAACTGTATCTTACTTGTCTCTTTATGCCCTGCAAATAATATAGAATCTGGTATATAATAAGTGCTAAAAATTGCTTGTTGAAGGTATGAAATATCAAGAATTTGGAGAAGAATTGGAATTGGATTGAAATATGGATGGATGACTAGACATAAAATCTGTACTTCTAAATTTTACCCCTTTCTTGGATTCACAGACATGTCCAGTCTTTAACTTACACACTGCAGGTCAAAAATTCTTCTGATAGCCACTCTTCCTTTAGTGTTTCATGATTTTGCTAGTGTCATTATCACACTCTGGTTGCTCAAAGTATAAACCAAGCACTTCCTTGTTAACTACTGGTCACCTTTCACTTCCCATCAGTCATTAAGACTTTCATTCTATGTTCTCCATTCACAAATCAATATTATATTCTCCCTGATACTCACATCAAATCTTGCTTTCTTAATATTTAATTTTTAACCAGTTACATATACTTTTTTCTCTACAACTCAAATCCTATTTAGAGGCCAGAATAGTTTTATTAAAGGATATATATGATCATTTTCTGAACCTGATTCGAAAATTTGAGTAGACATATTTTTATGGAGATTAAAACTGAACCCAGGGGCTTCCCTGGTGGCGCAGTGGTTGAGAGTCCACCTGCCAATGCAGGGGACACGGGCTTGTGCCCCGGTCCGGGAGAATCCCACATGCCGCGGAGCGGCTGGGCCCGTGGGCCGTGGCCACTGAGCCTGCGCGTCCGGAGCCTGTGCTCCACAACGGGAGAAGCCATAACGGTGAGAGGCCCGCGTACTGAAAAAAAAAAAAAAAAAAAAAAACTGAACCCAGAGTATAGCATTCAAGGCTCTCCACAGTGTCTTATTTTAACTAATATTTTCCTTTTCTGCACAGTTCTTTTGTGATAGCCTCTGCTCCATACATACTGAACTAATAACTGTATACTTAAATGACCATGACTTACATATTCATCTTTTTCTCCTGCTCTTCTACTTACCTTCAGAACCCTTCTCCTGTAATCTTTGCTTCTGGGCTCAGCTGAAATGTCCCCTCCATCTTGAAGCTTTGTCTGTTTTTCTTCACATTACAGTGACAGCATTTTCTGAGGCCCTGAAACTCTGTACCTTTGAACAGTATTTAGTATATTCCTTCTATATTATGTGATGTATGTGTTTTATCCACATACTAGCATGTGACCAACCTTATGACAAGACCTACATTTTATGTTTACCCAAATTATTAATCATCATGTTCCAAAAGATACACCATATTATTTACTAGACTTACTTAAATGGCTTCTTCTATCACATTTTAAAATTTTCATTTAAAAATATCTTTTCTATTTTAACATATTTAAAACAAACTCCTAGATGTGGCAATCATTTCCTCCAAAATATATAAATATTTCATACCTCCTCCTGAACAAATTTCATATAGTACTGTGCACAGTTAAAAACACTGGCAAAGTTCTCTGCATGTAAGTGCCATTTCCTAACTCTAGAAATTAATTTTTAACTTGATCTATGTCTAAATTGCCACTTCATTTCTGTGCCCAGCAAATATTCAACCTCTGTAGAGCAGTGAGTGAGGCAGCTGCTGTCATGGTGTCTGAGAAATGGGTTTCAGCAATTCTACTGCTGCAGCTCAGCTTCACTGGCTGTGGATTCTGTGAGACTGTCCTGGTGTGGCCCTGTGACATGAGTCATTGGCTCAATCTAAAGGTTATTTTGGAGAAACTCACAAAAAGGTGCTACGAAGTAACTGTGTGGGTGTCTCCACAAAATCTCATCACTGATCACAACAAGCCTTCCACACTGAACTTTGAGGTGGTCCCTGTGCCACAGGACAGAAAGACTGCTGAAAATACACTAAATGACTTTTCAGACCTGTCTGTTAACGTCATGCCATCATTGTCACCCTAACAATCAGCAAAACAACTGCAAGAATTTTTTCTTCAAATAAGTAGACACTTAACACTTCTGTGTGAGAGTGTTGTCTACAACCAGTCAATCATAAAGAAACTCCAGGAAAACAACTATAATGTTATGATTATAGACCCTGTGATGCCCTGTGGAGAGCTGATTGCTGAGTTTCTGGGAGTCCCTTTTGTGTACACGCTAAGGCTCTCCTTGGGTAGCACAAGGGAGGAATACTGTGGGAAACTTCCAGCTCTGCCTTCCTATGTGCCTGTTGCCATGGTAGGACTAACAGACAAAATGACATTTCCAGAAAGGGTAAAAAAATTAATGCTTTCCATTTTCTTTGACTTCTGGCTCCAACAATATGACTGACACTCAGCTTTGGGACCAGTTTTACAGTAAAGTATTAGGTAAGAGACTCTGCTCTTCATTCTAAAGTAGTTATCAGAAGAAGCTAAGGAGGTTTAAGAAAAGTCTAGAAAGATGAAAGGAATATATTTTTAAAACTTTCACTTCCACATAAAATTCCACAACTGATAGCAATGAACTGTTATTCAATAAAAAATTGGGAAGGGGAGGCAAGAAATATCTTGCTATAGTTACTCTTTCTTTCCAGTCATCTATTTTGTAGGATACTTCAATACTTAAAAGATTGTTACCAAAACAAAATGAAATATAAAACATGCTATTAAATGTCAATCCAGTGGAAGATGTATTTTTGTCAGATGCAGTATATCACAAATAGGTCTAGTACACTGAGTTTTCATAAAGGAGGACGTTTGACTTCTTATTGGTAAAGAGAGTGTAATGTTTGTTGAAAGAGGAAGATAATCTTCTTGCCTGGTTCCAGTAATAAACTGAAACCTAAGCTATATTAACAATGGGATTAAATTTGTTATTTAACTTTCTTTGAATTTTGCTCTACAAATTTAGAATATCATAGATTATTAGATTTAAAATTTATACCATTCTCTTGTTGGACCAGAGTACCTTCTATTCCTCTCTCTCTCATAAATTTGGGATGAAACTTCAGTAAGTCCTATGTGAACTGCTTCATCATAGCTGGTCATACTGAAAAGTTTCCTAGTATGTTTTATGTTTCTTGGAGGAGCATAATACAGAAACCTGGAAAATTAAATAGAAACTTAAAAGAGTTTACAGCTTGAGGTGTTAAAAACAGCATATTTTTCACTTCACTAGTTACATACATTCTATTTTTAATCACTTGCTTTTTCTAATAAAGAATTGTTTTGCTTTACAATTTTCACATATCTAGCTCTTATCTGATCCCATCAGCTGAGGCTGGCTTTCTCTCCAAATATTTTTTTTTTAACTGAAGTATAGTTGATTTACAATGTTGTGTTAATTTCTGCTGTATAGCAAAGTTATTCAGTTATATATATGTATACATTCTTTTTTATATTCTTTTTCCATTATGGTTTATTTCAGGATATTGAATATAGTTCTCGTGCTATACAGTAGGACCTTGTTGTTTATCCATTCTATATATAATAGTGCATCTGTTAACCCAGAATTCCCACTCTATCCCTTCCCCCACCTCCCTCCCTCTTGGCAACCACAAGTCTGTTCTCTATATCTGTGAATCTGTTTCCATTTCATAGATAGGCTCATATGTGTCATATTTTAGATTCCACATATAAGTGATATCATATGGTACTTGTCTTTCTCTTTCTGACTTACTTAGGATGATAATCTCTAGTTCCAGCCATGTTGCTGCAAATGGCATTATTTCATTCCTTTTTATGGCTGAGTAATATTCCACTGTATATATATACTACATCTTCTTTATCCATTCACCTGTCGATGGACATTTAGGTTGTTTCCATGTCTTGGCTATTGTGAATAGTGCTGCTATGAACATTGGGATTCATGTATCTTTTTGAATTACGGTTTTCTTTGGATATATGCCCAGGAGTGGAATTGCTGGACCATATGGTTCTAATTTTCATTTTCTGAGGAACCTTCATACTGTTTTCCATAGTGGCTACACCAACTTACATTGCCACCAACAGTGTAGGAGGGTTCCCTTTTCTCCACACCCTCTCCAGCATTTGTTATCACTCCAAATATTTTTGAGAGTCATGAAGAAATATGAACTAACAAACGAAAGATCATACTGGGTATTATAAATATTAACTAATTTAACTTCCTTAATGTAGTAGTTTTCTAGGGATGCTATAACTAAATCTAAAAGACTAGATGGCATAAAAAAACAGAAGTATATTTTCTCACAGTTCTGGAAGCTAGAAGTCCAAGACCAAGGTGTTGTCAAGGCTGGTTTCCCTTGAGGCCTATCTCTCTGGCTTGTAGATGGCCACCTTCTTGCTATGTCCTCTCATGGTCTTTCCTCTGTATATGTAAATTCATAGTGTCTCTTCCTCTTCTTGTAAGGTGATCTGTCATGTTAGATTAGGGCCCCACTCTTATAACCTCATTTAATTTTAATTACCTCTTTAAAGGACCTATGTTCAAATACAGTCAGATTTCAATATATTAATGTTAGAGGAACATAGTTCAGTCCATAACACTGATTTTTAATAGACACATTGTTTCACAGAAATAATAGTCAAAATAACCCACTTTAAAAATCCTTAGATTTACACACGATTTTGAATTTACACTGAATTGATTTCACAGTAAATAATTTAACAACTGATAAGAACTTCCTGGGTATAGGCAGTGTGTGGATTTAAGGTAAATAAGACTAGGGCCTTGGCCTCAATACTTCCCTCACAAATAAACACAAAACACAGAATTAGAAAAATACTCTGATTATTAGAGATGCTGCCCTAGTTCTAATCAATAACTTTCTAGGACATTTGTCATATTATACATAAATAGAGGAAAGGTATAGGATTCTGTATGTATACATATTATGAAACAAATACAGTCCTTAGGATCAATGGCAAATTTTTAACTCTAACATCTTTAATAGGTTTTTCTTTTACTGTAAGTACTGTCATTGATTTTCATTGCTGTACTCTCATGTTCTTTATTAAGCAATTCTGAATGCACTATGAGTATAATTTCATTCCTGATGTTATGATAAAAATAACTAATACAAATTGCTAAAAAATTTGAATGGAACAAAAGTATATATAATGAATGTTAATTAGCTTCATGTTTCTCCTACATAAGCACTATTAACTTTTCTTATTTTTACATCAAGATATTGTCTATGTATTATTAAACATAAATATACATTTTTTTCTTTCTTTTACCAGTAGGAATAATGAGTAAATATTCATGTTTACCTACTTTTTCACTTAATATATATTTGACATCTTTCCACACAACATTTTAAAATCTACATTATCCTTTATATTGATTTAGTAATATTCATATGAATAGGTATAACAAATCATTGAACTGGTCTAGTGTGAAAGCTATACTTCGATTGTTCCAGCTCTGGTGTTACAAAAAAACATATATATATATTGCCCTAAACTTTGGTACTTATATCTCTGCCACAATGTCCTCTAAAATTTTTGAAACATTTAACCTTTATCTTCAGACCTTTTCTTAGGTGGCCAGCAATTATTCCATTTTCTTATGGACTGTTTATTCTATTGATCTCTAACTGGTCTGGAATTTTAGGGAATCTAAAGCCTTTCTTTCTATGACATGCATTACAAACATCTTTTTAAGCTCATCAATTGACTTAGGAATTTTAAACCAATTTACATCAACATAAAAATATTTTTATATAGTTTAAAAGATTACACATGAAGTTTCAGATTTTAGAAAATATCATACCAATAAAAAGTGAAAAAATGTAAGTATACAGTTGATGTAAATAATAAAATAAACTTCTGTGTGCCATACAAGCAAGTTAAGAAATAGATAGTCGTCAGTTTCTTAGAAACATGCTTCTTCCAGTAAAAACCACAAGTCTGATTTTGGTGAACATTTTCTTGGAAATTTGATGTCTACCATTATATGTGATTTCCTCAACACTCTATTGTTTAGTTTATTTAAATATTATACAAATACAAGCATAGATGGGCTACTTATGCTCAGTACTCTTAAAGATGCAATCATGTTTTTTTTTTAAGCTCTATAGATAGTGTTCTGTTGTGTGACTACATCATGACATTTTGTGGGTGGACAACTATCTATTTACAATTTTTTTTATATAATGCTGCTATTATGAACATTTTTGTATATGTCCTCTGTTGTAATAACAGAGCAATAGTATCAATAGGATGTAAATTGTATATATATATATAATATATTTCCCCTACTAGGTAATTTCAGACTTTTCTCAAAAAATTATACTCCAACCAAGACTCAAAATTTTACCTTAACCAACACAGCATTTTAGTCCTCACAGTACCACATCCTTACTTAGCATATGATTGAATGACTTTTATTAACAGTCATCAGCAACTGTCGCCATGTTCTAATTTTATAATTCCTCAAAATAATGATTTTTTTTTAAGTTTGGTCAATATGGTAGGTCTGAAATTGCATCTTAGGTTTTATTTAGATTTCTATTACTAAGATTAAGTAACTTTTCATATTTTATGGGCCGTTTTTATTTCTTTTTCAGTGAATATCTTTCTCATGTCTTTTGCCCATTTTTTCTAATGGGTTTGCTTGTGCTTTCATTATGGATTCAATAAATTCCTTGTATACTCTATATAAGCCTTTGTTAGTTTCATGTATTGCAAACATCTTCTTGGGAGTTTATAATGTGCTTCTCATTGTCCTAAATATCATATGAAGACCTTCAGGTTTTAAACTTAATGGAGTCAAATTAATTAACCATTTTCTTTATGCACTTGAGGAAATCCTTTCTTACTCTGAAAGCATAAAGATTGTCTTTTGTATTGTCTCCAAAGAAGCTATGGTCTTGCTTTGCTTTTGAAGATTTTAATCTACTTACTAATTTATTTTTGTGTATTTTGTAGGTTGGACTCAATTTCTTTTCTTTTCACCTTCCTTCCTTTGCTGTTCCTCCTTCTTCCTTCTTTCATGCCTCCTTCCCTCTCTTCTTCTCTCCTCTCCTTTCTTTCTTCTTACCCTTGCCCAGGGATAAGGAGTTGTACCATTACTATTTATTCAAGGCTTCTTCTTTTCCCTAGTTAACTACAATGTTTGCTTTATCATTCAGAAATTTCACTACTTAAGTGGTTTTTCTTCTATTCATTATCTTTCTTTCTTGTACTTGTTCTTTTTTGTAGCTTTATTAAGACATAATTGACATATAACATTCTGTAAGTTTACAGTGCACAACATGATGACTTGATACACACAGAAGTATAGTGAAATGTTTACTACAGTAATGTTAGTTAGCACATCCATCACCCCACCTATTTACTATTTTTGTGGTGAGAACATTTAATGTCTACTCTCTTAGCAGCTTTCAAGTATATAGTACAGTATTGTTAACCATAGTCATCATACTGAATATTAGATCCCCAGAACTTATTCATCTTATAACTGAAAGTTCGTACCCTTTGACCAACATCTCCCTAAGTCTCCCCCGCCCATCCCTGAAAATCACCAATCCACTCCCCATTTCTTTGAATTTGGCCTTTTTTTTTTTAAGATTCCACATTTCAGTGAGATCATATAGTATTTGTTTTTCTCTGTCTGACTTATTTCACTTAGAATGTTTCATTCATTTTGTCACAAATGTCAAGATTTTCTTCTTTTTCATGGCTGAATAATATTCCATTGTGTGTGTGTGTGTGTGTGTGTGTGTGTGTGTGTGTGTGTGTGTACCACATCCTCTACCCATCCATCAAAAATTAGACTTATGGACTGTGGCTGGGAGGAGCTGGAACTAAGTGTATGGCCATTTCAGTATCTCTGAGAGCACAGACAGGAGTGTCTCCTACTGGGTCCCTGTGTGGCAGATCTGCTAATGGACTGTAGCTGTGATGAAGTTGCAGCTAAGTAGGGAACTCTTCAGGATCCCTGGGGACACAGCCTTGAGTGTATTTTGCTGGGTCTGTAAGTTAGCAGGATTTCCACAGACTGTGGCTAGAAGGGGCTAGAGCCAAGTTAGGGCCCTTTCAGAATCTCCAGGTTGTAGGTCAAAGTGTCTCCCTCTGGGACCCTGAACCCTCAGGACAGCAGGCAGACTGTGGCAGTGAGCAAGCTGGAGTTAAGTATAGGAGCCTTTCAGGATCTCCTGGGGTGCAGACAGGAGTGCCTCCTGCCTGGTTGCTGTGCCAGCAAGGCTACTTGAGGACTGTGGCTGGGAGGGGCTGCAGCCCAGTTACAGGGTCTTTTCAGAATCTACAGTCTGACCAAGTTTAGCAAACTTGCTTCCAGGGATCCCATAGGTGCTCGAGCCAGTTCATGGGCCACTTCAGGGCCCACAGCTGAGACTGAAGTTTGTGTGTTTATTACTCGACATGCAGGTGGGCATGACTCTTCTTGGGTTCCTTGGCATATGGTGTTGGTGACAGAACCAAAGAGAAACAGGCTGTAGCTGAGTTCTCAGGGGTACAGAGCTTTTTTCCACGTCTGCAACCAGGATCACACTCTATGGGTCAGTCATCTGATTGCAAACTTGCCTTCTCAAAAGGTCTTTTTCTGTCTTGTACTGCACCCGGATTTCACAGTCTCCTATCTGTATTCTGAATCTCCAGCAAAGGCACATTTGTCTGTGGATAAATGCCAAATCATTGTTGTTGAGGGGTAGGAGGATACATGAGAGACATCTTATTTGGTCATCCTGCTCAAAATACCTAGAAGGGTAATACCCTATCCCCTTGTATCTCTTCTAGAGCACCTTGGTTATCCTTAGCTCTTTGCTCTTCTATTGTAGATTTTTTAAATTAAATATAAAATTCTACAAAAATTATCAAGTTTCATGAACCTTGGGATTTTGAGATTTTAATAAGAATTACAAGGAATCTGTAGATTGATTTGGAGAGAATGGACATCTTTATGAATTTTGATTTTCCTATCAATGCACATGATAGCTCTATTTATTTTTCTACAATTTTTTTTATTGGAGTATAATTGCTTTACAATGGTGTGTTAGTTTCTGCTTTATAACAAAGTGAATCAGTTATACATATACATATGTTCCCATATCTCTTCCCTCTTGTGTCTCCTTCCCTCCCACCCTCCCTATCCCACCCCTCTAGGTGGTCACAAAGCACCGAGCTGATCTCCCTGTGCTATGCAGCTGCTTCCCACTAGCTATCTACCTTACGTTTGGTAGTGTATATATGTCCATGCCTCTCTCTCGCTTTGTCACAGCTTACCCTTCCCCCTCCCCATATCCTCAAGTCCATTCTTTAGCAGATCTGTGTCTTTATTCCTGTCTTACCCCTAGGTTCTCCATGACATACAATGGGTTTTAATAAGACTTTACAATTCTAATCAGACATAGTTTACACAACTCTTATACAATTATTCAACAATTAGAAGTTGAAGTATATATTTTACTTATATTTTCTTTTATTCATACACACAAATTTCAGTTGCCATTTCACAATATTTTGTATCCACTGAAATTATCAAACTCTATTCTAATAATGTATCTGTATATTCTTTTGGAATATACAGAGAGTTTCAGCTTATCTGAACACTCAAGAGCAGAGACTCAGGATTGGAAATCACCACAGGAACCAGTCCCTGGGTAGGAATACCTAAACTATAATTGGTGAATTGCTGGAGGTTCAGTGTGGACAAATCTGAGGGTTAAAAAATCCAGTGGGACTCAATCATAAGGGAGTCCCCACAATATTGTGAGATTTATTTCCAGGAGCTCAACCAATTTTCCATAGTGAATATCAAAGAAAAATCCCTTACTTCCAGTTAGGGGAGGGGAAAAGGAATCATTTTGAAAGAAGCTAGAGCACTCTGTTCTTCCTAAAAAGGTCTGTCCTCAGGGTAAACTAGTTAACCAGTACACAATGTGTTGGGGTATTATCAGAGCCTAACTGACCTGCAGAAGAAAAATACCCAACTCCAGGTCCCGCTAGACTACCACATGGAAAAGGGATATACCCAACTCTAGACCATCCTGCCCCAAGTAAAGTGGGAGAAAAAATTGAGAAAGAGTTGTGATGAGTCCAGAGGCATAGACTCAGTAAAATACTGAGACCAATCTTAGGGCTGTAGACTGCCTCTCTACCCACAGTTCATGACCACATTTAAAAGGCCTATTTACAATAGTTTATTTTATCCAGTACATCATGACTGGCTATGAAGAAAAAATTACAAGGCATACCAAAAGGCAAAAACACATTTCGAGTAGTCAGAACAATCATCACCAGAGATGGCAAGAATGTTGTAATTTTCAAAACAAGGACCTGAAACAATTCTGATTAATATGCTAAAGGCTCTAAATGGAAAAAGTGGACAACATGTAAAAACAGATGAACTGTGTAAGCAGTGAGATGCAAATCCTAAGAAAAACCAAAAAAGGAGAGATAAAAAAATTGTAACAAAAATGAATTCAAAGATGAAATTATACTAATTCTTTATAGTCATTTTTAGAGGATAAAAGCTGAGAGAATAAGTTCTAACTCATTTTATGAGGATAGCATTACCTAAATGTCAAAACCAGACAAAGACATTACAAGGGAAGAAAGCCACAGATCAATATTTCTCATAAACATAGAGTCAGAAGTCCTCAACAAAATGTTAGAAAATTCTGCTCTGTGAAATAAAATGTCAAGAGAATGAAAAGACAAGGCACAGACTGGGAGACAATATTTGCAAAAGACAGGTCTGATAAAGAACTGTTATCCAAAATGTTTTTTAAAAACACAAAACTCCACAAGAAGAAATCATGAAACCTGATTAAAAAGTAGACGAAAGACCATAACAGATACTGCACAAAGGAGATATATAGTTGGCAAATAGCATATAAAAAGATGCTCCATGTCATTTGTTTTGAGGGAAATGCAAATTAAAATAATAATGAGATACCACTTCAAATCTATTAAAATGGCCAAAATGCAAAACACTGACAACACCAAAAGCTGGAAAGTTGTGGAACAGGAACTCTCCTTATTGCTAGTGGGAATGTAAAGTGGTACAGCCACTTGGGAAACACTTAGGTGGTTTCTTATAAAAGTAAACATACTCTTACCATACTACCACACTCCTTGGTATTTAACTAAAGGAGTTAAAAACATGTTTACACGAAAATGTGCACGTGGATATTTATAGAAGTTTTATTCGTAATTGGCAAAACTTGGAAGCAATCACATTGCCTTTCAGTTGGTGAATGGATAAACTTGGAAGCAACCAAGTTGCAGATCCAAACAAAGGAATATTATTCAGCTCTAAAAAATGAGTTATTGAGCCAAAAAGAGACATGGAACAATGGAACAACCTTAAGTCCCTATTATTAAGGAAAAAATCCAATCTGAAAAGTTTACCTACTGTACGATTCAAACTCTGACATTCTGGGAAAGGTAAAACTGTGGAGACCATAAAAAAAAAAAATCAATGGTTGCTAGAGGGTTAGATGGGGATGGGGGATTTATAGGCAGAGCACGAAAGAATATTGGGGCAGTGAAAATACTCTGTATGATACCATAATGATTGATCATGTCTTTATTATTTGTCCAAAACCACAGAATTTATAATACTAGGAGTTAATTATAAGGTAAACAACAGACTTTGGATGATTATAATGTTTCAGTGTGGGTTCATCAATTGCAACAAACGTACGATTCTCTTGGGGGATGTTGATACTGAAGGAGTCTATGCATGGGTGAAGACAAGGGTACACGGGAGATATCTCCACTTTCCCCTCAGTTTTGCTGTGATCCAAAAATTGCTCTAAAAAAGTAAAGTATTAATTTTTTAAAAGTGATACAGAAATTATGCATATTAGTTTTCTCACATGCCTTTGAAAGGAATGAATAAGCTAAAGAGCCTAGAAAAGTTATTTCTAGGTTGATATCTGCGGCTTGCCTGACTTACCACCGAGAGATTGGTAACTGTCCTCTGCTCAATTCCCTCCATCCAACTCACCTACATTAAGGCTTTTGCCATACATTCAGGCTACCTCTAAGAATTCTTTGAAATTGAAAGGCATCTCAGTAAACTCACCATGTAGGATTACAGTAATAGATTCAAACAATAACAATATTTACATGGTAATTCAAATTTAATGGCCATTTATCAATTATTTATATAATTTTCCACTGTGTTCATAACTCATTTTGTGTAATAATATAACTATAGGAAAAAGATTGGTGGTAAAGTTTAATTCCATATTTTTGTTTTGCAAGTCCTCAGCATAACATTTAGAATGTCTTATGAAAGTATTTAACAACTTTTGCATACTTTTGCTCAGTTTTGTTCTCACATTTTATTGGCTTTGTATTTCATACTGCGCATAACTGTTTCAAATATAGAAGCTTAGTGAATACTTTAAGCTAGGTCTTTCTTAAAATGTGGTCTACAGGTTTACACAATAATTTCACCTAAGTACTTAGTAATCAAGGCAGGATGTCACACGCATGGAACAAGACATCTAAAGAACAATAACATATTGGTGGGAAATTGTGAGGCAGTGTTCTCATCCAGTCTCTGGCAATTTCAAGCTGAGTGTCCTTGGAAATTGCTTCTTTATTATCAAATTAAATCATTGCCTATATAACTTCAGACATATATCCAAGCACTACAAAGTAGTAATGATTCTAAAAGGAGGCTATCCAACCTGCAGTATACATGATCACCAATTCTGAATAGAATCCTTAAGAAAGGAACATTCTCATCTGAATTCTTCTTTACTTGGATGCAAAACACGTTTTCTGTGTATACGAATGATTGACTTGGTAATTTGCAAATACTCATTCTTCTCCACAGTGTCAATAACAGAGCTATGCTGCTGGATGTCTTCAGTTTGCTACACCAAATCTATTTTCAAAATCATAGGGGTCTTTTGTGAATGATATTACTTTTTTTTTTTTTACTTTACTTTGATATTTAAGCAGAGAATGAAGTCTGCCATGTGACATGTTAAAAATATCATTGTGTCCATAGTATAGATATTGGATTGAAGAACAGGAAGCTAGAGCCTTGGAAATCATTAAGAAGACTGCTGTAGTCTTCCTAACAAGTATGATAGAGTTATGAATAGGGACATTTACTATGATCATTTGAGTGATAAAGATGCTTTCGTGAGTCTTGGGCAGACTCTTACTGACAGGCTTTGGTCAGTAAGAAGAAGTTAAGTGTTGATGGAAGACATGGAATCAGACAGGGCCTCTTGGAGAGCAATGAGATTTACTGAGCCAGGAAACAGTTAGTTGAAAAAGCTTTTTTGAGATAGCAATGATGAGTTCCATTTCAAATTCACTTTAAGAAGTCTAAAGAGTTTTCAGGTGGAGATTTCTAGAAGTCATCTTTTAATACAAGGTTTAGTCTCAGCAGAGAGCATTAGAAATAAATTGGGAGTCATCAACATAAAGTAGAAATCATAAAACTGAGAAACCCAAACACTGAATTGGTTCTTTATGACCATGATATCAGGGGTTTTTTTGGAGTAAAAGAGAAAATCATATACCCATATTCCAATGTTATTAAAGAATAAATATGGACTGCCAGAAATATTAGAAGCAAACAATATTGAGAAACAAAGGAAAATAATAGGTAAATACAGTAAGAATATTGTATTTAACTATCTTTATCAATAGGCAGTGAAGAGACAGATATTCATTTGCTTGGGTTGTGGGTAAACAAACATAATCTCTGTAGAAGATAGCAGGTTAAATGGTGTTCCCAGGTGAGTTCTTGATTTCTGTTTAGGGTAAGATGAATATTGAAGTTTAAAACTTTACTTCAGGATTCTGAATATGCTTTTCACACCAACTAAGGTATAGCTGAAGACAAGCTCTATTGAGTGTTATTACTGGAGATAGTAAACCAATATCTAAAATAAATAAAGGTACAGAAAGAGATAAGACATATCCCATGGCTCATTAGGTAATACCTTGCCACACTATTATGTTTATCCTTCCAACCCCACTTTTCACATGCAGACAATTTCACAAAAATGACTCAGACATGTTTCACAAGGTAGAAAAATTATTCCATCCCAAACCCAATTATTAATATAGATATTTGGGCAATACCAATCTTGGCTTATATCTCTGATGAAAGAATTATGCCAGTCACTGGATACACAGAATAGAAAAGAAATGACAGTTAAATCAAGAATCCAAATCAAACAGGTAAGTGTGTAAATCTTAATATACCTGTGTGTATATGTGCCTGCATATGTGCTTGTGTGTGTGTAATGTTTCTTTATTCAATCACTATCTGTTTAGGGAGTTGAATCAAAATGGTAAAATACCAATTCCTGGGACATCAGATATTCTCTTAACATTAACTAAGTAAAAATAGCAGTCTAATTTCATTTATGGCATTGTCCTTCCCATTGTAATTTTATTAGCCTTAAACTGAGAAACATAGTGATTGCAGGGTGACCACATATAGTTACAAAGAGATGACATATCTCTAGAGGGTGACATTACATAGATTATGTGAAACACCCCAATCCCAGACTTTGCTATGCCTAGTTTGCACAACTGTAAGTGATGATCAAGAGAATTTTATTTGCAGAGAATCTGTGCTAAGGCTCAAATTTTGGGCACGCAGTTAGTGTCACACTCTTGTGGGAAGGCAGAGAAACACTGTCTCATAAGTGTTATCATGATTGTAGCAGGAATTTAACTGCATTATCATCTTTTCAAATGTATTACTATATATACCATTTCTTAAAAAATATTTTTTAGCCCTATTAATCAGGGAAATAATAAACATGAGAAAAATATTCTGAACGCCCAACAGGAAGTTAGATCAAGTTATTCATAATTTATTGGATGTAAACTGGCGTGCTAAAAATTTTCAAAGCCTCATTCAGAACCCTTCTTTGGGCTTCCTTCCAAGGAATATTTTTACAAGTTTGCCACCAGCTCTGTTGGTTCATAAAATTAAGCCTTGGGAGTAATAGTTCCACGTACCATGAGAACATCGGCCTCTTATCGCCTATTCATTTTGTATAATGGTTTGGTTCCATTGCTTTATGTGTAATCACTCATTATATATTTAAGCCATAGTTTTCAGAAATACATTTCCTCTTAAAGAGACTAGATGGTTCTATGTGGCAGAAGACAGAATCAGTCTAACAATGTCCCTGACACTTCTCTTGAGTCTGCCTATTTAGAAATGTAGGAGAGCCTTTTTCCCCCTGTGATTCTGCACTTGTGTAAGAGAAAGAATTTTATCTCTGCAGGAAATGGAAGAATTTGTCCAAAGTTCAGGCGAAGATGGTATTGTGGTATTTTCTCTGGGGTCAATGGTCAAAATCCTCACAGAAGGAAAAGCCAATCTCATTGCCTCAGCCCTTGCCCAGATTCCACAGAAGGTTAGTACAAACTCCAGTCATGGTGGGCAGCTGCTCTGCCAACTGGAGAGAGTGTGTGGCTAATAGTACTCTTTCTAGGTGAAAGTTGTAACTCATCATACACTGAGAAGAACTGGTACCACCTTCAAGTAAAAATGTCTCAAAACATTAAAATGTATTTGGGGCACATTTTACCATTTGCCTACTGAGCCTTCGCATTACTATGAAAATACATCTTTTTATGAAGTCACTTATTTTCAATGAAATAGAGATGAAAATGTTAAGATTCTAATAACTTTTTACTCTTTGAAACCTTATGACTTGCACTGACTCTTTCCAAAAGTTCTAAAGTGTGTTAGCTTCAAGGTCCAGGAAAAGAGAGATTACACATAGAGTAGAGTAGAATCATGTTCAAGAATATACTTTATATTGCTAGGCTTTATTAGGATTCAATTAAAGTATAGTTGGTTTAGAAATAGAAGCCTAATCTTTCTAAGATAAATTTTCTACAGTTAAAACAATTAAAGATCCTAGTGTTATTGTCAAACAGTATATATTTTCTAATTTATGACATTCAATTAACTTTAATTTTGTTAATTCTAGATTTCTACTCTTTATATACTTCCATTCACAAAACACCCTGTCTCTTTATATTTTTATATTAAAGTAAATAAAACTCTATAATTGTAAGTGTACTATTTAGGCCTGTTAAAACTCTGGATTTTTATTTTTAAACTTTTCTGTTAAAGAGTTTGCCACCTATTAGTATTTAATCTGAAAATTGTCATACAGAAAAGAAAAAAAAAAAGAAAGAAAAAAATTATGTAACAAAAGGTTAGCATCCTAACAAGATACTTCATTAAATAATAGAGTATAAAGAAATCCTCTATCTCATTCCCCCTCAAAAACAAAAAAGGGAAAAAGAGAGAAAAAGAGAGAGAGAAAGGAAGGAAGGCAGGCAGGAAGGCAGGAAGAAAAGAAAGAGAAACAAAGGGAGGAAGGAAGGGAGGGAGGGCAGAAAGGCAACAAATCATCCAAAAAGCAGCCAAAAAAATTTTAAAGCTAATTATATTTTTGGAAAACATTACATTTGAAACTTAAGAACTAGGATGGCCTCATGACAAGTAAAGTTACGTAGTATTCATGTTCGTTTTAATGCTTTTTAACCCTCATATTCTGCCTAAACTAGTCCTATTTATTTTCTGTTTCTTCACTCACAATCTCACTTCCAAAAGCTTTTAAGTGATAATACTATATTTAATAGACTATTAGTATAAGCCCTTTCAAAAAAGGTAAAGGCAAGCAGTTTTACCTTATTTATCAATGTTTGCAAACTACCTCTTTTGTATGTTCCTCTCAACTATCACATAAAGGAGGATGGGCTAAGAAAGGGCGGGTTTGTGCACCACCTGCCGGCCATTGAGGGCAGAACAGGATGCTTAGAACTCAGAATTTGGAGGACATGTGCACCCCTCACACCTGCCTGGCTGGGATGTTAAGTCATTCAATATGTCAATGTCCCAGACTCTTTGCTGATGACACTGGTGATGCTCTGCTCCAGTCATGCCTGGTTTCCTGCCTGAGACGTGCCTCACTCCTTGGAGCCATAGCCTGGGGAACAAGAGAGTCAGCCTTTTATGCTACCTGAAAAAAAAAAACCCTCTCTCCTGTCCCTAGAAACGAGCTTCTGGTTTCCACCATCAGATTCTCCACTGGATCTTCAGCCTGTTAGGCACAGAGGACTGCAGCTCTGCTTAGAATAAAATCTTCCTTGATAAACTACTATGCAACCTAGATCAGTTTCACAAATAACTGAAACAGAAGATGAAAGTGAAAAGTGTTTGGACTTGTCTCCATTTGGGAATTAAGGCCCAGAGTTGATTCCAAGAAAGCAGGAGCTATTTGAAGCATGTGGAATACAACTGTCATGCCTTGGAGCTTGTCAGGGAGGGAAGCAAACTGCACTTTTCTCTCATTTATCAATTCCTCTCAAAATACAAAGAAATAAGGAAGAACATTATGTTCATGACCCTCTCTATTCAATTATATTTTTATGCAAGAAAAGTAATCTGCACTCAGTTATAAAATATCTGAAAACAAAATAATGGTTATAGATTTAAACATGATATATTATATCTTGAATATCCAACAAATTATTTAGAACACAATCTGTGTTTCTTAAATTAATAAAACTTACAAATTATAATTTTTATCCTTTCAGAACATCAAGTGGTATTTGCTGTTTTCAGATTTTAGTATACTTTTTCTTGAAAAACTTTCTTCGCAATATTCTTTTGTTTATGACTTAAAGTTAACTGCTGTAACAGATATACATGAACATCAGTTGTTTGAACTTTTTATGAACTTCTGTATACTTCATGTAATACCTCAACACAGGCTTTCAAATAGTCAAAAAAAAAAACCACCTAAGATGCACTATATGATTTATAAATAACTCTATGGCCTTAAAATGCCTTAATTTTGTGTTTTTACTTACAAAATTAAAGCACTGTCTTCCACAGGTTTTATGGAGATACAAAGGAAAGAAACCGACCACGTTAGGAGCCAATACTCGGCTCTATGATTGGATACCACAGAATGGTCTTCTTGGTAAGACCAAGAAAAAAAAGCTGTACAGTTGGATGATGGGCAAGTAGCTGCTTAACAGCAAGTAAATTCAATAAACATTTTAAATATTTAAATTTCCACATTTTACTTGCAGTTTTAAAGCAGATATAATTAAAGAATGGGCCATTAATTTTATAGATTGATGCTTACTCTGGCTCATAAAAGAGAATCTTCAGTTAAGACTCTCACCGCTCTCCAAGTTTCAATTTCAGTTCTGATATGGCCTCCTCAGTAAGTCTTTCTAGACAATGCAGAGGAAGTTAATTCCACCTTTTTCGGGGATCATGATTATCTGAGATAGCAATTCCCCATGTTCTTGGCTTTTGTAGAAAACACTGCCTTCTTCATTGAGTTATCCAATAGTTTTTTCCCCATCTCTCTCTGAAATTCTATTAATGTATTATGTATCATGAAATCCTCACCTGCTTCTCATCCAATCCCCAAACTAGGTCATCCCAAAGTAAAAGGTTTTATCACTCATGGTGGAACCAATGGGATCTATGAAGCTATCTATCATGGGGTGCCTATGGTGGGAGTTCCCATGTTTGCTCATCAGCCTGACAACATTGCTCACATGAAGGCCAAAGGAGCAGCTGTGGAGGTGAACATAAACACAATGACAAGTGCAGATTTACTCAATGCCTTGAGAACAATCATTAATGAACCTTTGTAAGTACTACTACTTTTAAAGGCTTGTCATTAATTATGCTACCCATCATACTCAAAAATGTCCAATGTTTCATGCATTTCTAACTAGTGTATTTTCAAATAACAACTATAACATGACCATTTAAAAACCATTTTATTATTTCATTTCCCAAATTGCTGAAGTGATTGTCTGAGATGATAAAACAAACTAAGATTTCAAATATTATATTAATGTTTTTTCAAAATAAATAATGTTGGTGATTACATAAATTCTTAGATAATTTTCTGGATAATCTGCTTTTTTTATAAACAAATATATATGTTTATTTAAATATTATAACCATTCAGTAAGTACAAAAATGGAAGTGATAATTCACCCAATATTGATCATTCAAAAATAATCATTGTTAACACTTGGTGTATATCATTAATCAGTATATGCATATATACAGGGAGGAGTAGTTAGAGTAGTTAATAATTTTATAAATATCAATTGATACTATATATGCATTTTTAAACAAAATTTTAAATTTTATCTGATTTAGCTAAAGATAAAATAAATTTGTAAACTACATTTATAAACTATATGAACTTTAGATACAGATGATTATATCTTAATATTTTTCTCTGAAAGGTCTCACCAAGGTTAAGAATTAATATATGTATACATAGTGTTTATTTTTAACAATGTGTTTTAATTTTAGCCACTAATAGTTGAAATTGGAAGTTATTTCATCTCTAATATATATTACTTAAATTTTTAATTTGTCAATATTTATGGCACTTATTTTCCTCACAGTAATTTAATCTTTTCACATATTTTAAGAGAATCAATAATCACCATTGAATCAGAGATTCTACAAAATATTTTGAATTCATTCTTAACTGAATGCTTCATATGGAATTTTCTTTCATCAAAGAGTCATGGACTCCCTGAAATCACAATTAACAATATTTGCTCATTGACTTGATGGGAGAATGACACCTATCTGAATATAACATACTTAGATCTCACTTTCTTTCCTTTTGAACTGTGCAGGGTTACTTATGATCTTCTGGCTTTAAATGCTGCTGTAGGGTTTTGAGGACTTTCTGATCAGTATTACTTTTTAAGAGTTTCTTGTTCAGCCTGGAAATAGATAGTATTTTTTAAATTCAGAAACTTAAACATGGCATATCCTTATCATTTGTTTTCTACATTTTCCTGGGATTATAGTGTATTCTTTTACCACTGTTAATCTAGGATGAAAATTATTCAATTTTCCTTTTCAGAAATTAATTTTTTTGTTTATTAAAATGTCTTTTAGTTCCATTTTTTATCTCTATTTCAGGGACATCAGATTTTAATATTCCCTATGTTAAAATATTTGAGTTTGTTTTCTTTCTCTATTATTTTCTAATTGTTCTAATCATTTTTTGCTTTCTTAATTTACTGAGATTCCTTCAAATAGTCCATAAATTAGTAAATTCACTTTTTCATGAACATTACTTACTGTTTGTAATTTTCTTATTAATCCCTTAAAGTGCTATTTTTAACAACTAATTTCAATAGCTCATCTTGTCTTTTGTTACCTCCTCTTGTTTCATAATCTGATCCTCGAGCTTTTGTTCATAACTCTCACATTCTTACTCTACTCAAACTTTCCTCTTCTTTTGAATTATGTATTATGCCTAATTACATTCTAAGTCTGTCATTTTTATGTTTTTTCCCCAGTATTGTGTAAGTTGCTGTCATGTGTTTCATCTTGCTTTCACTATTTGCTCCACATTTGTATAGATACCTTATTTTAAATTTTGTTTCTGGGCTTCCCTGGTGGCGCAGTGGTTGGGAGTCTGCCTGCCGATGCAGGGGACACGGGTTCGTGCCCCGGTCCCACATGCCGCGGAGCGGCTGGGCCTGTGACCCATGGCCGCTGGGCCTGCGCGTCTGGAGCCTGTGCTCCGCAATGGGAGAGGCCCGTGTACTGCAAAAAAAAAAAAAAAAAAAAAAAATTTGTTTCCAGTTTATCTCAGACTCAATTATTTTTATTCAGAGGCAAAACTTGAAGGATATTTGTAATATTCCATTCACATTACTGAAACCTGCAATTTAGGAGTTAGGAGAGAAGGTCAACATAAATGGAATTTTTTGCAGCTTTTTTTAGTGGAACTAGTCTATGAAAAACCATCTGTTAAAGCCCTAGCAGCAACGTTTTCTAGACAAAGTGGTCAATGTATTCATTTCCAAAAGGGAAGACACGCAATATCTGCCTTGAACTCATCCTAAAAAGTCAGCCCTGGTGGTCCATTTTCCCCTTCCACTCACATTGCAGTCAAAAGATTTTTGTTAAGATACATATATATTCAAATCATATATTTCAGAATATTATATATATCATCAGGATCTGGAAAGGGAGGTTAGGAGTTTCAGCAAGGCTTACTATGATCTTTTGTTTCTCATAAATGATGATCTTGATGTCTAATCTATTAGGCTATTACCAAATTGTTAATTGCTGATAATTTGGTTCATTTTACTAAATATCAGAGTAGGTAAATTCTGTAATTTTTAAAAATTCTACTTCATTTTGTAGAAGGCTTACTAAATTTTCTTGTTGATTTGAAAACTATTGATGTGAAAAAATTATACTCTTAGAATTTCCCAGGAAAATACCTGAAATTATTTATTTTAAAAATACTTTAACTGGGCTTCCCTGGTGGCGCAGTGGTTGAGGGTCCGCCTGCCGATGCAGGGGACGTGGGTTCGTGCCCCGGTCTGGGAGGATCCCACGTGCCGCGGAGCGGCTGGGCCCGTGAGCCATGGCCGCTGAGCCTGCGCGTCCGGAGCCTGTGCTCCGCAATGGGAGAGGCCACAACAGTGAGAGGCTCGGGTACTGAAAAAGAAAAAAAACAAAAAAAAGAAACAAAAATAACAAACAAAAAAATACCTTAACTTTAACCCTAAACTTAATTCTAAGTCTGAAATTATCTGGGAACAAAAGTGTTTAGTGTAGAGTATATATATAATGTATTTGTATTCCATTTTCTTATTCCTTAAAGGAGTTAAGGAGCACGAAGTTTATATTTAAATACATAAACCATAGCAATTTCATAATATTTTAACATAACTGTCATAAAACAGTGTACAACAAATATTAAGTAATCATCTTAATGAGCATAGATTATCCTATCTCATTTGTAGGAAGGCTTACTGTATTTTTATTTGTATTCACATGTACAAGTGTATCTGTCAAGTATATGCATATTTCAAATTTTAAATCTCTATCTATAAATGGAGAAAACCTTGAATAAAAATATGATTTGAACAGATAGTCTCTTATCACCACTGTAGTTTGCCTAAAATGTATTAGGATGAAACTTGTGTAACTACTCTTCTAGTTCTACCTATATTTCAATCTGGTTGAAAGAGAGTATGAAAACAACGAAAAACAAAACAAACAAAACAACAAAACAAAAAGAGAGAGTATGACTATTCTTTCTCACTGTGCACAAAAAAAAGAACACAAGTAAATTACCTCTTGCTGCTGGATGTTGTGTATCATGTTCACTGGTGAATGATGATTACATTTCTTCTTCTCTGATCCCAACAATGTCCAACTTGCACCAGGACATCTCTTCACATCTCTACCTTCTGTCATCTTCATGTCTGCAAGCTGGAACTTTTATCTCTAACACAAAACCAAAGGTAAACATACTAATTCTTGTCTCAGCCATCAAGAAATCTCCAGTGAATTCAGAACATGCCTTTTGAAGACATACATATAACCATTGGTGTTTGAGAGACTATTAGAGTTGTTAACTATTGCTCTTGTGATGCCACATTGATTATGGGCTTTATGCTAGTGAGACATTTCTATTTACCTCAAAAACTCAAAACCCATGTCCTTGCCATTTCTAAAATTACCTTAGTATCTTCATTCAATCTTGACACTGCCAATATATAGACACTGTCTTTTGCATCACAAAGGCACAGGTGTGTGCAATGGAGGCATTATCACAGTGTCGATCTCAGGCATTGCAGAAATGTCTCACTACTGTTGACTATCAGTTTCTATGTCTGTCATCATTAATTAGTCTGACATTAGAGGCCATGCTTATGGACTCTCTAATGGGTATTTTCTCTCAAAATAGGGTTATTCAGAGTCTTGGTCTGGAACAGTCCTGGAAACTATAATTCACACAATACCAAAATTCCTTTTTGGAAAAATGAGGCTATACATTTACAACTGATTTATTCCATCTTTTTTATATGTTTGCATTTTACCACACTCCATTAAGAATATATTTCTTCCACACCCCTCTTTCACAACTCTTAACATGCTATGTGACCAGCAAAGTTCATGTCACAGCAAGAATTAAAATGTTTTTCTCAACACACCTATGGATTTTGGCTTGCATAACACATATCATGTATTGTATGCTTACTTTTAATGAAAACAAAAGCTCTATAATTTCTATGTTTTTGTTTGTTTTTGCCTACCAGTTATAAAGAGAATGCTATGAGGTTATCACGGCTTCACCATGATCAGCCTGTAAAGCCCCTGGACCAAGCAGTCTTCTGGATCGACTTTGTCATGCACCACAAAGGAGCCAAGCACCCGCGGCCAGCTGCCCACGACCTCACCTGGTTCCAGTACCACTCTTTGGATGTGATTGGGTTCTTGCTGGCCTGTGTGGCAACTGCTGTATTCTTGGTCACAAAATGTTGTTTGTTTTCTTGTCTAAAATTTGTTAAAACAGGAAAGAAGAAAAAGAGAGAATAGATCTTTCTAAGTTTGGTAAAGACTTGTATGGGCAATTCTGTTCATTCTAGCCACAATGGCCTTAATGAAAACATAACATCTTCATTCTGTTTTCAAAATTCCCATTCCTCTCTGCCTTAAGCTAGAGATAAAGTCTAGAATTCAACAATAGCATTAACTGGTGGGCATGTCCCCTTCTTCTTTTGTCTTTTCCCAGGTGGCTTTACCCTCTTCCTCAAACATTCCTGACAAAGGTTCACTAATAATTTTACGTTTATTCTATTAATAATATCAATTTTTCCTTTACTTTTAACCTTAAGTGATATGCTGACTGACAATATGCTGAATCCTGGGGAACACACAAAATGTAAGCCAAAGTTGATAGATGCAGGGACCACAGAGAAAAAAAATTCACATGTTCCTCTAGAACATACAAATTAGGAAACCATCACAGGAGACTAGTATATCATAAGAGTAATGATTTCATTTGTCATAAAAATAAGTCTTTCTGTTTGCCCAGTGTTACTGGGGTCAGAGCACGAATTGATAATAATTGTGATGGCACATCACACCAGGGAAGGTCTACAAATTTCCATTAAACACATAGATAATCATACCCACATTTCTGCCTTTAGTCAGCAAGTATGCTTGTGTGCCCTTTAGTGCAAGAGACTGAGCACTGCCTTCAAACAAGAGATCGATTGAATCATTGATTTTTTTGTCAGGGACAGAGAATGTAAGCAATATTTTAAGGGGAACAGATAATTTTTAGAAAAAAATAAAAAATATAGGAAAATTTTAAAATAATTTTATGAAAATTTTAATTTACAGTACAATTGATAACGTTAAAGTTAAATGTCAATTCACTATATTTAAAAATCATTAAAGCTCATAATCTACAATTGCTATTTATAATCAAAAGTGTAGTTTTCTGTCAAAAACAAATATTTACCTGAAAGATACGATTATTATGCTATTTTTCAGTCTCTATCTCCTACAAATTTAAATTCATCAATAATTGTTATGCCAAGGATATAAGATGTTAGCAGACCTGTTTGACCAAAGATATGTTGTAGTAAACATGCATCAATGCAAAGCACTAAAGAGAAATGTTCATATTGGATTCAGCTTTGCATTAGTTTAACAAATAGATTAAAGATTTTACTTTCTTTACCCATCATAAACTTAATGACATGTCTAATTAAAGTTTTAATTTCAGTATTTGATATATAATTGAAGAAATAAATGACATCTATCAGCTTACTGAATTTTTTGAAATTCTTATTTATTTTAATATGGTATATCAAAAATTACTTCCAATTTAAAAATAATTGTATCACCAGAACGTACAGGTATTTCCTCTAGAATATGTACATTACTGAAAATGCAAATAAATTCTAAAAATTTTTTTGTGAAGCCTGAAAATGTGTTTGTTAAATGTTTTCTTTCTAAAAGAGTGATTCATACGGATACGTTTTGACTTTTACAATTATGTTTCGAGAAGAGCTGTTTGTGTTTGTTCTATGCTCAATTTATTTTTGGTAATTAAAATGTAGCAAATAGCTGAGATCTAATGAGAGGTGGGCTGGCCATCCCTGGCCCTGAACACTGCCCAAGTGCAGGCACCCATTTGGTTTGACTTACTTCAGCTCCATAGCTGCTGCTCACCTGATTTATCCCTTTCTGCCCTCTGGTCATCTACAGGTTTCTTCCTTTGCCTGAGAATCATCAGAAGTCATCTGGCAAAAATTCCTGGGTGATACCAACTGCATTAGCTAAAATAACTGCAGCATATATTTGGATTTTTTTAAAAAAAAGGTTAAGAACAGACTTTCCTTACCAGTCATTCATAAAACTGTTCATTCTAGGATAATAAAGCAGAAACCAAGTCCCATCAGCCAGGTACTTTTACATAAATCTTACTTTCTCAGACCTTAGTTATGACCAAGAGACTGAACTTAATATTTTTACTTACTTTGTTCATAAACATTCCACATGCCGTTTATCCTCTGGTCAGGGTTCTTTACCTGGTAGGATGATCCAAATCTTTGTACACTCCAAATCAATGTGAAAATATATCTTGTCTTACTGGTTTGCCACAGCTTTCCACTGACATTTTACTATTGGACATCAGAGTATTGAGATGGGTACTAGGCATAATTTTGCCTACACTTATCATGTGTCAGCAACCTAGTTTATCTTTGGTATTTTGGATAAATTACCACAGCCAGGAGAGTAAGCCCTTCTCTAAGTGAATTCTGATGCAGAGGAGCTCAAAATAATTAAGAAGTATGCATGCTTCCAATCTAAGTATATTATGTCCATATGCCTGGGTAGAATCACTGCTCTCTTGAGAAATGCACCCTCTAAACTGCCTGTCTCCAAGTTGTAGTAAAGAAAAACAAACTTGTCTAAGGGAAATAGGGAAGCATACTTGTTAGAGGATCCATTCCCACTTTCAACCCCTTAATATCGTAACCCATGTATTCAAACTGAAATACAGAATATATCGTATATCAGGCCATAATTTAAAGCATACACTGCCTTCTTTAAAACAGAACCTAAAATATACAGGGTATTAGCCCCCAGCTAAAACCCTGAAAAGCTCTCATTACCTAATGGGGAACCTGGTAAAATCAGCAAATTTCATGGATATTAGACTTTGTGGAATTTCCTCAGCTGTAAATATGTTTCCTGCCCATACACAATGCTGATATCATTACCATGATTTTTTTTTAAGATATTGGGGGTAGGAGTTTATTAATTTATTTATTTATTCTTGCTGTGTTGGGTCTTCGTTTCTGTGCAAGGACTGTCTCTAGTTGTGGCAAGCGGGGGCCACTCTTCATCGCAGTGCGTGGGCCTCTCACTATCGCGGCCTCTCTTGTTGCGGAGCACAGGCTCCGGACGTGCAGGCTCAGTAGTTGTGGCTCACGGGCCTAGTTGCTCCACGGCATGTGGGATCCTCCCATACCAGAGCTCGAACCCGTGTCCCCTGCATTAGCAGGCAGATTCTCAACCACTGCGCCACCAGGGAAGCCCATGATTTTTATTAAGACTATGTCCCTGGTTTGTGATGCTGGCAGAAATACTATAGAAAGGTTTTAAAAGCATTGGTAGGTTCCACAAAAGTCTAAGCCACCTGCAGAGACAATTTACTTGTTTCTCTGGAACTGCTTTGGCCTGTTCTCATATATACTATATCTATTTAATTGTAGAATGTTGCTGCTAATGTTCAGTTATATTTTTGTTATTGCAAAATAATAGTCATCATAAGTAACATAGTCACTTGGTACCCATGATCAGGTATTCATTCTCAACCAGAGCTCAATAACAAGCCAGGGACTGTTTCTTCTAATGGAGAAGAGACATCAGAAAAATAGGTCATAGTAGTGCTCCAGAATCTTAGGACTTCTATTTTTCTGATGCTTATCAAATGTTTATTTAACTCTCTGCTATCTGCTACAAGCACAGCAGGTACACTTGGATATTCTTTCTTTTTTTTTAATTGTGGTAAAAAAATATATCTACCTTCTTAGATTTTTACAGGTACAATATAGTATTGTTAGCTCTATGCACAATGTTGTACGACAGATCTCTAAAACTTGTGCATCTTGCAGAACTGAAACTCATACTTCTTGAATAGCTACTCCCATTGTCCCTTCCCTCCAGTTGCTGGCATCCACCACTTTATTTTCTGCTTCTATGAGTTTGATTATTTAAGATACCTCATATAAATGGAATTACGCAGTATTTTATTCTTCTATGACTGGCCTATTTCACTTAGCATAATGTCCTCAAGTTTCTTCCCTGTTGTAGCATGTGACAGGATTTCCTTCATTTTTGATGCTGAATAATAGTCCATTGTATGTATATACCACATTTTCCTTATCCATTCATCTGTGGGTTTACATTTAGTTTGCTTCTATATCTTAGTTATTGTGAATAATGCTGCAATGAACACGTAAGTGTAGATATCTCTTTGAGATAGTGATTTCAATTATTTTGGATAAATACCCAGAAAAGAAATTGCTGCATCATATGGTAATTCAATTTTTACTGTTTGGGGAAATCCCCTTACTGTTTCTAATAGTGGACACACCATTTTACATTCTCACCAACAGTGCATAAAGATTCCAACTTCTGCAGATCCCTGACAATACTTGTTATTTTTTGTTTGTTTGTTTTATAATTGCCAACAGGTATAAGGTGATATCAAACTGGTTTTTATTTGCATTTTCCAAATTGTTAGTGATGTTGAACATCTTTTCATATATACATACATGTTCACCATTTGTATATTATCTTTGCAGACATATTTATTCAAGTCTTTTGCCTATTTTGTAATTAAGTTTTGTGGGGATTTTTGCTATTGAGTTGTAGGAGTTCCTTATATATTTTGGATATTAACCCCTTATCAGATATGTGATTTGCAAATCTTTTTTCCATTTCATTACCTTTTAAATCTTCTAACAGTTTCCTTTGTTTTGCAGAAGTTTTTAGTGAGATGTAATCTTACTTGTCTATTTTTGCCTTTTGTTTACTGTGCTTTTTGTGTTGTATCCAGTAAATCATGGTCAATACCAAAGCCATGAAACTTTTCCTCTGTTTTCCCCTTGGGGGTTTGCAATTTCAGGCCTTACATTTAAGTCTTTAGTGCATTCTGAGTTAATCTTTGTGCATGATGTAAGGTAAGAGTCCGATCTCATTTTTTTGCATGTGGATATCCAGTTTTCACAACACTATTTTTTAAAGACACTATCCTTTCCCCACCATGTATTCTTGGTGCCTTGTCAAAAATCAGTTGACCATATATGTGTGGGTTTATTTTTGGACTCTTTATTCTGTTTCATTGGTCTATATGTCTGTCTTTAAGTCAGAACCATACTATTTGCAATATGTTTGAAATCAGGTAGTGTGATGCCTCCAGCTTTGTTATTCTTTCTTGAAATTGTTTTGGATATTTGGGGCCTTTTGTGGTTCCAAATCAATTTTAGATTTTTTTTCTATTTCTGTAAAAATTTGCATTTGGATTTTGACAAGGATTTCATTGAATCTGTAGATCGTTTAGGGTAGTATGGACATTTAATAATGTTAGTACTTCCAATGCATGAGCACAGAATGTCTTTCCACTTATTTGTGTCCTCTTTAATTTCCTTTATCAATGTTTTGTAGTTTTAACTATCCAAGTCTTTCACCTCTTTGGCTAAGTTTATGCCTAAGTATATTTGGCTAAGTATATTCCTTTTAATGTTGTTATAAATGGGACTGTTTTTTAAATTTTCTTTTCAGATAGCTCATTGTTAGTGTGTAGGAAACAATTTTTTTAAATAAATTTATTTATTTATTTTTGGCTGCGTTGGGTCTTCGTTGCTACGTGTGGGTTTTTCTCTAGTTGTGGCGAGCGGGGGTTACTCCTTGCTGTGGTGCACAGCCTTCTCACTGCGGTGGCTTCCCTTGCTGCAGAGCATGGGGTCTAGGCGCGCAGGCTTCAGCAGTTGTGGCACACGGACTCAGTAGTTGTGGCTCAAGGGCTCTAGAGAGCAGGCTCAGTAGCTGTGGTGCATGAGTTAGTTGCTCCGTGGCATGTGGGATCTTCCCGTGTCCCCTGCATTGGCAGGCGGATTCTTAGCCACTGTGCCACCAGGGAAGTCCAGGGAACAAATTTTATATTGATATTGTAATCTGCAAACTTACTGAATCAGTTGATTTGTTCTAACAGTTTTTTGTGAAATCTTCAGCGTTTTCCACATAGAAGATCATGCCTTCTATGAATAGATTTTATTTCTTCCTTTTCAATTTGAAAGGATTTTATATCTGTTTCTTTCCTGATTGCTCTGGCTAGAACATCCAGTACTGTATTGAATATATGAGGTAAAAGTAAGCATCGTTGCCTTGTTCCTGATCTTTAGAGGAAAAATTTTCATGTTTTCACCATTGAGTATGACATTAGCTGTGGGCTTTTCATATGTGACCTTTGTTACGTTGGGTAGTTTCCTTCTATTCCTAGTTTGCTGAATGTTTTTATCACGAAAAGGTGTAGGATTTTTCAATTCTTTTTCTGCATATTGAGATGATTATGTGATTTTTTTTATCCTTCATTTTGTAATGTGGTGTATCATATTGATTGCTTTCCTTATGTTGAAACATCCTAAGAATAGAGCCCACTTGGTAAGAGTGTGTGATCTTTTTTAACATGCTGCTGAGTTTTCTTTGACAGTATTTTGTTGAGGATTTTGCATCTATATTCATCAGAGATGTTGGCCTATAGTTTTCTTTTAAGTGTCCTTATCTGGCTTTGGTACCAAGATAATGCTGGCTACATGAAATGAATTTGGGAGTGTTTTCTTCTCTTCAAATTTTTGGAAGAGTTGTGAAGGATTGACATTAATTCTTCTTTAAATGTTGGTAGAGGGCTTCCCTGGTGGCGCAGTGGTTGAGAGTCTGCCTGCCAATGCAAGGGACGCGGGTTCGTGCCCCGATCCGGGAAGATCCCACATGCCGCGGAGCGGCTGGGCCCGTGAGCCATGGCCGCTGAGCCTGCGCGTCCGGAGCCTGTGGTCCGCAACGGGAGAGGCCACAGCAGTGAGAGGCCCGCGTACCGCAAAAAAAAAAAAAAAAAAAAAAAATGTTGGTAGAATTCATCAGTGAAGTCACCTGTTCCTGGGCTTTGCTTTGTTGGGAGACTTTTTGATTACTGATTCAATGCCCTTACTACTTATAGATCTGCTCAGATTTTCAATTTCTTCATGATTCAGTCTTGGTAAGTTGTATGTTTCTAGAAATTTATTCATTTCTTTTAAGTTCACCAATTTGTTGTCATATAATTGTTCATAATAGTCTCAAGATTCTTTTTATTTCTGTGGCATAATTTTCAGTGTCTCCTTTTTCATTTCTGATTTTGAGTTTTCTCTTTATTTATTTTAGTCTAGCTAAAATTTTGTTGAGTTTGTTGATCTTTTCGAAAACAACTCAGTTTTATTGATTTTTAATAGTTTTTCTATTCTCTAGTTCATTTATTTCTGCTCTAATTTTTATTATTTTCTCTTTCTACTAATTTTGGGCATAGTTTGTTCTTCTTTTTCTACTTCCTTGAGGTGTAAAGTTAGGTTTTATTTGAGATCTTTCTTCTTTTTTAATGTAAGTGTTGATCATTAAAAACTTTCCTCTTGGAACAGCTTTTGCTGCATCTCACAAGTTTTGGTATCTTGTATTTTCATTCTTGTTTATCTTAAGATATTTTCTAATTTCACTTTTAATTTCTTCTTTGATCCATTGATTTTTCAAGAGTGTGTTGTTTCATTTCCACATATTTGAATATTTTCCAATGTTCTTTCTACTATTAATTCCTAGTTTCATTCCATTGTAATAGAAAAGGATACTTGGTATGTTTTCAATCTTCTTAAATTTGTTAGGACTTGTGTTTGACCTAATATGTGATCTATTGTGAAGAACATTCTGTTGCTTTTAAGAAGAATATGTATTCTACTGCTGTTGGGTGCTATGTTTTATATATGTGTGCTAGGTCCATATGGTCTATTGTTTCATTTGAGTATGCTACTTCTTTATTGATCTTCTGTCTAGATTTCTATCTATTAGTGATAGTGGGATATTGAATACTATTGTTGTATTGCTATCTATTTCTCTCTTCAGTTCTGTCAATGTTTGCTTCACATATTTGGGTGTTCTGATACTGGGTGTGTATATACTTACAATTTTTTATTTTCCTGGTGTATTGATACTTTTATCATTATCTAGTGTCCTTCTTTGTCTTTTCAGCAGTTTTTTATTTAAAATCTATTTTGTCTATGTTGTCCAATATCATTACAACTGCTCTCTTTATTTTAGTGTTTGATCTTTTAAAAAAATTTATTGAAATATAGTTGATTTATAATATTGTTAGTTTCAGGTGTACAGCAAAGTGAGTCAGTCGTATATATATATATATATATATATATATATATATATATATATATATGCTGTTTTTAAGATTCTTTTCCATTATAGGTTATTATAAGATACTGAATATAGTTCCCTGTACTATACAGTAGGTCCTTGTTATATATATATATATATATATATATATATATATATATATACTAGTGTGTGTATTTTAATCCCTAACTCCTAATTTATCCCTCCCTTCCCCCTTTGATAACTATAAATTTGTTTTCTATGTCTGTGAGTCTGTTTCTGTTTTGTAGATAAGTTCATCTGTATCATTTTTTTTAGATTGTACATATAAGCGATATATGATACTTGTCTTTGTTTGACTTACTTCACTTAGTATGTTCATCTCTAGGTCCATCCATGTTGTTGCAAATGACATCATTTCATTCTTTTTATGGCTGAGTAATATTCCATTGTGTATATGTACCACATCTTCTTTATTCATTTATCTGTCAATGGACACAGGTTGCTTCCATTTCTTGGCTATTGTAAATAGTGTTACTATGAACATTGGGGTGCATGTATCTTTTCAAATGAAAGATAAAACTATAATGACTGTTCTCTTTTGGTACCATTTGCATGGAATAACATTTTTCATCCCGTCACTTTCAGTCTGTGTGTCCATATAGCTGAAGTGAGTCTCTTGTAGACAGCATATAGTTAAGTGTTTTTTAAAAAAATAATCATTCCGTGAAGTCATTTGCTGGCTCTAAGAATTAGCTAGACCTGGGAGGAGCAGCTCCGGGATCCCTCCAGGATCAAGGTCCCAAATACCAGAGCATCAAGTACACAGACAATAAGGAAACGTAGTCAATACAAACACATAAAGAGAAAGAACACTATGTGAACAAGAAGATAGCCATCTAAATGCCAAGAAGAGAGATCCCAGAGAAAACAACTCTGGAAACACCTTGATTTCAGACTTCTAGACTTTAGAACTCAGAAAAAAAAATTTACTGTCTAAACCACACAATCTGTGGTACTTTTTTATGGCAGCCCTAGAAACCTAATCCAATGAGCATTGTAATTTACCACCACTATTAGATGTGGGGACTGATAGTCATGATTTCAATTCAGCTACATCATATAAGGTATTATTTTACAACTTCCATACAGGATTTTGTTTCTTCATCCATGAGTTATGAGTTCAAGGTCTTAACCTAATCTGTTCTGTTTTTGTGTTTTTCAATTTAGTCAGAAGCACTCATCTCCAACTGAAACTTCCATTAAAATCACAGTGAGCTAATTTGAACTCACAAAGCTTACTCACTACAAACATTTCAACACATTTCAAATTATAACACATTTCAAACCAAGGTTATTTGAAGAGTCATGATACAACTTTATATAGACTGAATTGTGTCCCTCCCCAAATTTCATATGTTGAAGCCTTAACCAGCTTTGTGACAGTGTTTAGAGACAGGGCCTATAAGAATGTAATTAAGGTTAAATGAGGTCATAAATGTGGAGCCCTAATCCAATGGATTAGTGTCCTTTTAGGAAGAGACTATAGAGCTTGCTCTCTCTCTCTCTTTCTCTCTCTCTCTCTACACCATGTGAGGACACAAGAAAAAAGCAGCTGTCTGCAATCCAGAAAGAGAGCCCTCAGCTCTCACCAAAACCAGAATCAGCCAGCACCTCAATTTTTGGTATCCCAGCTTCCAGAACTGTGAAAAAATAAAATTCCTGTTGTTCAAGCCACCTTGTCTATGGTATTTTGTTATGGCAACCTGAGAAGAATAATACACCACTATATGAAAACATTACAATGTTTTAGCTTCTTCTGTCAAGGAAAGTATCCATATATTAATCAAATATGATAACAACCTCAGATTCTAACTATATAGTCTATTTCCTGAGGCCATGACTGCTATCAAATCAGAATCACTGAGTTTCCATGCAGATAAAAATTTCACCTCAGACATTTCAAATTGGGATACTTTAATGAAAAGAGTACTTAACAAATATCTGGACAATGTGAAGGGAACTGAAAGGAATAGTGAGGCACCCAAAGGCTAGCAAAAGTGGAAGCCATTAATATCCCATTAGGCTAAACCATAAAGTAAAGCAGTAACGTTCCAAGAAATTAGTGAGATTTGGAACATGGAGGAAGAAACAGATGGCAAAAATGTAGTAATGGAAGGATAAAGAGATTGCTGAAGACACGGTCCCAATCCAGGAATAGAACAGTGACAAAATACAATTACCCTTCCCCCATTGTCTAAATCCAGCCAGAAGCCACATAGCAGAGGAATTTAGTAGATATAGTGCACAAAGCTGAGCCTCCTGAGATCCAAAATTAGAAAATAAAATTGAGGATAATAGATCTGGAGAGATAAATGAAGAGTAATTAAAGCATTCCAGGGTCACCATTGAGAGCAGAGACAGAGGAACAGGAGCTATGAAGTGAGAATAAGAAAGAGTGGCTAGTTATTAGGAGCAAAACTGGGGGTTCTGTTGTTAGGGAAGCAGGAGAGGATGATTCAAGAATAAAGGAATTAACAATTGTGAAATAATTTAAGTATTCTAATTGATACATGGTATAAAACCAAGGAAATTTGTGCCTTCGTTGACGTGAACTTGAACATGAAAAAAAAAATCAATAAAAAGCACACTGCCATACAATGGCTATATCTGAGAAGTAGCTGAGCTGAACTTTGAATCATAGGCTAAACCACAAAATACTTATATAAACTAATTTTTGCAACAGCTCCCTTTAGAGCCATTGAAACAAAAACACTTAAAATATATTTGGATATTTTCTCATAAAACTGATTTAAATTTTAAAAATCATTTCCTTTAGTAAATGCTGTCTGGATGTATTAATTTTCTATTTCAAAGATAGAGTATAAGATTTTTTCACATTTCCTTCAAGTTCTACAGGCACTCAAGTGTTTTAAACTCAAGCTAGGCACTGCTTATGCTCTTCCATATACTGAGCAACACTCTCTTCATCTTACCTACCATCAAATTACAGCTGGCAGCACTTCAGAAACCTTCCAGCACTCCTGGTGAACTCTGTGTCCTTTGCCAGCTCTAGACAGTGACCTCTGCTCCTGTTCTACTGGGAGTGTGTCCAGGATTTATGAACCACTTCATACTCCCCTGCCTCCATCTGAGGCTCCACTTCTCTTTCTCCATATTCCGCCATCCTCATGTAGTAGTAAGGGAGGCTTGTGTCAATTGCAGTCACCACTCATAGTAAATGAGTAGGGGCTCCACAAAATAGAATTATTTTTGATTTCCACCTCCAGTGATAAGGACCAAACACTTATCAAAGTAAAAAAAATAAGTTCTTTTCATATAATCTTATCTTTTTCCCGTCATTTTTCTAAAATGTCAATGTAATCTCATATCTAATTCAGTGATAACCCTCGGGACTTTTGTTAGAAGTTAACACTACCTTTTTAAAACTCTTTCACTAATGCTTCAATTGTCCGGCTTCCTAAGTGCTGTCAGTCCTGTTTGTTTCCTTGTATATAACTGCTGGTCCTACCCATTAGCTTTTTGGAAAAGCAAACAAAGTGCTTGCACAGGCCACAGAATGACAAATACCACTACAGGCCACAGAATGACAAATACCACTACAACTGAGACTGTGAAGTGGAAATCTTTATATCTTGCTTTGGCGTTACTCATTTGGAATTAATAAAATAGCAGAGATGTGACCCATTCATTATCTCTGACTAATGAGGCAAAGTCTGTGTGGCTGTACAACTGTGTGAATAAAGCAGTTTGATTACAAAATATCCCATGTTTAACTTTCTTGATATGTTTTCTGATTTACGGACTTTTTTTGCAATAACTGTAGCTTGTTCGTTTTCACCATTGTAATATCCCATTACATCAATATACCACAATTATTTACCCAAATTTGTGTGTATAACTGTATTGTAAATCCAAAAAAGATTTCAATACCACATTTTCTTTATCACAACGCTGTAGATATAATCAAAATATCCACCTCAAGTTTTCACTTAATTTTACACTTTTCATGTACTTCTATCAAAGTTTCCCTTATAGTTAAGGTGATGTTATTAGTTGCACTCACATAGAATTATTATAGTTTCCCAGTGAACTGAAAATTTTAACATTTTTTTCTCAGTGACTTTTGTTTTTGATAATGCGTTTTTAGTCTAAGTAAATTATTTTCTAATATCAATATAACAATATCTGCATTCTTTAGTCAAGTATATATGTGATATATTTTTCATATATTTACTTTAAATGTGTAAATGTTGTAATGCTTTAGCTGTTGTCTTTCTATCTAAAATATAATTAGATTTTTTTTTCTCTTTTTTTTTTTTTTTCCGGTACGCGGACCTCTCACTGTTGTGTCTCTCCCATTGCGGAACACAGCCTCCTCCAGATGCGCAGGCTCAGAGGCCATGGCTCACGGGCCCAACCGCTCCGCGGCATGTGGGATCCTCCCGGACCGGGGCACGAACCCGTGTCCCCGGCATCAGCAGGCAGACTCTCAACCACTGCGTCACCAGGGAAGCCCATATAATTAGATATTTTTTAATCTACTGTTTATGAGTATTTTCTAAACACAAAATTTTAATCTGCATTTATTTATTTGGAAACTACTATATTTCATTGTCATTATCTTTTCATGGGTTTTCTGGATTTCAGATTATATTTTCCCATTTTTCTTTTGTTTTCAGAATTGGATGCTTCTTGTTTTGCTGTGCTTTTCTTTTTTTAATTTTTTTCTACTTATTTGGAAGTTACACACTATACTAATATCTAGGTATACCTTTTACCCAGTGCATAACTGAATTTTTATAACCTATGTAAGCTTTACATCTTTTACTTGGAAATTTTTATCCAGTGGTATATTCTGGTGAAACTGACATATTTTACTTTTATAATCATTTTATATATTTCTATTTCTCTGATTTTTAAAAATTATTTTTCTTTTTGGCTTTTTATTATGTTCTTATGGACTAGAAGTTTTATTATATCTTTTATTAAAGTATAAATGAATTACAAAATTATATTTGTTTAAGGTGTACAACAAAATGATTCAACATTTTTATGCATTACTAAATGATCATTAGTATAAGTCTAGTTACAACATGTCACCGTACAAAGATTCTACGATATTATTGACTATATTCCCTATGTTGTACATTACATCACTTTGACTTATTTATTTTATAACTGGAAGTTTGTACCTTTTAATCTCCTTCACCTATTTCACTCATTCCCCCAGCCCTCTCCCCTCTGGAAACCACCTGTTTGTTTTCTATATCTATCTATGAGTCTGTTTCTGTTTTCTCACGTTTGTTTGCTTTATTTTTAGATTTCACATATAAGGGAATTAAATGATATTTGTCTTTCTCTGTCTGACTTATTTCACCAAGCATAATACCTTCTAGGTCTATCCATGTTGTCACAAATGGCAAGAATTCTTTCTTTTATATGACTAATATTCCATTGTGTTTATGTATATATACATAAATGTGTATATATATATATATATATACACACACACACATATATACATGCACACGCATATACCACACTTCCTTATCCAGTCATTTATTGGTAGGCATTTAAGTTGCTTTCATACCTTGGCTACTAAAAATAATGCTGCAATGAAAATAAGGGTGCATATATCTTTCTGAAATAGAGTTTTAATTTTCTTTGGATAAATACCCAGAAGTGGAATTGTTGGATCATATGGTAGCTCTATTCTTAATTTTTTGAGTAAACTATATACTATTTTCCATAAAGGCTACACCAATTTACATTCCCAAAAAAAGTGCATGTGGGTCAAATAAATAGTTACACAGAAAGTGGAAATACTCTTCATATATTATCTAGTTTAAATTCCACTAAAACTTTAAAAATAAGCACTTCTTTAAAGTTGGTGTGTATACCACCTAGCTTGTTTCTATTCCTTAATTATTTAATTCTCTATATTTCTGCATTCTCTCCTAATTACTCACCAACTCTGAACTCTGATATTTATTTTAGCAAAAAAAATTATCCTAATCTTAACCACCTGTCTCTACAATCTCAAATGTACAACGTTTTGTTCTTATTATTGAGAAAACTAATATATTTATTAACTTGAAGTTAATGATTATTACTACTATAACTTTATGAAAGCTAAACAAAAATCTTAGATGCAACTATTCAATATACAAATGATTTCCCAGAAGATAAACATGGAGCATGACAGGTCTTTCTTCAAATGATGAGTTTGTTAAATATATCTGACTTGTTATATATGTATCATCTTCCAAATGGTGCAAAATCCTCCTTTCATGCCTTGATACAAACCCAACACTTTGAAAATTCATTTCAAAACACATCAACACTCAAGATTCAAATTTGTTCCTATATACCACTGTACAAGTTTGCTAGAGCCAACGCTGCAAAGTAGTATAAGCTGGGTGGCTTAAACAATAAAAATTTATTTTCTCACAATTCTGAAGGCTTGAAGTCTAAAGTCAAGGTGTTAGCAAGGTTGGTTTCCTCTAAGATCTCTCTCCTTGGTTTACATATGGTCATCTTCCTCTGATGGCTTCACATGGTCTTCTAACAAGTCTTCCATATAAGGTGGGCCCTATATGACCTTCTTTTACCTTAATTCCTCTTTCAAAGTCCTATCTCCAAATAAACTCACATTCTGAGGCACTTGAGGTTAGTACTTTTTGGAGGGACACAGTACAGCCCATAACAAACACCATTTAAAATTTCAAAATAAATTCTATATTTTGACCAAAACATCAGTAGTAAATTAGAGTATGATTCCTCAAAGTATACCACTATTGTCACTCCAATATTAAGAAAATACAACAGTGAGAGAAAATATTCTACTCAAATAAATATTTTTTTCAGATTTGAAAAAGCATGATACTCACATTGATTACAATAACTCTAAAAATGATTGTAGCATTGAAACAGTACCTAGTATACAAAAAATGTCATATATATACATATGTATGTATATATATTGGGTGAGCCAAAAAGTGCCTTCGGTTTTTTAAGTAAAAATAAAAGACACATTTTTCATTTTCATCAAGAACTTTATTGAACAACGTATTCAAACTTTTGTTCCACTACCTTCTGCCATTTTTCAGGCAACTTCATAATTCCATCTTCCCAAAACTCTTTATCTTTTTGAGTAAAGAACAGTTCCAGGTGACATTTACAGTCTTCCAGGGAATTGAAATTTTTTCCATTAAGAGAATTTTGTAAAGACCGAAATAAATGGAAATCTGAAGGTGCAATGTCTGGTGAATACAGCAGATGAATCAGAACTTCCCAGCCAAGCTGTAACAGTTTTTGCCTGGTCATCAAACAAACATGCGGTCTTGAGTTATCCTGATGGAAGATTATGCGTTTTCTGTTGACTAATTCTGGACACATTTCATTGAGTGCCATTTTCAGTTGGTCTAGTTGGGAGCAGTACTTGTTGGAATTAATCGTTTGGCTTTCCAGGAGAAGCTCATAATAGGGGACTCCCTTCCAATCCCACCATACACACAATGTCACCTCCTTTGGGTGAAGACTGGTCTTTGGTGTAGTTGGTGGTGGTTCATTTCTCTTGCTCCATGATCTCTTCTGTTCCACATTTTTGTACAGTATCCACTTTTCATCATCCATCACAATTTGTTTTAAAAAGGGAACGTTTTCATTACATTTCAGTAGAGAATCGTATGAGGAAATATGGTCAAGAAGGTTTTTTCAGCTTAACTTATGAGGAACCCAAACATGAAAGCAATTCATATAACCAAGCTGGTGCAAATTAGTTTCAACGCCTGATTTGGATATTTTGAGTATGTTGGCTATCTACCTCATGGTATAACGTTGATTTTTCTCAATTATTGTTTCAATATGATCAGTATCAACTTCAACTGGTCTACCTACCATGTAGCATTGTCCAGTGAGAAATCTCCAGCACGAAACATCGCAAACCACTTTTGACACATTCGATCAGTCACAGCACCTTCTCCACATGCTACACAAATCTTTTTTCACGTTTCAGTTATGTTTTTACTTTTCTTGAAATAATAAACATAATATGCCAAAAATGTTGTTTCTTTTCTTCCCTTTTCAATATTACAATGGCTACACAAAAATTCACCAATTTTGATGTCTTTTTTTAAATGCACGCTGATATGACAGCTGTCACATGCAATCTAACAAAATTGTTTTGAATGAAGTTAAAGGCAACTAAGTGCTACTGGAGCCATCTTACAGAAAAAACTGAACGAATTTTTTTGCCCACACTATATATATATATATATATATATATATATATATATATATATATAGTCACCAAGAACTATGGTTCCTGTAAAATACTAATAGCCAGATACTAGTATATAAAATGTGAAGTTCTGACATTGTATATATTTTTAGGAAATAAAACAAAATCCAAAACCATTTTTGTTACTGTTGAAAGTCAAACATGCCAAATAACTTAGCTATGGGCACTATCACCAAGTATAGCCAAACTTGTATGAGATGATCACTGGATACAAAGCTGGTGAACTAGGACCTGACACAGGTAAGAAAGTTGTACTCGTTCTAGGACAGGGTAGAAAACATGAAAACACCCTTCTACATAATTCACATTTCTTCCCCAGCCTCACTCTCCCTCCCCCAAAGCTTTCACAAAATGCCAGTGCCCAAAAAGAATCATAATTCTATAACTATAAAGATAAAAGTTTCTCCCAAACTTCCTTGATGTTGGGCTATAGGTGAATTTTAAAGTATGCATCAGCTAAACAAGGCCATCAGTCACCCATCTGGAAGACTGGTGCACAGTTTCCTCCTAGGCTAGCGGTATTAGAAAGTACTCCAGTTTTTGAATGGAGCCAGATTTATATGTTAGCTCTATAAAATATTGAGCAACTGTAGCAGCAAATACAAAATTATGAAACAAAATAATTTTATTTAAAAATTCATTTCTGTTACATTAAAACAATTATTTTCCCTTCACATCTGTTTCCTTTAACCAGACATCAATTTCTTCTATTGCTGAATTATGGTCTATTACACTGTTGTGGAAAAAGGCAAATATAAATTCTGGAAAGTTTAAGTTTAATCTTAAAAATGTGAATTCAGGAATGTTAAAGTAAAAAAAAAGTCTGTTCTAAAAGTATCTCTCACATGTATATATATATTTAAATACTAAAATAGGCTACCTAGGATTTTTATAAAATGGCTCTTGAAAAGATAGCAGAGGCCCAAAGAAGCCATATAGTATTTTCTAACTGGGCATAAGTGTCACAAGGGTACCCTACAAAAAGACAGACAATCTCTAGCTGATGCAACAGGAAGCACCAGCAACAACAGAAAAAATCAAATACATTATTGGGACCTGAACTGCCCCAACGAAGGAACGCCCTAGCTAGGCCTACAGGCCTGTGGTTCTTCAAAAGCCTGCAGAGTCACACGAAGAACTGGGCTTTAGATGCAGTCGGAACGCAAGCCAACTTTCTCCCGGAGGCAGGGTGAATTCAGGCAAGAGGTCCTAGATGGAATGCCAAGCCGAGTGTTTTTCTCAGTGCAGCTCAGATTAGGGCAATGAGTCAGATTTCCACGGCATGGTGGACCTGCCAGAACGGTGTTCGTGAACCTCTGGGAGTGCTGGGGTTTTCAAGCTGTCCCAAGAAAGATTTCAGTGTGTTGCCCTACACTCGGCATACACAGAGTGGCTCTGAAGGGCTACGGGCCTGGATGTTGCTTATCAGGTCCAGGGGTGCCTGGGGGTACTCAGCGTTCTGGATGGGAATAGGGTGCCCAGGCGAGGCTCCTAGGTGTCCTGAAACGCGTACGGCCATGAAGATAATGCAAATTTTACTCTGTTAGGGTTGTTGTCTTTAAAAAAAAAGACTTGAAATATAAGCATTAGAAGCCATCGCTTTGTATAAGGAAAATGAATAAAGTTTATCATCTTACTCCTTCCAAACACCTGATGGCATTCACTTCAGACACCTGAAAGATGAAGAGCAGTGCAACTTTCAATAATTTAATGGACCAGTCTCAGTATGAAAGACTTTACGTAGCATTTGTCAACTTGAAAATTAAATTGATAACTGAAATAAAAGAAAGCACTTAGAGAAAACATAATTATAAACTAATCATAGAAAAGTTTCTTTCTAGAAAAAACAAGTGTTTCTAGGAACTGCATGAAAGGTTTCCCATCTTTAAATGAACACAGTCTCCGCTAATACCAAGGAAACAGCATGTGTTTTGAGGAGATGACAGCGCCTCTTAATGTAGGGAACATTGATACTTCCACAGCAGATGATATAATTTAGTAACTTAAACATTCATTTACAGGATGATTTCTTAACTTGTTTAATTGAATAGTGATGTCTTGATATGGTTAGACCAGTATTTGGGAAAACAAGGACAATTTAATAAACGTCATGACACTGTAGGACCTCAAATCCTCAAGAAGCAATTTTATCAATAAATCATCACAATTGAGCCTAGGGCTTTAAGTTTAATCAGCAAAATTATTCAGTTTAAAAGAGAAAGGTAATAATCAAAGAATCTGATTTTATAAACCAGGCACTTCAAACTGAAATTTAAAAATTTTAGTTTAAAAAAAATTTTGTTAAGTTTTCTGTTTTCAACCAACTGTCTGAACGCTTAAATTCTTTATAAACTATTATGTACGAGATCTTGGTATTCGTTGGAACTGGCCTAGGCCCTAGGCAGAGAGAGATACGTAACCGAAGTAGCACATATACTTTAAGGCAGTCTCATTTTTTGGATACTGCCAAATCGAGATGCCAATAACATCATCGCCTGACATCTCTGCAGAGACAATTTGTAAAGATATGGAAATATTACCTTTTTATCATAAAAATATAATCACTATGATGTAGTAGAAATATCTAACTGTATTAGTTGAGTTTGAAGTTAGAAAATAAAAGTACAACGATGATGTCACTAACAGTCTTCCTCCCATAATCTGACATAGGCTTAACTCTCCATTAATAAATCTTAACATACTTATAATCTAAAAATGAAATACCCATAGAATGTCTGCTCCTTAGTAGAAGCTGGAAATTGGTTCAATTCCACTTCATTGTTAATCTGAGCCATTATTGCTTTTGGCAAATTATTCTTGCCAAGGACCTACCAAATAAAAATACACTATGTCACCAACATTTTGTCAAGCAAAAATGACACTGAAAGAAAAAAATGGGTATAGGCAAAATAAGGAATAACTTAATTTAAATTCTGATGATTTGAGCTTAAAGCCTATAGGAGTAGGCTTAGATGTAAATATTCTTCATAGACATGGTTACTGTAATAAAGCTCCCCCGCAATTCTGTTCCACTGATTCAGAAAAGAAAATCTAGTTTGTATGTATGTTTCTCTCAGTAACTTTCAAAATCTAAATATATTATAAATAAATCATCTTATGTCAATAACTTACACTGAAAACCACATTTACTACCTTTTAGCAACTTTGGGTACTTTCCAGATGTGAATTTTACTAGTTTTTTCCCTCACCTGGATCTATATTCCAAAGCTATAACTTCACATTTTGCAGATGACTGAAAATAGAGTAAGTACTACACAAAAGTTTCTAATTCTTTTCATCAGTTCCTTAAATCTCAAAGTCCTTTCAGTTACAATATTATAATTTTGAGATTGTTCATTCATCAAATAATAAGAATAATTCTCTCTGTGTGGTATACTAGTACAAATTGCCATTACATTATAAAGTAATGTATTTCTCAGGGGCTACAAAGCTAAAAGAAACTAAAACATGATCTGAGAATCTTCAAAGTAATAGCCACTAAACTAGATAACTGCCTTCTATTTAGATTAATTATGAGAAAAAAATAATAAGAGATAAAATAAAAGACTGAAAGAGTTAATACAGCTTCCAAAGTCTCCCAGGGAATCATTTATACATCAGGAGAGACTGGTTCAGTAGTTAGAAGGTAACAGAGTCACCAATGATAAGTAGATAAGTACATTAGATGTGCTGGCTGGTTCATTCCACTTGGTAAAATAGTTTAACAAAATGGAAGGGTTTTTTTTGTTTTTAAAACCAAGGGGCATGTGTCATAACATGGAACCAGAATGCAAGTTCCGTAAGCCAGAATGGTTGCTGAAATGTTAAAATGTAAGAATGAATGTAGCTATTTAAACATTTTAGTATACTTTGTCTCACTGAAATTGAGAACTTTAAAAACTGGCAATGTAACTAAATATATAACTATGTATTTAAAATAGAAATTAATAAGATTACTTTAAATTCAAAGTAAGAAATACCCATTTAAATATATTTGTGGGTGATAACCTCCAACTGTACCCTTTTCTCAAAAACTTAAAGTTCAAAAAAATGAAAACTAATATTAATGGGTTTTTTCTGAATTAGTACAATCATTGACATGCTAGATGCTTTCCACTGCTAGAATACACCCTTAAAAATGGAAAGAATGACTGCAGGAGCTGTAATATCCAGTATCACAGCAAACATCTTTGCTCATTTCTAAAGTATGGATATCATACCTATTTGATAGCTTTAAAATGAAAAATAAATGCTTTTCCTATATAAAATGCTTGGTTTAAAAAGGCCATTTATCTTGCTTCCTAAAATTTAAGCCCTTTAAATATCACAAAGTTACCCTCTTGGGCCTTTAAGAAAGATATCTATCCTAAAGTATTCTAAACAGGAATTTTTTTTTTAATGTTTAGTTATACTGGTTATTTCTAATGGATGGGATAATATAACTGACTTTCATCTCTTTGCAATGTTTTCCATATATTCTGATAAATACATCCAGACATCCTTCTCTTAAATGAGTTTTAAATAAATCTAAATAACATTATATACAATTATTCCTTGCAGATCAGTTTCTTAAAACAGATCCATAAGCTAAATATCCTTAAATTGTATCATGAAAAATGTAGGGCCTCACTGAAATAGAAAAAAAGAAAAGGCCTTTGTTTGTATCATATGGTAATTACCAGTTAGTTACCTGTATTGATAAGATTTGGGGAGCAGAAAACCAGAAATAGGCATTTTCACGGTAGATTCAAATGTTTCATAAAACTTGGAATCTGTATAATTTGTAATTACCAAAGAAAATCTAAAGTTTCCAATTGGTAAAAAATAGACAGTGATGGTAATCCTATATTTTGAAAACACAGAACACCTCAGAGCTGCCAAAATTGTGTAAGACTCTCTTAATGCAAAATTCTCAGGACTGGTGGTGTGCTAAAACACTTTCAACCAACAAATCTCCAAACGGTTCTGATATATTTATTCTCATTAACCCTATTTCTTTTCCTTCTTTTTTTTTCCTTCTTCTTTTTTAAAAAAATAACTCTTAGAACTGAGGGCAACAGTGACTCCTGGTCATAATTTTAGCATTCTTTGTCTTGTCCATATAAGATTTTAAAATTAACTTTGAGGTTTATCTACTGGTATGCATAACAGTTACCAAAGAATCTATGTGACATTAAAAATAAAACTTCATGATCTTTCCAGTTGAGAGACAGCAGTACTGCTATTAATACGTATCACAGTCTGTTGAAAAAAGCATAAATAATGGAAGGCCATCATAACCAGTATATGTTGATTTTCCTGAAGGTACTATGTTTTGGAGCAAAGAGGAAGCAACAGATTCATGAGTGAGAAAAGGAGTTGGAAACCAGTAAAAAACCAGCAGAATATGGAGAGACAGAAAGAACTGTCTAGCCTAAAAAATCTTCAGGGAGTTCACTTTCCCTTTCTTTACATCTGTAAGGGATAAAATAAGTTACAGAATTAGCCAATTAAAAATGAAACAGTTAAATTACTATAACTTAAAAAAAATTATTAGTAAGGTTTAGCACCCAGACAAAACTGAGATCTTGTGTTTTGAATAAGAAACTGTATTTTCTTTTTCTAATCTAACCAGGTGCTTTCATAATTATTAAACTTCAGGTATATACATAGAAAAAAAGTTACTCAAAAGTTTATTGTTGGGCTTCCCTGGTGGCGCAGTGGTTGAGAGTCTGCCTGCCGATGCAGGGGACACGGGTTTGTGCCCCGGTCCGGTAGGATCCCCCTTGCCGCGGAGCGGCTGGGCCCGTGAGCCATGGTCGCTGAGCCTGCGCGTCAAGCTCTTCAAATGAAAAATTAAAGTGACTTTAGGATTTTCCTCTGGGTTGTAGTCTAATAAATGACAGGCCATTTGTTAGGTAACACCTGTTAGGGTACCAATGAAAAGAAATACACACACACATACTCACACACACATATACACTTAAATATGCATAATTCCAGAAGGTTTATACTTAAGTGTTTTAAAGTAATTATAATAATATAATATATTACATTATATTAATACCAAACCACAGGAGAAAGATCTGAAAACCTCAGTTTTTGTAATTCGTTTCACATTGTTGGTCATTTCTGGATCTGAAACATTCCTTATTCATTAAAGTCCAGAGATATAAATGGATGTATATTGTGGTAATAATTTTGCTCTTCAAAAGTAAAATAAAATAATAAAATTGTCTACCCTGACAGGCTTTAAACAGAAATCTGTTTTCAAACAATTTTTCCATACCCAGAAACTAATATTGTCATCATGTGCATCAAGATTAATCTTCTTTATTCAAACCACAAATACCACAAAAATTGCTTGAGAAAAAAATATACCTATGCTGTTTGGTAGCTTTTCTCTAAATGTGTTCTATAACATCACCTCATGGTAGATAAGCTTCAAACTTTAATCACTAACACTTATTTTCCTCATAAAAGTCCCATAGAGCTTCACCTGTATTTTTAATCTGTAATAAATTCTCATTCTAGCTGTTCTTTGCTGCAGCAAATTATGATCTACAGTGAATTCTGCTTTTAAATATAAATCTTGATTGTAGAACTTAGAATGTGAACATGATGCTAGAGATATAGTTTGCTCAATACAGAATAGAATAGGCTACTGTATGCTATATTAGGAATGACCTATCTTAGAGACTTGGTTCAAATTTCAGTTAACAGAATGCTCACTGCTAGGCAAGGGATGTCAACAGGTTGGCAGAATAGGATGTCCCTCACTCATATCCACCCACAGCAACAATAATTTGGCAGTCATCCACAAACAAGAGTGCTTTTGTGGGAGATTTGGGATCTAGATGGTGAAACCCCTATGGAGTCCAAGACTGTGGAGGGCCATGTTTTTTTTTTTTTTTAAACATCTTTATTGGAGTATAATTGCTTTACAATGGTGTGTTAGTTTCTGCTTTATAACAACGTGAATCAGTTATACATATGTTCCCGTATCTCTTCCCTCTTGCATCTCCCTCCCTCCCACCCTCCCTATCCCACCCCTCTAGGTGGTCACAAAGCACCGAGCTGACCTCCCTGTGCTATGCGGCTGCTTCCCACTAGCTATCTATTTTACATTTGGTAGTGTATATATGTCCATGCCACTCTCTCACTTTGTCACAGCTTACCCTTCCCCCTCCCCATATCCTCAAGTCCATTCTCTAGTAGGTCTGTGTCTTTATTCCTGTCTTGCCCCTAGGTTCTTCATGACCTTTTTTTTTTCTTAGATTCCATGTATATGTGTTAGCATATGGTATTTCTTTTTCTCTTTCTGACTTACTTCACTCTGTATGACAGACTTTAGGTCCATCCACCTCATTACAAATAACTCAATTTCATTTCTTTTTATGGCTGAGTAATATTCCATTGTATATATGTGCCACATCTTCTTTATCCATTCATCTGCCGATGGACACTTAGGTTGCTTGCATGTCCTGGCTACTGTAAATAGAGCTGCATTTAATAAGGTAGGTCTGGTAGGTCTGCACCCTGGTGGTAGGCTGGCCAACTATGATCCTAGTTACAGATCTGGAAACAGCCCCATGTTCCTATGGATTTGGTTAGAGCCCTGATTGGCCTTCATCTTGCTACGAGCATCATTCACCAAAGGACTCAGAGCCACACCTACCCGTGCCTCAGGTCTGCCGATCTTGGTCCCTACTGCGGATCCTGAAGCAGCCCTATAACCTAGCTTCAGCCCCTCAACTAACCAACCTTAGCTGCAGCTGTGGTCTATATGTACTCCTGCCAGCCCAGGGACTCAGTGGGAGTCATGCCCATCTGTGCCCCTGGAGGCAGGTTCCCTGACCTCAACCTAACTGCAGGTCCTGCAACCCCTTTGATTCAGCTCCAATCCCTCCTAGTCACAGTCATGCCTGCCCAGGGATCTGGCAGGACACACCCTTATTCATGCCCCCAGAGGCAGGCCTTCAGATCTTGGACCTGGCTGTGAACCTTAAAAGCAGCTCTGTGACCCTGTTCCAGCCTCACTCAGTTGTGGTCCAGGGCTAGTTCTGCCTGCCCAAGGACCCACTCAGTGACCCTGTAGGAGTCCTCCCAGGAACCTGGAGAGAGTCACACCTACACAAACACCTGTAACAGTTCTGCTGTATGCGGACCCAATGGCGAACATGATAGAGACCATGACAGCGTTAATCATAAAAAAAGAAAAAATGATAAATTTAAGCACGTTAAAACAAATAGCTTCCACTCATTAAAGACATCATGGAAAGAGTGAATAGACAAGGCACAGAGTGAATGGGGTTTACAATGGATTTTAACATATGCCCCATCACCCAGAAGTAGCTAGCCTAATTGAAAGATGGAATGGCTCACTGATGAGTTACAGCAACACTTGGAAGGCAACACCCTGAAAAGATTTTTTGTTTGTTTTATAGGAGGCAGTGTATGCTTTAATTCAGAGACTATTATATAGTGATATCTCCCCATATCCCGCATACGTAAGTGCCAGAATCAAGAAGTGGAAGTGGGATTATACTCTTACACCTGCAGAATTTTTGCTTCCCATTCCATCGACTGACCTCAGTTCTCAATGGGGAACCTTTCTGTCACCAAGTCCAAACTTGTACTGTTCATCACACAAAAGGCCAACAAATTGAAAGATGACGTGTTGGGGCAAGGACTGAGGAGATGGTGGACTAGTGTCCCAAAGAACCATCTTACTCAAGCTAGAATTCAGGTTTCTTTTATACTGAAAGAGAATTGGATGTGGCTGGTTGGTGCAAACTTCTTGGTGCTGGCCAGACCCAGAGGGGATGTGATAATCCTTTGCTCTTGCACCTGTCCACATAGGTCTAGTCACAATATTCCTATAAACCTCCAAAAAGACAAATATTATTCTCTGTTTTGCAACTTTTTATCTCTATGTGAATGAAAAGTTTTATACCTTTAAAGATCAAGCCTGGGAGGCAGAGCCTTGAGAAAGGGCTATTATGTATATTCCAGGCTATAGGCAACATTCTTTTACAAAGGGACAGAGCCAGTATCACTAAGCACAGGCAACAGAGCACAAAGGTTAGAGCTAAAGGAATGGGTCCAATATGGAGTCAGGTTTGTTCTTCTTATTTGATTTCCACCAGGGGACTCAATAATGGTTCCACTGAATTGGAAGATGAGACTACCACCTAGTCACTTGGGGCTTTTTTTGCCTCTCAACCAAAAGGCAAAAAAAAAAGAAAAGTTAATCTATTGTATGGAGTGACTCATTCTGATTATCAAGGGGAAGTTTAGCTGCTGTGACAAAATGGAGATAAATAGGACGATGTCTTGAACTCAGGGGATTCTCCGGAATGCCTCTTTTGCTTCAAAACCAAGTTGCAAATCTTAATGGAACACTAACAGCAACCAAATAAGGCAAGTTGGTTAAAGAAGCACACCTTGTAGGAGTGGAGATTTGGATCACCCCTCCAGGTAAAGAACCCAGAGAAGTTTCTGGCTGAAGACAAGGAAGTATGAGATGGGCACTAAAGAAGAAAACCACAGATATCAACTATGACATAATAACCAATTTACAGAAATGAGGACTAAAGTATCTTTGATATTTTCTCTTTTCTTTTTACATGTATGTGTTATTTGTATATACTAACCGTTTTCTTCTTCTCTCTCCTTCCCATTTTATTTCATATATGAGCTGTTAGAGATTAACTCACAATATAATCTTTGAATAACAGAATATTTATGGACATGATGACTGAATTTAAAGAGTGTTTTTTAAATGTTTATCTTGGAGAAATTATACATATAAAAGTCAATTATTTACTTACATTCAAATGTAAAATTTAAGTGAATAAAAGTCAATGCACAGAATAAATGGAACAGGACTGAAGTAAGAATATTATTATGTACTGAATAAGTCTAATTTTATAGAACCATTACCTCCAATGATTAATTACCTTGGCCACACATCTCCATGTTGGAATCAGATGGCCCACCATGTAACAAGTTCTCTGATTTTGGACAAGATACATATTACCTATAAAAATATTACTACCTATAAAATCTGGATGGCTTAGGGTCGCTATAAGGATAAAATGAGATAATGTACACAACGAACTCAGTTCAGTGAAATTGGTAGACATTTAATAAATGTAAGTCATCCATTCATTCATTTTTCTCATTCAACTTATTTACCTTGCACTTACAGTGGAATAGACAGTCTGTTAGGTACTGACACCTCTTTTCATGGAAATTAAAGTCATTTATAGGAGGAGGTGACAGATATTAAACTTCCACTTCAACAATTTTTACCTAAATTGGTCTCACTTCTCCAAACCTGTTTGTTTCTTTTACAGCATTTATGATCATTTTTCCCTTGGTTTTTGCCTGTTTCCTTTTTCTATCTTCTTTTTTAGACTATAAACTTAAAAAGGCAGGGATTCTTTCTGAACTGTCTCTCAGTCATCACAATGCACAGCACAGTGTATAACATCTATAAATAATTGTTGTTGAAGATTTTTAAATAAACAAATTATCATTCTAATACATAATTACATATAAGTACTCTAAAAAGTTGTAACAAGAGACTCTAAAAAAAATAACGAACAGAAGTGACAAATGAGAAGAAAACAGAAACAAAAGAAGATGACAAGTTTTCCACTCCAAAGGAGAAAATGGAAAAACTGTTGCAGAACAAAACTTGGGTTCATTCACCTGATGTGCAGAAAAGCTAATCTACTGACATCCATTGGTGATGAAGTGGACTACAGCATTTATTGCAAGGCAACAAGGAGAAGAGACAGCTAATGCTCAAAAGACCTGAACTCCCTAATGACTTTCAGAAAACGGTTTTTAAAAAAAATTATGGGACTTCCCTGATGGTGCAATGGTTAAGAATCCACCTGCCAATGCAGGGGACACAGGTTTGAGCCCTGGTCTGGGAGGATCCCACATGCCGCGGAGCAGCTAAGCCCATGCACCACAACTACTAAGCCTGTGCTCTAGAGCCTGCAAGCCACAAGTACTGAGCCCACGTGCCACAACTACTGAAGCCCATGTGCCTAGAGGCTGTGCTCTGCAACAGGAGAAGCCACTGCAATGAGAAGCCCACACACCGCAACGAAGGGTAGCCCCCACTCACCACACCTAGAGAAAGCCCACGTGCAGCAACAAAGACTCAATGCAGCCAAAAATAAATAAATTTATTTTTTAAAAAAAGGAAAATAAAAACAGTATGAGGGAAAGGATCGCAGAGTGTGTGATCAGCTCATGCACAATTCTCTTATCAGTTGTTGGTGTGGTAGCAGGATGATGTTTTGGGAATCTCATTCATCAACCTTCTGGTTTCACCTGGTCTGGGGTGGTCTTTGTGCTGGTGGTCAATATGCAGTTAATTTTTTCCACCCGGTGAGGGTTTTAATATTTGCAAAACAACTCAAGGATATGTCTCAGGGTATGATCTATAGCCTTGAGGAGGAGCTAAAAGTCCTTGAATTTGTTTTATGTCTAAACTATTATTGTTTTGTCTCACTTGACTGTTTTCCTTTGTTTCTGCATTTTCTCACTTCTCTGACTGAATTTCTTTGGAACTCAAGGAAGGCCTAGGAGGCCAACAGTTTTTCTACAAACAAGAGGCAGGGGTCATGGGGTTCTCTATCCTGGGGAAAGCCCCCCAAGGTCCTGCTTGGTTTCAGAATCAGTTTTAGATTTTATATCTCCCAAAGGAACTATTACCCAGTCACTGGAAAAGCTAAAGAGAAATGTTTTTAAGGTTCACAAATGTGCTGTGTGCAGTTTCATAATGAAAAATCTCCTGCAATTCTATGGCAACAACCTGTAACACAAATTGAATGATTCTTCTTACCAGTGCCCAAATGTGGCCTCTGTTATATGTCCCAAGTCTCTCTGTTCAGGCAGCTCTGCATAGTGAACAAATTGAAGTAACTTCAGCCAGTGTCCAAACAGAATGGGTGTGGGGAAGATAACCCACAAGAGAACAAACCTAGGCACAAGGATAAATCATCTGATGGTGTAGTGTCAGAAAGATAAAGCGAAGTGTGCGCAAAACATTTTGCAGCTGACGCTGCCTTAAATACTCACATGTGGACACATGACATGATCTTTATTAAATCCAAAATAATGAGTTCAACTGAGAAATAGCTACAGTTGTCTGTTAACCTAAAAAATAAAACAGCCAGGAATTTAACCAGCAAATGGGTTTATCTGGGAACAGCAAATAATTACAATTCCTGACAAGCAGGCTATAGGAAAAGCCATAGGCAAGTCCAATAAACAAAGGAAAGGAATGTCATTTTATAGAGAAAAAGGAAGGAATGTCATTTTATAGAGAAAAATGAAGAAGTTGGGAGGGATTGTTTTGAAGGAAAACCCATTGGACAAAAGTGAGAAATCGAGCGAAAATGTTCTCACCGGCTTAGTTGCTGGGGTGTTCAATTTTCTGAAGGAGATGCAATGTACATCTTTCCTGTTGAGACCTGTAACTGACAATTCTTAACTGTTGATGACTCTTCTTGTTGGGGTCTGTAATTGAGAGTCCTTCCTGTTATTGACCAAGTGGTACTGTGTGAGAGCTCTCCCTTCTGACCTCTGACTCCATTTTAAATGAAGTTGCTCTTTATGAATTTTCACATGCCTATAAGGAAAATCTCTGTCCATGTTGGAATGAAAAAGGCAAGGCATTTTTGTTGCAAAAAAATTGCAGCTTATTCGAGTTAACAGTATGGTCTAGGCTGTTGCAGTATATTCTCTTTCAATGTGCCTTCTTCATCTTATATATGTACTTGATGAGTTAAAAACAGTATTTGAGTTTAAAAGAGTTTGTATATATTTAAATGAATAACATTTTATAATCTTTGTTACATGTGTATATCAGTATCTGGTGGAAAATGTTTTGAGTTTTTTAGGGTTAATTTCCTCTTTTACTGTTTCTTTAAAACAGAGTTCTTAATAACAGTGGAAGTTCCTAAATTCAACTAAACCATTTTGGATGTTGCAAATATTAAAAATATTAGTTTGTTAACTAATTACAGGTTAAGATATTCCCTTTTTAATCTTTAGAATTAAATTAGAACAATTTTAGAATTAATTAGAAACTAATTTAGAATGTGTTTTTTAACTTTTAAATTTACTACATAAATTATAAGTGATTATGGGTCTCAATAACATTAAGAAAGCTTCATTACCTTAACATTATCCTCAGTGTGCCTAGTCTAAGTATAAAAGTGCACATTTGAAACACAGCTGCAGAGATAGGTTCCTCACAACTTTTTTTAAAATTTAATTTAATTTTATATTTTTTATTGGAGTATAGTTGCTTTACAATGTTGTGTTAGTTTCTGCTCACAGTTTTTTTTAGGCCACACCAAACAGTTTTTATTTCATCTTTTTCATTAATTTTTATTGAAGTATGGTTGCTTTACAATGTTATGTTAGCCTCCACTGCACAACAAAATGAATCAGCCACACACATGCATATATCCCTTCTCTTTTGGACTTCCCTCCCATTTAGGTTACCACAGTGCATTAGGTAGAGTACCCTGTGCTATACAGTAAGTTCCCATCAGTTATCTATCTTATATATAGTATCTATAATGTATATGTGTTAATTCCAATCTCCCAATTCCTCCCACCCCACCCCTTTCCCCCTTGGTATCCATATATTTGTTCTCTATGTCTGTGTCTCTATTTCTGCTTTGCAAACTGGTTCATCTGTACCATTTTTCTAGATACCACATATATTCATTATTATATGATATTTGCTTTTCTCTTTCTGACTTACTTCACTCTGTATGACACTCTCTAGGTCCACCCACATCTCTACAAATGACCCAATTTCATTCCTTTTTATGGCTCAGTAATATTCCATTATATATATGTACCACATCTTCTTTATCCATTAATCTGTAGATGGACATTTAGGTTGCTTCCATGTCCTGGCTCAATGAACATTGTGCTGCATGTGTTTTTTTGAATGGTTTTCTCAGGGTATATGCCCAGTTCTGGGATTGTTGGGTCACATGGTAGTTCTATTTTTAGTTTTTAAGGAACCTCCATACTATTCTCCACAGTGACTGTATCAATTTACATTCCCACCAACAGTGCAAGAGGGTTCCCTTTTCTCCACACCATCTCCAGCATTTATTTTTTGTAGAATTTTTGATGATGGCCATTCTGACTGCTGTGAAGTGATACCTCACTGTAGTTTTGATTTGCATTTCTCTAATAATTAGTGATGTTGAGCATCTTTTCATGTGTTTGTTGGCCATCTGTATGTCTTCTTTGGAGAAATGTCTATTTAGGTCTTCCACCCATTTTTTGATTAGATTGTTTGTTTTTTGGATATTGAGCTGTATGAGCTGCTTGTATATTTTGGAGATTAATCCTTTGTCTGTTGTTTCATTTGCAAATATGTTCACCTATTCTGAGGGTTGTCTTTTTGTCTTGTTTATGGTTTCCTTTGCTGTGAAAAGCTTTGAAGTTTCATTCGGTCCCATTTGTTTATTTTTAATTTTCATTACTCTAAGACGTGGGTCGAAAAAGATCTTGCTGTGATTTACGTCAAAGTGTGTTCTGCCTATGTTTTCCTCTAAGAGTTTTATAGTATCTGGCCTTACATTTAGGTCTTTAATCCACACACCAAACAGTTTTTAAAGCAGCCTTACAAGTAGGTTTTTGGGTTTTTTTTCCCCAGTGGTGGAGAAAAACTTAGACTAATAATCCAGTAAAGAATGCAGATTTTCTTAATTTAATCTTGAGGAATGGGGAAGAATGGTATTATATAAGAAAAATGGGGACTTGTTTTCTGTGCCAATTTGCAAGGCTGGTTTAAAGAGCACAGGAGATAAAGTTATAAAAGGGCTGGACTACTGTAAAAGTTACAAATATGTAGTTAAAGCAAAGTTATAGAGGCAAGTTTTGTCATGTAATTTATTCAATATTAGAGAAACAATCAGCAGTATAAAGTATTTCTCTTGACCCTTGACAGTAAAAATATCACAACTGACTTAATCCTTTCCTGTTGGAAGAGTTTGCATTTCCTGTTCTGGATGCCACTGCCAAATATCCTGGTACTTTGAGTTGATGTGCATGACTTCAACAACTGCTTTGACAATGCAGCAGTCTGAGTATTACAAATGGCTGTTAGATTAAGCACTGAGCTACCAGGGTTTAGTTCAGTTATTTCAATAAACACGTTTATTCTTGGTAGTTCCACTTTATTGAAGTGCAGCAGAGGTACTCTACTGACTCTTCCATTTGTAGTTCTCTGGAAGAATTATATTTTTTCTTGTCTTTTTTTGTGTTTATATATTTTATTTTACATTTTAATAATGTTATGTACTTTAAAAAAGAAATGTTCTGTGTGTATAGATATTTGCATGATATAATGTAGTTGATATTCAGTTCCTCAAAAGGTCTTGCTGCTGTCAGATGTTATGCACTATATCCATCATGACTATATTAAACACAGCTCATATGTGAATAAATATAGGTCATTTGGCCAAATAATAATAATGAAAATAATAACAATAATATTAATAACCTAGATTCAAGACTTCACCTCACCATGTCCAGCAATCCAAAGTTATGTCATAAACCTTGTCAAGTCACAACCTGTTCTTTACAAAGTCTTCCTTGATATCACTAACCAGGTCCCAACACCTAACTATCTTCCTTTGACTTCCCTGTTCTGAAGCAGTAATAAAGTCCAGTCAAAGTACTCTACACCCTTCCTGTAATAAATCAAACGAACCTAGCTTTGGTGATTTTGTATTTAATGAGTTTCTTACTGTAGTGCATTAAAAATGACTTTGTTTGCTTTGTATCTCCTCCTATCAAGAGGTGGAAGCTACTTCTCCACCCTTTGAATATGGACTTGACTAGTGACGTGTTCTAAAACTCAATAGAAGCAGAAGTGACCTAGGCCTAGAACTTACATGCAAGGTGTTATAAAATTCTGCTCTCATCTCAAAAAAGTCCAAGCTTGTCTGTTGGAGAGGCCACAAGAAAGTGAAAATCAAAGCTTCCTACTAATCTGCCAAACTCCAGCCATGTGACTGATGCCTTCTTGTATCATTCTGCTCCAGCTAAGCTGATGGCTAACTCTGTACTGAAGAGTAAGCTCAGGGAAGCTCCAAAGATAACACTTCCCTGACCCCAGACCAAATTGCTGGTCCAGAGGGTCATGAGCAAATAATATGGTGCTGTTTTAACCCTAAGTTTAAGAATGGTTGGTTATTTTTGTGTATAGTGTAAGGGAGTGTTCTAATTTCATTCTTTTCCACGTAGCTGTCCAGTTTTCTCAGCACCACTTATTGAAGAGGCTGTCTTTTCTCCATTGCATATTCTTGCCTCCTTTATCAAAAATAAGTTGACCATGTGAATGTGAGTTTATCTCTGGGCTTTCTATCCTGTTCCATTGATCTAAATTAGAACCCTCCCTAACACCATACACAAAAATAAACTCAAAATGGATTAAAGACCTAAATGTAAGGCCAGACACTATAAAACTCTTGGAGGCAAACATAGGTCAAACCCTTTATGACATAAATCACAGCAATATCCTTTTTGGTCCACCTCCTAGAGAAGTGAAAATAAAAACAAAAATTAAAAAATGGGACCTAATGAAACTTAAAAGCTTTTGCACAGCAAAGGAAACCATAAACAAGACAAAAAGACAACCCTCAGAATGGAAGAAAATATTTGTGAACAAAGCAACTGACAAAGGATTAATCACCAAAATATGCAAGCAGCTCATGCAGCTCAATATCAAAAAAACAAAAACCCAATCCAAAAATGGGCAGAAGACCTAAATAAACATTTTTCCAAAGAAGATATACAGATTGCCAACAAACACATGAAAGGATGCTCAATATCACTAATCATTAGAGGAATGCAAATCAAAACTACGATGAGGTATCACCTCACACCAGTCAGAATGGCCATCAACAAAAAATCTATAAACAATAAATGCTGGAGGGGGTGTGGAGAAAAGGGAACGCTCTTGCACTGTTAGTGGGAATGTAAATTGATACAGGCACTATGGAGAACAGCATGGAGGTTCCTTAAAAAATAAAAATAGAACTACCATATGACCCAGAAATCTCACGACTGGGCATATTCCCTGAGAAAACCATAATTCAAAAAGAGTCACGTACCACAATAGCCAGGACATGGAAGCCACCTAAGTGTCCATCAACAGATGAATGGATAAAGAAGATGTGGCACATATAGACAATGGAATATTACTCAGCCATATAAAGAAATGAAATTGAGTTATTTGTAATGAGATGGATGGACCTAGAGTCTGTCATACAGAGTGAAGTAAGTCAAAAAGAGAAAAACAAATACCGTATGCTAATATATATATATAGAATCTAAACAAACAAACAAAAAATTATATATATATATATATATATATATACACACACATATATATGGTTCTGAAGAACCTAGAGACAGGACAGGAATAAAGACGCAGATGTAGAGAATGGACTTGAGGACATGAGGATGGGGAAGGGTAAGCTGGGACAAAGTGAGAGAGTGGCATGGACATATATACACTACCAAATGTAAAATAGATAGCTAGTGGGAAGCAGCCACATAGCACAGGGAGATCAGCTCGGTGTTTTGTGACCACCTAGAGGGGTGGAATAGGGAGGGTGGGAGGGAGATGCAAGGGGGAGGAGATATGGGAATATATGTATACGTATAGCTGATTCACTTTGTTATAAAGCAGAAACTAACACACCATTGTAAAACAATTATACTCCAATAAAGATGTTAAAAAAAATGGTTGGTTATACAGCAATATGTAACAATGATATTATGATTTATCAAAAACACAGTACATATGTAGCTCTTTAAATAAACAATCCCAAAGAATATTAATATAGTGGATCAATGTCAAATTGGAACAAAGTCCAGAGTGTCAAGGACTTCTAGGTTACTTGTACAAACTCTTTAATGGTTGATAAACTTTCATTGAGAAACTATCATATTTCCATCTCCTCACTACTCTTAACAAAATATATCTTTTTAATTTGAAATTTATATATTATACATATATATGTGTGTGTATGAATTCTAACAAACACAAAAAATAAGGTTTCTTTTCAAATACTTGAGGGAAAATGTAATGAGTAAAAAAGGGACTTTTCTAATACTCCACTGTACACAGATGATACCTGGACTGTGATAACTGTGAATATTTTACTACTTTTAGTCATGGTGAATTGGGACCATATACTTTTGGAAGAATAGTTACTAGTGGTTGTGATATATCAGGTACTGGATAAATATGAGAAAAACAGAAATTAAGAATAAATGAAGGTACATGTTTGTTTCTGCATTATATTTTCTGTGGCAAATATAATGACAGAATGAGGACTCTAAACCATCATATTAAGGCTAAGTGAGAAAGCCAGAGGAGCGTCCTTAGCAGCATATAAAGAAATTCCCATCTCTTGCAGAAGGAAAAAAAATCAGTGTCATTTTGAAATAAAATATTTCCAGTTCTACTTAAAGTCCCAACCTAGTTTTAAATTTTTCAAAGATCAAGATCCTAGTTGAGAAAGAGCAGAATGACAGAGAAATAGTTAATGTATGTGAAAATCTTGATTTCCTAGATTCCCCTGAGCCTACTCCTCTCTGTGAAGGGATAGCACTTCTCCATTGTTTGAGGATGATATACTGTCCTCTACCCTTCAGAACATCTTGTATCCCTGTCAGTATCTGCTCTTATCTCCCTTCTTGGTCACAGGCCAATAACTAGGGTTAATCATGTGTATAGAGCCAGGTATAAGATGGATCTACTAAGGGAGGAAACATAGTATAACTCAAAAGAACTGGAGGACTTATCCAATATTTACCTGCAGGAACTGAGAGATGATATGTGGAACTGTATGCTGAGGAAAGAATTAAGGAAAGTAGAATTTAAAGTTGTATAAGGAAGCATCTTTTTAAATTTTAGAGCACTCTCTCAGGACATAGGATTTAATACCTGAGTTTAGACTCCAGGAGAAACTTGGAAAAAGTGATGGCCTATAGGAAGTAAAAGTGATATGCTGAAAGTGCCATGAGAAACAGTGAAAGAAGGAATCCAAAGGCTTAGAGCAGTGGATATATTAAGATTTATATGCTTGTAAGTCTGGAAAATCTACCATATGATTGTTTACTGAAGTTATAAAATGTTCATTGTGGCCATACTGTGAGGGCCAGGCTGTTGGCAGTAACAAAACTGAGCTCAATAATGTTAATTGTAATCAAGTCCAAAAATAATACAGACTAGGTAATGGCACTCAGTCATCAGAAGTCAAGCAGTCACAATGATCACAGTGAACAGTGAGGTTAGAGTGGCAGCCAGGCAGCCTTAACCCATGAAAAGCTATCAGTATGGTGATAGAGATAAACAGATAGGCCACCAAAATGGGCATTGTCCTGTCTATACTACCAGAAGAGTTCAAGGATCAGTATCAGAAGGATGAGGACCATCGCTTCACTCAAATCATAATCACTTGCCAAGTTTTAGACCTGGAATTTTTAGACCTGATCCATTGACTAATGAAGAGACTGGGTCCTTTACAGGAAGAACGCTGTAGCATCACAGTAAGTGTACATGCTAATAATTTCCTCAATTCTTTCCCAAGAGAATGACAGCATCCTGGGGCAACTGATGATTTTTTCAGTCCCTCAAATATATAATTGGATAGAAATACTTTGTCAGTGGCACAAATCCAAACTGTATCCTTGAGATGCGGGATAAAAGTTGTAATAGTGGGAAAGGTTGGGTAGAAGCAGTCTGTATTAGAGTCTTAGGGCTGCTATAACAAATTACCACAAACTTGGTAGTTTATAACAACTGAAATTTATTCTTTCACAGTTCTGGAAGCCAGAAGATTGAAATCAAAGTGTGTCAAGGTCCATTTCCTTTTGAGATTTTTTGAAAAAATCCATTCCATGATTCTCCTAGATTCTGTTGGCTACTGACAATGCATGCTGCTCCTTGGCTGTGGTTTCTCTCCAATTGCTGTCTCTCTTCACATCACCTTTTCCTTTTGTGTCTATAAACCCCTTCCATCCTTCTTGTCATAAGAATATCTGTCACTGGATTTAGAGCCCATCCTAAAACCAGTATGAACTTATCTTTATATGCTTAACTTAATTACAGATATATTTCAGAGGTATTGTAGTTTGGGTTTCAGACCACCACAACAAAGCAAAAATCACAATAAAATCAGTCACAAGTTTTTTGGTTTCTCAGTGTATATAAAAGTTATGTTTACACTACAATGTAGTCTATTAAGTGTACAAAAATGTACCTTCCTTGATTAAAAAGTGCTTTATTGCTAATCTGAACGTTTAGTGGGTCATAATCTTTTTGCTGGTAGAGGTCTTGCCTTGTTAAAGACTGTTAACAGATCAGAGTGGTGGCTGCTTAAGACTAGGTGACAATTTCTTTAAATAAGAAAACACTGAAGTCTGCACATCAACTGACTCTTCCTTTCATGAATAATTTCTCTGTAACATGCTATGTTGTTCCATAGAAGTTTACTCTCAGTAGAACTTCATTGAAAATTGGAGTCTATATGCTCAAACCCTGCTGCCACTTTATCAACTAAGTTTATGTAATATTTTAAATCGTTTATTTTCATTTCAACAATTTTCACAGCATCTGCACCAGCTGTACTTTCCATTTCAAGAAATCACTTTCTTTGCTCATCCATAAGAAGCAACTTCTCACCTGTTAGTTCTATCAGGAGATTGCTGCAGTGAATTCAGACCTTCAGGGTCCACATCTAATTCAAGTTCTCCTGCTATTTCCACCACATCTGCAGTTACTTCCTCCACTGAAATCTTGAACCCCTCAAAATCATCCATGAGAGCTAAAATCAACTTCTTTCAAATCCCTGTTAATGTTGAGATTTTTACTTCTTCCCATGAATCACAAATGTTCTTAATGGTGTCTAGAATGGTGAATCCTTTCCAGAAAATTTTCAGCAGACTTTGCCCAGCTCCATCAGAGGGATCACTATCTGAGGCAGCCATAGCCTTACAAAATGTATTCCTTAAATAATAAGAGTTGTATGTTGCAATTACTCTTTGATCTCTGGGATGAAGAATGGTTGTTGTGTTAGCAGGCATGAAAACTACAGTAATCTCATTACACATCTCCATCAGAGCTCTTGGGTAACCAGGTGCTTTGTCAATGAGCAGTATGTTTGAAAGGAACCTTTTCTTTCTGAGCAGAGGACTCAACACTGGGCTGAAAATATTCAGTAATCCATGTTGTAAAGAGGAGATGTGCTGTCATCTGGGTTTTGTTGTTCCATTTATAAAGCACAGGCAGAGTATATTTAGCATGATTCTTAAGGGCCCTAGGACTTTTGGAATGGTAAAAGAGCACTGGCTTCAACTTCAAGTCACTAGCTGCTTTGGCCCCTAACAAGAGAGTCAGCTTGTCCTCTGAAACTTTAAAGTCAGGCATTGACTTCTCTTCTCTAACTATGAAAGTCCTAAATTGCATCATCTTCCAATATAAGGATCTTTTGTCAACATTGGAAGTCTGTTGTTTAGGGTAGCCACTTTTTTTTGTTTTGTTTTGTTTTGCTTTTTTTTTTTTTTTTTTTGGCAGTACACAGGCCTCTCACTGTTGTGGCCTCTCCCGTTGTGGAGCACAGGCTCCGGACGCGCAGGCTCAGTGGCCATGGCTCACGGGCCCAGCCGCTCTGCGGCATGTGGGATCTTCCCGGACAGGGGCACGAACCCGTGTCCCCTGCATCGGCAGGCAGACTCTCAACCACTGCACCACCAGGGAAGCCCTAGGGTAGCCACTTTTATGAATGATCTTAGCTAGATCTTCTGGATAACTTGCTGTAGCTTCTACATCAGCACTTGCTGCTTCACCTTGTACTTTTATGTTATGAAGTTGGCTTCTTTCCTTCAACTAAATGATTCAAACTCTGCTAGTTCCAATGTTTCTTCTGCAGCTTCCTCACCACTCTCAGCCTTCTCAGAACTGAAGAGAGTTAAGTCTTTGCTCTGGATTAGGCTTTGGCTTAAGAGAATGTTGTGGCTGATTTGATCTCCTATCTAGACCACAGACATTTTCTCCACATCAGTAATAAGACTATTTCACTTTCTTATCATTTGTGTGCTTGCTGGAGTAGCACTTTTCATTTCCTTCTAGAAATTTTCATTTGCAAAAATATTCCTTGATTTTGTGCAAGAGGCCTAGCTTTTGGCCTACCTTAGCTTTCCACCTGCCTTCATAACTAAGCTTTATTATTTCTAGCTTTTGATTTAAAATGAAGTACATTCAACTCTTCCTTTTACTAGATACTTAGAGGCCATTGCAGTGTTATTAATGGCCTAATATCAATATTGTTGTGCCTGAGGGAAGGGGGAGATCTGAGGAGTGGGAGAGAGACAGGGGAATAGCCAATTGATGGAGAAGTTAGAACACGTATATTTATTGATTAAGTTCATCATCTTATATGAGTGAGGTGTTCTGGTGCAACCTCACAACTTAAAATAGTAACAACAAAGATCACTGATCACAGATCACCATCGAAAATATAATAATAATGAAAAAATTTGAAATTTTTCAAGATCACCCAAATGTAACAAAAACATATGAAGTGAACAAAGGCTATTGGTAAATGGCACGGATTGACTTAATTCACTCAGTGTTACCACAAACTTTCACTTTGTCAAAAGCCAACATGTGTGATGCACCATATAGCAAAACACAACAAAACAAGGTATGAGTGTACATTTCAAGGACCCTTTCTCTATATAAGATCAGTTTCATAGTTACAACATGGACGTATTTTGGGATATCCACTATAGCCTTGAAACATCTTCCTCTCACCACCACCCTGATCCAAACCAAAGCACAAACACAAGATAAGATCACATTTCTATGGATGGTACAAATTAACGATCTTAAAAAGTTAAAGAATGCAGGATGATTAGCTCCATCATATCTGGGCCTTGCAAAACCAAAAGATCCTGGAAAATGGTACTGGCCTCCTGCAAACTCATCCAAGAATTCACTCTACTCTCAGCCTCTCTTTAAGATGGGATATCTCTGCTAGAGCCTATTAACGCATCTTCAGGTACATAGTAGGAGGTCATTTCTTTGGTAATTGTGTTCTCTGCCATCTCTATCTGAGAAGATCAGACAGAGGGCTCATTCACTTGGAACAGAAACAGCAAACATTTACAATTTTTACTGAGGACTATATAAAATAAACTTTTTTCTCTTCACTCATAATATAGGCCAATGAGATGAATTATCTGGATATCCTTCAGAAAATTGTATGAACTGACTATGTTGATATAACATTGAGCTAATCACACAGGATGAACAAGAAGTGACTATTATGTTGGACACCTGTGTAAGTCACATGCACCTTAGAAAGTGGGAGATAAACCCTATGAATATTCAAGTGTGATCTGCCACATCAGTGACATTAATTGGAATCCAGTGATCAGGGGTATTTGAGGACATGATTTCCAAAAGAGAATAGATTTTTGTATTTGCCTTTCTTTCTACAAAGAGAAAAAAACAGTAGTTATTTGTAGGCCTTTCCAGGAATTGGGGAAAGCATATGTATTCCATCCTCTGACTCATATGCCAGGTAACACAAAACACTACCAGTTTTGAGTGGGCCCATAGCAGAACAGAACTCTGCAGTTGGTGTAGCCTGTGGTGGGCTATAATATTAGGTAGACCTTATAGTATTAAATACATCAATAGTGAGAAAAGACACTGTATGGAATCTCTGCCAAGGTTAATGGCAGAATCACAACACAGCATTACAAAGTCATCTAGACTGAAGAATTACATGTGTTTGGAAAAACAACCCCTGGCATGCTATGGGACCCTGTTAGAGATGGAACATTCAACCATAGGACAGAATATTATTTCCTACCAGAGATTATCCATCATAGAATAGGGAATAAGCAATAAAGTAGGCAAAATTACCCAGCCAGGTCACATCAGACAGCCTTTATTATCATCCACCCCAGTGCCTGTCCCTAGAACAAATTAACAAAGTGGTGACAGTGAGTGGAGCTATGCATGGGCTCCAACATATGGGCTCCTGTTTACCAAGGCTTATGTAACTACTCCCTAACTGAGTATCAAGATGATCACATCTGCTAGGAATCTAATTAAACACTGAGTTCCTGATAAGGCACTGTTGTATGAGTAGACCAACTGGATACTGGGGGCCAATTTCCTAACTTGGATCTCTTCCACACTGGCTATTTACCCTGACAGGAATAGTCACATATACTAGGAATTATTTTATCTTATTAACTGCATGATTAATAAGTTAATAAGATATTTTATCTTATTAACTGCAAAAAGGTCACATTCCATTAACCAGGAATTTTAGCAATTTTAACAGTTCATAACACTGAAAGATATAAAAATGGTAAAAAAATCAAGATATTTTAAGGCCATGGGTGAAAATTGACTTCAGCGTGTGAACACAAAGTCTTATGAGTAGCTTACTTATTTGGTAGAAAACAGTATGGGATATTTTGAATTTCCAAATTATGCTGTTCCTATTCTAGATGTCAATTCGCCTCAAATTCTAATTTCTTTTTCTTCAATCATTGATACCCCCAGTTTCTGCTGTTGATTCTGTTTGGGGCAATGTAATCTCAAAAGTGGCTACAGTCAGAAAGCTATAGTGATCTTAGGGTTCACATCATTAGCTTCCCTTCTCTTAGTTGTCATGTTTCTGTGATGCCTGATATTCATAACTGAAAATAGTGTTACGTATAATTTGTCCAGTTTTCTATTTGCTCATGGCAGAGGGTTAGTCTGGTCCCTGTTAACCCTATCATGGCCAGAAATGGAGTCAATACCTTAAATGACTTAATTACTAAGCAGTTTAACCAACTTGGAATAGTCTTTGAGTAGACAAATGGGAGCAGAAACTGAGGAAGATTTCTAACAAAAAGGGAATTTTTGTAATGTAGAAATTCAGTGACTTGCTGAACTCATATGCAAGAGAAAGCACACCCTTTTGTTTTTCCAAACTTACTAAGATTAGGAGAACAAAGTAAACACCTTTTATTCCTGCTAAAGTACATCCAGGCCAGTAAACACCTAATAATATTGAGAGAGTAATGTTGATAATGGATAAATTTGTTGGCTCTGGGTCAAAGTTCTTTAACTCTTCTGTAGTTCATGACAAATATAATTCTGAAAAAGCGTTGATGCAGAGAAATTTTTAGTGACATCTAAGCATTATTTAAAATTTTATTTTTTCCAGTTTATCGAGATAAAATTGACACAACGTATAATTTTGAGGTGATTTGAAATGCTTATATATTACAAATATATACTGGTATTAATTAACACCTCTATGACATCACATAATTATCATTCTTTTCTTTTGTGGTAAGAAAACTGAAAATCTATTCACTTAACAACTTTCAAGCATAATACAATACTATTAACAATAACCATTCTGTACATTGAATGCCCAGAACTTATTCATCCTATAACTGGAAGTTCGTGCCCTTTGACCATCTTCTCCCCCTTTACCTTAACCCTCAGCCCCTGGAAACCATCATTCTATTCTCCGTTTCTATAAGTTTAGCATTTTTAGATTCCATATATAAGTGATATCATACAGTATTTGTCTTTCTCTATCGGACTTATTTAACTTAACATAATGACCTCAAGGTCCGTCCATGTTGTGGCAAAAAGAAAGACTTCCTTCTCTCTCACAGCTAAAGAATTTTTGATTGTATGCAATGTATCACATCAACTTTATCCACTGATGGACTCAGGTTGTTTCCATATTTTGGCTGTAGTTAATAATGCTGAAATAAACATGAAAGTGCAGATATCTCTCCAAGATTCTGTCTCCATTCCCATTGGATATATACCCAGAAGCAGAATTGCTTAATCATGTGGTAGCTTTATTTTTCTTTTGAGAAACCTACATAGTGTTTTCCATAGTAGCCATATTAATTTACATTTCCCAAAACAGTATACTAGAGTTCTCTTTTCTCCACATCCTAACCAACACTTTTTTTTTTTCTTTTTTTTTTGCGGTACGCGGGCCTCTCACCGTTGCAGCCTCTCCCGCTGTGGAGCACAGGCTCCGGACGCGCAGGCTCAGTGGCCATGGCTCACGGGCCCAGCCACTCTGCGGCATGCGGGATCCTCCCGGACCAGGGCACAAACCCGCGTCCCCTGCATCGGCAGGCGGACCCCCCAACCACTGCGCCACCAGGGAAGCCCCCTAACCAACACTTTTTATACTTTGTGTTTTGATGATAACCATTCTAACAGGAGTGAGGTGACATATCACTGTGGCTTTGATTTGCATTTCTGTGATCTTTAAAAATGTTGAGCACATTTCAATGTAGTTGTTGGTCATATATATGTATTCTTTGGAAAAATTATTCAATGTGTCTGCCCATTTTTAAATTAGATTTTTTTTTTTTACTGTTAAATGTATGAGTTTTTTTCTTAATTAATTTTTAGTGGAATATAGTTGATTTACAATGTTGTGTTAGTTGCTGTACAGCAAAGCAAATTGGGAGATTGGGTTTGACATATGAATTCTTTTTATATTTTGGATATTAATATCTTATCAGATATATGATTTGCTAATATCTTCTCCCATTCTGTCTGTTACCTTCTCTTTTGTTGATTTTTCCTTTTTCTGTGCAGAACTTATTAGTTTGATAAGGTCCCACTTGTTTATTTTTGCTCTTGTTGCTGTGCTTTTGGTGTCAATCCAAAAAATCATTGCCAAGACCAATGTCAAGGGGCATTTCTCCTGTCTGTTTCTCTAGGAATGTTTTCAGTTTTTGTTATCATATTTAATTCTTTATCCATTTCATGCTAATTTTGTGAGTGGTGTTGTATAGGGGTTCAGTTTCATTCTTCTACCTATGGAGATCTGGTTTTCCTACCCCATTTATTGAAGAGATTATCCATTCCCCATTTAGAGTTATTGGATTTTGTGTCAAATATTAGTTGACCTTACTTATGACAGCTTTTTTTTGAACTCTCTATTCTGTTCCATTGGTCTATGTGCATATTTTATGCCAGTGCCATACCGTTTTGATTATTATTCCTTTGTAATATAATTTGAATCAGGAAGTGTGATGCCTCCAGCTCTGTCCTTCTTTCTTGAGATTGCTTTGGCAATTCAGGGTGTTTTGTGGCTCCATACAAATATTAGGATTGTTTTTTCCTATTTTTGTGAAGATGCGTTGGAATTTTTATATGAACTGCATTAAATAGAGAACGCTTTGGTTATTATGGACATTTTAACAATATTCTACTCATCCATGACTTTGTATATCATTATAATTTTTTGTGTCTTCTTCTATTAATTTCAAAAATGTCATAGTTTCCTGTGTACAGAACTTTCCTTTCACCTCCTAGGTAAATTTATTCCTAAGTATTTTATTATTTGTTATGCCATTTTGAATGGGATTATTTTCTTTGTCCCTTTTTTAGGTGTTTTGTTAATAGTGTATAGAAACACAACTTATTTCTTTTATGTTTATTTTTATCCTGAAAATATACTGAATCCACTGATTATTTCTAACAGTTTTTTTGGTGGAGTCTTTAGAATTTCCTATATATAAGATCATGTCATCTGCAAAGAAACACAATTTTACTTTTTCCTTTCAAATTTGGATGTCATTTATTTTATTTATTTATCTATTTATTTATTTTTGGCTGATTGCTCTGGCCATGACTTCTCATACTCTGTTGAATAGAACATATTTGTTGTTCCTGGTGAAACTTCAGAGGGAAAGTTTTCAATGTTTTATTATTTGCTATTATGTTATCTGTGGGTTTGTCATGGATTGCCTTTATTATGTTGTCATGTTCTTTTTATACCGAGTTTAAGTGTTTTTATCATGAAAAGATGTTGTTTTTCCAAACTTTTTGCATCTATTGAGATGATCACATAATTTTTATTTTTCATTCTCTTAATGTTGTGTATCACATTATTGATTTACTTATGTTGACCCATCCTTGAATCCCAGGGATAAATCCCATTTGATCATGGTGTATGGTCCCTTTTTTTGCACTGTTTAATTTGGTTTGTTAATGTCCTATTGAAAAATTTTACGTCTATATTCATCAAAGATATTGGTCTGTAATTTTTTACTCAGATTTTGTTTTTCTGGGAAATTATTTATCTCTATTTTTGAAGGACATCATTTTCAGGTAAAATATTTTGGGTCACAGATTTTGTCTTTCAGAACTTTGAATATACGAACCAACTCTGTCCTGGACTGTGAAGTTTCTACTGAGAAATCCAATAATATTCCAATGGGTATTTCTTTGTCTGATATGAGGTGTTTTTTAGACTTTCTCAGAACATTTCTATGGATACGTCTGTTCCACATTGCTCCTTCCCTCTTGTGGGGGATTTCTTTCAATTGTATGTCTCCTATTGATCCCACAATGCAAGCCACATGTTGAGAATCTTCCATTTATTTTCCCTAGTACTGAGTCCTGAAATGTTAGTTTGTGAGTATTCTTCCAATCCAGCAGACATGGGTCTGATTTCTGCACTTGCTAATTCCTGCTGTCCATGGCAGTGCACAGAAGGATACATTTCTGTGGGTCAGGGAGGAGGAGCAGAGTGGTGTGGGTGAGGTACACGAAGCACTGGAGAAACCTGTGGTCACTCAGAGGGGTCTGCAGATGAGGTGCCCAAGGAGATGGTGGGAATCCTGATGGAGTCCACAAATGGTTTAGCAGGAAGAATCACAAAGTGGTTAGTAGCAGTGCTTTGATGAGTTTAAGGCCTGGCAATGATCCCAGCCTTTCGTAGCCCCTACGCTTTTCAGATCACCTCAGTAATCTCGGTAAGGTGAGGAAAAAGTGTACATTCCTTATTGCTGGGGAAACCAGGCACTCACTCATACAACTTCACTTTCCCCTGTGGGAGACATTACATTTCACATGTATCTTTCCTGGCACTAAGCCACAATAATGTGGAAAGGAATGACACAGAAAAATGAAACTATTCTTCTTACCCTCTTCAATGCACACATTTTTGGAATTATTTGCTTCAGTAGTGGAACAAAACTTCTTCACTAGACTTTCTGATTCCCAGAAAGTTATGCTCACCCCTGGGGGAAGGCCAAAATCACTGTTCTCTGTGGGGATGACAGTAGAGATATCCTATTCTGCAGTCTTGCTGATGTCACTACAGAAAAGAAATTCTTACCATGAAAACCTCAAAGGAAGCTGATATCAATGGAGGTGGAACAACATAAGATTAGAAAACAAGTCAGGATCTTGTGGGTCATTTCAGAGAGTATAGGTTTTAATGTATAGATGAGAGAAAGTTATTAAAGCATTTTACTCAAGTATGATAATTTCTGAAACAGATTTTTTTTTGAAAATCAGAGAAGTTTCTCTATGGAGAGTGAGTGGCAGGTATGCAGAAGTTGAAGCAGTGATATCAGAAGGGTATTGCAGTAAGTCAAAGTTAGATATAAAAATGACTAGAGTCAGATAGATGCAGTGAAGACTACAAATGAAAATAGGTTGATTTATAATTTGTGAGTAGAATGTATAGAAATAGTAAGCAATTGAATAATTACACAATTATATTTTTATTAAGGACCAGTTATTCTCATGATAATGTTATTATCATCATATATTCTTATTGATTAATTGCTTGAGGAAAATCAACTTTTTAAGCAAAAGGATTATAGATGAAGTTATTGTCCTAAATATCATTGAATACATTTCTACATGGTATAGTGTCTTCCAGTGGTGAAGATCCAAGCAAAAAATGGAATTTTACATTATAAAAAGTATCTTAGAACAGGAAGGCAAGGAAAATAGAATTGGATGTGCTGGAAGGAAGGATAAGATTATCTAGTTATGTTCTTCATGACTTCTGCATTCTAAGATATCTCTTCTCGATATAACATTAATCTGATGAGAACCAGAACTTGAACTCCTATCTTCAATAACAGTAAAAAGATATCTTTTTCTTCTTCTCTTAAAGATAGATGTGATTTAGCAGGAAAGGCACTGAATTTAGCTTCAGAACATTTGGATCTAAATCTCCCTGCCTTAACATTTCAAAGTGTGCATATTCTCTCCTTCTGGCAGTAAGTGATGGCCTCATTCTTATCTGCAATATTTGGCAGAATTATCAGTATGAGAAACACTACAGAGACCATTCTGTTCAAAAGAACATTCAAATAAAACCAGAGAAAAAGATCCAAACAATCTAGTCTTATTTGAATATGCATCAGATGATGATGGATTTTCTTAATATTATTTAGAAATTATTATGGATTTGTGTTTAACTTCACACACCCTTTTTTTGATATCCTCTAAAAGAAGTTTGGTAACTCTCATTCTGAGGTTTGTTTTTTCCTAACTTATTTTATTGACTTTATTGACATTTTTTTTTTCCATCAAGGCACTTGCATTTCATTTTACTCCTCAATACAAAGTACACAACTCAAAGTTCAGCCCAACCTACTATAAATTGATTGGGAGGGTCAAGTACAAATCTTTGGATTGTGAGTTTCATGCACTTGGTTTAAGCCCAGATTTAGTTTGAGCAAACTTAATATCATGAAGACTGTGAAAGGCTTCTGTGTCCTTTTCATGCTGCATCTATGGTTCTTTGACTTTGGAAGGACTGGGAAGGTACTTGTATGGCCCATGGATTTTAGTCATTGGATTAATCTAAAAGTTATTCTGGAAGAACTCCACCTTCATGGACATGAGATAACCATCCTGGTACCTTCAACAAGTTCTCTGCTTGATCATACCAAGATTCCCTTTAATGTGGAGATACTTCAACTTTCAATAAGTAAAGAAAGTTTCATGGAAGAATTCAGTGCTGATCTCTATACACTTTCTTTTGAACTGCCGAAACTTTCATGGTGGGACAGGCAAGTGAAAATGACAAAAGTTATAAAAAATTTTTTAGCATCAGCTAAAAGAGTATGTGACAGTGCTGTCACAAACAAGGATTTACTCAGCAGGCTACAGGCAGCTAAATTTGATATCTGTATTGCTGACCCTTTAAGCTTTTGTGGGGAATTGGTGGCTGAACTCCTCAATATTCCGTTTATATACTCTTTTCGGTTTTCCTATGGGAATGTCATTGAGAGATTGTGTGCCAGGCTTCCTATGCCTTCTTCATATGTTCCTGGCATCACATCAAGACTGACAGACAACATGACTTTTATACAGAGGCTGGAGAACTGGTTATTGTATACAATGAGTGATATGATGTCTTCATACTATGCATTTGCAGAATGGGATGAGTATTACAGCAAGATTTTAGGTAAGAGAAATTTGCATGTAATAATGATTCATATTTCATATGTAAAATGTGAATATTTATCTGACTGTAGGAAAACTTACAAAAGACTTTTTTTTTTTAAGTGAGGACCCAAGCTCCTGTTGCTTAACTGTTTTGAGTGAAAACAATAAAAACAGCTCTTTTTCTTTCTTTTTTTAAATTTTTCTTTTTCTTTTTTTTTTTTAGATCATTGAGTACCGCAAACATATCAGAGAAGGAATATTCTCTATATTTGTCCATAAATTCTATTTGATGCTACTAATTTTTTTTCCAGAGTATCTGGAAAAGCCAAATCTGATGTGTGCTTAAGTTCCATAACCTTAGACTACTTCTCTCTTGTTTACTTCTCCTTTTATACACTTGTTTTCTTTCTGATTAACCTGCTGTCTCTCAGGCTTTCTGTTTGCATCCTATCAAGGCTTGATTGACTGATTCCTGGGGTTGGAAAGTGGTAAGCATGAAACTGGAAAATAAATAAATATATCTTGATTTCATTTGCTCTTGTCTTCAAAAGGAGAAACAAGGAAGATTTTTCTCTAAAGGACCATGTTTCTAGACTTTTAAACTTATCCCATTGTTATCTTGTTATTGTTCTATTCATAATTGCATTAGAGGTCAACTAGAGAGCTTTGACCCTGAGCACAAAGCTTTTCTCAATTTAAGCAAGTCTGTAACCACTTTAATTTTCCTTTTGCATAATTGATTTTTTTATTAAAGAAACTTTTATTTAATTGTGTTAAGGATGATTTTGCATAGTATATTAGTTATCTTAGAGGAAGCAGTATCTTATTTATATTATTTAGATTTTTTGAGATATAATTAATATATAACATTGTATTAGTTTCAGGTGTGGATGAAAAAGTTAATCAATAGTCAATCTAAGAAATGGACAACTTTATTTGAGCCAATGTGGGGATTATAACCCAGGAGACAGTCTTTCAGAAAGCTCTGAGGAATGTTTCACCCATTAGAAGTCAAAGCACAGTTATATGTTTTTGAGACAAAGGTTTTTACATCAAAGGGTTATACATCAGAGTAATGTATTGACAGTTTACATAGGCCAACAAAGCGAGTAATGAGTTACTGTGACCCTTTAGGGGATTAAGGAAGGAATGTTATATCCTAAGGAGTTACCTTGTTGGCACCAGGAGGAAACTGACTTTTTTGTTTGTTTCATTTTTGTTTTGTTTGTGAGCAGACATTCCCGTGTCTTCTAAGGAGATCTTGTTAATGTACAATGCAGATGCAAAATGGACACTAAAGGGGAGCAGGGTAGTAGCTCAAATGGCAGAGAAAATTTTACTTTAAATTTTTCTTGTCCTGCCTTAAAATCATTTTGTTTCATCACAGGTGGACAACATAATGATTTTATATTTGTACATATAGTGAAATGATCACCACTATAACTCTAGTTAACATTCATCACCACACATAGTTAAAAGTCTTTTTTATCTTGAGATGAAAACTTTAGATCTATTCTCTTAGCACATTTCAAATATTCAATACAGTATTATTAGCTATAGTCACCATACTATACATTACATCCCCAGAACTGAAAGTTTATAACTTTCATCCACCTTTATCTATCTATAGTGCCCACCCTCCAACCGTAGGATCTTGCAACAACAAATCTATTCTCTGAAACGTTTTTTTCTTTTTTTTTCTTTGAAGTTCCACATCTAAATGATATCAAACAGTATTTGTCTTTCTCAGTCTGACTTACTTCATTTACCACAATTTCAAGTTCCATTCTTGTTTATGCAAATGGAAGGTTGTCCCTTTTTTTCATGACTTAATATTACTCCATTGTTTATATAACCATGCTTTCTTTATCCATCACCCATTGGAAAACAGATTGTTTCCATATTATGGCTATTGTAAATAATGATGCAATGGACATGAGAGTACAGTAGGAATTTTATTTTGAGTTTTTTGAGGAACATCCATACTATTTTCCAAAGTACCTGCACCAATTTACATTCCCACCAACAGTGCACAAGTGCTCCCTTTTCTCCACATCCTCACCAGTATTTGTTAACTCTTGTCTTTTCGATGATAGCTATCCTAATAGGTGTGAGGTGATTCCTCATTGTGATTTTGATTTGCCTTTCTCTGATGATTAGTGATGCTGAGCACCTTTTTATGTATTTGTTGGCTATTTGAATATCTTCTTTGGAAAGATGTCTACTCAGGTCCTTTGCTCATTTTTTTAAATGAATTATTTGCATTTTTGTTTGTTTGTTTTTTTGCTGTCAAATTCTATGAGTTCCTTAGACATTTTGGGTGGTAATGACAAATCAGATACATGGTTTGCAAATATTTTCTCTCATTTCATAGGTTGCTTTTTCATTTTGTTGATCATTTCTTTTGCTCTTCAGAAGCTTTTTAATTTGAAGTAGTCTTCACTTTTTTATTTTTAATTTTATTGCTTATGCTTTTGGTGTCATATTTTAAAAATTATTGCTAAGACCCATGTCAAGGAGCTTTTCTCCCATGTTTCCTTCTAGGAATTTTATGGTTTTTCAGGTCTTATATTTATGTTTTTAATCCTTTGCAAGTTAATTTTTGTAGCAGAGTAAAATGGGGGTCTAGTTTCATTCTTTTGCATGTGAATATCCAATTTTTTCAGCGAAAATTATTTAAAAGACTGTCTTCCTCCACTATTTCTGGCTGCCTTGTGAAATATTAGTTGACCTTATATGCATGGGCTTATTTCTGGGCTGATCAATGGGTTTGTTTTCATGCCAGTACCATATTGTTTTGATTAGTACAGCTTTAAAATATTGCTTGAAATCAGAAAGTGTGATGCCTCCAGGTTTGTTCTTCTTTATCACAAATGCTTTGGCTATTTGGAGTCTTTTGCACTTCCATATGAATTTTAAAAGTGTTTTCTTTGGTACGTATTTTAACAGAAGTATCTCTAATACCCTATCATTACTAAAAATTAATTTTATTCCTAAAGAATTAAAATTTACCCTTTTGGTTGTGATCTATTATTTTATGTAACCACTTCCATTTTTCTTTTTTGGATATCTGTTAAAAATTTCCTCTGAGAAATTATTTCTTCAACAACTCACAAACAATATGAGTGCTTCTAATGAAGTATGCTGCCCAGGAATATGCCATATATTCAAAAAAGGCATATGACTTAATCAAGGTCGACATGTTGCGCTGAGGATTTTTCTGGGCACTCTGTGACAGAAACAGGTGCTTATATCTCTAGACTTGACCCTAAAACAAAAATAAATGTGGACAGAAACTGCTGTACCCATCACTTACCCAAAGTCACAGTCCAAGCTGCAAAAGGCAAAACCGAAAAAAGATAACTTAAAATCTCATCCTAGTGACATTTTCTGAGCCATGGATCAAGCAGTGACTGATCTATAGGTGTATTGAAGTTATTTGTTTACCTCTGGTTCCAGCAATTTTGTACTCAGTTTTGGAAGCTCTTTTATAGTGAGACATAAGTTATAGGACACAACTCTGTCTCTGATTCCTTGCTAGCTCTTGGCACCTTAGAACATTCTTTTGGGGAATATATCAATAATCTGAGAAAGAATAATAAAGTCTTGGTAAATAGAAGAAACAAATTTCTTTTACTCTCATAAATTTTAAAATGCTATTAGATATAGATTATCATTCAGTATCAATTTAGTATCTCCATTATAAAATGTATTCCAAGTATATTTTTCAAATTTCAAAACTGTAACTCATAACTTATACAATTATAAATTGAATCATGTCATAGATATGTTCAAATAATTGAGGAGAAAACAAGTAAGAAGGTATCTAGTTCAAACCATATTTTGAGGAAATATTAATATAACATTTTGGGAGACAAAGGAATGTTAGGATAATACTATTGGGTTAGACACAAAAATGGTCAATGTCTAATAGGGCAATAAAATCATAATTTAGGGGATGATATTTTCTACCAGACAGAAATATACACACCAACTTTTTAACTTCACAGTGTCTGAACAAAAAAGTCCAAAATAAATCAATAATAACAAAATAAAATGTAGGCACACTTTCCTGAAGATGTAAATAATCCTTTAATCATTCAACAAATGCCCCAGCATTATATCAAATGTGGCATTGCTTTTGGAAATTTGGAAAAGTTTTTCCAAATTTGACATATTTTCTCACAATCTCCTTATTCAGATCAATTATTTTTTTATTTCTCCTACAATATTATCTTCATTTCAATAAGATGCATTAATCACACCAGATTACTAAATCAGTAGTGGAGAATTAACAGGAAAAAGATATCATCTTGATATGAAAGAAAGTGAACCAAACATATGACCCTGCAATTCTACTCCTAGGTTTATAACCAAGAAAAATGAACACATATGTCCACAGAAAACATATACATGAATGCTCAGAGCAGCATTATTCATAGTAGACAAACATGAAAACAACCCAAAAGTTCACCAACTAATGAATGAATAAACAAAATGACGTATATCCTTACAAAAATATCATTCAACAGCAAAAAGTAATGAAATACTGATACACGCTACCACGTGGATGACCCATGAAAAACATTATGCTAAATGAAAGAAGGCAGCAAAAAAGACCACATAGTATATGATTTCATTTATATTAAGTTAAATAGGGTTTTTCTGGAATAGGCAAATGAAGCAAAAAGTAGATTAGTGGTTGTCACGGGCTGGGAAGAGGGAGAAATGAAAAATGACTGCCAATGGATACAGGATTTCTTTTGCAAGTAATAAAAATTTTTTTAATTTAATAATGGTGATGGTTTCACAATGTTATAAATGTACTAAAAACTACTCAATAGTTTATTTAAAAAGAAGAATTGTACGGTATATAAATTATACCTCAATAAAACTGTCATTAAGAAAAGCGTGGGTGTAAAGCATCACACAAAGAGAATAAAATTATACCCATGGCTGATACAAATAAGGCTCCAATATGGGGTCTGTACTGGGTCTGAAACTGGATTTTGAATACTTTTGTCATTACCAGAATAAAACCCCTAAATTACTGAGATTTGCTTGTGATCTCTTACATAGATAGATTGTCCTGGTAAGATCAAAACCCTTATATTTTCTGATCAAAACTTTACCACACTTAGAACATCAAGGAGAATATTCAAAAAGCCATGCAGTGAGAAACCAGATAGCTATAGTTTCCTCCTATCAGTGATATGGAGTACGTATTTCAAAAGGACACCAAAACTCTGGGTAAGGTTTTTATACCACAGTAATTGAATAGAATTCAAAAATGAAGCTCTAGTTCCCAACTAAGTAAAATGATTTAATTCAGAGTCACTAATCTGAGTTCTTATTCTGTTAATGTTCACTTGGTTTCCACTTCAGTTCAAAGGTAACCCTTTTGTACTGTTTACCAGCTAAATATGTCAAAATAGCAAATATTTCATCACCAAATTATTATGCAGTGCTCTCTCTTCACCAAAGAGGACAAAGTCTTGTAAAACAGGAGCTATAATTATGTACAGCAAAGGAATAATCACTTTTAAATGTTTATGAAAAGATTTCCATTCCTGATAGGATATAATAAGTATGGAAGCATAGTCCCAAACACCAGAAGAAAAGATGGATACATTTCAAAAGCTGTTTTTAAAAGATATCAGAGGTTTTGGAGCAATGAGGATGAGATAAATTGGAATTCCAGAAGAGGAGGAGACTCTACCATAGTAGGCTGGGATCACTGGCTGAATTTCTTGTTCATTGCTAGGAGCACATGCTGATTCTGAGCTTGGAGTGGGACTCAGGTATGCTCAAGCAGAAAGAGTCTGTTGGCAGAGAGAAAGCAGCAGGCTTTTGCCTTGTTCCATACTTAAATCTGTGTTTGGTTATTCATAATCTCAGTATTGTGTACTCTTGGGGGGCAAAGTCCTATTGATTTCTCATGGGTTGCATAGAACTAATATTGCTTCTTTAAAGATTTTTCTTAGAAAATTCTATCGTAAAACATGTCCCACTTAACATATCAGATTGTTTTCCCTCTATCGTCTTTTATTTTTGTTCAGGAAAACGTACCACATTATGTGAAATTATGGGGAAAGCTGAAATGTGGTTGATTCGAACATACTGGGATTTTGAATTTCCATTCCCTTACTTACCTAATGTTGAATTTGTTGGAGGACTGCACTGCAAGCCTGCAAAGCCCTTACCTAAGGTAATTAAATGTGCTTCTTTTTGCTTCTCTGAGTATTTACCTCCTGGAATCATTTCTAGTTTATTATTTTTTAGTATTTGACCCTCAAACTGAAAACCTGGACACAGGAATTATCCACCTTAGACTATTACATTACCATTAAGTATTTACTACATTATTGTGGTAATCATTAGTGATGCTTATCAAATATGCCACATATTTGACAACAGTAATGTCCCTAGCGCCTGAGTTTAGTGGAATTGTCCAATACTCTCAGGGCAATGAGAATGAACTGAAGTGACAGGTATCACTTCCAGGTCCAACACAATTATCAGGTGCACTTACTCCAGAGTTCTCTTTTCCTTTGTGATGTCTTTGGGCTGTGTTCCAGAGTAGCTACTCTGCCAATCTGAGTCCTGGTTAAAGAATATATATAACAGTTGCAGCTCAATGATGGACATATGACATGAGAAAGAAATAATGTAACAGGGAAGAGCCAAATCTTGACTACATGTTGGATCTGTTTCTTTTACTTTAACCTTTGCTTTCCGCTGCTGTTGTTCACTAAAAGGATACTGTCTATACATAATGGCTTGCCTTGGGGAAACCTACCCCTCTGCCTGAATGTTAAACCAAAGTGCCTTTGTTCAGGCAAACATCCAGACCCTATCCACCTGTGGATGGCTGCAAGAAAGAAGAAATTAACACATCCCCTCCCCGAGGCTGGCCGTTCCAGGTGATATTTACAAAACTTACGGCCTTTTTACTTTACTCCCTCATATCCCCCACACACACTTTGTGCTATAAAAGAAACTGGCATCCAAACCCCGATAAGATGGTTATTTTGAGACTTTAGTCTGCCATCTTCTCAGTTTGCCGGCTTTCTGAATAAAGTCATATTCCTTGCCTCAGCACCTCGTCTTCAGTTCATTGGGCAGTCCTGCAGTGAGCATAGCGAGTTTGGACTTGGTAACAATAAGGTGTTGTTTTAGGCCACTGAGATTTTGGAGCTGAAAGTTATTTTGCATAACCTAGTCTAAAAACTGGACATAGTAGGGAAATTATAATAGTTTGGGAAAAGATCAAATAGAGATTGATGGCCCACCCAAAATCCTGGCATAAGTTCAGTAATGGTGACCTGTTTGGTTTGAATAGAGGAGAGAAATTAGCCTGGAGAGATTATCGGAGGATAGGTTATAAATAAACAAATGGGCAGTACTAAGTATTCTTTACTTCAAATTTAAGGTCAATGAATGATCAATGTATACTTTTTAAGCAGTAACGTGATACAACTTACCCTTTCATAAATATTATCTATTGAATTGTTTGGAATGGAGCAAGATTTAAAGGAGGGAAATGAGCTGAGATAGAAGTGCAATAGTTCCTGCAAGCCATTGTAGAGATCCAAACTACAATATGATAACAATTTTGAGTATAAATGGAGAGGTTTAGGAAGTATTTACAAAGAAAGTCAATAGGATTTTCTGATAGGCTAGAGATTAAGGGAGAGATTTCCAGAATTAATCTTTGGCTTTTTGTTTCTTTGTACATGTCATTTCTTTACATTTCTTTCTTTATTTTTTGTACAGGCAATTTAGTAGAGAATATTATCATTTACGAGGAGAAGAAGGAAAGGGGAACAGTTGTGAGGGAAAATGATTTGTTCATATTTGCATATGTTGAATGTGGTACAATGCAGTGTCTAGCAAGCATCTACCAAATACATTGGTTTATCTCAGGGAACAGATTTACATAGTATTTATGGTTTTTTAAATTAATAGACTATTTTTAGAGACACATTCACAGCAAAATGGAGCACAAAGTACAGAGAGTTCCACCTATCTCTTGCCCCCTCCCATGCACAGCTTCCCCAACCATCAATATCCCACACTCCTGCAGCACATTTGTTACATTTTATGAACTAACATTCACATTAATCTCAACCAATGTCCACTGCATACAAAAATGTTAACTCTTTGTGTTGTACATTCTATATTTTGATAAATACGTAATGACATGTATCTACCCGTATACTGTCATACAGACTCTCCACTGTCCTAAAAATTCCCTGTGCTCCACTTCTTCATCCTTCCCTGTCCCTAAATCTCTGGAAATCACCTTTTTTTTTTACTTTCTCCATAGATTTGCCTTTTCCATAAGCAGTAGTCTCACATTTGTAGTCAAGGAATAAGAACTCATGACTTTTTACTGGCTGCATTTTGTGAGCATTACATCACCCAGAGTGAAAAACAGAACTTGGGGTGGATCAAAATACTATAAACTAGATGCCTAAGGCTTCTGTGAAGAGGGGTTATTCCTGAAAACCTGACCATTGACATTAGAGAAATAGATGAAAGTATAGAATAAAGACATAAAGACAAGTATACTTTTTTAAAAAATTGAACTTTTAAAAAATATTTTATTATTTTTTTTTACTAGGGTATACTTGCTTTACAATGTTGTGTTAGTTTCTACTGTACAGTGAAGTGGAGTTCCCTGTGCTATACAGCAAGTTCTCACTAGTTATCTATTTTTTACATATTAGTGTATATATGTCAATCCCAATCTCCCTATTTATCCCACCCCCCCTTTCCTCCCTGGTTGTCCATACATTTGTTCTCTACATCTGTGTGCTATTTCTACCATGCAAACAAGTTCATCTGTACCATTTTTCTAGATTCCACATACATGTGTTAATGTGTGATATTTTTCTCTTTCTGATTTAACTTCACTCTGTATGACAGTCTCTAGGTCCATCCACATTTCTACAAATGACCCAGTTTCATTCCTTTTTATGGCTGAGTAATATTCCATTGTCTATATGTACCACATCTTCTTTATCTATTCATCTGTCGATGGGCATTTAGGTTGCTTCCATTACCTGGCTATTGTAAATGGTGCCACAAAGAACATTGGGATACATGTGTCTTTTTGAATTTTGGTTTTCTCTGGGTTTATGCCCAGTAGTGGGATTGCTGGGTCATATGGTAATTCTATTTTTAGCTTTTTAAGGAACCTCCATAGTGTTCTCCATAGTGGTTGTATCAATTTACATTCTCACCAACAGTGCAAGAGGGTTCCCTTTTCTCCACATCCTCTCCAGCATTTATTGTTTGTAGATTTTTTGATGATGGCCATTCTGACTGGTCTGAGGTGATATATCATTGAAATTTTGATTTGCGTTTCTCTAATAATTAGTGATGTTGAGTAGCTTTTCATGTGTTTTTTGGCCATCTGTATATCTTCTTTGGATAAATGTCTATTTAGGTCTTCTGCCCATTTTTGGATTGGGTTGTTTGTTTTTTTGATATTGAGCTGCATGAGCTGTTTGTATATTTTGGAGATTAATCCTTTGTTGATTCATTTACAAATATTTTCTTCCATTCTGAGGGTTGTCTTTTTGCCGTTTTATGGTTTCCCTTGCTGTGCAAAAGCTTTTAAGTTTCATTAGGTCCCATTTGTTTATTTTTTTTTTTATTTCCATTACTCTAAAAGGTGGGTCAAAAAGATCTTGCTGTGATTTATGTCAAAGAGTGTTCTGCCTATGTTTTCTTCTAAGAGTTTTATGTTGTCCGGTCTTACATTTAGGTCTTTAATCCATTTTGAGTTTATTTTTGTGTATGGTGTAAGGGAGTGTTCTAATTTTATTCTTTTACGTGTAGCTGTCCAGTTTTCTCAGCACCACTTATTGAAGAGGCTGTCTTTTCTCCATTGTATATTCTTGCCTCCTATGTCATAGATTAGTTGACCATAGGTGCGTGGGTTTATCTCTGGGCTTTATATCCTGTTCCATTGATCTATATTTCTGTTTTTGTGCCAGTATCTTTGGAATATGGTCTTTTCTTCTTAAACTTTAGCCGCATCTACTGAAGAAATAGAGGGAGAATCACAGTTAATCATGTATGTGTGTTCTTATAACTCTCAGCACAACAATCCTCTAGTGAATGTGACCCAACTAGGGATCTGCAGTAAGACTCAGACTTTCATCTCTTTCTTGTAAGGAAGACGTACGAAAACGTTGGGGAGAGGAGTGAAAAATTTCCCTCGCACTACAACATGATAAAAATGTCAGTTTGATTTTGAATGCCACAACATAAGTTTGTGGAATTACAGAATTTGTTTTTCGTGCATCTCAGGGCAACAGAATGTATTAATCATACTCTCAGTTCATTCCACTCCATAATCAGCCCATGGCAAACATCTCTTTTGATTAATTTTTCTTACATTTTTTCTTTATCTTCTTCTCTTCCATTACCCCACAACCAGTGGGCACCCAGTCAAATGAATTTAATGTTTATCATCTTATTTCAATTTAAACAGATAACTGTGTATCCTTAAACTATATGTAGAAATGATTTGAGTTGTTTAATTATATAAATGATGTTATGCTATGATTCACATTTTCTCATTCTTATTAGTATATATAATTTTTTTCATATGTATCCAAGTTTCAATTTGTAAATGCATTTCATTCATTCTGACTGTAGCAGAGAATTTTGGTATCAGGAATGCTTAGGGGGTTACATCTTCCACATTTTATCTAGACCTTGATTATTATTCTATTTTCTAATACGGGTCAGTTTCACAGAGGTAAAGGGATATCACACTGATGAATTTTATTTGTAATCTCCATTTATAGCAAAGTTGAACATTGTTTCAGAAACTTATCAATTATCCTTATTTTCCCTTTGTGAAACTCATATATTTAGTATATTTTTTGGATAATCTTTTTTTTCCAAGTAATATCAATTCTTTCCATCATTTAGAATATCTAGGTATAAATCCTTGATCTAGCCATTGCAAATATCTTCTCCTATGACTCCATATATTTGTTAATATTTTCTCTAATTACCTTTTTTAAACATAAAGTACCAAATTTGATGTAATCAAATCCATCTTTTTATACATTATGATTTGTACTTTTAAAAATCTCATTTAAAATACTTTTCTCTTTACTAAGGTTAAAAAGACATTCTCCTATATTTTATTGTTAAATGTATAATATTCTATTTTAACATGATACATTTAATCCATTCAGATTTTTAAAATTAATACATGATAGGAGGTAAATATTCACCTCCCTTTTTTGTCTGAATAATGAACATATTATTGTACCACCAGTTAATAAACCATCCACTCAGTGTGATATTTTCTCACTGATTATCCCAATGAATTATATCATCTTATCATACAGGAGGGTTTCACATACTCATGGCTCTCTTTCTGGCCTCACTACTTTATTCTATTGTTGACTTTGTTAGCAGGTCAGTAGATTTCATTTTGTATTGTTTATTATTATCGGATTGAAATAGTCTCCAGTACTCCTTTTTCTTTTTCAAAGTTTATTCATTATTTATGAAAATGTATTTTTATATACTTTTTAAAATATTTCCTAGTATCTGAAGAATATGATGATATAATTGAAAATAAATTTGAAGTGATTGATAGCTTTACATATTATATCAATCCATCTATAAATACAGTGTAACAGTTAATTTTATACATCAATTTACCTGGGCCAGGTACCCAGATATTTAGCCAAACATCACTCTGGAAGTTTCTGTGAGGGTATTTTTTTGATGACATAAACATTTAAATATGTGGACCTTGAGTAAACAAATTGCCCTCCATTATGTGGCTGAGGCTCATCCAATTAGCTGAAGACCTGAATAGAACAAAAGACTGAACACTCCCAAGAAAAATAAGAATTCTGCCAGTAGACAGCCTTCAGACTTGAACTAGAGCAATGGCTCTTATCTGAGTCTCCAGCCGTATGGCCTATTCTGCAGATTAAACTTTCCAAACTCCATAATCATGTGAGTTAATTCCTTAATATAAATTTCTTCCTTGTCTTTCCACTTTAAGTCTTACACATTTTTATCTTCTCTTATTTGGTTGAATTAGTTTTGCTACTAGTTCAGCATAGGATGAAAAGATTTTTTTTTACTTCATTATAATTAGATATGATATTTTTATTTTTAATGGAAAGCCATATATTTCTACTATATTACTGTTAACCTCAGAGTATTCATTATAGTTCTTTCTGCATGTCTTATATGGTCAGGAATTTATATGTCTACCTCGTTTCTAAATGTGTTTGTGGAAGCTTATACGAAGAGAAAATGTAACCAAAATAAAAGAAAATTGAAATTTAGAGAACAGAAAAAAGTAAATATACAAAAAATATGTCATTATACTGACGGTGATTCAGCAGAAAAATGAATGATAATCTTATTAGCATCCAAAACTAAATATAAAGTGAAGCACCAGAACTATTTAACTTAAACTAGAAATTTGGCTCTGCCAGCTACTGCTGCGTAGACTTGGACAAATTACTTAACCTTACTGAGATAGCTTTCTCATCTGTAAATGTATACATATCTCTTAAGATTCCCGTATATCTAAGTTAAATCATACATGTAAAGAGCTCTGTAATTGGGAGAAGATAACATGTAGTCAATAATTTGTAAACACACACACACACTCCCCTCTATCATGCTGAAGGGAACCTCCATTTAAATCATTTTTAATTTGCTTAATAACCAGTGATTTCAGGTTATATTTTGTACACTGAAATGGTTAACATACGAAAAAACAGAAGTGTTCTAAGAATTCAGACATATTGAGAAAAGTGTGTGACATTCTTGTAAATATCAACTTTCATATAACAAAGACTATTTCCCTCACAGGAGTTAGAAAAGTTTGTTCAAAGCTCTGGAAAACATGGAGTTGTGGTGTTTACTCTGGGGTCAATGATCAAAAACCTCACAGAAGAAAAGTCTAATGTGATTGCATCAGCCCTTGCCCAGATTCCTCAGAAGGTCAGATAATCTTACTTTTTCAGTAACAGCTTCTTTAAATTCCATGAAGATATCCTTAAAAGTGTGCTTAAAAACGTAGGAAAAGTTATTGGTATTGTTAGTGTCAATTTAACTGAACTGTAAAGAAAAAATACTAAATGGTAAAACAGAATATTTGATTCTTATCTTGCTTTAAACCTGACATTACTAACAGGAAAACATATTGCACAATTTTCTTTAAATAGTGACCTAAAACTTAATCATTCACTACTGTCAAACAATCAGTCAGCTTTGTGTCTAGGTTTTAAGGCTTCCATGTAATCTAACATTGTTTTTTGGTGTTTATTGAGTTTTTTGGTTTGTTTCTTCATTTTTTAATCTGAGACATATACACAAGTTACAACTACCTTGATGGAGAATAAAGGAATAGATATTCAAAAATACAGCCTTAATTCACTGGATGCCTTAGGACTATATTTCCTTATAATTAATGGATTTGTGCCAGGCCGTGGTTGAGCCTGGAATTGACAACTTAGATTCCTGGAATACTCCTAAATAGATACTCTTCATTTTAAACAGTTAAAATCTTTAATAATACAGTACAAGATTTATGCAGTTCACTCCTTGAAGTTCCCCAAAATTATAACTTTTTATTTATACCATTCTAGGTTATAACTGAGTGGCACTGTTTTTAAACCACCATGAACACTTTTTTCCCCTACATTTAGTTAAAATAGAAAATTGCATGTAAATTTAAGTTACAAATGCTCACGATAATTATTGTATTCATAACCAAATTACTTTCAATAATTGTTTTGTGGAAGCAGCACCCATCTAAATATTTAATCTAAATTCCATCTTCATAAAAATATTAAACTTTCAATTGCATTAAAATACAATGTTTAGGGGTGAAACCAGGGTAGACTAGGAAGCACTAAGACCTGTCTCTCTACCTAAACAAAATTGTACTAGCAAAAACTGTCTGAAGTAACTATATTGGAACTCTGGACTCTAACTGAGCACTTGCAACTCGCAGTGGAAAAACTGAGCGGGAACTGTGGTTAATTTTAGTCAATGTCATCCCTTTAGAATAGCAGCATCTTCAAAGTCTTCATCACTCTGTCCCATGGCAGCCAACATGCCTGCATTCCTGGTGTAATTTGGTGGAACTGGTAGACAATAAGACCTTATCCTCCAAATACTGTGGTTCTGCATTCTAATTGCTGATTACTGCCCATGGTCATTGAGGTATATGCACAGAAGCTGGGCACAGTTGTTTCAACATTCATTAGAAGAAGCAACTTCCAGGGGTTTTAAAGGATAAGCTTTTTCTTTTTTCTTTTTACTTTTTTCTCCATTTGGGAGCCAGGCATTAGAGAATTAGACATTTAAAAAAAACAACCTCACAAATAGTGGAATTTACAAAATTATGTGCATGTCCAGAGAAAAACACTGGCTCATAATATACCTGAGAAGACCTAAAACTTTAACCTCACCCTGATTTCTAGCAAAGAGAAACACTTCAACAACAGCAACAACAAAATCAAACTCTAACAAGGGGCAAATCTGATGTCTGAAGATAGAACATTATAAAAAGCAAATGTACAATACTCGAAAAATATCACAAGGCATACAAAGATAGATGAAAGTATGGCCCAATCAAAGAAACAAAATAAACTGAGAGAAACCATTCTTGAGGGAGCCTGGATTTTGGAATTACTAGAAAAAGCCTTTAAAACCACATTTTTAAAGATGTACAAAGAACTAAGGGAAGACAATGACAAAGAAAAGAAAATGATGGAGGAACAAAAGGAAATATTGATAATGAGAAAGAAATTATTTTTAAAAAGAATCAAAAAGAAATTCCAGAGGTTAAAAATTACAATAACTATAATGAAAAGTTCACCTCAGGGGTTCAAAACCAGATATGAGCAGGCAAAATCATCAGCAAACTTGAAGAAAGGATATTTGAAATTATCGAGTTCAAGGAAGAAAAATGAATGAAGAAAAATGAACAAAGCCTATGGGACTTGTGGGACACCATCCTGTGAATGAGCATACACATTGTGGGAGTCCCAGAAAGAGAGAAATGGGCAGAATGGGCGGAAAGAATATTTAAAGAAATAATGGCTTAACATAGTCCCAATTTAATAAAATACATAAATTTACAAATCCAAGAAGCTTAGTGAACTTCAAGTTGGATAAACTCAAAGACACCTACACCAAGACACATTATATTCAAGTTGGTGAAAAACAAAGATAATGAGTGACTATTGAAAGAAACAAGGGAAAGAATTCATCACCTAAAAGATATCTTCAATAAAGTGATCAGCCAATTTCTCATCAGAAACACTGGAGGCCAAAAGGCAGTGGATTGATAAATTCAAAGTGCTGAAATACAAACTTGTTAACTGAGAGTTTTATATCAGGCAAAATGTCCTTCAATAATGAAGTAGAGACTTCCCTGGTGGTCCAGTATTTAAGACTCCACCCTCCCAATGCGAGGGCCATGGGTTTGATCCCTGGTGGGGAACTAAGATCCCACATGCCACACAGTGTGGCCTTAAAAAAATTTTTTTAAAGAGTAGAAATTAAGACATTCCCAGATAAACAAAAGTTGAGGGACATCATTAACTCTAGACTTTCCCTGTAAAAAATGCAAAAGGGAATACTTCTTGTTGAAATGAAAGGTTGCTAAACAGTAACACAAAACCATAAGAAGAAATAAAGATCTGCAGTGAGGTAAAATTGCACTAAAGGCAATAATAAAAACTAGTATTATTGTTATTTTTGTTGTAACTCCATTTATTAAAATTTTTTCTTGGGCTTCCCTGGTGGCGCAGTGGTTGAGAGTCTGCCTGCCGATGCAGGGGACACGGGTTCATGTCCCAGTCTGGGAAGATCCCACATGTTGCGGAGTGGCTGGGCCTGTGAGCCATGGCCACTGAACCTGTGCATCCGGAGCCTGTGCTCCACAACAGGAGAGGCCACAACAGTGGAAGGCCCGTGTACCACAAAAAAAAAAAAAAAATTATTGATCTATGTAATTAGGAACAGTATGTATATGTATGTAATTTATGTCATCAATTATAGAAAGAGATGGATGGATCTATAAAGGAGCACATGTTTTTATGCTATTGCAGTTAACCATCAATAGGTCAAAGAATAAGTTACAAAAGTAATATGAAAATATTTGTTTAAATGAATGAAAACACAAGGGACCAAAGCAAGAGATGCAGAGAAAGCAGAGTTCAGAGAGAAATTTATAGCTTCAAGTACCTACATTGAAAAAGAATAATGATCTAAAATCAATTACCTAATCTTATATTTTAAAGAACTATAAAAAGAGGACAAACTAAACCAAAAGCTAGCAGAAGGAAAGAACTAATAAAGACTAGAGCAGAGATAAACAAAACAAACAAACAAAAAACAGAGAAAATCAATAAAACCAAAGGCTGGTTCTCTGAAAAAGTCAGGGAAATTATCAAAACTTTAGCTAGATTCGCAAAGAGGAAAAATCGAGTATATGCAAATAATTAAAATCAGAAATGAACCTAGGGAGATTACTAATGGCTGTACAGAGATTAAAATATTATCAGAGGATATGATGGAGCTGTGTCCAAGATGGAAGAGTAGGAAAACCCCAATCTCACCTCTTCTCACAGGCACACAAAAATAGTTCTGATTTGCAGAGCAACTACTGATGAGAAAAAGAAGATGAGCAGAAAAGATCTTCTACAACTAAAGATATAAAGAAGGAACCACAATGAGCCAGATAGGAGTGATGGAGAAGCAGTATGGTTAAGAGAAAAGAACAAAGAACCAAAATAAGAACAAAATAATGCCATTTGCAGCAACATGGTTGGACCTGGAGATTGGCATACTGAGTGAAGTGAGTCAGAGAAAGACAAATATATGATATCGTTTACATGTGGAATCTAAAAAAAGGCTTCAAGTTACCTTATCTATTGGCTTGGCCAAAAAGTTCTTTTGGGTTTTTCATACAATATTATGGAAAAACCCAAAAGAACTTTTTGGCCAACCCAATACAAAACTGAAATAGAGTTACAGATGTAGAAAATAAACTTATGGTTACAGGGGGGTAAGAGTGGGGGAGGGATAAATTGGAAGACTGAGACTGACACATATACACTACGATATACAAAATAGATAACTAATAAGGACCTACTGCATAACACATGGAATCCTACTCAATACTCTGTAATGGCCTATATGAAAAAAGAATCTTAAAAAGAATGGATATATGTATATGCATAACAGATTCACTTTGCTGTACACATGAAACTAACACAACATTGTAAATCAACTATACCCCAATAAAAATTAAAATAAAATAAAACAAAAGTCATCTATAAAAAAAAAGATTCGTATTTCCAAGTGAGCAAATTAGCAGAGGTTGTTTCCAAGATGTGAACAGTTTGAGCCAAACATTGGGCTCCCCAGCACACATCTCCCGCACCAGGAAGTCAAGCCTTCAGAACACTGGCTTTGAAGGTGAGTGGGGATTACTTTCAGAAGAGCCAAGGGCTCATAGTACTCAACATATAGCACAGAAGATCCCAAGAAGCCCAAATTAGAGCTGCCCTACAGCATGTAGCTCTCATTACTAGAAGAGAGTGCAGTGCTTGGACACATAGGATGTCTCCTGCAAAAGGTCACTTCTCCAATGTCAGGCAATGTAACAAACCTACCAGATATACATTAAAAAAAATCAGCAAATTAGATGAAATAAGGTGACAGAGGAATATGTTCCAAATGAAGCAACAATATGAAACCCTAAAAAAAGAACTAAGTGAAGTGCATATAACAATCTACTTGATAGTGCAATGTAATGACTGTAACGATGTTCAAAGAACTCAGAAGATTAGATGAACAGAGTGAGAAGTTAGAAGTTTTTAACAAAGAGTTAGAAAATATAAAGAAGAATAAAATGGAGATGAATAATACAAAAAATGAAATGAAAAATATACTAGAAGGAATCAATAGCAGATTAGATGATACAGAGAAAGAGAGCAGTGAGCTGAAAGATAAAGTACTGGAAAACACTGAAGCTGAACAGAAAAAAAAAAAAAAAGATGGAGAGATATACCATGTTCTTGGATTGGAAGAATCAACATTGTGAAAATGACTATACTAGACAAAGCAATCTATAGATTCAATGAAATCCTTATCAAGCTATCAATGGCATTTTTCACAGACCTAGAACAAAAAAATTTCACAATTTGTATGGAAACACAAAAGACCCTGAATAGCTAAAGCAATCTTGAGAAAGAAACACAGCTGGAGAAGTCAGGCTCCTGGACTTTAGACTATACTACAGAGCTACAGTAATCAAGACAGTATGGTACTGGCACAAAAACAAATATAGATCAATGGAACAGGATAGAAAGCCCAGAGGTAAACCCATGCACATATGGTCACCTTATCTTTTTTTTTTTTCTAGTATGCGGGCCTCTCACTGTTGTGGCCTCTCCTGTTGCGGAGCACAGGCTCCGGACGCGCAGGCCCAGTGGCCATGGCTCACGTGCCCAGCCGCTCCGCGGCACGCGGGATCCTCCAGGACCAGGGCACGAACCCGTGTCCCCTGCATAGGCAGGCGGACTCTCAACCACTGTGCCACCAGGGAAGCCCCTTGTCACCTTATCTTTGATAAAAGAGGTAAGAACATACAATAGGGGAAAGACAGCCTCTTCAATAAGTGGTGCTGGGAAAACTGGACAGCTACATGTAAAAGAATGAAATTAGAACACTCCCTAACACTATACACAAAATTAAACTCAAAATGAATTAAAGACCTAAATGTAAGGCCAGAACTATAAAACTCTTAGAGGAAAACATAGGCACAGCACTCTATGATATAAATCACAGCAAGATGGTTTTTGACCCACCTCCTAGAGAAATGGAAATAAAAATAAACAAATGGGACCTAATGAAACTTAAAATCTTTTGCACAGCAAAGGAAACCATAAAAAAGATGAAAAGACAACCTTCAGTCTGGAAGAAAATATTTGTATTTGAAGAAACTGACAAAGGATTAATCTCCAAAATTTACAAGCAGCTCATGCAGCTCAATATCAAAAAAACAAAAAACCCAATCCAAAATGGGCAGAAGACCTAAATAGACATTTCTCCAAAGATATAAAGATGGCTAACAAACACATGAAAAGATGCTCAACATCACTAATCATTAGAGAAATGCAAATCAAAACTACAATGAGATGTCACCTCACACAGGTCAGAATGACCATCATCAAAAAATCTACAAACAATAAATGCTGGAGAGGGTGTGGAGAAAAGGGAACCCTCTCGCACTGTTGGTGGGAATGTAAATTGATACAGCCACTATGGAGAACAGTATGGAAGTTCCTTAAAAAACTAAAAATAGAATTACCATATGACCCAGCAATCCCACTACTGGGCATATACCCAAAGGAAACCATAATTCAAAAAGATACATGCACCCCACTGTTCATTGCAGCACTATTTACAATAGTCAGGTCATGGAAGCAACCTAAATGCCCATCGACAGATTAATGGATAAAGAAGATGTTGTACACATATACAGTGGAATATTACTCAGCCATAAAAAGTAAAGAAATTGAGTTATTTGTAGTGAGGTGGATGGACCTAGAGACTGTCATACAGAGTGAAGTGAGTCAGAAAGAGAAAAACTAATGTTGTATATTAAAGCATAAATGTGGAACCTAGAAAAATGGTACAGATGAACCAGTTTGCAGGGCAGCAATAGAGACACAGACGTAGAGAACAAATGTATGGACACCAAGTGGAGAAAGTGGTGGAGGGGAGTGGTGTGATGAATTGAGATTGACATATATACACTAATATGTATAAAATGGATAACTAATGAGAACCTGCTGTATAAAAAAATAAATTAAATTAAATACAAAACTTCAAAAAAAAAAAAAGAGTCATGGACCACAATGTTCATTGCACCTCTGTTTACAATAGCCAGGACATGGAAACAACCTAAGTGTCCATCGACAGATGAATGGATAAAGAAGATGTGGCACACATATACATAAAAAGAAACGAAATTGAGTTATTTGTAGTGAGGTGGATGGACCTAGAGTCTGTCCTACAGAGTGAAGTAAGTCAGAAAGAGAAAAACAAATACCATATGCTAACATATATATGGAATCTAAAAAAAGAAAAAATGGTTTTGAAGAACCTAAGAGCAGGACAGGAATAAAGACGCAGATGTAGAGAATGGACTTGAGGACATGGGGAGGAGGAAAGGTAAGCTGGGACGAAGTGAGAGAGTGGCATGGACGTATATACACTACCAAATGTAAAATAGTTAGCTAGTGGGAAGCAGCCACATAGCACAGGGAGATCAGCTCAGTGCTTTGTGACCACCTAGAAGGGTGGGATAGGGAGGATGGGAGGGAGATGCAAGAGGGAGGAGATATGGGTATCTATGTATACGTATAGCTAATTCACTTTGTTATAAAGCAGAAACTAACACACCATTGTAAAGCAATTATACTCCAATAAAGATTAAAAGAAAAAAAGTCTTTAGCATTACTGTGAACTGGAAAATTAGTCACCCATAGCTTGTAGACCCCAAGTTGAAATTTTAATACAAAGAGAATTGGTGAGGGAGTTATATTAAAACATTAAACCTGTTAATATGTGAACTCTTCAAAAAAAAAAAAAAAGTAATGAAGCCATAATAGCTGAAAACTTCCCTAACTTGGGAAAGGAAATGGTCATCCAAGCAGAGACAATCCCAAATAGAATGAACCCAAAGAAGACCACACCAAGACATGTTGTAATGAAACAGCAAAAATAAAACATAAAGAGAGAATTTTAAAAGCCCAAGGAAAAAGGAACAAGTTAAGTACAAGGAAACTCCCATAAGGCTAAAAGCTGACTAGTCAGCAGAAACACTGCAGGCCTGAAGGGAGTGGCAGGATATATTTTAAATAATGAAAGGGGAAAACTTACAACCAAGAACACTCTACCCAGTAAGGCTCTCATTCAGATTTGATGGAGAGTTCAAAAGTTTTACAAGCAACCAAAAGCTAAGAGAGTTCAGCACCACCAAACTAGGTTTACAAGAAAAGTTAAGGGGACTTCTCTAAGTGAGAAAGAAAAGCCCACAACTAGAAACATAAAAATTGCAAAAGGAAAAATCTCATTGGTAAAGGCAAATATACTGCAAAGTCAGTAAATCAGCCATGTATTAAGCTAGAAGGAAGGCTAAAAGACAAAATTATACAATCATGTATACTCACAATAACTAGTTAAGGGATACACAAAACAAAAAGATTTAAAATATGATGTCAAAAACAGTAAGTGTGGTGAGGGAAGTAAAAAGGCAAGGTTGTTTAAAATGCATTTAATCTTAAGAGATCAGCAACTTAATCAAGTACATATATTTGTATTTATTTTGCTAAGTACAGTGTGAGGAACATGGACAATAAGTATGTAATATCTTCACATGTTTTAACTAGACTTATCATGATAATCATTTTGACACATATAGAAATACCAAATCACTATGTTGTGTAACAGATACTATCATAGTGTTGTAGGTCAGTTTTATTTCAAAAACAAAAAAGAAACAAACAAACTCAAAGAAAAACAGATCAGATTTGTGGTTATCAGAGTCAGGGGATTGGGGAAGGGACAATTGGAAGAAGGTGGTTAAAAGGTTCAAACTTCCAGTTATAAGATAAATAAGTACTAGGGATGCAATAGACATCATAAATTTAGGTAACACTGCTGTACTTTATATGTGAAAATTGCTAAGAGAGTAAATCCTAAGAGTTTTCATGTCAAGAAACTTTTTTTTAAATTTCTTTAATGTTATACCTGCTGTGAGAATCATTTCATAATGTATGTGAGTAGAATCATAATGCTGTACACATTATACTTAGTGCTGTATGTCAATTATATCTCATAAAACTGGAAGATAAAAGAGGATATTATGAAAAGTTGCACAACAAAAATTAGACAATCTAGAAGAAGTGGATAAATGCTTTGAAAAACTCTATTTACTTACACTGACTAAAAAAGAAACAGATTACTTCAACAGACCTATATCAAATTAAGAGACTGAATTAGTAATCAAAGACCTGCCAAAAAGGAAAAATCAGGGTCAGATAACATCAATGGTAAATTCTACCAAATGTTTAAGGAATTGAATAATTAAGGTAATCCTTTTCAAATATTCAAAAAATGTGGAAAGAAGGAAACAATAAATTACTCTATGAGGCCAGATGTTCCCTGTTACAAAAGCCAGATAAAGACATCACACAAGAATAAAATTACGGACCATGATCATCTCTAAATATAGATATTAAAATACTCAAGAAAATATTTGCAGATCAGATCCGCTAGAATGTTGAAAACAGTATTCACCGTAGTAAAATAGTATTTATGCTATTTATGCAAAGTAAATAAATATTACATTCATTGAATTACCAAAAGTAAATCAATCAATGTAATACATTACATGATTATAATGAAGGGGAAATAAAAACACTATCAAATGACCATTTCAACTTACACAGAAAAGGAAGTTGAGAAAATCCAACATTCTCTGCTGATAAAAACTCTCAAGAAACTAGGAATAGAGGGAAAAGCCCTCAAAATGATACAGGGTATTTCTGAAAAACCCACAGCTAATATCATACTCAATGGTGGAAACTAAGATCAGGAACAATACAAGGATGTATTGTTTCACTGCTGTTATATAACCTTATACTAGAAGTTTTAGCATGGGAATTATACAGGAAAAAGAAATGAAAGGCATCCAAATTGGAAAGAGAGAGGTAAAACAATGTGTATTTGCAGATGACATGATCTTATGCATAGAAAATCTCAAGAATTCAGAAAAAGCTACTAGAACTAATTACCAAACTTAACAAAAGTGCAGAATACAAGATTAACATACAAAAATCAGTTTTGTTTATATAAATGTCAGTGAACACACTGAACATGAAATTTTTTAAATTCCATTTACGAAAACAACAAAACAAATACTTAAGAATGAACCTAATTAAGGAAGTAAAATATTTGCTGCTGAAAACCACAAAACATTATTGCTGCAAGAAATTAAAGAATACCTAAATACTTGGAAAGTCATCCCATGTTCATAGATAGGAAAGCTTAACATGGTTAAGAAGTCATTACTATCCAAAGCAATCTACAGATTAATGCAATGCCTATCAAAACTCTAACAGCCTTTTTTATAGAAATGAGTAATCCAATCCTCAACCTCATATGGAACTATAAGAACTACAATCAGACAAAAAAATCTTGAAAAACAACAAAGTTAAAGGAGTCACATTTATAAACATTGAAATTAGAAATATGCTATAATACCTACAGGAAATTAACACTGTTGTACTGGAAGAAGGACAGGCATATAACCCAATGGAACAGAAGAAAATGCAGAAATTAATCCTCATATATATGGTCAATTGATTTTCAACAAGAGTGCAAGACCATTCAATTGGGGGAAAGGACAGTCTCTTCTCAACAAATAATGCTGATAAAATCTTGATATCCACATGCAAAAGATTGAAGTTGGATCCTTACCCTACACCATATGCAAAAGTTAACTGAAAATGGATCAGAGACAAACTTTAGCAGTAAAACTGTAACACTTTCCCAAGAAAATTCTCAGGGAAAACTTTATCACATTGGATTATGTCAGGATTTCATAGATATAACACCAAAGCATAAGCAAAAAAAGTAAAAAAATAAATAAATAAATTGGACTACATCAAATGCAGAACTTTTGTGCATCAAAAGATACTATCAAGAAAGTAAAATACAATGTACAGATTGGGAGAAAATCTTTGCAAATCATATCGCTGACAAGGAATTAACATGCACAATACATAAAGAACTCCTACAGCTCAACAACAGCAACAAAAACCCAATTGAAAAAGGGGAAAGTACTTGAATAGACACTTTTCCAAAGAAGGTATACAAGTGGTCAAAAAGTATATGAAAAGATGCTCAACATCGTTAATCATTAGGGAAATGCAAATCAAAGAACAAAGAGATACCACTTCACATAGGACAGCTATTATTATTAAAAAAAAAAAAAAAAACAAGTGTTAATGGAGAAATGAGACCTCCTGCATTGCTAGTAGGAGAGCAAAATCATGCATCTTCTCTGGAAAACATTTTTGTCGTTCCTCAGAAAATTAAACACGGAGCTATCATATAACCCAATAATTCTAATCCTGGCTATATAGCCAAAAGAATTGAAATCAGGGGCTCAAACAAATACTTGCACACCAATGTTCACAGCAACATTATTCACAATAGTAAATGAGTGGATAAAGAAAATGTGATATACACACAAAACAGAATATTATTCAGCCTTAAAAAGAAAGGAAATTCTGGCATGGTACAACATGCATGACCTTGAAAACAATGCTAAGTGAAATAATGTTAAGCGGGAAAAGGGCAAATACTGTATGATTCCACTTATATCACAAGTCTAGAGTAGTCAAATTCAAAGAGACATGAAGTAGAATGTACTTTACCAGGGGCTAGGGAGTGGAGGAAATAGGGAGTTAGTTATTGCTTAATGGTACAGAGTCTATGTTAGGGAAGGTGAAAATATCTGGGGTATAGATAGTGCTTATGGTTACAAACATTATAGATGTATTTAATGCCACCAAATTCTATACTTACAATACTTTAAAATGATAAATATCATTATGTATATTTTACTATAATTAAAAAAGGCAATGCTTGATTCTATATTAATGTGTGTGTGTGTGTATATATATATATATACACACACACACATACATATATATATATAACAAAGGTCAAAGCACTAACAGTTTCTTAGTGAGGTAAATAACATCTCTCCCCTTTGCCTCTGAAAACTGTTTCAAAAATCCTCTTTACCAGAATGGCTTAGTAACACCACTATGTAATTGTTTCAGGTACAGGTTATCTTTTTTCTTCATCTCCTAAGTAAGAATTAACCTGATGATGATAGCTTATCGATTAGGATTATTGCAAGCATTTGTAAACATGGTTATAGCATCAATGGTTTAAAAACATTCATTACTTAATCACTTCAGGTCTCAGTTTGCTTGTGTATTACCTGGAGGCACCGAACCAGATTAATTCTCAGTCAGTTGCTTCCTTCTGATAGGATGTGATTCTAAAAATTTTCTAGAGTAAAGGCATTTATCTTAACAGGTCCTATGGAGATACACAGGAAAGAAACCAGAAACTTTAGGAGCCAATACCCGACTATATGAGTGGATTCCACAGAATGATCTTCTTGGTAAGACCAAAGAGAAGCAAAATTAAATGGAAGTGAATGAGGGATAATCTGAATGATTACTCAATAACAAATAAATCCAACAAATTTCTATTCAAAATAAGGAATAAACAACAACAACAAAAAACCCTTGATGTCTTCTTCACATTTCTTGTGGAGCTTGTTAAAGAAAAAATTATAAATGGCACTTGATAAAGACTGTAAGGCACACATTATTCAACACCATCATGATACATATAGCTACTACTGCAATAGACTTCTACAGTAAGTCAGAGAGATTGGGCTCAACTCTGAGTGCAAAAAGGAAAAGTGGGAAATTTGTAGGCAAAGTTCAGAGTAGGGGGTGTCACTGGATGGCAGATTACTAAGGAAACCTCAGGGCCAAGTGGGTACCCTGGCAAAACTGCCTGAATCAGATTCTTGCTGAAGGCAAACATCACTTGGGGGATGGTGAAGTATGAAGCAACAGCTACATAGGGTGATCAGATATCAGGTTGGAAGAGTCTCGCTAAACTGACTTAGTAGGATGCTTGCTAAAATTGGGCAATGCAGAGATAAACAAATAAACCCCCAAATCAGGGCCTAGTTGAGAAGAGAGTTCAGAGGAGTTTGACTAGACTTTGGTCAAGGATAGAATCTTTGTTAAGTTCTAACATAAATATGGAATTTATAATTCTCGCATTTATGATACAATCTCTCCCTCCTCAGAATCAGAGTCAAGGAAAGTACCTTTAGATCAGGCTCTCATTAACTTTTGTATACAATATTTCAGCATCATCCTGACTCTGTATCCATTTTCTCCCACCTCTCTTCTCTTTTTCTCACTATAACTATTTGAAAAAAATCTGATAAACCATTTCACCAACTATAATGTTATAAATGGTTCCATATTACTCAAAATAAAGGGCAAATTCCATTTTCCTAAACAGAAACCTCATGATCTTGCCCTCATCTATCTTTCTAGCCATTCTCACATTGAAACCCTGCATATATTACCCCCCTTCTCCAACCACAGAAGCATTTTTTTCTTAAATCCCTCAGTCCTGTTTACTAAAGAATTCTCACCCCAAAAACTTGTCCAAAGGCAAGTATTTTTCATCATTTAACTCTGTGCAAACCTTTCAGAGGCTTATGGGATCACTTAATTGCTGGAATCACTAGTTGCTGCTTAGCATGGAATAATCAATTGCTGCTTTCTTTAGAGTTTATAGGCATTTACATATGGCCTCATGGCACACAATTATATAGAAGATGCTCCATAATTGAATTATTTATACAAGTGTCATGATTTTCTGTTTCTGAAACTCTTACAACATAGAATAATGATATATATTTTTTTCTTTTTAGGTCATCCCAAAACCAGAGCTTTTATTACTCACTGTGGAACCAATGGGATCTATGAAGCTATTTACCATGGGATCCCTATGGTGGGAATTCCTCTGTTTGGTGATCAGCATGATAATATTGCTCGTATAAAAGCCAAAGGGGCAGCTGTTGAAGTAGACTTGCAAAGAATGACAAGTTCCGATCTGCTTAACACTTTGAAAGCAGTTATTAACAACCCTTCGTGAGTATAGAATATATTCTTTTCTGAGAAGCATCAGTATTTTAAAAGGAGTAAATTGTTTTATTCTACTAAATTGATTACTTTTACATAATCACCAGGGGCTGGCTAACATTAAATATGATTGGCTTATACCTTTCAAATTTTATGAATGCATTTAGATTCACCTGGGCAATAGATTACTGGGCAACAACGTACAATCTCAAAGAAATACTAAATTTATTTAAATAAACTAAGCTATTACTAAATATTATTATTTTTATTAATAGTGTTTGTTGTTTATTTCTTAAAAATTGCAGATATTACCATTATAAAGAATTCAGGCAATATGACAAAAACATAAGGAGATAAAAATGAAAACCCACTTAACTCTCCTCATGTAGCTATAACCAATTACCAGTAGAAATATTACCTCAGCTATTTCCTTGTGCTAATTAATAAATAGAAAAGAAAAATAATCCTATAAAAATGGGATCATGTTACTTTTTAATTAAAAATATTTCAAGAGAAAGTCAATGAAGTAAAATTGAGAGCTCCAAGTGGAGACATAGAAGACCCCAGCCTCCCTGTCCCCTGAAAAAGATCAACAATTAGACACTATCCATGAATAAAAATATCTCTGGGAGAGCTCTAAAGTTCACTTAAGAAATTTTAGCAACAATGTGGAACAAAAAAACTCTGAGAATAATCACACAAGAACAGTGAAGACAGCTTATTTATGCCTGCATCATCCCATCCCCAGGCCAGCATTGCTCAGCACCAACAGAGAAATTCCCAGCTAGAAAGAGTTCCTCATCAGGAAGGGAAGAGTGAACTGAGCTTCTAAAGGCTTCTAAAGCCTTTTGGGGCACAGAAGTAGAAAAACCAATCCTAAATTTGTATGAAGCCACAAAATATCTCAAATAGCCAAAGAAGTCCTGAGAAAGAAGAATGAAGCTGAAGGCATCCCACTTCCTACTTCAAACTATACTGCAAAGCTATAGTAAATTTAAAAGTATGGTATTGGCATAAAAATAGACAAATAGACCAAAGGACAGGATTGAGAGCACTGAAACAAACCTTCATATACAAAGTTGAATAATATTTGAAAAAAGAGCCAAGAATAATCAATAGGAAAATGGTTGTCTCTTCATTAAATGGTACTGGGGTAAATTGATAATCATATGCAGGAGAATGAAATTTGGAACTCTATGTTCCATCACTTAGAATCATTGACTAGAAATGGATTAAATAGTAAAACATAACCTGAAACCATGAAACTCCCAGAAGAAAACAAAGGGGAAAAATTCCTTGACAAGGGTTTTGCCAACAATATTTTAGGTATGACACCAACAACACAAGGAACAAATGCAAAAATCAACAAGTGGGACTACATCAAACTTAAAAGCTTCTGCACAGCAAAATAAATGATCCACAAAATGAAAGGCAACTGGCAAAATGGAAGAAAATACTTGCAAAGTACATATCTGATAAGAGGTTAATATACAAAACATATAAAGAACTCTTATAAAGCAGAGTTACTGAATAGATACTTGTCCAAAGAAGACACACAAATGGCTAACACGTACATGAAAAGCAGTTTGATGTCACTAAGCATCAGGAAATGCAAATCCAAACCTTAATAAGGTATCACCTCACACCTGGTAGAATGGCCACCATCAAAAGACAAGGTATATTGTCTTTTCATCTTGTTTATTGTTTCCTTTGCTGTGCAAAAGCTTTTAAGTTTCATTAGGTCCCATTTGTTTATTTTTGTTTTTATTTTCATTACTCTAGGAGGTGGGTCAAAAAAGATCTTGCTGCAGTTTATGTCAAGGAGTTCCTACGTTTTCCTCTAAGACTTTTATAGTGTCTGGTCTTACATTTGAGTGTCTGGTCTTTAATCCACTTGAAGTTTATTTTTGTGTATGGTGTTAGGTAGTGTTCTAATTTCATTCTTTGACATGTAGCTGTCCAGTTTTCCCAGCACCACTTATTGAAGAGACTGTCTTTTCTCCATTGTATGTTCTTGCCTCCTTTGTCATAAATTAGGTAACCATATGTGCATGGTTCTATCTCTGGGCTTTCTATCCTGTACCATTGACCTATATTTCTGTTTTTGTGCCAGTACCATACTGTCTTGATTACTGTAGCTTTGTAGTATAGTTGGAAGTCTGGAAGCCTGATTCCTCCAGCTCCGTTTTTCTTTCTGAAAATTGCTTTGGCTATTTGGGGTCTTTTGTGTTTCCATACAAATTGTAAAAATTTTTGTTCTAATTCTGTGAAGAATGCCATTAGTTTGATAAGGATTGCATTGAATCTGTAGATTGCTTTGGGTAGTATAGTCATTTTCACAATATTGATTCTTCCAATCCAAGAACATGGTATATTTCTCCATCTGTTTATGTCATCTTTGATTTCTTTCATCAGAGTTTTATAGTTTTCTGAGTACAAGTCTTTCACCTCCTTAGGTAGGTTTATTCCTAGGTATTTTATTCTTTTTGTTGCAATGGTAAATGGGATTGTTTCCTTAATTTCTCTTTCTGATTTTTCGTTGTTAGAATATAGGAATGCCAGAGGTTTCTGTGCATTAATTTTGTATCCTGCAACCTTACCAAATTCATTGATTAATTCTAGTAGTTTTCTGGTGGCATCTATAGGATTTTCTATATATAGTATCATGTCATATGCAAACAGTGACAGTTTTACTTCTTCTTTTCCAATTTGTATTCCTCTTATGTCTTTTTCTTCTCTGATTTCTGTGGCTAGGACCTCCAAAACTATGCTGAATAAGAGTGGCAAGAGTGGACATCCTTGTCTTGTTCCTGATCTTAGAGGAAACGCTTTCAGTTTTTCACCATTGAGTGTGATGTTTGCTGTGGGTTTGTCATACATGGCCTTTATTGTGTTGAGTAGGTTCCCTCTATGCCCATTTTCTGGAGAGTTTTTATCATAAATGGGTATTGAACAAAAGCTTTTTCTGCATCTATGGACATGATCATATGGTTTTTATTCCTTAATTTGTTAATATGGTGTATCACATTGATTGATTTGCATATACTGAAGAATCCTGGCATCCCTGGGATAAATCCCACTTGATCATGGTGTATGATCGTAAGGACAACCTTCAGAATGTGAGAAAATATTTGCAAATGAAGCAATGGACAAAGGATTAATCTCCAAAATGTACAAACAGCTCATCATGGAGCTCAATATCAAAAAAAAAACCAAAAAAGAATCCAATTAAAAAATGGGCAGAAGACCTAAATAGACATTTCACCAAAGAAAACATACAGATTGCCAACAAACACATGAAAAGATGCTCGACATCACTAATTATTAGAGATAAAATCAAAACTACAATGAAGTATCACCTCACACTGGTCATAATGGCCATTATCAGAAAATCTAGAAACAATGAACGCTGGAAAGGGTGTGGTGAAAAGGGAACCCTCTTGCACTGTTGATGGGAATGTAAATTGATACAACCACTATGGAGAATAGTATGGAGATGCCTTTAAAAACTAAAAATAGAACTACTATATGACCCAGGAATGCCACTCCTGGGCATATACCCTGAGAAAACCATAATTCAAAAAGAGATATGTACCACAATATTCATTGCAGCACTATTTACAATAGCCAGGACATGGAAGCAACCTAAATGCCCATTGACAGATGAATGGATAAAGAAGATGTGGCACATATATACAATGGAATATTACTCAGCCTTAAAAAAAATTGAGTTATATGTAGTGAGGTGGATGGACCTAGAATCTGTCACACAGAGTGAAATAAGTCAGAAAGAGAAAAACAAATACTGTATGCTAACGCATATATATGGAATTAAAAAAAATGGTACTGATGAACCTAGTGGCAGGGCAGGAATAAAGATGTAGACATAGAGAATGAACTTGAGGACACAGCGGGGGAGGGGGAAGCTGGGGTGAAGTTAGAGTAGCAGCGACATATATACACTACGAAATGTAAAATGATTAGCTAGTAGGAAACAGCAGCATAGCACAGGGAGATCAGCTTGGTGCTTTGCGATGACCTAGAGGGGTGGGATAGGGAGGGTGGGAGGGAGGCTCAAGAGGGAGGGGATATGGGGATATTTGTATGCATTTGGCTGATTCACTTTGTTGTACAAAAGAAAGTAACATAGATTGTGAAGCAATTATACTCCAGTAAAGATCTATTAAAAAAAAAATAAGACAAGTTATAACAAGTGTTGGTAAGGATATGAAGAATGGGGAACTCTAGTGCACTCTTGGTGGGAATGCAAATGGTGCAGTGACTATAAAAAAGAAGTATGGAGGCTCCTCAAAAGATTAAAAATAGAACTACTACACTCTCCAGTAATCCTACTTCTGGGTATGTATCTAAAGGGAATAAAAACAGAATATGGAAGAGATATCTTCACTCCCATGTTCATTGCAGCCTTGTTCACAATAGCCAAATATAAAAACAACCTAAGTTTCTGTCAGTGGATGAAAGGATAAAGAATATGTGGCATATGTATATAAAGGAATATTATTCAGCAAAGAGAAAATAGGAAATCTTTCCATTTGTGATAATATGGCATCATGCTAAATGAAATACGTCAGAGAAGGAAAAATACTGTATGATAGCACTTATATTTGTATATAAAAAGTGAAACACACAGAAACAGATACTAGAGTGGTGGTTACCAGGAGCTAGGAGTTGGAGGAATGAAGAGATGTTATACAAAATTACAAACTTTCAGTAAATTGAAACTTACTTCAGTGAATAAATTGTGGGGAACTTTGAACAACATGAAGATTAGCTGTAATCATAGATAAATAAATTCCTAATGATGAATGATTATATTTATTATGTTATTCTTTCTCATAAAAATCAAATAAATATACTCTGTGAGGAAAAAACATTAAAATTAAAAGTATTGCCAGACTTTGGATAAATATTTCTTTAATATCAGATAAATTCTTACTAAAAATTTCATATAAATCTATGAAAAAATTTTGACAGTAGAGATTAGAATAATTATTTTGTAAATGTTTCCAATTTTGGTCAGTATAGAATGACTTTTACTTGAAGTCAATTCTCAACTTCCAGTCCATGTCTCTTAAACATCACATGTTAATTTCTGTCAGCTGCATTATCATTACAACATTATCAAAGCTTACAACATACACATCTTGTCCATGACCACATTTCCAACATTGTTTAGCATTAGTTTGGTGTTTATATGGACTTGATGTAATTCATGTTTTATTACAGTATTTCTATTCCTGAACGATTTTATTATTTTTTTATCTGACAAATATTTTGTTTCTGTGTCTTGGAGCTTTTGTTGTTGTTGTTTCCTTGTTTTCCTGAGATATATCCAGAGGTATTTACTCCTTAAATTCTTGTGTATTAAGAAAGGCCTGTAGTATTTTCTTTTTAACCAAAGAGCAACAGGACTTTGTATAATTTTTTTTTTTTAGCCACAATTATCTTCCTCAGAACTTTCTACATGCTGTTCCACTATTTTCTATAATTTAATGTTCTGTATTCTCCATCAATGGTGACTGCACTTCAGTGTGGGAGAATAACCTCCCTTCTTCATGTCCTTCACAAACCCAAGGAAATCCTTTTTCTAAGTCAGCCGTTCAAAAACTTAAACCAAAACCAGGGACTGGTCTTCTGTTCCTTGACTAAAATTAGAAGGGTTAGTGTTCTAGTTATTGCCATTTTTCCCTCTCATCACTGCACTTGCATCCCTCTGTTGCTTGAAGCAAAGTTTCCAGCATCTACTCAATCTCAGGCCCTACTTCTTGCCCATAGGGTCATATTAAGCTTTTTGTTTTCAATTGAAATATCAGGGCCGTGAAGATCACAGACTGAAATCTTTCTTGCTACTGTTGAAGACTAGCTTCTTGTTAACACTAACACTCCAGACAGAACCTGGGGAAGGTTGAGGGGGAAGGGGAAGGGGTTCCTTTCTCATAGACCTACCCCTCAATGCTGCTTCCTGTCACTATCATGTTCCCAATACCATACTCAGCAAATGAGATCAAATTCTGTATTCTCAACTCACATATTCTACATTCCTATTTCTGAACATTTAAAATTCTACTTCCAATTAGAAATTATTTTTTCCCCTACCTCCAATCATTACTAAGACTATGAAACATCATGAATTCCAGCTGATAGACTACCTTATCTAGAAATATCTCGAGGAAACAAACTTTCATGTGCATTCTGTGCCCTTAGTGATATATTTATGAAATAATGTATTAATAATTATGTAATATACCTTTGATAATATATAAAAATTTTAGGTATTTCATGTCCTTAACAAATTTTTCAAGTGAGTATCTACATATTTATTCAATCCTTAGCTATAAAGAGAATGCTATGAAGTTATCAAGAATTCACCATGATCAGCCTATGAAGCCCCTGGACCGAGCAGTCTTCTGGATTGAGTTTATCATGCGCCACAAAGGAGCCAAACACCTTCGGCCAGCCATCCACAACCTCACCTGGTACCAGTACAATTCTTTGGATGTGATTGGGTTCCTGCTAGCATGCGTGGCAACTTTTATATTCCTGGTCACTAAATGTTGCCTGTTTTGTTACTGGAAGTTTGGTAAAACTGCAAAGAAGAAAAAGAAAGAGTAGTGGGTTTTTTTTTGTTTTTTTAACAGTTGGGCTGGAAACCTTGATAAACTCCATCTGAATTAATCCAGCCACTGATTTGAACAGATTCCTCTCCTACTCTCCTGGGTTCTTATCCATTCCTCAGCTTATCAGGTCAAAGATCAAAGACTCACCCCCAAAATGTGCCACATGATTTAGAATTAAGGTTTAAAATAATCTATTCTCTAAAAAGAGATGATAAACAAATAAACACATGGAAGTTGCTACCATTAAAGACTTAGTGTTTTACTTCATTCATTGCTTTCAGCTCAACAAATTGAGATGCTGCTTGAGGCCTTAGGAACATAATGATTAACAATTTTCAGTACTGATCATATTGAATATTTCCTAAATATCTAACATCATTTTGGGTCCAGCATGTAAGAATTATTACATATTATCTAAAGGAACTTTACAAGAAGTAGTGTAGAGCATACTCTCTCTAGTCAGAGTTTCCCTTCCAATCAGGAAGGTCAGGAGACTGTTAGGGTTTCTACTCTGCTATTAAGCACATTTTACACCATCACTTTCCTTTCATATGACACACTGGACTTTGTCTCTCTTAGAATACAAAACACTATTTTTTGTCTTTGATTTGAAGATTGTCTTTCATTTGGATATTAATAATGATAGTACTTCATTTGTATTGTAACACTTTGTGGCTTCAGAAAACTAGCTAATTATCATATGTTAGCATGGTTAATAGTATGATGGAGCAAAAGTAAATGATTGGAATTTAATACCCACTTTTTAAAAGTAACTTAATTTTTTAAAAAATTCTTTCCTACATTAATTTTACTTACAATAAACACATTTGGAAATAAGCAAACTTCTTAGACTACACTGCAGATTCTTTGGGGGAAAAATGCATTTCTCTGAAATACTATCTGCTGTGAGGATGATTTCTACATATAATCAGAAACTCGGTGAGTTTTCTCATTTCTTCCTTTTCTTTTACTCCATAACTTCCCCTGGTCTTCTCACAAACTGTATTGTGATCACTATACCAAGCACAAGTACTTAGGCTTCTTATTAACTAGTTGTCAGCCTGAAATCTGCAGTAAACGTGAAGACAACATGTTGAATTTTAATAGAAAGTTCTCAAAAAAAAAAAGAATATTCCCTCTCCTTCTTCTCTAACCATACAGGGTCAATTTTGGGGAGTTCTGACAGTGATTTTATTTTGAAATTCTGCCAAATTCTCCATTTAAAAAAAAGTCTCTTTCTTTCATTTCCAAAAAGTCTATCTTCAGTATGCTTGCCAATAATTTGCCCATGAGGTCAAAAAATTATTCAATATAATACATATCAACCAAGTTCAGTAATAATTTACTATGGACTTTGATATTTATAACCCAAGCAAAATAGACTGAAAGTTACTATCATAGAACAAACATAAGTCTATCAAATATAAAATTATTTTAGAAAATAATATAAAATTATCTTAGGACAAATGAAAATTATTTGGGCATTTATCTGTTTTTTTAAACAGGAATAGTGGCACAAATAAGTACAATGTAAATATAAATTTATTCTTAAATGGCAAATTAACTATAAAGAAATATAGCAGAAAAAATGTATTTTCTTAATTTTATGAGATTTGAAATAAATAATTATTATACTTTAAGGTATAAAGTTTCAAAAATGTAAGCACTAATGCTGTTTGTTTTAAGATCTAATTCATGTAATCAAAACAATAACTTACCATACTTTTAAATCATTTATTCTGGCAATAAGGTAATGTTCTTTCCTATAATAATCTTTAAAATCATAGTTTAATCTTAATGTCAAGATATCTCTTTACTTTTTCATTCTTATAAAATGATTTAATATAAGGGAGTTTAAACTCAAGATTTGGATACGTTGTTAGCAATTTCTGTTTATTAAAAAAAACTACTCCTAAAAATAAATGAATATATTCTATTTATAGAGACCAAAGCTTTTCTTAAACACAAATATTTACCTATTTATATTATCTATGCATCATTATATTAACTAAATTAACAATCTGGTAATAATTTTAGGTATGCAGAGGTTAAACCTTTCTAATATGCTATATTTTTCCAGTTTAAGTTTCAATAAGAAGATTTTTCCTGGAGTTTGATGACCTCTGGCTTTCCTAGTCAGTTAAAACAATATGATTTAAAATACTCTATTTGTAAACTACATATAATCTATATTATATAATCTATATGTTAGGAAATCCTGCTCAAATATCTTCTGTGTCATGACTTATTTGAAAATGATAATAGGTGTATGCAGGTATTTTGTACATGTGCACATGCATATATGTGTGAACACAAAGTGAAGCTCTATCTGTTATAAATAAAAAGTGATTCATATGGTTGTATGTCTTGATTGTCAAACTTGCTTCCCTTTTCTGATGAGGAGTGTTTGTTACTGTAATGTTCTACATATTTTACCAAAAATAATGATTAACCTACAGCCTCAGACCTACCATACTCCCCAAATTTATGGGACTATCAATGGTGATATTTCAAACGGCAATACAGTTGGGACTTTTGAGTCTGCTGCCTATGGAACAAGGAACTATCAGTTCAGCAATGCACATTGAATCACTACCTACCCTTGGCTTCTCAATGTCATTTCCTCTGCAGGTTCTTTGCTTATGAATCCCACTCCAATTCTACCATGGTTCTAGATTCTGGCTCTAATGTCTCACTCTCAATTCCTCCATTAATTTCCCACAGAGATGACCTTTTTATATCTTCAGATGTAAACCACTCCTATATGATATCAGAAGTCAACATGACACCATGAAATGCAGGCACCTGTTTTTCACCTTTGTCAGGTGGTAAAATCATGATTCTTCTACAGAGGGAAAGCTCCCCACATCGTGGATCATTTGCCCTGGTTAACATGCTTCATTTTAGATCCTGTCTCCTTTCCAGGACTCCTAGACATAAAATCTCATCATGCAGTTAGCAATAGTGATGATCCTAAAACTCATGGAGAGTTTGGAACAAATTAGACCTTTCTTCCTTTATTGATATAAAACTGCTATTTCATCATGCTCACTGAGAATGAAGAAATGCCCCAAGGTCGATATAAATGGTTAAATGAGAAATTGATTTCTAAAGATTATAATTTCTTCCATGCTAAGTATGGAAGTGCAGCATAAAGAATTTGCATCACTCACATGTGTCTCAATTTGGTCTCCAGTTGCACCTAGTCAGCCACCAGAGAATACACAGGTTACACATGGGAAGGTGAATTTCCTTTTGGGGTGTAAAGAAAGGCAAGCAGAGAAACCCCAGTGGCTTAAGAGCCCTCCCTAATGATGCAGATCTCACCAGGAATCAACAAGTCTTCCCTTCCATAGCGAAAAGACTCATCCTCCTATGTATATTTTATAGAATAAAGGTTATTGCAGGACTAAATTCCTGGTTAATCCATGATCAGTAAGGTGAGTGATGAATGAGATGCACTAAGTGAAATGATGTCTTTCACCTCCATCTCCATGTCATTTATATATTTCTTCCTAGGTAAGCTGGAACTTCCTGAAATGTATTGATTATTGCAATTTAATATAAACAAAAGGTTGCTTGATAACTGCCTGGAAAGAACAAGTCCATGAAGAAGTATAGCATGATTTAATCTATCTAATGTTTTCCCATATCTAAATTTGTGTCTCTGGTTTCAAGAAAAAATATAAGTATTGGAAAAACTGAAAAATATTACTAAGCAAGGAGGAATGGGTAAAAGAGAGATTCAACAGCAAAAAGCTAAAAATTAGCACTTTTATATATTATAGCTTGGTCAAAATATCTCCTTTGTCAGCTTCTATCCATAGACTAAATCAACAATGCTGTGATGGGTGCCTGTTCAAGGAATGACATAAAAAATCTGGAGAGTTAGGCTGGAGAACTGACTTGGTTGTAAAAGCCTATTGGCAGTAATAGTAGAATCAGAAAATAGATACTTGATAGTAATAATTCTAATGTTAATCCCCAAAGTTTTAATTTTCCTTAGCAAATGAATTTTAATCCATTGAGAAGGAAGGAGTAATAACAATGCCCAGAGACAACTCATCCATAACTAAGCAATTTTCCTTCCTAATAGAGAAATAGCACAGATACAGTAATAGAAAAATTTGATCTGGAGAAGAGATATCAGAGATATCATTCTGAAAGCTGCAGGAACATCAGGTGTGAGCCCTTAGAAATGTTTGATTTGTAAGGCAAACAAACATAAAGTTTACATAAAGTAGTCATACTTTCTTATGCTTAAAGTAGATTTTTTACTAAAACCATGTTTGAAAGATGTAGTTCCTCATGAGTTTATTTATATTTAATGAAGTTTCTTACTGCAGTATAATATAAATGGTTACGTTTTCTTTGTAACTCCTCCTGTCAAGAGGTGAAGCTACTTCTCCAGCCTTGAGTTTGGTCCTGCCTCATGACCCGTTTTAAAACCCAATAGAAGGTAGCAGTGTTTGTGATATATCATGTATTTGATAAATATGGAAAAAGCAGAAATTATGAGGAAAATGAAGGTACATGTTTGTTTCTGCAGAATTAGTGCTTTGGAAAATATGATAGAATGAGAACTTTAGACCATCATATTAAGACTAAGTGAGAAAGCCAGAGGAGCCTCCTTGTCAGAATATAAAGCAATTCTCATCTCTTGCAGAAGGCAAAAGAAAAAGAAAAATCAGTTTTATTTTAAAATAAAACATTTCCAGTTCTACTTAAATTCCCAACGTAGTTTTAACTTTTTTGAAGAGCAGGACCCTGGTTGAGAAAGAAAAGAATGCCAAGACATCAGAGAAATAGTTAATGTATGTGAAAATCTTGAATTCCTAGATTCCCCTGAGCCCACTCCTCTCTGTGAAGGGGTAGCACTTCTCCATTGTTTGAGGATGATATAGGGTCCTCTACCCTACAGAACATCTTATGTCCCTTTCAGTATCTGCTCTTATCTCCCCTCTTGGCCACAGGCCAATGACTAGGGTTAAGTCACAGTGTATAAAGCCAGGTATAAGAAGGATCAACCAAGGGAGGAAACATAGTATAGCTCAAAAGAACTGGAGGACCTATCCAATATTTACCAGCAGGAACTGAGAGATTATATATGGAACTGTATGCTGAAGAATAGGATTAAGGAAAGTAAAACATAAAGTTGTATAAGGAAGCATCATTTAAAACTTTGGAGCACTGTCAGGACATAGGATTTAATACCTGGGTTCAGACTCCAGGAGATGGTGGTAACAGAGTACTGAGATTCCTGTAGAAACTTGGAAAAAGTGATGGCCCATAGGAAGTAAAATTGATATGCTGGAAGTGCCATGATAAACAGTGAAAGAAGGAATCCAAAGGCTTAGAATAGTGGATATATTAAGATTTACATGCTTGTAAGTCTGGAAAATCTACCACATGATTGTTTACTGAAGTTATAAATTGTTCAGTGTGGCCATATTCTGAGGGCCAGGTGGTTGGCAGTAACAAAACTGAGCTCAATGATGTTAATTGTAATCAAATCCAAAAATAAGAGAGACTAGGTGATGGTACTCAATCATCAGAAGTCAGATAGTCACAATGATCACAGTGAACAGTGAGGTTAGAGTGGCAGCCAAGCAGTCTTAACCCATGAAAAGCTATCAATATGGTGATAGAGATAAACAGGCCACCAAAAAGGGCATTGTCCTATCTACCAGAAGAGTTTGAGGATCAGTATCAGAAGGATGAGGACCATCGTTTCACTCAAATCATAATCACTTATCAAGCTTTTAGACCTGAGAGTTTTTAGACCTGATCCATTGACTAATGAAGAGACTAAGTCCTTTAGAGGAAGAACGCTGTAGCATCACAGTAAGTGTGCATGCTAATAATTTCCTCAATTCTTTCCCAAGAGGATGACAGCATCCTGGGACAGCTAATGATTTTTTCAGTCCCTCAAATATATAATTGGATAGAAATACTTTGTCAGTGGCACAAATGCAAACTGTATCCTTGACATGTGGGATAAAAGTTATAATAGTGGGAAAGGTCGGGTAGAAGCACTCTGTATTAGATTCCTAGGGCTGCTATAACAAATTACCACAAACTTAGTAGTTTATAACAACTGAAATTTATTCTTTCACAGTTATGGAAGCCAGAAGTCTGAAATCAAGGCGTTGTTATGCTCCATTGCTTTTTGAGATTTCTTGAAAAATCCATTCCATGGCTCGCTACAAGATTCTGTTGGCTTCTGACAATGCATGTTGTTCCTTGGCTGTGGTTTCTCTCCAATTGCTGTCTCTCTCTTCACATCACCTTTTCCTTTGTGTGTCTATAAACCCTTTCCATCCTTCTTGTCATAAGAATATCTGTCATTGGATTTAGAGCCCATCCTAAATCCAGTATGAACTTATCTCGATATCTTTAACTTAATTACAGGCATACATCAGAGGTATAGCAGGTTGGATTCCAGACCACCACGGCAAAGCAAAGGTCACAGTGAAGTGAGTCACAAATTTATTTGTTTCTCAGTAGATGTAAAAGTTATGTCTGTACTGTAATGTAATCTATTAAGTGTGTAAAAAAATGTACCTTCCTTAATTAAAAAAGATTTTATTGCTAATCAATGTTAATCATCATCTGAACCTTCAATGTGTCATAATCTTTTTGCTGGTGGAGGTCTTACCTTTTTGATGACTGTTAATGAGTCAGGCTGGTGGTTGCTTAAGACAAGGGTGGCTGTGGCACATCAATTGACTCTTTCTTTTGTTTCTCTGTAACATACAATGCTATTTGAAAACATTTTGTGTTCAATAGAACTTCATTTGAAATTGGAGTCAATCCTCTCAAACCTTGCTGCCCCTTTATCAAGTAAGTTTATGCAATATTCTAAATCATTTGTTTTCATTTCAACAATCTTCATAGCATCTGCACCAGCACTACTTTCCATCTCAAGAAGTCACTTTCTTTACTAATCCATAAGAAGCAACTCCTCACACATTAGTTCTATCATGAGATTGCAGCAATTCAGTCACATCTTTAGTCTCCACTTCTTTTTTTTTGGCTGCTTTGGGTCTTAGTGGTAGCACGTGGGCTTCTCTCTAGTTATGGAGGGTGGGTTTTCTTTTCTCTAGTTGTGGTGTGGGCTCCAGAGTGCATGGGCTCTGTAGTTTGCGGCACACAGGTTCTCTCATTGAGGTGCACAAGCTCAGTAGTTGTGGCGCGCAGACTTAATTGCCCCGTGCCATGTGGGATCTTCGTTCCTTGACCAGGAATTGAACCCATGTCCCCTGCATTGGAAGGCGGATTCTTTACCACTGGACCACCAGGGAAATCCCTAGGCTCCACTTCTTTTTTTTTTTTTAACATTAAAATAAATTATTTTATTTATTTATTATTTATTTCTAAATCTTAGGTTCTATTACTTTTTATTTATTTATTTATTTTCACACACACACACACACACACACACACACACACACACACACACACACTGTATTTTATTTTTACAAAAGATAGACTGACACCAAGCACTGTAAATGGATGACCACAACAAAAGCAACAATGATTGCAATTACCAAACACGAAACATACTCATACTATGTCATAATATCGATATTCAGTCCAGTAATCCTCCACTGTAACAGTTCCTTTACTTTGCAGTGAAAATTGATTTGTATATTTTTTGCCTAGGCTCCACTTCTGAGTCCTCTTGCTATTTTCACACGTGCAGTTCCTTCCTCCACTGAAGTCTTGAACTCCTTAAAAATCATCCATTAGAGCTGGAATCAATTTCTTTGAAACTTCTGTTAATGTTGATATTTTGACCTTTTCCCATAAATCACAAATGTTCTTAATGGTATCTAAAATGATGAGTTTTTTTCAGAAGGTTTTCAATTCACTTTGACCAGATCCATCAGAGAAATCACTATCCATGACAGCTATAGCCTAACAAAATGTATTTCTTAAATAATAAGACTTGAAAGTTTTAGTTAGTCCTTGATCCATGCGATGCATGATGGACATTGTGTTAGAAGGTATGAAAACAATATTAGTCTCATTGTACATCTCCATGAGAGCTCTTGGATGACCAGGTGCCTTGTCAGTGAGCAGTAATATTTTGAAAGGTTCTTTTCTCTGACAGTAGGTCTCAGAGGTGGGCTGAAAATATTTAGCTGTAAATATACGTTGTAAAGAGATATGCTGTCATCGAGGCCTTGTTGTTCAATTTATAGAGCACAGGCAGAGTAGATTTATCATAATTCTTAAGGACCTAGAATTTTCAAAACGGCAAATGAACTTTGGTTTCAACTTCAAATCACCAGCTGCTTGGCCCATAACAAGAGAGTCAGCCTGTTCTCTGAAAATTTGAAGCCAGATATTGATTTCTCCTCATTAGCTATGAATGTCCTAAATGGCATTTTCTTTCAATATAAGGCTGTTTCATCTACATTGAAAATCTGCTGCCTGTAGCCACCTTCATGAATTATCTTAGCTAGATCTTCTGGATAACTTACTACAGCTTCTACATCAGCACTTGTTGCTTTACCTTGCACTTTTATGTTTTGAAGAGGGCTTCTTTCCTTAAACCTTATGATCCAAACTCTGCTAGTTCCAATTTTTCTTAGGCAGCTTCCTCACCTCTTGCAGCCTTCTTAGAATTGAAAAGAGTTAGGACCTTGCTCTGGTTTAGGCTTTGGTTTAAGGGAATGTTGTGGCTGGTTTAATCTTCTAACTAGACCATGAAATCTTTCTCTATTTCAGCAATAAGGCTGTTTCACTTTATCGTTTGTGTGTTCACTGGAGTAGCATTTTTAATTTCCTTCAAGAACATTTCCTTTGCAAAAAAAAAAAAAATCTTTGGTGCAAGAAGCCTAGATTTTGGTCTCTCTTAGCTTTCAATATGCCTTTCTCATTAAGCTTTATTATTTTTACCTTTGATTTAAAGGAGAGATATTCAACTCTTTCAGTTGAAAACACAGAGACCATTGCAGGGTTTTTAATGGCCTAATTTCAATACTGTTGTGTCTAAGGGAATAGGGAGATCTGAAGAGCAGGAGAGTGACAGGTGAATAGCCAGTTGATGGAGCAGTTAGAACACATGTATTTATTGATTAAGTTCATCATTTTGTATGGGTGAGGTTCTGTGGCACCCCCTAAAATTACAATAGTAATATCAAAGATCACTGATCACAGATCACCACAACAAATATAATAATAATGAAAAAGTTTGAAATATTACAGGAATTACCCAGATGTGACACAGAGGTATGTAGTGAGCAAATGCTGTTGAAAATATGGCATTGATTGACTTGACTCATGGTTGCCACAAACATTCAATTGTTAAAAAGCTGATATTTGTGAAACACAATAAAGCAAAGAACAATAAAATGAGGTATGCCTGTATATTTCAAAGACTGCTTTCTCCATATAAGGTCAATTTTATAAATCCTGGGAGTTACAACTTGGACATACTTTGGGGTGTCCACTAGTCAACCCATTAAAGACTTGAAACAACTTACTTGACCCCAAAAACACAAACAGAAGACAGGATCACACTTCTGTGTATGGTGAAAATTAAAGATATTAAAGAGTTAAAGAATGCAGGATGATGAGCTCCATCCTATCTGGGCCCCTCAAAACCAAAAGATCCTGGAAAATGGTAGTGGATCCTGCAAACTCATACAAGAATTCATTCTACTCTCACACTCTGTGTCTGATGTGATATCTCTGCTAAAGCATACATCTTCAGGTACATGGGATGAGGTCATTGCTCTAGTAACTGTGTTCTCTGCCATCCCTATCTGAAAGGAGATCAGATACAGTTCTCATTCACTTGGAAAAGACAATAGTATACATGTATATACAATTTTGCCTGAAGACTATATAAAATAAACTTTCTTCTCTTCCCTCATAATATAGGCCAATGAGATATGAATTATCTGGATATCCTTCAGAAAATTGTACTAACCAGCTATGTTGACAACACTATGCAAATCAGAAAGATGAACAAAAAGTGGTTAGTATGTTGGGCAACTGTGTAAGACACATGAGCTTTAGAAAGTGGGAGAAAAACCCTGTGAATATTCAAGTGTGATCTTCCACATCAGTAAAATTAATTGAGATCCAGTGATCAGAGATATTTAAGGTAATCATTTCCAAAAGAGGATAGATTTTGCATTTTGCCTTTTTTCTGCAAAGAAAAATAATAGATATTGTAGGCCTTTTCAGGAATTAGGGGAAGCATATTTTTCCATTCTTGACTCGTAGGCCAGATAACTCAAAAGACTATCAGTTATGAATGGACCCAGAGCAGGAAAGAATTCTGCAATAGGTCCAGCCTGTAATAGTCTGCAATATTAGGTAAACCTTATAGCATTAAATACATCAGCAGTGAGAGAAGACACTGTATGGAATCTCTGCCAAGCTTAATAGAAGAATCACAACACAGCAATATAAAGTCATCTGGACTGAAGAATTATGTGTTTTTGGAAAAACAACTCCTGACATGTTATGGGACCCTGTTAAATATGGAACACTCAACCATGGGACATCATGTTATTTCTCACCAGAGACCAACCATCATAGAATTGGCATTAAGCAATTAAGTAGGCAAAATTACCCAGCCGGGTCACATCAGACCGCTTTTATCATCATCCACCCCAGTTCTGGCTCCTAGAACAAATTAACAAAGTGACTATGGTGACAGAGAGTAAAGCTATGCATGGGCCCCAGTGTATGGGATCTTATTTACTGAGGCTCATGTAACTACTCCCTGAGTGTCAAAAGGATCATATCTGCTTGGAAGAGAATTAAACATTGAGTTCCTGATAGGGCATCATTGCTAGAGTAAACCAACTGGGCACTGAGGCCAATTTCCTAAATTGGATCCCTTCACACTGGCTATTTACCCTGACAGAAATAGTTAGATAATACTGGAAATGATTTTATCTTATTATCTACATGGACTCTGCAAAAAGGTCACATTTCATTGACCCAGAATTTTAGCAATTTTATTGGTTCCTAAGACTGAGAGGTATAAAAGTGGTAAAAAAAATCAAGATATTTTAAGGCCACGGGTGAAAATTGACTTCAGCATCAACACAAACTGAGTACCTTAGTTTTTCAGTAGAAAACAGTGTAGAGCATTTTGAATTTCCAATTTATGGCAGTTCCTTTCCCAGATGTCAATTCTCCTCAAGTTCTCATTCTTTTTCTTCACTCATTGATACCCCCAGTTTCTGCTATTGATTCTATTTTTGGCAATGTAATCTCAAAAGTGGCTATAGTCAGAAAGCTATAGTGATCTTAGGGTTCACCTCATTAGCTTCCCTTCTCTTAGTTGTCAAGTTTCTGTGATGCCTGTTCAATACCTGAAAATAGTTGTTACATATAATTTGTCCAGTTCTCTAGTTGTTTGTGGCAGAGGGTTAGTCTGGTTCCAGTTATACCATCATGGACAAAAATGGAGTCAATACCTTAACTGACTTAATTACTAAGAAATTTAAATGACTTGGAAAAATCTTTGAATAAACAAATTGAAGCAGAACCGGAGGAAGCTTTGCAACAAGAATGGAATTTTTGTAATGTAAAAATTTAGTGACTCACTGAACTCAAATCCAAGAGAAAGCCCACTCTCTTATTTTTCCAGACTTCCTAAGACTAAGAGAACAAAATAAACACTTTTAGTTTTTTCCTACTAAAGTACAAATGGTTAACATCCAAGCCAGGAAACATCTAATAACATTGAGAGAGTAATACTGATAATGGATGAATTCATTGGCTGTGGGTCAAAGTTATTTATCCCTTTTGTGGTTCATTACAAATATAATTCAGCAGAATCATTAATACAAGAAATTTTTAATGATATCCAAACAGTTATTGAGATATAATCAACATACAACATAGTATAAATTTGAGGTGACTTGAAATGCTTTTATATTAGAAATAATTACTGCCTTAGCATTAAATAACATCTTTGAGACACCACATAATTACCATTCTTTGCTTCTTTCCTTTTTTTGTGGTGAAAACATTGAAAATGTTTTCACTTAGCAACTTTCAAGTGTAATACAGTATTATTAACAATAATCACCATGCAGTACATTAGGTCCCCAGAACTCATTCGTCTTATAATTGTATGTTTGTGCACTTTTACCATCATCTCTCCCTTCACTTTAACCCCTACCTTCAAGAAACCACAATTCTATTCTCTGTTTCTATAAGTTTGGCTTCTTTAGATTCCACATATAAGTGATATCATACAGTATGTCTTTCTCTGTCAAACTTATTTCACTTAGCATTATGACCACAATGTCCATCTATGCTGTGGCAGATGGAAAGATTTCCTTCTTTCTCATAGCTAACTAATCTTCTATTGTATACATATATCACATCAGTTTGCCCATTCATCTATTGATGGACACTTAGATTATTTCTATATCTTGGCTGTAGTTATTAATGCTAAAATGAACATGAGTGCAGATATCGCTGTAAGATCCTGTTTCCACTTCCATTGGATATGTACCCAGAAGGAGAATTGCTAAATATGTGTAGCTCTATTTTTTTTTTTCACAAAACCTCCATACTGTTTTCCATAGTAGCTGTACTAATTTACATTCCCCCAAATAGTACACTAGAGTTCTCTTTTGTCCATATGGTCACAAATACTTCTTGTGTCTTGTACTTGATAATAGCTATTCTAACAGATGTGAGGTGATAGATCATTGTGGCTTTGGTTTGCATTTCTGTGATGGTTAGAAATGTTGAGCACATCTTCACATACCTCTTGGTGATTTATAATATGTATTCTTTGGGAAAATTATTCAATGTGTCTACCCATTTTAAAACAGATTTTTTAAACTATTAAGTATAGAGTTCTTTATGTAGTTTGGATATTAATGCCTTATCAGATATATGATTTGCAAATATTTTCTCCCATTCTGTAGGTTGCCTTTTATTTTGTTTATTTTTATTCTTCCTGTGTAGAACTTATTAGTTTGATATAGTCCCACTTGTTTATTTTTGCTGTGGTTGCTGTGCTTCTGGTGTCAATCAAAAAAAATCAATGCCAAGACCAAAGTCAAAGAGCATTTCTCCTATCTATTCTTCTATGAATGCTTTCAGTTTTTGTTATGTTTAAGTCTCTATCAATTGCATGCTAAATTTTGTGAGTGATGTAGGATAGGGGTCCAGTTTAATTATTTGGCATGTGGTTATCCAGTTTTCTATCCCCATTTATAAAAGAAACTATCATTTCCCCATTTAGTGTTATTGGATCCCATATAAAATATGAGTTAACCTTATAGTCAAAGATTTTTTTGTTTTAAACTCTCAATTCTGTTCCATTGGTCTACATGCATACTTTATGCCAGTGTCATACTGTTTTGATTACTATAGCTTTGTAACATAATTTGAAGTCAGGAAGTGTGAGCCTTCTAGCTTTGTCCTTCTTTCTCAGGATTACTTTGGCAATTATATTGTGGCTCCATATAAATATTAGGATTGTGTTTCTTATTTTTGTGAAGATGCCTTGGAATTTTTACATCAATTGCGTTGAATACAGAAGGCTTTGGATAGTATGGATATTTTAACAATATTAATTCTACTAATCCATGAATATGGGAATCATTCCAACTTTCTGTGTCTTCTTCTGTTTATTTCAAATAAGTCTTATAATTTTTGCTGTACAGAACTTTCACATCCTAGGTAAATTTACTCCTAAACATTTATTCTTTTTGAGCTATTTTGGATGGAGTTGTTTTCTTTGTTCTTTTTTGAGATGTTCTGTTGTTAGTGTATAGAAATACAACCCATTTCTGTACATTGACTTGTACTCTGCAAATACACTGAATTCACTGGTCACTTCTAAAAACTTTTTGGTAGTCTTTATAATTTCCTATATAAAAGATAATATCATCTGCAAAGAAATGCAATTTTACTTCTTTCTTTCCAATTTGGGTGCCTTTTATTTCCTTGTCTTGACTGATTGCTCTAGCCAGGACTTCTAGTACAGTATTGAATAGAGCACATGTGTTATTCCTGATGAAATCCCAGAGGAAAAGCTGTCACTTTCACTGTTATGTATGATGTTAGCTGTGGGTTTGCATAGATTGCCTTTATCATGTTGAGTCATGTTCTTTTTATTCCTAACTTGTTAAGCATTTTTATCATGAAAAGATGTTATATTTTTTTCAAAATTTTTGTGTCTATAATATGCTCATATGAGTTTTATTTTTCATTCTGTCAATATTGTGTATCATAATACTGATTTATGTATGTTGACCCATCCTTGAATCCCAGAGATAAATCTTATTTGATCACAGTGTATGGTCCCTTTTTTGTGCTGTTGAATTTGGTTTGCTAATGTCTTGTTGAAAAAAATTGACATCTATATTCATCAGAGATATTGGTCTGAGTTTTCTACCATTTCAGCTTTTGTTTGTATGGGAAAGTATCATTCCTTTATTTCTGAAGGACATCATTTTCACATAAAATATTTCAGGATCATAGGTTTTTTTCTTTTGGAACTTTTAATATACCAACCAAATCTGTCCTGGTCTGCAAAGTTTCTGCTGAGAAATTTAATAATATCTCTATGGGGAGTTCCCTTGTATGAAGTGAGTTGTTTTTTTCTCTCTTGCTGGTTTGGTATTTTTCTCCCTTTGCTCTTTGTTCTTAACTATTGAGAATTTGATTATCATATGTCTTGGTTAAGTCTTCTCTTTGGTGATTCTGTGTGGGAACCTCTGAGTTTCATGTACCTGGAAGTCCATATTCCTCCCCCAGCTTGAGAAGTTTTAGCTATTATTTCTTAAATTAAGCTTTCTGCACCTTGTTCCCTCTCTTCTCCTGCTGAGAATCCAATAATGCAAGTATTGTTTAACTTTAAGGTGTCCCGTTCTTCACATAAGCCTCCAGCACTCTTTTTTAGTCTTTTTTCCTTTTTGTCTTCTGACTAGATAATTTCCAATGACTTGTCTTTGAGCTCACAGATTCTTTTTTCTGCTTCACTGAGTCTGCTCTTGAGGCTCTGTATTCATTTTTCATTCCATTCATTGCATTCTTTAGCTCCAGGATTTCTGGGGTATGTTGTTTGTTTCTTTTCATTGTTGTGTTATTTTTAGAAAAATATGGTCTATAATTTTTCCCGTTTCATTTTTGTTTCTTTTTATGATTTCTGTCTGTGTTGAATGTTTCATTTTGTTCATGTATTGTATTCTTGATTTCACTGAGCTGTATTTCATTGTCTGTGTTCTCTCACAGCTCTCTTAGCTTCCTTTAAAAATTATTTAAAATTCTTCTCAGGGAATTCATAGATCTGTATTTCTTTGTAATTTGTTGCTGGAAAGTTATTGTGTTCCTTTGGTGATGTCATGTTTCCTTAATTTTTTATGTTCCTTAAAGGCTTGTGTTGGTGTTTGCACATAAAGCATCAGTTATCTCACACAATCGTTACTGACTGGCTTTGGGACAGAAATGCTTTCACCTCTCAGTCTGACTAGAAAATCTGAGACTTTCTCAGACCTTTCTTATGGATATGTCTGTTCCACATTGCTTTTTCCCTCTTTAGGGGGATTTCTTCAGGTTGTATGCCTTCTTTTGATTCCACAATGGAAGCTGTGTGTTGAGGGTCTCCAATTTGTTTTCCCTAGTGTAGAGTCCTGAAATGTTCAAGTTTGTGAGTCTTATCCCAGTCCTACAGATATGGTTTCTGCACTTGCTTACTCTTATTCTCCATGGCAGTGTACAGCTGGAGACAGCTCTGTGGGTCAGGGAGAAGGAGAAGCAGAGTTTAGTAAAGGAGCACAAAGCATTGGGGGAGTCTGTGGCCCCACAGAGCAGTCTTCTGATGAGTTGTCCCAAGAAGATGGTGGGCAGGCTTCCTAATGGAGTCCAGAAATTGTTTAGAAGGAAGAACCACAGAGTGGTTACTAGCCTTGCTTTGATAAGTTCTAAGGCCTGGTGATGATCCCAGCCTCTCCTATCTCCTTAGCTTTGCAGATCACCTCAGTAATCTGGGAAAGGTGAGAAAGAAGTGGACATCCCTTATTGCTGGGGAAACCAAGTACTCATAAGATTTCACTTTCCACTGTAGGAGAAATTACAGTTCTCCTAAAGAAGAAGTTCTTACAAGGAACTTTCCTGGAACTGGTCCATAATGCCCTGTGGAAGGAATGACACAGGCAAAGTGAAATTGTTTTCTTACCCTCTTCAATGAATCTGTTCTTGGAATGATTTGCTCCAATGGTGGGATAAAACTTCTCCACCGGACTCCCAGAAACTTACGTTCATCCCTGGATGACTGCCAATATCAATATTCTGTGTGGATGACAGTAGAGATCTCCTTCTACAATCTTGATGCTGTCACTACAGGAAAGAAATTCTTATCATGGAAAGTTTAAAGGAAGCTGATATCAATGAAGGGGGGAAAGTGAAACAACATAAGATTAGAAAACTAGGGTCTTGTGGGCCATTTCAAAGAGTATAGATTTTAATGTACATATAAGAGAAAGTTATTAAACCATTTTGCTCAAGTATGATATTTTCTGAAATAGAATTTTTTTGAAAATCAGAAAAGTTTCTCTATGGAGAGTAAGTTGCAGGTGTGCAGAAGTTGAAGAAGTGATATTGGAAGGGTACTTCAGTAAGTCCAGATTAGATATGAAACTGAATAGGGTTAGATTGATGATAGTGAAGACTGCAAATGAAAATAGATTGGCTTATCATTTGGAGGTAGAATTTAAAGTTATAGTAGGAAATTGAATAATTATGCAATTATATTTTTATTATTAGTCAATTATTCTTATGATAATGTTATTATCATCCTATATTCCTATTGATTAATAACTTGAGGAAAATCAACATTTTAAGCAAAAGGACTATAGATGAAGTTATGATCCTAAATATAATTGTTTCCATTTCTACATGGAGTAGTGGCTTCCAGTTGTGAAGATCCAAGCCAAAAAAAAAAAGGGAATTTTACACTATAAGAAGAATCTTAGAACAAGAAAGCAAAGAAAAGAGAAGTGGATACACTAGAAGGAAGCGTAAGATAATCAATATTTCTTATTCATGATCTACTTTCTCCATTCTAAGTTATCTCTTCACAACATAACATTAATCTCACCTAGAAGCAGAATTTGACTCATATCCACAGTAATAATAAAAAGATATTTTTCTTAAAGATAGCTGTGATATAGCCAAACTGGCACTTTATTTAGCATCAGAATATTTATATTAAATTCTCCTTGCCTTAACAGCTCTTAAACTCGACATATTTTATTTTTCTGGCAGGAAGTGTTTGTCTCTTTCCTATGTAGAATACCTAGCATAATTATCAGTAAGAGAAATACTAGAGAGACCACTCTTTTCAAACGGACATTCAAAGAAAACCAGAGAAAAATTCCAAAAAATCTAGTTTTAATTGAGTATGCATCACATGATGATGGACTTTTTTAACATTACCAAGAATTTATTATGGATTTGTCTTTAACTTTAAGCCTCTTTATTTTGATATCATCCAAAAGAAGTTTGGAAATTCTCACTTGTTTTTTTTTTTTTTCCTTAATATATTATTGACTTCATCGACTTTTTTTTTCCATCACAGCAGTTGCATTGCATTTTAATCATTTTCTTTTAAATTAATTAATTTATTTTTTAAGTGACATATGGTTGATTTACAAGTACACAATTCAAAGTTCAACCCAGCCTACTATAAAATAAAATAAAATGGATAAGATTTAGTTTGAGCAAGAGTTAATCATGAAGACTGTGAAAGGCTTCTGTGTCCTTTTCAGGCTGCATCTATGTCTCTTTGACTCTGGAAGGACTGGGAAAGTACTTGTATGGCCTGAGGATTTTAGTCACTGGATTAATTTAAAAGTTATTCTGGAAGAACTCCTCCTTCACACACATGAGATAACCATCCTGGTACCTTCACCAAGCCTTCTGCTTGATCATACCAAGATTCCCTTCAATGTGGAGATCCTCCAACTTCCAGTAACTAAAGAAGCTTTCATGGAAGAATTTGATACTGGTCTCTATACAATTTCTTTTGAAGTGCCGAAACTTTCATGGTGGGACTTGCAAGAAAAACTAACAAAAATGATCAGCAGTTTATTAACATCAGACAAATGAGTATGTGACAGTGCTATCACAAACAAGGAGTTACTCAACAGGCTACTGGCAGCTAAGTTTGATATCTGTATTGATGACCTTTTAAGCTTTTGTGGGGAATCAGTGGCTGAACTCCTCAATATCCCATTTATATATTATTTTTGGTTTTCTTATGGGAATGTCATTGAGAGATTGTGTGCTGAGCATCTTATACCTTCTTCATATGTTCCTGGCATCACATCAGTACTGACAGACAACGTGACTTTTATACAGAGGCTGAAGAATTGGTTTTTCTATGCAATGAATGAAATGTTATATTCATATGATATATTTCTGGAATGGGATAAGTATTACAGCAAGGTTTTAGGTAAGAGAAATGTGCATGTAATGATTCTTATTTCATATGTAAAATGCAAATATTTATCTGACTGTATGAAAACTTACAAAAAAGTGTTTTTAAGAGAGAACCCAAGCTCCTCTTGCTTAACTATATTGAATGAAAAAATAATAATTTTTTTTTCTTTTCTCTTTTTTTTCTCTTTTTTTCCTTTTTTTCTCTTTTTTGTTTTGTTTTATATGATTGAGTACTGACAATATATCAAAGAAGGAATATTCTATATACCTATGCATAAATCCTGACTGATGCCCCTAGGTTTTTTTGAAGTAACTGGAAAACCCAAATCTGACACTGTGCTTAATTTCCATAACCTTGGACTACTCTCTTGTTTACTTCTGGTACACAGTCTGTTTTCTTTCTGATTAATGTGCTGTTTCTCAGACTTTCTGTTTGCATTCTATCAGGGCTTGGTTAGTTGGTTGCAGAGCTTGGCATGTGGTGAGCATGAAACTAGAAAATAAATAAATAAATATAGCTTCGTTTCATCTGCTCTTGTTTTCCAAAGGAGAAAAAAGGAAGATTTTTCCCTAAAGGACCATGTTTTTAAACTTTTAACCTATTATTTTCTTGTTGCTGTTGTTCTATTTTAAATTGCATTAGAGGTCAACTAGTGAGCTTTTACTCTGAGCACAAAGTTTTTCTCTGTTTAAGCAAGTCTGTTTACCCCCTTTGTTTTTCCTTTTGATTTTTTTTATTTGAAAAGCATTCATTTAATTGTGTCATGGATGATTTTTGCATAAGACATTATTTATCTTTGAGGAAGCCCTACCCTACTTACATTATTTAGATTTTTTGAGATATAATTAACATGTAACATTGCATTCATTTCAGGGATCTACAAAAATTAATCAATAGTCAGTCTACAAAAAACTGGAAAATTGTATTAGAGCCAACGTGAGGATTATAATCCAGGAGACAGTTTTTCATAAAGCTCTGAGGAATGTTCTCCCCTTTAGAAGTCAAAGCACAGTTGTACAAGTTTTTGAGACAAAGTGTTATACATCAAAGTAATATACTGACAGTTTACATAGGTCAAGAAGGCGAGTAGTGGGTCACTGTGATCCCTTAAGGGATTAAGGAAGGAATTTTATCTCCTAAGGAGCTACCTTGCTGGCACCAGGAGGAAATTGGTTTTTTTGTTGTTGTGGTGGTGGTGGTTGAGTAGGCACTCTTGTGTCTTCTAAGGGGACCTAGTTAATGTAGAATGCAGATACACTAAAGGGGGGGGGTAGTGGCTCAAATGGAAGAGAAAATTTTATGTTAAATTTTTCTTGTCCTGCCTTAAAATCATTTCCTTTTATCACAGGTATACAACACAATGGTTTTATATTTGTACATATTGAACACCACAAGAACTTGTTAACACTCATCACTGAATGTAGTTTTTTTTATTTTGAGATGAGAACTTTTAAGATCTACTCTCTTAGCACATTTCACATATACAACACAGTATTATTAACTATAGTCACCATGCTGTACATCACAGCCACAGGACTGACCTATTTTATAACTGCAATTTCGTACCCTTTCACCACCTTCACCTACCTATTGTGCCCATCTTCCAGCCCCGGCATCTGGCAACCACCAGTCTCTTCTCTGGTTCTATGAGTTCATTTTCTTTTTTGTTTTGTTTTCTTTTTAGATTCCACATTTAAGTGATATCAAATAGGATTTGTCTTTCTCTGTCTGACCTAATTCACTTACCATGAAGTCCTCAAGTTCCATCTGTCGAGGCAAATGACAGGTTGTCCTTTTTTCTCATGACTTAATATTCCATGGTATATATAATCGTATTTTCTTTATCCATTCACCCATTGAAAAACATGCAGATTGCTTCCATATTTTGGCTACTGTATAATGCTCCAAACTTGCAGTGAACATGGAGTGCCATAGTAGTTTTATTTTTAATTTTTTGAGGAACCTCCAAACTGTTTTCCATAGTTTTACACAAATTACATTCCCACCAACAGTGCACAAAGGCTCCCCTTTCTCCAGATCCTCCCCAGCATTTGTTATCTCTTGTCTTTTCATGATAGCCATGCTAATAGGTGTGAGGTGATATCTCACCGTGGTTTTAATTTGCATTTCCCTGATGATTAGCAATGGTGAGCACACTTTTATATATTTGCTACCTATTTGAATAGCTTCTTTGGAAAAATGTCTATTCAGGTCCTTTGCTCAATTTTTAATTGAATTATTATTTTTTTTGTACTGAATTGTATGAATTCCTTAGAGATTTTGGATGGCAACCCTGTATCCAATATATGGTTTGAGAATAATGTCTCTTATTTCATAGGTCGTATTCTCATTTTGTTGATCATTTCTTTTGCTGTGCATAGTCATTTTAGTTTGAAGTAGTCCCACTTATTTATTTTTAATTTTGTTTTTTATGCTTTTGTGTCATATTTTAAAAATCATTGTCAAGACCTCTGTCAAGAAAATTTTCTGTCATGTTTTCTTCTAGAAATTTTTTGGTTTCAGGTCTTACATTGACGTCTTTAATCTATTTCCAGCTAATTTTTGTGGAGTAAGATTGGAGTCTAGTTTCATTCCTTTGCACATGAATATCCATTTTTTTCAGCAAGAATTATTTAAAACTGTCATTTTCCATTGAGTTGTTTTGGTTCCTTTGTGAAATATTAGTTGATCAAATATGCATGGGTTTATTTCTGGGCTCTTGATTCTGTTCCATTGGTCCATGTGTCTGTTTTTATGCCTGTACCAAATTGTTTTGATTACTATTGCTTTATAATCTTGCTTGAAATCAGAAAGTGTGATGCCTGCAGATTGGTCTTTTTTCTCAGGATTTCTTTGGTTATCTGGGGTCTTTTTCAGTTTCATGTGAGTTTTAAAATTGTTTTCTTTTTTACTGTTTTTGACAGAAATATCTCTAATAATGCATCATTACTAAAAAATTAGTTTATTCCTGAAAAATTAAAATTTTCCTTTATAGTTGTGATCTCTTGTTTTATAACTGCTTCCCTTTTCCTTTTATCGAGTATCTGTTCTAAATGGATACAGGATTTCTTTGGGGATTAATGATTTTCTAAAATTTAATAGTGGTGATTGTTTCACAACATTATAAATATACCAAAAACTATACTGTCATTTATTTAAAAGGAAGAATTGATTGTATTTAAAATATATCTCAACGAAACTTTTATGAAAGGGTATGAGAGTGAAACATTTCACAAAGAGAATAATATTATACTCATGGCTGACACCAATAAGGGAGTGAAATGGGATACACACTGAGTATGAAACTGTATTTTGAATACCTTTGGCATTACCAGAATCAAAACCTAAATTAATGAGATTTTCTTGTGATCTCATGCAGATAGATCTTCCTGGCAGTTCAAAATCGCTTACATTTTCTAATCAAACTTTAACACACTTAGAACATCAAGGAGATTATTCAAAAAGCCATGTGGTGAGAAACCAGATAGCAATGGTTTCCTCCTATTAGTGATATAGAGTACATATTTCGAAAGGACACCAAAATGCTGGGTAAGGTCCCTTACACCACAGTAATTGAATAGAATTCAGAAAGGAGGCTCTGGTTCAAAATTAAGAAAAATAATTTAATCAGAGTCACTAATTTTATTTCTTATTCTGTTAATATTCACTTGGTCACCACTTCATTTGAAAGGTACCCCTTTTGTAGTGTTTGTCAGCTAAATATGTCAAAATAACAACTAATACATCACCAGATTATTATGAAGTGTTATATCTTCACCAAAGAGGACAAGATCTTGTGAAACAGGAACTATAATTATGGATAGCAAAGGAGATAATCACTTTAAAATATTTATTAAAAGATTTCAGTCCTGATAGGATATAGTTAGTTGTGGTGGCAAACTGCCAAACACCAGAAAAAAAAAAAAGATGGATCAATTACAAAAGCTGATTTTTAAAGATATCAAATTCTTTTGGAGCAATGAGGATGAGATAAATTGGAATTCCAGAAGAGGAGGAGACTCTACCATAGTAGGCTGGGATCACTGGCTGAATTCCTTGCTCATTGCTCAGAGCACGTGCTGATTCTGAGCATGGAGTAGGGCTCAGACTTAGCTCAAGCTGAAAGAGTCTGTTGACAGAGAAAGCAGCAGGCTTTTGACTTTGTTCCATACTTAAATCTGTGTCTGATTCTTCATAATCTCACTATTGTGTACTCTTGCAGGGAAAAGGCAATAGTTACATGGGACCAATACTGGTTCTTTAAAGATTTTTCTTAGAAAATCTGATGGTAAAACATTTCCCATCTCATATATCAGTTTGTTTTCCCTCTATCATTCTTTATTTTTATTCAGGAAAACCTACCACATTATGTGAGATTATGGGGAAAGCTGAAATGTGATTGATTCGAACTGACCGAGATTTTGAATTTCTTCACCCTTACTACCTAATTTTGAATTTGTTGGAGGACTGCACTGCAAGCCTGCAAAGTCCCTGCTAAAGGTAATTAAATGTACTTATTATTGCCTCTTTGAGTGTTTACCTCTTGGAATGATTTCTAGTTTATTATTTTTAGTATTTGATCTTCAATCTGAAAACTTGGACATAGGAATTAATGGGAATTATCCACTTGGAGTATTATAATACCATAGTATTAATAACATTAGCATGGTAATCATTAATGATGTTCATCAAATATGCCAGATATTTGACAACAATAAAATCCCTAGCCCCTGAGTTTGGTGCAAATTGTTCAATACTCTCCAGGCAATGAGTATGAGCTGAAGTGTCATGTATCACTTCCAGGTCCAACACTTAACTGTCAGGTGCACTTACTCCAGAGTTCTCTTTTCTGTAATGTCAATGGGGTGTGCTCCAGAGTGGCTACTCTGTCAACCTGAGTCCTAGTTAAAGAATATATGTAACAGTTACAGCTCACTAGATGGACATATGGCATGGGAAAGAAATAAGCTGTTGTTTTAAGCCACTGAGATTTTGGAATTGCATGTTATTTAGCTTAATCTTGTCTAAGACATGGACAATAGTGGGGAAATTATAATACTTTGATAAAAGATCTAATAGAAATGAGATGGCCCAGTAAAATTCTGGCAGAAATTCAGTAATGATGACCTGTTTGATTTGAAAAGAGGAGAGAAATTAGACTGGAGACATGATCGGAGGATAGGTTATGAAAAAAACAAAGGGACAATGCTAAGTATTCTTCACTTCAAATTTAAGGTCGATGAGGATCAACATATAATTTGTAAGCAGTAATGTGATATAGCGTCCCCTTTCATAAATTTTGACTATTGAATTGTTTGGAATGGAGCAAGATTTAAAGCAGGGAAATGGGCTGAGATACAGTTGCAATAGTTCCTGAAAGTCATTATAAAGATCCAAACTTCACTATGATAGCAATTTTGAATATAAATGGAGAGATTTAGGAAGTATTTACAAAGTCAATAGGATTTTCTGATAGGCTGAGGGTGGAGATTAAAAGAGAGAGTGCCAGAATTAATCCTTGGCTTTTGTTTCTTTGTATATGTCAGTCCTTTACTTATTTATTATTATTTTTTTTGGTATGGGCAATTTAGTAGTGAATATTGTCATTTACAAAGGTGAAGTAAATGGGAGCAGTTGTGAGGGAAAATGATCGTTTCATATATGGGTATGCTGAATAAGATACAATGCAGTGTCTAGCAAGCAGCTATAAAATACATTGTTTCAATCTCAGAGGACAGGTCTATGCAGTACTTGTGGGGTTTATTTTTAAACTAATTGACTATTTTTAGAGGCATTTATATTCACAGCATAGCTGAGCACAAAATACAGAGGGTCCCCACCTATTTCTAGCCCCCTCCCATACACAGTTTCCCTCACCATCAATATTCCACATTCCTGCAGCACATTTGTTACACTTTATGAACCAACATCCACATGAATATCAACAAATGTCCATGGTTTACAGTAAGGTTTACTCTGTGTGTTGTACATTCCATCTTTTGATAAACGTATAATGACATGTTATCTACCCTTATACTCTCATACAGACTCTCCACTCTCCTAAAAATACTCTGTGCTCCACTTCTTCATCCTTCCCTGCCCCTAAATCTTTAGAAATAACTATTTTTACTTCCTCCATAGTTTTGCCTTTTCCATAAGAAGTGGTTTTAAATTAGGGATGTCAAGGAATAAGAAGACATGACTTTGTATTGGCTGTTTATTGTAAACATTACACCACCCAGAGTTAAAAAGCAGAAATTGGGGTGGAACAGGAGACTATAATCCAAATGTCTAAGGCTTGTGTGAACAGGTGTTGCACCTGTCAGCCTGACAGTTGGCATTAGAGAACATGAGTAGTTGACAGTACAGAGTAAAGACATAAAGATAAGGATATTTTTTAAAAGCAGAGAAAATGAAACAGTTGGAAATGTCAGTCAAAAGAAAGCAGGACACATATTAAGACTCTGTCTGGACCCTGTTTGATGTAGGTAGGGTAGAATGATTGAGCATACTTAAAGGATTATAGGGCAAGACCTGAGTTTCAGGTAAGGTCAGGAAATATATGGAATACTCATTGAAGAGGTTGAGAATTTGGGGGAATTTTTAAATCATGTAACAGAAATTTTTACTTTATCCTGTTATATGAATATATACATTAATATTTTGACAAGTTAAATGATATTGGATATCCATTCTACTTTGTTCTAAGCCATTGTTTCTGCTCAGAAAGTAATCACTTAAATATTCTGAGCCTTTTTTATTTTATTTCATAATTTTTGATAAAAGGTCTATGCCCTGTTGGGATAGTGTGAGACTTACTTATAAGTATATTTGCTATATTTAATAATTCAAAAATATTCAGAATTCTCCTATTGCCTTATTATTGACCCAGTAACACACATACATGTATATATAATGTGTGTTTGTGTGAATTTGTGCATTTATTTATTTTACCAGCTATATGTCACCAAGGATCTAACTGATTTCTTTTGTATGAACTTTAAGGATGTCCAGAAAGTGTAAGAGCTTTGAAGTATTTCCAATGGATCTTATTTCCCCTGTCTCCACCCATCAGAGAACACTAGGGCCCTGGGGACACTACAAAAGCACAATAACATCTCTGCAGTTCAATAATGACATGCTCTCACACTCATGAAAAAAAATGATTCCTAAGTTTATGACAGCTGTAAGGGGGTTCTTTAATATAGCAAGTATTTTCATAACATTTAATTGTTTGAATAATTCACATGATTAATTTTGGTATTAGAATATTTCCAGAAGATTTTCAATGGTATCCCTAACTATAAAAAGCAGATACTAGGGACCTCCCTCGTGGTCCAGTGGTAAAGAATCCGCCTTAATGGTGCAGGGGACGCGGGTTTAATCCTGGTCAGGGAACTAAGATCCCACATGCCGCAGGGCAACTAAACCTGCGCACCACAACTACTGACCTGCGCGCCTCAACTAGAGAGCCTGCCGTGCCGCAAACTACAGAGCCCACGCACTCTGGAGCCCACGTGCCACAACTAGAGAAAGAAAACCTGCACACCATGACTACAGAGAAGTCCGCATGCCCCAACGAAGAGCACGCGCACTGCAAGGAAAGATCCTGCATGCCTCAGTGAAGATCCCACGTGCTGCCACTAAGACCTAATGCAGCCAAAAATAAAATTAAATAAATAAATCTTTTAAAAAAAAAAAGCAGATACTAAAGTACACTGTATCTACGTTTACATACAAATACGAGTCGATGTGAATGTGCAAATTAACACATAAAGAGAGTGACAAGTAAAGTAATCGTGAGGTGTGAGGCTCTAATAGAAAGGAATATGATGGGAGAAAGTGTAAAGCTTGAACATTTCCACAAACAATAACCACATTTGTGTTCTGTTTCTGAGTTAGAGTATGTACAGTGACAGATGATATATAAGTGCGAGCCCTTTGTTAACTACATTTGTGCCTTAATCCTTATGCAGAGCTCTCTGGTTATTTAGCCTGGATCATTTGGTTAAACTCAAAGTGTACACAGCTGCTTCTACCCTTGAGCCAAAATCTTATCAATGTCAGGCAGCTATGTCAAATTAATCAGATCAATGTAAACATTAAAAGGAAAAAGCAGTATTGAAGACCCATCTTTGGAACAGGGTCTTTTCTTCTTAAATTTTTAGCCCCATCTACAGAAGAAGTAGAGGGAGAGTCACAGTTAATCATGTATGTGTGTTCTTATAACACTCAGCACAACAATCCTCTAAGGAATGTGACCCAACTAGGGATCTGCAGTAAGACTCAGACTTTCATCTTTTCCCTGTAAGGAAGATGTAGGAAAAGGTTGGAGAGAGGAGTGAAAAATTTCCCTCCAAATAAAAGTAATAAACTTATTTACCTCCTTCACACTAGTCACACTATTCATATTAACAATTCCAATTATAATAACATTTACAATTATAAACTCAAGTATTTACAAAAGTAATATATATCCATCCTATGTAAAACAACAATCTCATATGCTTTTATCACCAGCCTAATTCCAACAATAATATTTATCCACACAGGACAAGAACTACTTATCTCAAACTGACATTGAATCACAATCTAAACCTTAAAATTATCACTTCAAAATAGATTATTACTCAATAATGTTTGTGTCAGTAGCACTATTTGTCACATGATCTATTATAGAATTTTCAATATGATACATGTATTCAGATTCCATTACAACATGAAAAAGATGTCAATTTGATTTTGAATGCCAAAATGTAAGTTTGTGGAATTATGGAATTTGGGGTTTTCTTTTTTTAATTTCAGAGCCTCAGAATGTATTAATCATTCTCGCAATTCATTCCATATGATAATCAGCCCATAGCTGACATCTCTTTTGATTTATTTTCTTACATTTTTTTCTTTATCTTCTTTTTTTTCATTACCCCACAACCAGTAGGCACCCAGTCAAATGCATTTAATATTTATCGTCTCACTTCAATTTACACAGATACTGTGGATCTTCAAACTATATATAGTATTGATTTGAGTTTTATAATTACATAAATTGTTTTATACTATAATTCACTTTTTCTTATTACTCTATGATTTTTTTCAAATATATCCAAGTTTCTATTTGTAAATCCATTTAATTCATTGTGAGAGTTGCAGAGTTTTGGTTTATGTATTTATCACATTTTATTTATTCCTCACAAAGGATAATTAGGTGTCCCCATCTCCATCCTACAACGGAGAATATTAGGAGGAAAATTTGCAAAGCTAGGCATATATTTGAGATCTATATCCAATAGTGGGATTAAATTATAGTATCATGGGTTATTGGCATATTTAATTGTGTTGTACATTTAATTTCACTGAATATCTCTACAAATGTGTTGTTTCATCAGGAGTGCATAGGTGGTCACATCTTCCACATTTTATCTACACCTTGATACTATTCTATTTGTCAGTTTCAAAGAGGTAAAGTGATATTACATTGCTGAATTTTATTTGTATTCTCTGTAATAGCAAAGCTGAACATCTTTTCAGAAACTTATTATTCTTATTTTCCCTCTTTGAAAATCATATACTTAGTACATTATTTTGGATATTCTAACATTTTTGCAAGAAATACAAATTCTTTCCATAGCACAGAATATTTAGGTATTAATCTTTGATCCAGCCATTGCAAATATCTTCTCCTATGGCTTCATATATTTGTTAATATTACCTCTAATTTCCTTTTCTAAATGTAAACTGCCAAATTTGATGTAATCAAATCCATCCTTTAATACCTAATGATTTGTACTTTTCAAAGTCTCATTTAAAATATTTGTATCTTTTCTGAGGTTAAAGAGATATTCTCTTATATTTTATTTTTAAATGTATAATATTATAGTTTAACATGATATATTTAATGCATTCAGATTTTTCTATTAATACATGCTAGGAGGTAAACATTCACCTCCCTGTTTTGTCTGAATAATGAATGTATTGTTATACCACTACCTGATAAACAATCCACACAGTATGAATTTTTCTCACTGATTGTCCCAGTGAATTGTGATACCATTTTTAGCATAAACGGGACTATCACCTACTTATGCCTCTCTTTCTGTCCTAACTACATTATTCTATGGTTCACTTAGTCTGTTAGCAATTCAGTAGCCTTCATTTTGTATTCTGCATTATTATCTGATGAAGTAGTCTCCAGTATTTCCTTTGCTTTTTCAAAGTTCATTCATTATTGATGAAAATGTAATTTTTATATAAATTTTAAAATGTGCCAATTTATCAAGAAAAATGTCATAAATGAAAAGAAATTTAAAGAGATTGATAGCTTTACATATTAAGTCAATCCATGTAAAATATAGTGTGATGTTTAATTTTATGTGTCAACTTGCCTGGGCCAGGCACCCAGCTATTTAGCCAAACATCATTCTAGAAGTTTCTGTGAGGGTATTTTTGGATGACATTAACATTTAAATATGTGGACCTTGAGCAAACAAATTGCTCTCTATTATGTGGGTGAGCCTCACCCAATTAGTTGAAGACCTGAATAGAACAAAAGACTGAATGCTCCCAAGCAAAAAAGAATTCTGCCAGTAGACAGACTTCAGACTTGAACTAGAGCAATGGCTCTTCTCTAAGTCTCCAGACTCATGGCCTATTCTGCAGATTAAACTTTCCAAATTCCATAATCATGTGAGTCAATTCCTTAATATAAATCTCTTCCCTGTCTTTCCCTTTCAAGACTCATACATTTTTTTCCTTCTCTTATTTAGTTGACTTAGTTTTAGTTTTGTTAGTAGTTAAACATAGGATGAAAGGATCATTTTTACTTCAGCATGATTAAATATGATATTTTTATTTTTAATGGAAAGTCATATATTTCTATTATATTACTGTCAGCCTCAGAGTATTCATTATAGTTCTTTCTGCATGTCTTATCTAGTCAGGAATTTATGTGGCTACCTCATTTCTAAATGTGGTTATGGAAGCTTATACAAAGAGAAAATGTAACCAAAGTAAAAGAAAACTGAAATTTAGAAAACAGGATAAAGTAAATATACCAAACTTATGTCATTATACTGACTGCGATTCAGCAGAAAAATGAATGATAATCTTATTAGCATCCAAAACTAAATATAAAGTGAAGCACCAGAACTATTTAACTTAAAGCAGGAATCAAATGTTCTTCATTTGGAACATTGTGGAGAGGGTTTTGGAAGGCAATAGAGAGTACTGAATATAGTCATTGGCTTTACAATCAACAAGCTTAACTTAGAAATTTGGCTCTGCCAGCTACTGCTGTGTAGACTTGGACAATTTACTCAACCTTACTGAGACAGCTTTCTCATTTGCAAATGTATACATATCTCTTAGAATTCTCATATATCTATGTTAAAGGATACATGTAAAGAACTCTGCACATGGCAGGAGATAACATGTAGTCAATAATTTGTAAACACACACACACACACACACACACACACACACACACCGCTCTATCATGTTGAAGGGAACATCCAATTTAAGTCATTTTTAATTTGTCTAATAACCAGTGATTTCAGGTCATATTTTGTATACTGAAATGGTTAACATATGAAAAACAGAAATGTTCTAATAATTCTGACACCTTGAGAAAAGTGTATGACTTATTCTTGATACTATCAACTTTCATATAACAAAGACTGTTTCCCTCACAGGAATTAGAAGAGTTTGTGCAAAGCTCTGGAAAAAATGGAGTTGTGCATAGTTTTGGAAGTTTTAGCCACAGCAACCAGAGAAGAAAAAGAAATAAAAGGACTCCAAATTGGAAAAGAAGTAAAGCTGTCACTGTTTGCAGATGACATGATACTATACATAGAGAATCCTAAAGATGCTACCAGAAAACTACTAGAGCTAATCAATGAATTTGGTAAAGTAGCAGGATACAAAATTAATGCACAGAAATCTCTGGCATTCCTATACACTGATGAAAAATCTGAAAGTGAAATTAAGAAAACACTTCCATTTACTATTGCAACAAAAAGAATAAAATATCTAGGAATAAACCTACCTAAGGAGACAAAAGACCTGTATGCTGAAAATTATAAGACACTGATGAAAGAAATTAAAGATGATACAAATAGATGGAGAGACACACCATGTTCTTGGATTGGAAGAATCAACATTGTGAAAATGACCCTACTACCCAAAACAATCTACAGATTTAATGCAATCCCTATCAAGCTACCACTGGCATTCTTCAGAGAACTAGAACAAAAAATTTCACAATTTGTTTGAAAACACAAAAGACTCTGAACAGCCAAAGCAATCTTGAGAAAGAAAAACGGAGCTGGAGGAATCAGGCTACCTGGCTTCAGATTATACTACAAAGCTACAGTAATCAAGACAATATAGTACTGGCACAAAAACAGAAATATATATCAATGGAACAGGATAGAAAGCCCAGAGATAAACCCACACACATATGGTCACCTTATCTTTGATAAAGGAGGCAAGAATATACAGGGGAGAAAAGACAGCCTCTTCAATAAGTGGTGCTGGGAAAACTGGACAGCTATATGTAAAAGAATGAAATTAGAACACTCCCTAACACAATGCACAAAAATAAACTCAAAATGGATTAAAGACCTAAATGTAAGGCCAGACACTATCAAACTCTTAGAGGAAAACATAGACAGAACACTCTATGACATAAATCACAGCAAGTTCCTTTTTGACCCACCACCTAGAGAAGTGGAAATAAAAACAAAAATAAACAAACAGGACCTAATGAAACGTCAAAGCTTTTGCACAGCAAATAAACCATAAACAATATGAAAAGACAACCCTCAGAATGGGAGAAAATATTTGCAAATGAAGCAACTGACAAAGAATTAATCTCTGAAATTTACAAGCAGCACATGCAGCTCAATATCAAAAAAACAAACAACCCAATCCAAAAATGGGCAGAAGACTTAAATAGACATTTCTCCAAAAAAGACATACAGATGGCCAAGAAGCACATGAAAGAATGCTCAACATCACTAATCATTAGAGAAATGCAAATCAAAACTACAATGAGATATCATCTCACACCGGTCAGAATGGCCATCATCAAAAAATCTACAAAAAATAAATGTTGGAGAGGGTGTGGAGAAAAGGGAACCCTCTTGCACTGTTGGTGGGAATGTAAATTGATACAGCCACTATGGAGAATAGTATGGAGCTTCCTTAAAAAACTAAAAATAGAACTACCATACGATCCAGCAATCCCACTCCTGGGCATATACCCTGAGAAAACCATAATTCAAAAAGAGTAATGTACCAAAATGTTCATTGCAGCTCTATTTACAATAGCCAGGACATGGAAGCAACCTAAGTGTCCATCAACAGATGAATGGATAAAGAAGATGTGGCACATATATACAATGGAATATTATTCAGCCATAAAAAGAAACGAAATTGAGTTATTTGTAGTGAGGTGGATGGATCTAGATTCTGTCATACAGAGTGAAGTAAGTCAGAAAGAGAAAAACAAATACCGTATGCTAACACATACATACGGAATCAAAAAAAAAAAGGTCATGAAGAACGAGGGGCAAGATGGGAATAAAGACACTGACCTACTAGAGAATGGACTTGAGGATATGGGGAGGGGGAAGGGTAAACTGGGACAAAGTGAGAGAGTAGCGTGAACACATATATACTACCAAACGTAAAATAGATAGCTAGTGGGAAGCAGCCGCATAGCACAGGGAGATCAGCTCGGTGCTTTGTGACCACCTAGATGTGTGGGATAGGGAAGGTGGGAGGGAGGCAGATGCAAAAGGGAAGAGATATGGGGACATATGTATATGTGTAACTGATTCACTTTGTTATAAAGCAGAAACTAACACACCATTGTAAAGCAATTATACTCCAATAAAGATGTTTAAAAAAAAAAAAGTTGCAGTTGTAGTGTTTACTCTGGGGTCAATGATCAAAAACCTCACAGAAGAAAAGTCTAATGTGATTGCATCAGCCCTTGCCCAGATTCCTCAGAAGGTCAGATAATCTTATTTTTTCAGGGACAGCTATTTTAAATTCCATGAAGATCTCCTTAAAAGCATGCTTAAAAATGCCAGAAATTTTATTGGCAATGTTAGTGTCAATTTAACTGAACTGTAAAAAAAAAGGTACTAACCGTTAAAACAGGATATTTGATTGCTGTCTTGTTTTAAACCTGGCATTACTAACAGGAAAACATATTGCAAAATTTTCTTTAAATAATAAGCTAAAACAATCATTCACTACTGTCAAATTTTCAGTCGGCTTTGTATCTACATTTTAAGGCTTCCATGTAATCTAACCTTGTTTTGTTGTGCTTATTGTTTTTTTAATCTGAGGCATACACACAAATTGCAGCTACCATGATGGAGAATAAGGGAATAGATATTCAAAAATATAGCTTTGATTTACAGAATGCCTTGGGACTCTATTTCCTTTTAATTAATGGACGTGGACCAGGCCCTGTTTGAGCCCGGAACTGACAGCTTAGATTCCTGAAATACTCCTAAATAGTGATTCTTCTATTTAAACAGTTAAAAACTATAATAATACAGTAAAAGATTTATGCAGTTCACTCTATGATGTTCCTATAAATTACAATTATTTATTGATACCATTCTAGATTATAACTGAGTGATGTTGCTTTTAAACTGCCAGGGACACCCTTTTCTCCTTACCTTTAGTTAAAATAGAGAATTAAATGTAATTTTAAGTTACAAATCATCATAATAATTTTTGTATTCATAATGAAGTTACTTTAAAATTATTTTGTGTAAGTAGTACCCATTTAAATATTTAATCCAAAAAGCATTTTCATAAAATTATTGAAAATTATTGAGTTTTCAATTGCATTAAAATGCAATGCTTATGGGTGAAAGCAGGGTAGAATAGGAAGCACAAATTTTGTTTGTCTCTCTACCAAAAAAATAATTGTGCTAGCCAAAGCTGTAGGAAGTAACTATATTGGAACTCTGGGGCCTGTCTGAGCACTTACAACTCACAGGGGACAGCTTGACTAGGAACTGTGGTTAATTTAGTAAATTTCACCCCTTTAGACTAAAAGCAACTTCAAAGCCTCCATCACTCAACCACATGTCAGGCAAAATGCCTATATTTCTGGTGTAAATTGGTGGAGCCACTGTGGGCAAAAAAGACCTTATTTTCCAGATATTGGGGTTCTGCATTCTGTTTGCTGATTACTGCCTCTGATCCTTGAGGTGTAGGCACAGAAGTTGGTGAGAGTTGTTTCAACCTTCATAAGCAGAAACAATATCCAGGAGTTTTAAAGGATCAGCACTATTTTTTTCTTTTTTTCCTTTTTTGTCCATTAGGGAGCAAGACATTGAATTAGGTCATTAAAAACAACCTCACATAGTGGAATTTGGAAAGCTATGTGCATGTCCAGGGAAAGATACTGGCTTATAAAAGAACTGAGAAGACCTAAAACTTTAAACTCAGGCTGGTTTCTGGTAAAGAGAAATACTTCAACAATCCGAAAAAAAAAAAAAATTCAAACTCTAACAAAGGGTCAATTCTGATTTCTGGAGTTAGAGCATTATAAAAATCAAATGTACAGCTCTCAACAAATATCACAAGGCATAAGAAGATAGACAAAAATATGGCTCAATCATAGGAAAAAAATAAATTGAGAGAAACTATTCCTGAGGAAGTCTGGATTTTGTGGCTGCTAGAAAAAGCCTTTAAAACCACTGCCGTAAAGATGCACTAAAAACTAAAGGGAGACAATGATAAAGAGAAAAAAATGATGTAGGAACAAAATGAAATATTGATAATGAAAAATAAATTACTAAAGAAAGGGCCAAAAAGAAATCCTGGAGATGAAAATTACAATAACTGAAATGAAAAGCTCACCTCAGGAGTTCAAAACCAGAAATGAACAGGCAAAATTATAAATAAACTTGAGGAACGAATAATTGATATTTATCAAGTTGGGGGAACAGAAAGAAAAACAAATGAAGAAAAATGAACAAAGCTTAACAAACTTCTGGGACATCATCCAGTGAATGAGCATACACATCGTGGAAGCCCCAGAAAGAGAGAAATGGGCAGAAAGGATATTTAAAGAAATAATGGCCTAAAATAGCCCAATTTAATGAAATACATAAATCTACAAAACCAAGAAGTTTAGTGAACACCAAGTAGGATAAACTCAAAGAGACCTAAACTAGGACATATTATAACCAGGTTGTTAAAAGCCAAAGATAATGAGTGAATCTTGAAAGCAGCAAGAGAGAAGGAATTCATCACCTAAAAGGTATCTTGACTATGGTGACTAGCCAATATCTCATCAGAAACTTTGGAGGCCAAAAGGCAGTAGATTGATAAATTCAAAGTCCTCAAAGACAAATTGTTAACCAAGAATGCTATATCAGGCAAAATATCCTTCAAAAATGAAGTAGAAATTAAAATATTCCAAGAAAAACAAAAGCTGAGGGACATAATTAACAGTAGACTTTCCTTGTAAAAATGCAAATGGAGTCTTTCTAATTGAAATAAAATGCTGCTGGACAGTAGGTAAAACCATATGAAGAAATAAAGGTCAGCAGTAAGGTAAAATTGCAGTAAAGGCAATTTTAAAAAGCCAGTAGTGTTGTAACCCCAATTTTTAAAAAATTTTCTCAATGATTTAAAATAAAAATTCATAAAATGAAATTATTAATTTATGTAATTAGGAGCACAATGTATAAATATGTAATTTATCACATCAATAAAGAAAGAGATAGATGGGTCTATATAAGAGCACAGTTTTTTTCATGCTATTGAAGTTAACAAATAATTGGTCAAAGAATAAGTCACAAGAGTAATTGGAAAGAGATTGTTCAAGATGGCGGAGTAGAAGGATGTGTGCTCACTCCCTCTTGGAAGAGCACCGGAATCAAAACAAACAATCATCAACAGGAAGACACTGGAACTCACCAAAAAAGATACATGGAGAACAATTACACCACAGAAGTCCACCCACTGGAGTGAAGGTACTGATCCCCATGTCAGGCTTCCCAACCTGGGGGTCCAGCAGTGGGAGGAGAAATTCCCAGAGAATCAGACTGTAAAGTCTAGTGGGATTTTATTGCAGGACTTTGACAGGACTGGGGGAAACAGAGACTCCACTCTTGGAGGACACACACAAAGTACTGTGCACATCAGGACCCAGGGAGAAGGAGCAGTGACTCCACAGGAGACTGAAGCAGACCTAACTGCTAGTGTTGGAGGGTATTCTGCAGAGGTGGGAGGTGGCAGTGGTTCACCACAGGGACAAGGACACTGGCAGCAGAAGTTCTGGGAAGTACTCTTTGGCATGAGCCTTGCCAGAGTCCACCATGAGCCCCACGAAAGAGCCTGTAGGATCCAGTCCTCAGACGCCTCAGGCCAAACAACTAACAGGGAGGGAACTCAGCCCCATGCATCAGGAGACAAATGGATTAAAGTTTTACTGAGCTCTGCTCTCCAGAGCAACACCCAGCTCTACCCACCACCAGTCCCTCCCATCAGGAAGCGTGCACAAACCACTTAGACAGCCTCATCCATCAGAAAGCAGACAGCAGAAGCAAGAAGACTACAGTCCTGTAGCCTGTGGAATGAAAACCACATTCACAGAAAGACAGACAAAATGAAAAGGCAGAAGACTATACACCAGATGAAGGAACAAAATAAAACCCCAGAAAAAAAAACTAAATGAAGCGGAGATAGGCAACCTTCCAGAAAAAGAATGCAGAATAATGATAGTGAAGATGATCCTGGACCTCAGAAAAAGAATGGAAGCAAATATCAAGATGATGCAAGAAATGTTTAACAAAAAATTAGAAGAATTAAAGAAGAAACAAACAGAGATGAACAAAGCAATAACTAAAATGAAAAATACACTAGAAGGAATCAATAGTAGAATAACTGAGGCAGAAGAACGGATAACTGACCTTGAAGACAGAATGGTAGAAATCACTGCCGTGGAACAGAATAAAGAAAAAAGAATGAAAATAAGTGAAGACAGCCTAAGAGACCTCTGGGACAACGTTAAATGTACCAACATTCACATTATAGGGGTTCCAGAAGGAGAAGAGAGAAAGAAAGCACCCAGGAAAATATTTGAAAAGTTCATAGTCAAAAACTTCCATAATTTGGGAAAGGAAATAGCCACCAAAGTCCAGGAAGCACAGAGAGTCCCAGACAGGATAAACCCAAGGAGAAACACAATGAGGCACATAGTAATCAAATTGACAAAAATTATTAAAAGCAACAAGGGAAAAGTGACAAATACCATACAAGGGAACTCCCATAAGGTTAACAGCTGATTTCTCACCAGAAACTCAGCAAGCCAGAAGGGAGTGGTATGATATATTTAAAGCAATGAAAGGGAAGAACCTACAACCAAGATTACTCTACACAGCAAGGATCTCATTCATGTTCGATAGAAATATCAAAAGCTTTACAGACAAGCAAAAGCTAAGAGAATTCAGCACCACCAAACCAGCTCTACAACAAATGCTAAAGGAACTTCTCTAAGTGGGAAACAAAAGAGAAGAAAAGGACCTACAAAAACAAACCCAAAACAATTAAGAAAATAGTCATAGGAACATACCTATCGATAATTACCTTAAACGTGAATGGATTAAATGTTCCAACCAAAAGACACAGGCTCGCTGAATGGTTACAAAAACAAGACCCATATATATGCTGTCTACAAGAGACCCACTTCAGACCTAGGGACACACACAGACTGAAAGTGAGGGAATGGAAAAGATATTCCATGCAAATGGAAATCAAAAGAAAGCTGTAGTAGTAATTCTCACATCAGATAAAATAGATTTTAAAATAAAGAATGTTACAAGAGATAAGGAAGGGCACTACATAATGACCAAAGGATCAATCCAAGAAGAAGATAAAGCAATTACAAATATATATGCACCCAAAATAGGAGCACCTCAGTACATAAGGCAAATGCTAACAGCTATAAAAGAGGAAATCATCAGTAACACAATAATAGTGGGGGATTTTAACACCTCACTTAAACCAATGGACAGATCATCCAGACAGAAAATTAATAAGGAAACAAAAACTTTAAATGACACAAAAGACCAGATGGATTAAATTGATATTTATAAGACATTCCATCCAAAAACGGCATATTACACTTTCTTCTCAAGTGCACACAGAACTTTCACCAGGAAAGATGACATCTTAGGTGACAAATCAAGCCTCAGTAAATTTAAGAAAATTGAAATCATCAAGTATCTTTTCTGATCACAATGCAATGAGATTAGAGATAAATTACAGGGAAAAAATGTAAAAAAAAAAAAAACGCATGGTGGCTAAACAATATGTTACTAAATAACCAAGAGATTACTGAAGAAATCAAAGAGGAAATCAAAAAATACCTAGAGACAAATGACAACGAAAATACAATGATCCAAAACCTAAGGATGCAGCAAAAGCAGTTCTAAGAGGGAAGTTTATAGCAAAACAATCCTACCTCAAGAAACAAGAAAAATCTCAAACAATCTAACCTTACACCTAAAGGAACTAGAGAAAGAACAAACAAAACTCAAAGTTTGTAGAAGGAAAGAAATCATAAAGTTCAGATCAGAAATAAATGAAATAGAAACAAAGGAAACAATAGCAAAGATCAATAAAACTAAAAGCTGGTTCCTTGAGAAGATAAACAAAATTGATAAACCTTTAACCAGACTCACCAAGAAAGAGAGGGAGAGGACTCAAATCAATAAAATTAGAAATGAAAAAGGAGAAGTCACAATGGACACCACAGAAATACAAAGCATAATAAGAGACTACTACAAGGAACTCTATGTCAATAAAAGGGAAACCTTGGAAGAAACGGACAAATCCTTAGAAAGGTGTAAACTTCCAAGGCTGAACCAGGAAGAAATAGAAAATATGAACAGACCTATCACAAGTAATGAAATTGAAACTGTGAATAAAAATCTTCCAACAAACAAAAGTCCAGGACCAGATGTCTTCACAGGTGAATTCTATCAAATATTTAGAGAAGAGCTAACACCCATCCTTCTCAAGCTCTTCCAAACAACTGCAGAGGAAGGAACACTCCCAAACTCATTCTATGAGGCCACCATCACCCTGATACCAAAACCAGGCAAAGATCCTCCAAAAAAAAAAAAAGAAATTAAATACTAATATCATTGATAAATATAGATGCAAAAATCCTCAACAAAGTACTAGAAAACAGAATCCCACAACACATTAAAAGGATCATACACTATGATCAAGTGGAAGTTATATGCAAGGATTCTTTAATATATGCAAATCAATCAATGTGATACACCATATTAACAAATTGAAGAATAAAAACCTTATGATCATCTCAATAGATGCAGAAAAAGCTTCTGACAAAATTCAACACCCATTTATGATAAAAACTCTCCAGAAAGTGGGCCTAGAGGGAACCTACCTCAACATAATAAAGGCCATATATGACAAACCCACAGCAAACAACATTCTCAATGGTGAAAAACTGAAAGTATTTCCTCTAAGATCAGGAACAAGACAAGGATGTCTACTCTAGCCACTTATTTTCAACATAGTTTTGGAAGTCCTAGCCATGTCAGTCAGAGAAGAAAAAGAAATAAAATGAATCCAAATTGGAAAAGAAGAAGTAAACTGTCACTGTTTGCAGATGACATGATAATATACATAGAAAATCCTAAAGATGCCACCAGAAAACTGCTAGAGCTAATCAATGAATTTGGTAAAGTAGCAGGATACAAAATTAATGCACAGAAATCTCTTGCATTCCTATACACTAACAATGAAAGATCAGAAAAAGAAATTATGGAAACAATCTCATTCACCATTGCAACAAAAAGAATAAAATACCTAGGAATAAATCTACCTAAGGAGGTAAAAGACTTGTACTCAGAAAACTATAAGACACTGTTGAAAGAAATCAAAGATAACAAAAAGAAATGGAGAGATATAGCATGTTATTGGATTGGAAGAATCAATATTGTGAAAATGACTATACTACCCAAAGCAATCTACAGAGTCAATGCAATCCCTAACAAATTACCAATGGTATTTTTTTACAGAACTAGAACAAAAATCTGAAAATTTGTATGGAGACACAAAACCCTGAATAGCCAAAACAATCTTGAGGGAAAAACTGGAGCTGGAGGAATCAGACTCCCTGACTTCAGACTATACTACAAAGCTATAGTAATCAAGAGAGTATGTTGCTGGCACAAAAACAGAAATATAGATCAATGGAACAGGATAGAAAGCCCAGAGATAAACCCACGCACCTATGGTCAACTAATCTATGACAAAGGAGGCAAGGTTATACAATGTATATAAGATAGTCTCTTCAATAAGCAGTGCTGGGAAAACTGGACAGCTACTTGTAAAAGAATGAAATTAGAACACTCCCTAACACCATACACAAAAATAAACTCAAAATGGATTAAAGACCTAAATGTAAGACCGGACACTATAAAACTCTTAAAGGAAAACGTAGGAAGAATGTTCCTTGACATAAATCACAGCAAGATCTTTTTTGACACACCTCCTAGAGCAATGGAAATAAAAACAGAAATAAACAAATGAAACAATACATTTGGACCTAATGAAACTTGAAAGCTTTTGCACAGCGAAGGAAACTATGAACAAGATGAAAAGACAACACTCAGAATGGGAGAAAATATTTGCAAATGAATCAACAGACAAAGGATTAATCTCCAAAATACATAAACAGCTCATGTAGCTCAGTAACAAAAAAACCAAACAACCCAATCCAAAAATGGGCAGAAGACCTAAATAGACATTTCTCCAAAGAAGACATACAGATGGCCAAGAAGCACATGAAAAGCTGCTCAACATCACTAATTATTAGAGAAATACAAATCAAAACTACAATGAGGTATCACCTCACACCAGTTAGAATGGGCATCATCAGAAAATCTGCAAACAACAAATGCTGGAGAGGGTGTGGAGAAAAGGGGACCCTCTTGCACTGTTAGTGGGAATGTAAATTGATACAGCCACTATGGAGAACAGTATGGAGGTTCCTTGAAAAACTAAAAAGAGAACTACCATATGACCCAGCAATCCCACTACTGGGCATATACCCAGAGAAAACCATAATTCAAAAAGACACATGCGGGCTTCCCTGGTGGTGCAGTGGTTGAGAGTCCGCCTCGATGCAGGGGACGTGGGTTCGTGCCCCGGTCCGGGAAGATCCCACATGCCGCGGAGCGGCTGGGCCCGTGAGCCATGGCTGCTGAGCCTGTGCGTCCGGAGCCCGTGCTCCGCAACGGGAGAGGCCACAACAGTGAGAGGCCCGCGTACTGCAAAAAAAAAAAAAAAAAAGAAGACACATGCACTCCAAAGTTCATTGCAACACTATTTACAATAACCAGGTCATGGAAGCAACCTAAATGCCCACTGACAGATGAATGGATAAAGAAGATGTGGTACATATATACAGTGGAATATTACTCAGCCATAAAAAGGAATGAAATTGGGTCATATGTAGGTACATGGATGGACCTCGAGACTGTCATACAAAGTGAGGTAAGTCAGAAAGAGAAAAACAAATATCGTATATTAATGCATATATGTGGAAGCTAGAAAAATGGTAAAGATGATTCAGTTTGCAAGGCATAAATAGAGACACAGATGTAGAGAACAAATGTATGGACATGGGGGCAAGGGGTGGTAGGATGAATTGGGAGATTAGGATTGACATATATACACTAATATGTATAAAATAGATAACTAATAAGAAACTGCTGTATAAAATAAATAAATAAAATTCAAGAATAAAAAAAAAAACCTTAAAAAAAATCAAGTGTACCATACTAATGTTAGATGCTAGTAATAGCAGAAATTGGATGTGGGGTTTATGGAAATTCTGCAATTTTTCTGTAAATGTAAAAGTATTGTAAAATATAAACTTTTAAAAAATCTGGAAAGAAAAGTAATTGGAAATTTTTTTTTGGCAGTACGCAGCCCTCTCACTGTTGTGGCCTCTCCCGTTGTGGAGCACAGGCTCCGGACACGCAGGCTCAGCAGCCATGGCTCATGGGCCCAGCCGCTCCGCGGCATGTGGGATCCTCCCGGACCGGGGCACGAACCTGTGTCCCCTGCATCGACAGGCGGACTCTCAACCACTGCGCCACCAGGGAAGCCCCCAGAAAATTTTTTTTTTTTGATGAATGAAAACACAACAGTCCAAATCAATAGATGTGGAGAAGCAGGACTCAGAGAGGAATTTATAGGTGCAAGTGCCTACATTAAATAAGAAGAAAGATCTAAAAATCAATATACTAATATTATACTTTAAAGAACTATAAAAAGAAGGCAAACTAAACCAAAATATAGCAGAAGGAAAAAAAATGGAGTTAGAGCAGAGATAAACAAAACAAACAAACAAACAAAAAAAAAACAAGAGAAAATCAATAATACCTAAACCTGGTTCTTTGAAAAGGTCAGCAAAATTATCAAACTTTTAGCTAAACTGCCAAAGAGAAAAAGAAAAAAAGTAGATGCAAATAATTTTAAAATGAGAAATGAACCTAGGGAGATTACTAAAGGCTTTTCAAAAATAAAAAGTTTATAAGAGGATATGAAGAAGTTGTAGCCAAGATGGGAGAAGACGAATACCCCAGCTTACCTCTTAGCACAGTGAGACAGATAGGGGGGAAGAAGAAGTGGTATAGTCAAGACTCATAGCACCAAGGGAGCAAATTAGCAAAGACTGTCCCCAAGGAGTGCATAGTCCTAACTCCTGGTTAGGCTCCCCAGACCAGGGCTCCAGCACCAGGAAGCCATGCCCCCAAAACAATGGCCTTAAAGGCCAGTGGAGAGTACTTTCAGCAGAGCTAATGGCTCATAGTAATCAATCTACCACAACAAGAGGACACAGGCAGCCCAAATACAGGTACCCCTAGAGCATCTAAGTCTGGTGACCGGATGAGGGTGCACTGCTTGGATGGATAGGATGTCTAATACAAAAGGCCACTTTTACAAGATCAGGAAATGTAACCAACCTTCAGATACATAAAAATAAAAACTGCAAGTTGGGTGAAATAAGGCAACAGAGGAATATGTTGCAAATGAAGCAACAACATAAAACCCCAGAAAAAGAACTAAGTGAAGTGGACATAGGCAATCTACCCCACAGAGAGTTCAAGGTAATGATTGTAAAGATGTTCAGAAAAACTGGGGAGAAGATTAAATAAACAGAGTGCGAAGGTAGAAGTTTTTAGCAAAAAATTAGAAAATATAAATAAGAACAAAACAAAGATGAACAATACAATAACTGAAATGATAAATACACCAGAAAGAATCAACAGTAGATTAGATGATACAGAGACATCGATCAGCGAGCTGAAAGACAAAGTAGTGGAAATCATTGAAGTTGAACAGAAAAAAGAATAAAAAGAAAGAAGACAGTTTAAGAGACTTCTGTGACAACATCAAGCATATTAACATTTGCATTATAGGTCTCCCAGAGGGAGAAGAGAGGCAGAAAGGGGCAGAGAACATATTTGAAGACATAATAGCTATAATTCCCTAACTTGGGAAAGGAAACAGTCATCTAGTTGTAGGAAGCAGAGCCAATCCCACACAGGATCAACCCAAAGAAGACCACACCAAGACACATTGTAATTAAAATGGCAAAAATTAAGAGAAAATTTTAAAAGCAGCAAGGGAAAAGGAACAAGTTACTTACAAGGATACTCCCATAAGCCTATTGGCTAACTTTTCAGCAGAAACACTGCAGACCTGAAGGGAGTGGCACAATATATAATATTTAAAATGATGAAAGGGGAAAACCTACTACCAGGAATACTCTCACCAACAAGGCTCTCATTCATGTTTGATGGAGAGATCAAAAGTTTTACAAGCAAGCAAAAGTTAAAGAGTTCAGCACCACCAAACCAGGTGTACAAGAAATGTTAAGGGGACTTTTCTAAGTGAGAGAGAAAAGGTCACAACTAGAAACAGGAAAATCACAAAAGGAAAAATTGGTAAAGGCAAATATATAGTAAAGTTAGTAAATCAGCCAGATATAAAGCTAGAAGGAAGGTTAGAACACAAAAGTAATACAATCATGTATACTCATAATAAGTAGTTAAGAGATACATGAAACTAAAAGGTTTAAAATATGATGTCAAAAATAGTAAGTGTGGTGAGGAAAGTAAAAATGCAAGGTTGTTAAAATGCACTTGAACTTAAGAGATCAGCAACTTAAAATAATCTTGTATTTTCACATATATATGTATGTATTTTGCTAAATACAGTGTGGGGAATAAGACAATAACTATACAATAGTTTTACATGTTGTAACTAGACTTATCGTGATGATATTTTGAGAGGTATAGAAATACCAAATAGCTATATTGTGTAACAGGAACTAACATAGTGTTGTAGGTTAGTTATACTTCAAAACAGAAAAGAAAAAACAACCTCATGGAAAAATAGATCAGATTTGTGGTTACCAGAGGCAGGGGACTGGGGAAAGGACAATTGGAGGAAGGTGGTTAAAAGGTTCAAACTTCCAGTTATATGATAAATGAGTACTAGGAGTGCAATATATATCATAAACACTGCTGTATGTTATATATGAAAATTGTTGAGAGTAAATCTTGAGGTCTCATGTGAAGAAATTTTTTTCTATTTCTTTAATTTTGTACCTACATAAGATGATGGATATTCACTTATTCACTTATCACTTATTGTGATAATCACTTCATAATGTATGTAAGTAAAATTATAATGCTATACAACTTAAACTTAGTGCCGTATGTCAATTATATATCAACAAAACTGAAAGAAAAAAAAGAGGATATTATCAAAACTTGCACAACAAAAATTAGACAGCCTGGAATACGTGGATAAATACCTTGAAAAACTCAATTTACTTACACTGACTAAACAAGAAATAGAGTATTTCAACAGACCTATATCAAATTAAGAGACTGAAATAGTAATCAAAAACCTACCAAAAAGGAAAAGTCCTGGAGAGATAGCATCACTGGCAAATTCTATCAAACATTTATATAATTAAGTAATCCTTTTCAAATATTCCAAAAAAGTGAAAAGAAGGAAACATTATATAATGCTGTGAGGCTAGATTTACCTGATATGAAAGCCTGTGTATTGCCGAAACCTGCTTTCAGTTTCAAGGTTCGTTGGACTCACCAGCAAAATACCCACTCGTCTCACACAACTGAACAGATTTAATTAATTTCTTTAATAGAAGATGATTTAACTTAATTTCAATATACAATCATTAGAAGGGGATGAATAAAAGTATTAGAAAGACATAACAGAGTATACATCACCAGATTGGGCTGACATCTTCATCCAGATTCAAACAGCAGCTGGGAAATCCCGAGTAACAGCAATCTGGAGTCCCAGCTGGGAAGGGTCCCAGGCGGTGCGTCCACCTCAGGGGTGAAACTTCAAATTGTAGTTCTGGGGGCTTCCGTTTATAATTCCAGGCCACAAACTGATGTCATCAGTTTGCATGCAAAAATGCAGCTCTGGTTCAACTGTAACAATGCTGTTGATTTCACCATATGAGTCACAAGATTTTCTAGACCCCAGGGGACTGGCCAGGTCCCCAGGGCTCAAGAAATTCCAAGACCCACTCCCTTTCTTATTGTACTTGCTGCTTGACTTGTTAGTAAGAATTGTTAGGTGTGCAAGCAGGCCTGCAGTCCAGGCAGGATCACAAGTCAGTCAGAGGCCTTCTTTTGCCTCTGAAGCCTAAACAAGACTACTTTACTAGTTTTCCCAACAGCCAGATAAAGACACCACAAAATAAAATTACAGACCATGATCATTTCTAAATATGGACATTAAAATACTCAAGAAAAGATTTGCAGATCAAATCCACTAGAATATTGAAAGGAGTATTCACCATAGTAAAATGATACTTATTCTATTTTTGCAAAGCTGGTTCAGCAAATGTAAATCAATCCATGTAATACAGCACATGAATATAATGAAGGGAAAAACAAACAAACAAATGATCATTTTAACTTACACAGAAAAGGAAGTTGAGAAAATCCAACATTCTTTTGATGAAAACTCTCAAGAAATTTAGGAATAGAGGGAGAAGTCCTCAATATGATACAGGATACTTTTGAAAAACCCACAGCTTATGTCATACTCAGTGGTGTAAACTGAAAGCTTTCTTCCTAAGATCAGGAACAATACAAAGTTGTATTGTTTCACTGTTGCTATTTAACCTTATACCAGAAGTTCTAGCATAGGAATGACACAGGAAAAAGAAATAAAAATGCATCCACATTGGAATGAGAGAGGTAAAGCAATGTGTATTTGCAGATGACGTGATACTATACATAGAAAATCTCAAAGAATTCACAAAAAACTACTAAGGATAATAACCAAACTTAACTAAGGTGCATAATACAAGATTAACAGGCAAAAATCAGTTTTTTTCATACACACAGCGTCAGTGAACACTCTGAACATGAAATTTTTAAACTTCCACTTACTAGAGCAACAAAACAAATTAAATACTTAAGAATAAATCTAACCAAGGAGGTAAAACATTTGCATGATGAGAACCACAAAATATTATTATTATTATTATTATTACTGTGCTGCGTGGCATGCAGGATCTTAGTTCCCCAACCAGGGATTGAACCTATGCCTACTGCAGTGGAAGCTCAGGGCCCTAACCACTGGACAGCCAGGGAATTCCCCACAAAACATTATTGCTGCAAGAAATTAAAGGACACCTAAATACGTGGAAACTCATCCTATGTATGTTCATGATAGGAATACTTAACATGGTTAAGATGTCAACACTATCCAAAACTATCTACAGATTTAATGCAATGCCTATCAAAACTCTAACAGCATTTTTGTAGAAATAAAAAATCCACTCCTCAACCTCACATGGAACTACAAGAACCACAAATAGACGAAACAATCCTGAAAAACAGCAAAGTTAAAGGACTCACACTTTCAAACACTGAAGTTAGAAATTTACTATGAACCTACAGTAAATTAACAGTGTAGTAATGGGAAAAGGGCAGACATATAAACCAATGGAATAGAAGACAAAGTAGAAATTAACCCTCACACGTATGGGCAATTGATTTTCAACAAGGATGCAAGACGATTCAGTGGGGAAAGGACAATCTTCTCAACAAATAGTGCTTGTAAAATCTTGATATCCACATGCAAAGGAATAAAGTTGGACACTTACCTTAAAAAAACTCAAAATGGATCAGAGACAAACTTTAGAAGTAAAAACATAATACTTTTACAAGAAAATCCTAAGGGAAAACTTCATCACATTGTATTTTGCTATGATTTCATAGGTATGACACCAAAAGCACAAACAATAAAAGTAAATAAATTGGACTTCATCAAATGCAGAACTTTGTGCATCAAAAGATACTATCAAGAAAGTGAAATACAATATACAGATTGGGAGACAATCTTTGCAAATCACGTATCTGATAAGGAACTAATGTGCACAATACACAAAGAACTCCTATAACTCAACAACAAAAAACCAATTGAAAAATGGGAAAGTACTTGAATAGATACTTCTCAAAATAAGATACACAAATGGTCAAAAAGTACATGCAAAGATGCTCAAAATCATTAATCATTAAGGAAATGCAAATCGAAGAACCACTTCACACATTAAGATGGCTATTATAAAAAGTAAATAAAAGGAAAATAGCAAGGGTTGGTGTGAATGTGGAGAAATAGGACCTCGTGCGTTACAATTCTGTTACCGAATGCAAGTTCGTATACCTGATGCAGTTAGTCCAGACAAACCAAAACATAGGAGTTTGGAGCAGAGAAAGGTTTACTGCAAGTCCACAAAGGAGGTGGGTGGCTTGTGCCCAGAAAGCCCTGAACTCTCCAAAGGGTTTCAACAAAGCACTTTTAAAGGCAAGGTAAGAGAGGTATGTGGTTAGTTGTTGCAAACTTCTTGGTGTAGGACAGTACTTTGTTCTTGCCACTCTCCAAGTAGGTCAGGTCATGATGTTCCTGTAAACCTCCAACAAGACAAATATTATTTTCTGTTCTGCAACTTTTATCTCTATATTAATGGACTCTTAAAGGTCAGAGCCTTGAGAATAGGCTATCCTGTACATTTTAGGCTGTAGGCAACATTATTTTACAAAAGGTACAGAGCCAGCATGACCAACACAGGAAACAGAACAGAAAGGTTAAAGTAAAAGAAACAGATCTAATGTGAAATCAGATTTGTTCTTCTCTATTATACTCATAAGAATGCAAAATGATGTATCTGCTCTGAAAAACATTTTACTTGTTCTTCACTAAGTTAAACATAGAGCTGTTATATGCCCCGGTAATTCTAATCCTGACTATTTATGAAGAGAAATTGAAATCAGGGACTCAAACAGATATTTGTACAACAATGGTCACAGCAACATTGTTCACAATACCAGAATGAATAGATAAAGAAAATGTGATATATACACAAAATGGAATATTATTCAGCCTTAAAAAGAAAGGAAATTCTGATATGTTAAAATATACATGAACCTTGAAGACATAATGCTAAGTGAAATAATGTTGTCAGAAGACAAATACTGTATGATTCCACTTATATCAGATACCTAGATTAGACAAATTCATGGAGACAGAAAGATAGAGGTACCAGGGGCTAGGGAGTGGGGGGAATAGGGAGTTATTGCTTAATGATACAGAGTTTATGTAGGGAAGATGAAAACATTTGGGGTATAGATAGTGCTTATCGTTACACACCACTGTGGATGTATTTAGTGCCACCAGATTCTATAATTACAATACTTTAAATGATAGACATCATTATGTATATTTTACTATAATAAAAAAGGAAATACTTGATTCTAAGTTACTACCAAGTATATAACAAAGATCAAAGCACTAACAATTTCTTAGTGACGTAAATCACATTCCTTCCCTTTGCCTCTGAAAACTTTGTTTCAAAATCCATTTTACCAGAATGGCCTAGTAATACCAATATACACTTGTTTCAGATACAGATTGTCTTTTATCTTCATCTACAAGTTAGAATTAACCTGATGATGATAGCCTATCGACTAGGATTATTGCAAGCATTTGAAAACACTGTTGTGGTGTCAAAGGTTTAAAAACATTCATTACTTAATCACTTAGGACCTCAGTTTGCTTGTGTATTACCTGGAGTCATCAAACCTGATTAATTCTAAGTTAACTGCCTCCTTCTGATGGGATGTGATTCTAAAAGTTTTCTAATAGAGTAAATGCACTTGTCTTAGCAGGTTCTGTGGAGATACACAGGAAAAGGAACCAGAAACACTAGGAGCAAATAATAGCTCCTATTGCTCCTAGGAGCTCCTAGGAGCAATAGGAGCTATATGGATGGATTCCACAGAATGATCTTGGGTAAGACCAAAGAGAAGCAAAATTAAATAATTTTGCTTAATTACGAATGAGGAATAATCTGAATGATTACTCAATAACAGATAAATTGTATTCAAAATAAGAAAAAAAACTTAATTTCTTCTTCACATTTCTTCTGGAGCTTGTTAAAGAAAAACTTATTCATGACACTTGTTAAAGACTGTAAGGCACACTTTAGCCAAGACCACCATGATAAGTACAGTAACTACTGCAATGGACTTTTACAGTAAGACAGAGAGATTGGACTAAACTGCATGCAGAAAGAAAAGTGGGAAATTTATAACCAAAGTGCAGAGAGGGAGGTCAGTGGATGGAAAATCACTAGAAGAAACATCAGGGTCAAGGGAGGACGCTGGCAAAACTAACCTAATCCGATTCTTGTTGACAGCAGGCCAGGGTGATCAGCCATCACTTGGGGGATGGTGAAAGAGGAAGCAGCAGCTCAAAAGAGTGATCAGGTATCAGTACTGGGAGAATCTAGCTAAACTGACTTTAGAAGGATGGTTGCTAAAATTGGGCAATGCAGAGATAAACAAAAAGCCCCCAAATCAGGGTCTACTTGAAAAGAGAGTTCAGAGGAGCCTGACTAGAGTTTGGTCAAATATGGAATCTTTGTCAAGCACTAACATAAATATGGTATTTATAATTCTTCCATTTATGATACAATCTCTCCCTCCTCAGAATCAGAGCCAAAGAAAGTACCTTTACATCAGGCTATCATTATCTTTTGTATAGAATATTGCAACACCCTCCTGGCTTTCTGTATCCATTATCTTCCTCGTCTCTTCACTTTTCCCACAGTAGCTATTTGAAAAAAAAATCTGATAAGCCATTTCACCATCTACAATATTATAAATGGTTCAAATTACTTATTACCAATTCAAAACCCAATTTTTAAAACAGAGTACTACATGAACTTGCCCAGGTCGATCTTTCTAGCCTGTTATGCCAACATTCTCACATTGAAACCCTGCACATCTCAACTCCCTTTCCCTATTAAAGCAAGCGTTTGTTTTCTTAAAACCCTCCATTCCTTTTTATTAAAGTATTCTCACCCCAGCAACTGTCCAACGTCAAGTGCTCTCCATCGGTTAACTCTGCACAAACTTTTCACAGGTGTGGAATGACTTAATTGCTGGAATTACTAATTGCTGCTTAGCCTGGAATAATTAATTGCTGCTTTCTTTAGAGCCTATAGGAATTTATATATGGCCTCATGGCACAGAATTATGCAGAAGATGCTACCTAATTGAATTAATGATTTATAAAGGTGTCATGATTTTCTGTATCTGAAACTCTTACTAATGATATATATTTTATTTTTAGGTCATCCCAAAGCCAGAACTTTTATTACTCACTGTGGAACCAATGGGATCTATGAAGCTATTTACCACAGGGTCCCTATGGTGGTAATTCCCCTGTTTGGTGATCAGCATGATAATATTGCTCATATAAAAGCCAAAGGGGCAGCTGTTGAATTAAATTTGCACATAATTACGAGTTCCAATCTCCTTAACACTTTGAACACAGTTATTAACAACCCTTCCTGAGTATAGACTATATTCTTTTCTGAGAAGCCTCAGTATTTTAAAAGGAGTAAATTGTCTCATTCAGTTAAATTGATTACTTTTACATAATCACCAGGACATAACTAACATCAAATATGATTGTCTTACACTTCTCAAATTCTATGAAAGTATTTAGATTCACCTACTGTTACTGGGTAATAGATTACAACCTGAAAGAAATACTAAATTTATTTAAAGAAACTAAGCTGCTGTTAAAGAGACACAAATATTTTTATTAATAATACTTATTGTTTATCTCTTAAAAATGCAGATGTTAACACTATAAAGAATTTAGACAGTATTAAAAAAGCATAGAGAAATAAAAGTGAAAAATCACTTAACTCTCCACATGCAGCTATAACCATCAGTATAGAAATATTACTTTAGGTATTTCCTCGTGCTAATTTATAACTAGAAAAAAAAGATAGAAATACTTTTATAAAAATAGGATCATTCTACTTGTTAATTAAAAACATCCTATATTGGTATATTTTAATTGAAAACAAGAGAAAGACAGTGAAGTAAACAGTGTGAGACAGTGAGATCCAAATGGAGACATAGAAGACCCCAGCCTCCCTGTCCCCTGACAAAGATCGACAATTAGACACGACAGTACCCATAAACAAAAACATCTCTGGGAGAGCTCTAAAGTCCACTTAAGGAATTTTAGCAACACTGTGGAACTAAAAAATCCTGAGAATAATCACAAAAAAACAGAATGAAGACAGCTTCATTTTACCCATATCATCCCATTTCCAAGCCAGCATTACTCAACACCAAGAGGGAACTTCCCAGCTAGAAAGAGTTTCTCAACAGGAAAGGGTGAGTCGAGTGACCAGGTTCTAAAGCCTTTTGGGGCACAGAAATTGAAACACAAATCCTAAATTGTAGCTACTACAAAGCTACAGATCTTCTAAAAGTATGGTACTGGCATAAAAACAGACACATAGACCAATGGACAGGATTGAGTGTCCAAAAGTAAACCCTCACATATAAGGTAAAACAATAGTTAACAAGAGAGTCAAGAATACTCAATAAGAAAACAGTTGTGTCTTCAATAAATGGTGCTGGGGAACCTAGATAATCTCATATAGGAGAATGAAATTGGACCCCTATCTTACCTCACTTACAAAGATTAACTAGAAATGGATTAAAAACTTAAACATAAGACCTGAAACCATACAACTCCTAGAAGAAAATATAGGGAAAAAAAAGCTCCTTGACAAGGGTCTTTGTAACAATATTTTGGATATGCCAACGACAGCACAAGGAACAAATACAAGAATCAACAAGTGGGCTACATCAAATTTAAAAGCTCCTGCACAGCAAAAGAAATGATCTACAAAATGAAAGAAAACGTACAAAATGGGAGAAAATATTTGCAAATTAGATATCTGATAAGGTTAAAATACAAAATATATAAAAACTCATATAACTCAAGTAAAGAAAAATTTAAAAATTAGTAGAGTTACTAAATAAACATTTTTCCAAAGAAGATGTACAAATGGCCAACAGATACATGAAAGGGGGGTTGACATCAGTAAGCATCAGAAAATGCAAATCAAAACCACAATGAAATATCACCTCATACCTATTAGAATGGCCATGAACGAAAGAAAAGGTATAACAAATGTTGGTGAGGAAGTGAAGAAGGGTGTTGGTAGGAATGTAAATTGCTGTAACCACTATGGAAAATAGGATGGCGCTTCCTCCAAAAATTTAAAATAGAACTACTACATCATTCAGCAATGCCACTTTGGGGTATACATCTAAAGGAAATTACAACGGAATATGGAAGAGATACCTGCATTTCTATGTTCATTGTAGCGTTATTCATAACAACTAAGATATAAAAACAACCTAATTATCCATCAATGGATAAATGGATAAAGAAGATGTGGTATATGTATGTAAAGAAATATTATTCAGCAAAGAGAAAGAAGGAAATCCTGCCAATTTGTGTAATATGGCATTGTTCTAAGTGAAATAAGTCAGGCAGAGAAAGTCAAATACTATATGATATCACTTATATGTGTAATCTAAAAAGTCAAATTCATAGAAACTGAAAGCAGGTTGGTGGTAACTAGAGTCTAGGGGTTTGGGAAGTGAAGAGATGTTGGTCAAAGGGTACAAACTTTTAGTTTGAAGTGAATAAGTTATAGGGATATTTGTACTGCATGGTGATTAGCTGTGATTATAAATAAGTAAAAATATTCTCAACAGCAAGTGATTATATTTATCATTTTAGTGTATTTCAAATAAATCAAATATATTCTTGGAAAAAAATAAGCTATATTAAAATTAAAAGAATTGCCACGGTTGGAGAGATTTTTTTAATATTAGATAAATTCTTACTAAAATTTTCCTATAATTCTATGCACAAATATTTACATTAGAGTTTAGAATAATTACTTTTTAAATATTTCCAATTTTGGTCAATATAGAATGACTTTTCACTATGAAGTCACTTATAAACTTCCCATTCATGTCACCTAAACATCACATCTTAATTTTTGTTTGCTGTATTATCATTATAACATGTTCAAAACTTACAATGTACACATTTTGTCCATGACCAAAATTTCGAATAACATTTAACCTTAGTTTTGTATTTATATGGATTTAATGATGCACTTTCTTTTTATTGCAGTCTCTCTATTCCTGGAGGATTTTCTTTTCATTAATTTTTTATCTGACAGATATTTTGTTTTTGGGTCTTAGAGGGTTTCTTGTTGCTATTTCCTTGTTTCCTTGAGATATATTCAGAAGTATTTATTCCTTAAATTCTTGGTATTAAGAAAGGCCTTTTTTTTTTTTAAACCAAAGAGCAACAAGGATTTGATGTTTTTCTGATTTACCGTTCCCTTCCTCAGAACTTTCTACATGCTCTTCCACTATCTTCTACAATTTAATGTTCTATATTCTCCATCAATGATGACTGCACTTCAGTGTGGGAGAATAACCTTCCTCCTTCAACTCTTTCACAGATACAAGGAAATCCTTTTTCTAAATCAGCCATTCAAAACCTTAAACCAAACCTTGGTCTGGTCTTTGTTCCATGACAGAAGTTAGAAGGGTTAGTGTTCTAGCTATTGCCATTGTTCTATCTCAACACTGGCACTTGCATCCCTCTGTAGATTGAAGCAAAGAGTCCAGCATCTACTCACTTTCAGGCCCACTTCTTGCCCAGACGGTCACGTGAAACTTATTGGTTTCATCTGGAATGTCAGGGCCATGAAAATCACAGACTGAAAACATTTCCTGTTACTATTGAAGACTAGCTCCTTGCTAACACTGACACTCCAGACAGAACCTGGGGAAGGGCAGAGTGGTGGGGGGAAGGGTTCCTTTTTCATAAACTTTCCCCTCATTGCTGCTTCTTGTCACTATCATGTTCCCAATACTACACTCATCAAATGAAACCAAATTCTGTATTCTCAACCTACATATTCTACATTCTTATTTCTGAACTTTCAAAATGCTATTTCCAGTTAGAAATTCTTTTCTCCCCTGCCTCCAATCATTACTGAGACTATGAAACATCCAACAAATTCCAGCTGATAGGCCACTATATCTAGAAATATCTCAAGAGGAAACAAACTTTCATATGCATTCTGACTCTTGGTGATATCATTTATGACACAACTTATTATATAATTATGTAATATACTTTTAATAATATATAACAGTTTTAGGTATATCATGTCCTTAACAAATTTTTCAAGTTGCTATCTGTATATTCAATTTTAGCTATAAAGAGAATGCTATAAAGTTAGCAAGAATTCACCATGATCAGCCTATGAAGCCTCTGGAATGAGCAGTTCTTCTGGATTGAGTTTATCATGTGCCATAAAGGAGTCAAACACCTTTGGCCAGCCATCCACAACTACACCTAGTACCAGTACAATTCTTTTTATGTGATTGGGTTCCTCCTAGCATGCGTGGCAACTTTTATATTCCTGATCACTAAATGTTGCCTGTTTTGTTGCTGGAAGTTTGGTAAAACTGCGAAGAAGAAAAAGAGAGAGTAGTTTTTTTTTAACAGTTCGGCTGGAAACTTTGGTAGGATCCATCTGAATTAACCCAGCCACTGATTAGAATAGATTCCTCTCCTACTTCCCCAGGTTCTTGTCCATTCCTCAGCTTATCAAGTCACAGATCAAAGACTCACCCCAAAAATATGCCACATGATTCAGAATTAAGGTTTAAATTAATCTGTTCTTTAAAAGACAATATAAACAATTAAACACATGGAAGTTATTACCATTAAAGCCTCAGTGCTTTGTTTCTTTCTTTCAGTTCAACCAAATGAGATGCTGTTTGAGACCTTAGGAACATAATGATTAATTCTATTTTCAGTACTGCTCATGTTGACTATTTCCTAAATAACATCGTTTTGGGTCCAGTGTATGAGAATTATTGCGTATTATCTAAAGGAACTAGACAAGAAGTAATGTAAAATATTACTCTAGCCAGAGCTGCCCTTCTGGTCAGGAAGATCAGGAAACTGTCAGGGTTTCTAATCTGCTGTAAAGCAGATTTTACACCATCAATTTCCTTTCACATGACACGTCAGACTTTGTCCCTCTTGGAATACAAAACACTATTTTTGGTCTTTGATTTGAAGATTTCCCTTCATTTGGATATTAATAATGATAGTACTTCATTTGTATTGTAACACTTCGTGGCTTCAGAGAACTAGCTGATTATCATATGTTAGCATGGTTGATGATATGATGGAGCAGAAGTAAATGATTGGAATTTCATTCCTACCCTTTTAAATTAATTTAAAAGTTTATTTAATTCTTTCCTACATTAATTTTACTTACAATGTACATATTTGAAAAGAAGAAGCAAATTACTTAAGAGCTACTCTGCAAATACTTTGGGAAGAAAATGTATTTCTCAGAAATGCTATTTTCTATGGGTATGATTTCTCCATCAGAAACTCAAGAGTTTGCCCATTTCTTCCTTTTCCTTTGTCCCATCACTTCCCCTGGTCCTCTCATGAACTGTACTGGGACAGCTATAATAAGCACAAGTACCTAGGCTTCTTATTAACTAGCATCAGTCAGAAATCTGCAGTAAACATGAAGACACAAGTTCAATTTTAATAAAAATAAAGAATATATTTTCCTTTCTTTTCTAAAAAGTCTATCTTCCATTATGTTTGCCAGTGTTTTGCCCTTGAGGTCAAAATATTATTTAACTGTGATGGTATTACATAGTAGTAACCAAGTTCATTAAATGATTTACCACAGAGTTTGAAATTTATAACTCAAGTTTAAGAGGCCTAAAATTATAGCTCTATCTTAGAATAGTTATAAATCATTTGGGCAATTATCTTCTTTGTTACAGGAATAGTGGCACAAATAAGAACAAGATAAAGATGAATTTATTCTTAGGTGTGGAATTAACTATAAAGAGATATACAAAAAAAGATATTTTCTCAATTTTATGAGGTTTTGAGATAATTAACTAATTATAATGCTTTAAGGTACATATTTTGAAAAATGTAAACACAATGCTACCTTGTTTACAATCTAATTAATGTAATCGAAGCAATAATTTACCATAGTGCTAAATCATTTATTCTGGCAATAAGATAATGTTATTTCCTAAAATGCTCTATAAAATCATAGTTTAATCTTTGGTTATTTTATACTAATGTCAAGATATCCCTTCACTTTTTTCATTATTATCAAATGATGTAACATAAAGGAGTTTAAGTAAACTCAAGATTTGGATACCTTGTTAGCAATTTCTGAGTTTATTCAAAAGAACTACCCTGGCAAATAAACAAATATATTCTATCTTGTAGAGACCAAAATTTTTCTTAAACACAAATATTTACCTATTTAAATCATCTATACATTACTATATTAAATATATTAACAATCTGGTAATAATTTTAGGTGTGTAGAAGCTAAACCTTTGTAACATATCATATTTTTTCTAGTTTAAGTTTTAATAAAAACATATTTTTCAGGAGTTTGATGACCTCTGGCTTTTCCAGTCAGTTAAAATAACATGTCTTAAAATACTTTATTTTTAAACTATTTACTATTCATATGTGACTATATTATAGAATCCTGCTCAATTTTCTTCTGTATCATGACCATTGAAAACACTAATAGGTAGATGCAAGTATTTTGTACATTACATGCATACATATGTGAATACAAAGTCACTTTCTATACATCACAAAAAAGTGATTTATATTTTATGTTTTGATTTTCAAACTTGCTTGTTTTTTACAATGAAGGATTTGTTTCTCTTATGTTCTACATGTTTTACCAAAAATAATGATTCACCTGTATCTTAGATTTAACATACTCCCTAATTTAGGAGAATATTAACTGTATTTTAAACAGTAATACATTTGGGACTTAGAAGTGTCTGCTGCCTATAAAATAGAGAACCATAAGTTCTACAATGAACATTGAAACCCTACCAACCTGCTTCTCAATTTCATTTCCTCCCCAGGTTGTTTGCTTCTGAATTCCATTCCAATTCTACCAAAGTTCTAGATTCTGGCTCTAAACTTAGCCAAAGAGGCTGAGATCCTAATCTCTCATTGTCAGTTCCTGCCATTCATTTCCCCCAGAGACAATCTTTAATACACTCAGATGAAATCTTCTATGATATCAGCAATCCATATGACACCATGAAATGAAGGCGCCTTTCACGCTTAAAGGAATTGTCAGATGATAAAATTATGATCTTTTCATGAAGGGAAGCCACCCCACTATCCTGGAGATCCTTTGCCCTCATGAACATGCCTCAGTTTAGACCTTGTCTCCTTTCCAGGACTCCTAGACATAAAGTCTCATCATGCAGATTATGATAGGGGAGATCCTAAAACTCATGGAGAGTTTGCAATAAACTAGATCTTTCTTCCTTTGTTGAGATAAAACTGCTATTTCATCGATAATTACTAAGAACTGAGTGAAGATTCACTGTCCAGGTGTCATGATGGTATCATCTTACCTGTGTGAGAGGTATAAGAAATCACTGCTGGTACTATTACTCCTGCACCATCCCTTTGCAGTTAACAGCCATCTTCCATTCCAGTCTTCACAAAACCCGATGCAATACCTCTGGAGAATCCTAACATGAGAAATGTGAATTTATCCATTACTTTCATATGTTTACAAGGCAAGATGATGAGGATATTGTTCCCAAATTAGTTGCTACACTTAAAAGCTTATATCACTCACAGAATGAATGTTTACTTAGAATCTGTATCCAAATCCTTTTCAAAGGAGATTCTCCTCTCATTTCAGGTCAATAGATTATTGATAGCATAAAAACAAATCTATCCCATGACATGCATCTTTCCCTTCCTACTTCTAATTTGATGGGAATTCCTGGTAAGATCATTTTAAAATATAACTTACCTGGACTACAAAGGCAGGATACAAAACAAAGTTCAGAAGAAGGTACTTAGAGGATAAATACTTTCTAAGAGTAAGTATTGGGAAGTACTGAAGAAGTGAGAGAAATATAAGGAATGTTGCAAATGTTCAGAAAAGGAAATGATCATAATTCAGAGATAATATTCTTCTTTTTTTTTTTTTTTTTTTTTTTGCGGTACGCGGGCCTCTCACTGTTGTGGCCTCTCCCGTTGCAGAGCACAGGCTGCGGACGTGCAGGCTCAGCGGCCATGGCTCATGGGCCCAGCCGCTCCGCGGCACGTGGGATCTTCCCGGACCGGGGCACGAACCCGTGTCCCCTACATTGGCAGGCGGACTCTCAACCACTGCGCCACCAGGGAAGCCCAGAGATAATATTCTTAAATAAAGGAAAGTAACCAAAGTTGATACTCAAAGGATACCCATGTTTGGATAAAAAGGAAAAAAGGGAAGGAATAACTATAGCCAAAAGAACAACAGCAAGCTAAATGAAATGGGGCTAATAAAACAGGTGTGAAAATATGGAGAAAGAAATGTTTGGAAATGCTCAAATAAATCAGAATATCCTTGTGTTGACACATGCTGCTTTCGTATCTGGAAACTCCCTACATACAAGGTAATTTCTTCTTAGCCTAGAGCCAGTAGCATTTACAATGATACTGGGATTTATTTTTCACACATAGAGGCACAAGATCATCTACACTTTTCTTTATCTATTTGCTTTCCAAAGCCTCTGAACTGGAGATTAGCTTGCAGAGAAATTATGAAGGCGTGCTCTTGGAAACAAAATCTTTACCTCATAGTCATTGTGACCTTGCTACGTGCCAGTTATATTTTAACTACTTAATTACTCCATACTGGATATAAGTGAGAGCTACCTCTGCAGTAAAGAAAGTTTACGAAGAAGGTTTGGATTTTATCAAGATGTCTAAGACATGGGTTTCTCTTCTTGTCCTTTCCTTTTATTTCAGCTGTGCATCTTGTGGAAAGGTGCTGCTGTGGCCAATGGAATATAATCACTGCATCAATTTAAAGACAATATGGGATGAACTTGCTCAGAGGGACCATGAAGTTACTGTGCTAGTATCTTCACCATCCTTGTGGGTCCCAATAAGCCATCTACCCTTAAATTTGAGGTTCACTCTACATCCTTCACTAAGAATGAGCTTGATTTGCTTTTTACAGAATGGATCAAGATATGGCCATACGAGTTACCAAAGAGTACATTATGGGCATATGATTCAAAGATGCAAAAAACATATTATGAATATTCTGATACTGTTCAAAAGCTCTGTGAGGATGCAGTTTTGAACAAAAAACTTGTGAAAAAACTGCAGGAATACAGATTTGATGTTGTTTTTGGACATGCCATTTCTCCTTGTGCCGAGCTGCTGTCTGAACTACTTAACCTACCTTTGGTCTACAGTCTTTGACTTACCACTGACAATACAAATGAAAAACTCTGCGGAGGGCTCATATTACCTCCTTCCTATGTACCTGTTATCATATCAGAACTTAGTGACAAAAGGACATTTATGGAGATGGTAACAAATATGTTGTATTAGCTATATTTTGACTTTGCATTTGAGACTTTTAACAAGAAGTAGTGGGATAAATTTTACAGTGAAGTATTAGGTAAGTCTGGTTTATTTAGTACGTTTTCCCTCTAGTAGATGGAAAGAAACCTTACTTCCTTTGTGTGGGTTAGAGTGCATATGTGTGTATATATATATATATATACATATAATTTAAAATAAAAAATAACTTGTATTTTCTTAGCTTTAGTGTCAAAATGGAAATAGAACGCTTCTCAGTCAAAATTTATCAACTATTCAAGAAAGCATGCAAAGTAATCTAGAACTGTGTGACACTGGAGATATCCCTCCATTTGACAATAATATTCCAATATGTGAATATTCTTGGGACTTGTTTATTTAGAAAGCTACATACTCACTGTGTTTTCGATAAACCATACTGTCTGTTAATTATTGTTGTAAAATCAACCATCCTAAAACTTAGCATTTAAAAGAGCAAACGTGAGAGAGCCTCCGGGAAGACGGCGGAAGAGTAAGACGCGGAGATCACCTTCCTCCCCACAGATACACCAGAAATACATCTACACTTGGAACAACTCCTACAGAACACCTACTGAACGCTGGCAGAAGAACTCAGACCTCCCAAAAGGCAAGAACCGCCCCCCCCCCCAACGTACCTGGGTAGGACAAATGAAAAAAGAATAAACAGAGACAAAAGAATAGGGACGGGACCTGCACCAGTGGGAGGGAGCCGTGAAGGAGGAAAGGATTCCACACACTAGGAAGCCCCTTCGTGGGAGGAGACTGCGGGTGGTAGAGGGGGAAAGCTTCGCAGCCGTGGAGGAGAGCGCAGCAACAGGGGTGCAGAGAGGAAAGCGGAGAGATTCCCGCTCAGAGGATCGGTGCCGACCGGCACTCACCAGCCCGGGAGGCTTGTCTGCTCACTCGCCGGGGCGGGCAGGGCTGGGAGTTGAGGCTCGGGCTTCAGTCGGATCTCCGGGAGAGGACTGGGGTTGGCGGCGTGAACACAGCCTGCAGGTGGTTAGTGCTCCATGGCTAGCCGGCAGGGAGTCCAGGGAAAAGTCTGGACCTGCCGAAGAGGCAAGAGACTTTTTCTTCCCTCTTTGTTTCCTTGTGCGCGAGGAGAGGGGATTAAGAGCGCTGCTTAAACGAGCTCCAGAGACTGGCGCGAGCCGCGGCTAAAGCGCGTACCCCAGAGACAGTCATGAGACACTAAGGCTGCTGCTGCCGCCACCAAGAAGCCTGTGTGCGAGCACAGGTCTCTATCCACACCCCCCTTCCGGGGAGCCTGTGCAGCCAGCCACTGCCAGGGTCCCGGGATCCAGGGACAACTTCCCCGGGAGAATGTACGGCGCGCCTCAGGCTGGTGCAACGTCACGCCGGCCTCTGCCGGCGCAGGCCCGCCCCGCACTCCATGCCCCTCCCTCCCCCCGGCCTGAGTGAGCCAGAGCCCCGGAATCAGCGGCTCCTTTAACCCCGTCCTGTCTGAGCGAAGGACAGACGCCTTCCTGAGACCTACACGCAGAAGCGGGGCCAAGTCCAAAGCTGAGCCCCTGCGAGCTGTGAGAACAAAGAAAAGAAAGGGAAATCTCTCCCAGCAGCCTCAGAAGCAGCGGATTAAAGCTCCACAATCAACTTGATGTACTCTGCATCTGTGGAATACATGAATAGACAATGAATCATCCCAAATTGAGGAGGTGGACTTTGACAGCAAGATTTATGATTTTTTCCCCTTTTCCTCTTTTTGTGAGTATGTATGTGTATGCTTCTGTGTAAGATTTTGTCTGTATACCTTTGCTTCCACCATTTGTCCTAGGGTTCTATCTGTCCGTGTTTTTTTTTTCTTTTTTTTTGTTAATTTTTTTTCTTTTTTTCTTAATAATTTTTTATTTTAATAACTTTATTATATTTTCTTACTTTATTTTACTTTTATTTTACTTATCTTTATTTTATCTACTTTACTTTTATTTTACTTTATCTTCTTTCTTTTTATGCTTCCTTCCCCCTTCCTTCCTTCCTTCCTTCCTCCCTCCCTCGTTCCCTCCCTCCCTTCTTTCTTTCTTTCTTTCTTTCTTTCTCTCTACTTCTACTAATTCTTTCTTTCTACTTTTTCTCCCTTTTATTCTGAGCGATGTGGATGAAAGGCTCTTGGTGCTGCAGCCAGGAGTCAGTGCTGTGCCTCTGAGGTGGGAGAGCCAATTTCAGGACATTGATCCACAAGAGACCTCCCAGCTCCACATAATATAAAATGGCAAAAATCTCCCACAGATCTCCATCTCAACACCAGCACCCAGCTTCACTCAATGACCAGCAAGCTACAGTGCTGAACATCCTATGCCAAACAAATAACAAGACAGGAACAAAACCCCACCCATTAGCAAAGAGGCTGCCTAAAATCATAATAAGTCCACAGACACCCCAAAACACACCACCAGATGTGGACCTGCCCACCAGAAAGACAAGATCCAGCCTCATCTAACAAAACACAGGCACTAGTACCCTCCACAAGGAAGCCTATACAACCCACTAAACCAACCTTAACCACTGGGAACAGACAACAAAAACAATGGGAACTATGAACCTGCAGCCTGCAAAAAGGAGACCCCAAACACAGTAAGATAAGCAAAATGAGAAGACAGAAAAACACATAGCAGATGAAGGAGCAAGATGAAAACCCACCAGACCTAACAAATGAAGAGGAAATAGGCACTCTACCTGAAAAAGAATTCAGAATAATGATAGTAAAGATGATCCAAAATCTTGGAAATAGAATAGACAAAATGCAAGAAACATTTAACAAGGACCTAGAAGAATTAAAGATGAAACAAACAACGATGAACAACACAATAAATGAAATGCAAAATACTCTAGATGGGATCAATAGCAGAATAACTGAGGAAAAAGAACAGATAAGTGACCTGGAAGATAAAATAGTGGAAATAATTACTGCAGAGCAGAATAAAGAAAAAAGAATGGAAAGAACTGAGGACAGTCTCAGAGACCTCTGGGACAACATTAAACGCACCAACATTCGAATTACAGGAGTTCCAGAAGAAGAAGAGGAAAAGAAAGGGACTGAGAAAATATTTGAAGAGATTATAGTTGAAAACTTCCCTAATATGGGAAAGGAAATAGTTAATCAAGTCCAGGAAGCACAGAGAGTCCCATACAGGATAAATCCAAGGAGAAGTATGCCAAGACACATATGAATCAAACTGTCAAAAATTAAATACAAAGAAAACATATTAAAAGCAGCAAGGGAAAAACAACAAATAACACACAAGGGAATCCCCATAAGGTTAACAGCTGATCTTTCAGGAGAAACTCTGCAAGCCAGAAGGGACTGGCAGGACATACTTAAGTGATGAAGGAGAAAAACCTGCAACCAAGATTACTCTACCCAGCAAGGATCTCATTCAGATTTGATGGAGAAATTAAAACCTTTACAGACAAGCAAAAGCTGAGAGAGATCAGCACCACCAAACCGTCTTTACAACAACTGCTAAAGGAACTTCGCTAGGCAAAAAACACAAGAGAAGGAAAAGACCTACAATAACGAACCCCAAACAATTAAGAAAATGGGAATAGGAACATACATATCGATAATTATCTTTAAATGGACTAAATGCTCCCACCAAAAGACACAGATTGGCTGAATGGATACACAAACAAGACCCATATATTTGCTGTCTACAAGAGACCAACTTCAGACCTAGAAACACATATAGACTGAAAGTAAGGGGATGGAAAAAGATATTTCATGCAAATAGAAACCAAAAGAAAGCTGGAGTAGCAATTCTCATATCAGACAAAATAGACTTTAAAATAAAGAATATTAGAAGAGACAAAGAAGGACACTACATAATGATCAAGGGATTGATCCAAGAAGAAGATATAACAATTGTAAATATTTATGCACCCAACATAGGAGCACCTCAATACATAAGGCAAATACTAACAGCCATAAAAGGGGAAATCGACAGTAACACATACATAGTAGGGGAATTTAACACCCCACTTTCACCCATGGACAGATCATCCAAAATGAAAATAAATAAGGAAACACAAGCTTTAAATGATATAGTAAACAAGATGGACTTAATTGATATTTATAGGACATTCCATCCAAAACCAACAGAATACACATTTTTCTCAAGTGCTCATGGAACATTCTCCAGGATAGATCATATCTTGGGTCACAAATCAAGCCTTGGTAAATTTAAGAAAATTGAAATTGTATCAAGTATCTTTTCCGACCACAATGCTATGAGAACTATATATCAATTACAGGAAAAGATCTGTAAAAAATACAAACACATGGAGGCTAAACAATACACTACATAATAACGAAGTGATCACTGAAGAAATCAAAGATGAAATTAAAAAATATCTAGAAACAAATGACAATGGAGACACGATGACCCAAAATCTATGGGATGCAGCAAAAGCAGTTCTAAGAGGGAAGTTTATAGCAATACAACGTACCTTAAAATACAGGAAACATCTCAAATAAACAACCTAACCTTGCACCTAAAGCAATTAGAGAAAGAAGAACAAAAAATACCCAAAGTTAGCAGAAGGAAAGAAATCATAAACATCAGATCAGAAATAAATGAAAAAGAAATGAAGGAAACGATAGCAAAGATCAATAAAATTAAAAGCTGGTTCTTTGAGAAGATAAACAAAATTGATAAACCATTAGCCAGACTCATCAAGAAAAAAAGGGAGAAGACTCAAATCAATAGAATTAGAAACGAACAAGAAGTAACAACTGACACTGCAGAAATACAAAAGATCATGAGAGATTACTACAAGCAACTATATGCCAAGAAAATGGACAACCTGGAAGAAATGGACAAATTCTTAGAAATGTACAACCTGCCAAGACTGAATCAGGAAGAAATAGAAAATATGAACAGACCAATCACAAGCACTGAAATTGAAACTGTGATTAAAAATCTTCCAACAAACAAAAGCCCAGGACCAGATGACTTCACAGGCGAATTATATCAAACATTTAGAGAAGAGCTAACACCCATCCTTCTCAAACTCTTCCAAAATGTAGCAGAGGGAGGAACACTCCGAAACTCATTCTACGAGGCCACCATCACCCTGATACCAAAACCAGACAAGGATGTCACAAAGAAAGAAAACTACAGGCCAATATCACTGATGAACATAGATGCAAAAATCCTCAACAAAATACTAGCAAACAGAATCCAACAGCACATTAAAAGGATCATACACCATGATCAAGTGTGGTTTATTCCAGGAATGCAAGGATTCTTTAATATACACAAATCAATCAATGTGATAAACCATATTAACAAATTGAAGGAGAAAAACCATATGATCATCTCAATAGATGCAGAGAAAGTTTTCGACAAAATTCAACACTGATTTATGATAAAAACCCTGCAGAAAGTACACATACAGGGAACTTTCCTCAACATAATAAAGGCCATATATGACAAACCCACAGCCAACATCGTCCTCAATGGTGAAAATCTGAAAACATTTCCACTAAGATCAGGAACAAGACAAGGTTGCCCACTCTCACCACTATTATGCAACGTAGTTTTGGAAGTTTTAGCCACAGCAATCAGAGAACAAAAGGAAATAAAAGGAATCCAAATCAGAAAAGAAGAAATAAAGCTGTCACTGTTTGCAGATGACATGATACTATACATAGAGAATCCTAAAGATGCTACCAGAAAACTACTAGAGCTAATCAATGAATTTGGTAAAGTAGCAGGATACAAAATTAATGCACAGAAATCTCTTGCATTCCTATACACTAATGATGAAAAATCTGAAAGTGAAATCAAGAAAACACTCCCATTTACCACTGCAACAAAAAGAATAAAATATCTAGGAATAAACCTACCTAAGGAGACAAAAGACTTGTATGCAGAAAATTATAAGATACTGATGAAATAAATTAAAGATGATACAAATAGATGGAGAGATATACCGTGTTCTTGGATTGAAAGAATCAACATTGTGAAAATGACTCTACTACCCAAAGCAATCTGCAGATTCAATGCAATCACTATCAAACTACCACTGGTATTTTTCACAGAACTAGAACAAAAAATTTCACAATTTGTATGGAAACACAAAAGACTCCGAATAGCCAAAACAATCTTGAGAACAAAAAACGGAGCTAGAGGAATCAGGCTCCCTGACTTCAGACTATACTACAAAGCTACAGTAATCAAGACAGTATTGTACTGGCACAAAAACAGAAAGATAGGTCAATGGAACAGGATAGAAAGCCCAGAGATAAACCCACGCACATATGGTCACCTTATCTTTGATAAAGGAGGCAGGAATGTATAGTGGAGAAAGGACAGCCTCTTCAATAAGTGGTGCTGGGAAAACTGGACAGGTACATGTAAAAGTATGAGATTAGATGACTCCCTAACACCATACACAAAAAGAAGCTCAAAATGGATTAAAGACCTACATGTAAGGCCATAAACTATCAAACTCTTAGAGGAAAACATAGGCAGAACCCTCTATGACATAAATCACAGCAAGATCCTTTTTGACCCACCTCCTAGAGAGATGGAAATAAAAACAAAAGTAAACAAGTGGGACCTAATGAAACTTCAAAGCTTTTGCACAGCAAATAAACCATAAACAAGACCAAAAGACAACCCTCAAAATGGGAGAAAATATTTGCAAATGAAGCAACTGACAAAGGATTAATCTCCAAAATTTATAAGCAGCTCATGCAGCTCAATAGCAAATAAACAAACAACCCAATCCAAAAATGGGCAGAATACCTAAATAGACATTTCTCCAAAGAAGATATACAGACTGCCAACAAACACATGAAAGAATGCTCAACATAATTAATCATTAGAGAAATGCAAATCAAAACTACAATGAGGTATCATCTCACACCAGTCAGAATGGCCATCATCAAAAAATCTAGAAACAATAAATGCTGGAGTGGGTGTGGAGAAAAGGGAACCCTCTTGCACTGTTGGTGGTAATGTAAATTGATACAGCCACTGTGGAGAACAGTATGGAGGTTCCTTAGAAAACTACAAATAGATCTACCATATGACCCAGCACTCCCACTACTGGGCATATACCCTGAGAAAACCATAATTCAAAAAGAGTCATGTACCAAAATGTTCATTGCAGCTCTATTTACAATAGCCCGGAGATGGAAACAACCTAAGTGTCCATCATCGGATGAATGGATAAAGAAGATGTGGCACATATATACAATGGAATATTACTCAGCCTTAAAAAGAAATGAAACTGAGCTTTTTGTAATGAGGTGGAAAGAACTAGAGTCTGTCATACAGAGTGAAGTAAGTCAGAAAGAGAAAGACAAATACCATATGCTAACACATATATATGGAATTTAAGAAAAAAAAAATGTCATGAAGAACCTAGGGGTAAGACAGGAATAAAGACACAGACCTACTAGAGAATGGACTTGAGGATATGGGGAGGGGGAAGGGTGAGCTGCGACAAAGCGAGAGAGAGGCATGGACATATATACACTACCAAAGGTAAGGTAGATAGCTAGTGGGAAGCAGCTGCATAGCACAGGGAGATCAGTTCGGTGCTTTGTGACCGCCTGGAGGGGTGGGATAGGGAAGGTGGGAGGGAGGGAGACGCAAGAGGGAAGAGATACGGGAACATATGTATATGTATAACTGATTCACTTTGTTATAAAGCAGAAACTAACACACCATTGTAAAGCAATTATAATCCAATAAAGATATAAAAATAATAAAAAATAAAATAAAAGAGCAAACATATCATTTGCTCATGATCCTATGAATCAGCAACTTGGGCTGGGCTCAGGGAAATGTTTCTTCTTTGAGGCTTGTCTGGGCTTACTCATTAGCCTACGGTTAGTTATCAGCTTGGCTGCGGTGGATCAGTCCAAGAAAGTGTCACTCTCATGGCTGGGATTTGGCAGATTGGCAGGATACTATGATTGTCTCTTCCATGTGACCTGTCCAACAGAAAAGCTTGTAATTTTTCACATGACAGAAGAATTCTAGAATAGTTTGTATGAAAGTTTTAGGCCTAGATTTGGAAGTCACACAGTATCACTTCTGCCACCTTCTATTGGTAAAACAAGCCACAACGCAAGCCCAAATTCAAAAGGTGAAGAAGTAGCCTCCACCTCTCAATAGGAGGAGTTTCAAAGACTACGTAGCCATTTATAATATATAATAGTAAGAAACTTCATTAAATATATTTAAAAATCAAGTGAAAGTCAGTCATGATTAAATATAATTTTAAACCTGGGTGTAGTAAAAAAAATCTACTTCATGTACAAGAAAGTATGACACTTTGTGTAAACTTTATGTTTACTTGTCTTTAAAATTAAACATTTCTAGGGTTTCCCTGGTGGCGCAGCGTTTTAGAGACCGCCTGCCGATGCAGAGCCATGGCCGCTGAGCCTGCGCGTCCGGAGCCTGTGCTCTGCAACGGGAGTGGCCACAACAGTGAGAGGCCCACGTACCGCAAAGAAAAAAAAAAAAATTAAACATTTTATGAACTCATACCTGAGGTTCCTTTCAGCTTTCAGCTTCAAAGTCTCTGATATCTCTCTTCTAGATTCAGTTCTTCTATTATTTTAATATCTCTAACATCTTCATCATCTAATATATCTATTAAGAAGGAAAATTACTTAGTGTGGATGAGTTGTCGCTGGGAATTATCTAGTATTACTCCTTCCCTCTCAATGGATTAAAAGTCATTTGCTAAGCAAACCTAAAACACTGGGGATTTATATTAGAATTATCAATGTCTGCTTTCTGATTCTACAACACTACAGTTTGAAAAATGAAGCAAAAGGCAAAGTTCCAGAATATTTTTCATATCTGGATGATTTCTAATCTTGATTCTGTGAGTACATTCATTCAACTATAAATATTTATTGAGCTTCTTCTTGTTTGAGGGGGGGTGAAGCACAGAAGGAAATTAGTAAATATTTATTGAGAATTTACTCTTCTCCAGGAAATCTTCTACATCCTTTACATTTATTAACTCATGAAAGACACATATAGAAATCCTGTTCATAGGCACTATTATTCTCGTCATTTTATAAATATGGAAACTTAAGTAAGATAACCTACTCAGGTTCTCTTGGGGAAGAAGTGGTGGAGATGGGATTAAAACACAGCAGTCTGGCCCCTGAACCTAAGCACTTGTATATTGCATTAACTGAAAGAAAAGCATGAGACTGTAATTTCAAAACGCCATGTACGATTTGGAGAAACATTGTGCTAAGCACCAAGTGTTCTGCAATATAGAAGACCAAGAAGATTAGTTTTTCTTGATGTTGGTGGTCTTTATAACAAACACTCTCCATAGTCAGCATATACCACTGAACTAACCAAACTTATTTTTGCCAGGAGAGATGCTCCCTCACCACCATTTACTCATAGATACATATAAAGCATCTTTGTGTTTGGGAAGTATTGTAAAAATTTTGGAAACCTAAGAAAAGTATCCCTTCCAAATTGATCTTAACCATCCTTGACAGAAATTCATAATTACTCTCATTGCCTAAGAATATTTAAAAGGGTAATTTACAATTACAAAGGAAATAAATATCCGAGTTATATAAACATTAAACTTTGATTACATATATAGTATATGAGGTTATAGGACGTAGTGGCTTGGAGAATAGAGCCAAGGTCAAAGTCTCAGGAACAAATTCTGCTAAAAATTAATCAAGAATCACAGATCATAGAAAATAAGCTCTTAGATGAGATTCCATTGCCAGGGCATGCAAGGCAATGTGAAGGAAAACAGAGCATCAAATGCCAAACAATCAAAGTAGAAAGCTGGTTGGTGAATGAAGTGGGAGGATGAGTAGGCCTATCTGAAATAAAAGACTAAACAAATAACCCAAAGACCAAAGTTTCTAAGATAAAAATTAATCAGGAATCATAAGTCATAGAAAATAAGCTCTTAAATGAGATACCATAATAAGCACATGCACAGCAATGGGAAGGAAAACATGGCACCAAATAACAATCAAAGTAGAATGCTGGGCTGTGAATGGGGCGGGTGCATTGGTCTGTGAGAATATGACTAAGCAAATAATCCAAAGCCACGAAAAAACTTAGAGAAATTGTAGGTAAATAAGGGGACAGAGGTGAAAGCGATTGACACAAATAGACTTTTACAACCAAGGCAGTTTTCCAGTCTGACTTTCCAGAAGTTTTTTGTCATTCCTTGAAAAAGAAGCCATCACAGCATTGCTGATTTATTCTAGGAATAGAAACTAACAAAGGAGATCCTTTGACCAAGTTATAAACACTAAGGGAATATTTTTCAGCTTTGGGCAGCTGAGTCTCCTTTATCACTCATTCCCACTTGTTCATAATATTTATTTTTAGCTTTTCCAGTATTTATAATTTTTCTGGAGACCAAAGAGACAAGTTTAGATATGGGAAAACACTTCACAGTCTGAATCATGTGATACTTCCTTAGCCTCCTGTCCTTTCTAGGCAGTTATCAAGCAGCCTTCCCTTTATATTAGATTGTAGTAATTGATACAGTCAGACTGTTTCGAATTTCCTAGAACAGAAAAAATAAATGACATCGAGATGGAAGTGAAAGACATCATTTCATTTGGTGCACCTCATTCATCATGCCCTTTCTTGATCACAGATGGTCCAAGAATTTAGTCCCACAATAAGCTTTCTTCTTTAAAACATACAAGAAAGTGTGAGACTTTAAGTTATGCAAGGGAAGGCTATTCATTCTTAGTGATATATGCATCATTAGGGAAGCTTCTTAAACCACTGAGGTTTCTCTTCTTGCCTTTCTCTATACCCCTAGAGGAAATTCAATTTCCTATGAGTAACCTGTTTATTCTCTGGTGGCTAGCTAAGTGACACTGGAGACCAGATTGAAACAAGTGTGAACAGTGCAAATTCATCATGCTGCAGGTCCTTGTTTAATGTGGAAAGTCATTAATAATCTTTAGAAAACAATCTCTATGAAGGTGAGATCAAGTTGGTGAAATAGGAACTTACCTCCTCCCATGGACACACCAAAATACAACTATTCAGAAAGCAACTATCTTTGAGAACAACTTGAAGACTAGCATAAAAGATTTCCCACAACTAAAGATATAAAGAAGGAGCCACAACAAGACAAGTAGGAGGAGCAGAGATGCAGTCTAACCAGGATCCACACCCTGGGGTTGGCCACCCACAAACAGGAGGAATATCACAACCACAGAGGTTCTCCTCCAGGAGAAAAGGGTCTGAGACCCCACTTCAGGCTCCCCATTTTGGTAAGATAGGCCCCCAGAATGTCTGGCTTTGCAAACCAGACGGGCTTACATTCGAGAGAACAGGAGACCCTGTAAACAGATTCTGTTCTCAAAGTCTGCACACAAAATCTCACACAGTCTGAGTCCCAGTGAAGAGGCAGTAGTTAAAAAGGCACCTGGGTGAGACCCACTTGCTGATCTTGGCGAGTCTCCTGGAGAGGCATTGTGCAGCTGGGACTCCACCTAGGGATGGAGACTCTGGTGGCAGCCATTTTGGGGATCTTGTTCTACCATGCTAACACTGGCAAACACCATTTTGGAAGCCTCTCTCTAACCTATTAGCACCAGGGGCTTGCCTGCCAGTAGGTCCATGGCAGTCACACAATGCTGGGTCATCCTTGGAAGATGGGGATGCTCAGTTAGTTAAAAAAAAAGAAAAGTTTAAAATGTTAGAGCATTAAGTAAAAATGCACAAATATCATCAATGTGATACAAGCCCAATGCTATGCAGGAAAATGACCATTTAGAATGTAATATTCATCACATACTTAAATAATTACAGAGAGATATTGACTTAGAATTAAAATCTGTTAGTTAACTTGAACATGTAATACATGAAACAAGAATTAATCTTTAACAATTATTTGAACCTGTTTTCAAAGGTGCAGAGGGGAGAAGTTATTGTAAGCTATGTAAGTCTCTCACTTAACATGTATTTTTTTCCTTCTCTTTTTTCTGTATATATGTTTGTTTAAATTATAAAACACTGGCATTATTTGTTCATCTTGACCAACACAGACTTGAAGCTTTATTGCTATATCTTCTAAGAAAAAATGGATACAAATTTACATATATTCCTTTTCCTATTTTCTTTTTCAGGAAGACTCACTACATTGTGTGAATTGATGGGGAAAACTGATATTTGACTGATAAGAAGCTATTGGGACTTTGAATTTCTCCACCCACTCTTACCAAATTTTGAATTTGTTGGAAGACTCCACAGCAAACCTGCTAAACCACTGCCAAAGGTAAACTGGTGTCTTGAATAGTTTTCTATTCCCAGTCCAAATACTGTCTTATGGAAAAGAAACGGACAATATATAAAATTTCTTCACACCATGCCCTCACCTATTATGTGTTTCAGGTTTTATTATCACTGAAGATTCTGAGCTACATAACAGTCATGAAAAGTAAGAGAGAAATGCAAGATTGTGTGGATATAGCCACTATAAAAAAGTCTTCCAACACATAAGAAATTATATTTTTTTCAACAAATGTGTATTCTTTGTCTGCTAGATACTAGATTCTACATTCCGAAATGAAGAAGGAGGGGTGAATGAGATAGACACAGTTGTAGTCCTTAGGGATATTATAGACTGGACAGCCAGAAAAACTATAAATATTAAATAGTTATTTACAATCAAGTACAAATCACAAAATGCATAAGACTGAGGTAATGTGGGAGCTTATCTCTTGTATTTTATTAAAATAAATTGCAATGAGGTATTTAAAAGAATTAAATTCTGATAATGTGATATTAAAAGTGGAAATATGTGAGAGTATTCAAAGGTTATGGAATCTGGTGCTTTAATATATGGTACTATGGTAGCTAGGAAATATACAAAAGCCAAATCCTGCCGGTAGTGCCTTTCCTATAAAATATGGATGCACAAGAAAAAAAGAAGAAAAATGAGGGAGGGGGTTTACTTACCTACCTCATTGGAGTGGTGTGAGAATAAAATGGTCTAATACAGTAATTCTTCATTATATACAGATTCTGTATTTTCAAATTTTCCTACTCACTAAAATTTATTTGTAACCCCAGAATCAATATTTGTAGTATTTCATGGTCATTCATAGCTATATACAGAGCAGCAAAAAAGTTACTCACTGGACGTGCATGTTCCCAGTTAAGCATTGAACAAGGCAATCCTCTGCCTTTTTGTTGCAGCTCTCATAGTGTAAATAAGTGTCCTTTTCAGGTCTAATTAATACCACATTTTTGCATTTGAGTGCTTTTTGTTGGTGATGTCGCTGTTTGGAATGGCCCCCAAGGAGAGTGCTGACATGTTTTCTATTGTTCCGGAAAAGAAGTAAGAAGGCTGTGATGTGCCTTAGGAAGAAAATATGTTTGCCAGATAATCTTCATTCCATTCCATGAGTTATAGCACTGTTGGCTATGAGTTCAGTGTTGATGAATCAACAATATATGTTAAACAAGGTGTTTTAAAACAGAAACACACATAAAACCAGCTTATGTGTTGAGCAGTTGACAAAAATGTTGCAACAAGAAGCTTGGGTGAAACCAGGAGCAATGATTCATTACTCACAAATGACATGTTTGTGGCAACTTTATAGAACATAGTTACTAAGAATAAAAAGAATCGACTGGATACATAAAGCCCATACACAGTGCCAAGGACATAGTGCTTGATAAATATTAGCTATTGTGACAAATTTCTTAGTGCCCCTTTTGACAAAAGGAATTTGTCTCAGAAACCAAAGTAAGAAGAAGAAAATGTTAAAATTGTATTTGAAGCTTTAAGCAGTCTCACTAGTATCTAGACTGGAGGGATTCCTTCTGATATATGCACTTGTGTATGTGTCATACTGGCAAACTCATGATATTTTTTCCCCCAAAATTTGTTCTCATCATATTTGAGATCAAAGAACTTCACAGCACAAAATAGAACAGAAATTATTGTATCCTGATAATACAATTCATGGAAATAAGCCTCTCTCAGGAATTGGTTGTGATGGTGCATTAAAAATCATCCAGTAACGCATAAAGATATAGCTCTATTTCAATCATGTAAACTGCCTGAACTCACTAGCTAGGCTTGGAAACAAATAAAGTAAAGTAGATATCAGAGAAGAAGTGCCTAGTTTAGTATTAACCTGCACAATAGGCTACAAATTTTAAAATGTAAATGAAAGTTTTCCATAACGTTATGTCATGAGCCCCAATTAGTTCATAGATAGCCTGATCAGATGTTTTACCCAATAAATCACACTCTCATGGAGTAAAATCCACCCAAAATAAACAATTTACAGGCAAAATCTGTCACATTCATTATAAGTCATAGCATTAATTCCCTTAAAATACCTGGGCCATGATCAGAAATAAAATTAAATTTATACTCAAAATTTAAACATCCCATATAAAAATAATGATAATATTTGATATTGTAATTTCATTAGGTTTTGAATGAAAATAGAGAGAAATAAACTACAGGAAGTTTTGAAAAGCTATTTCCTTAAGAGAGATGAAATTAATATAGCATGCCCAGTGTTATCAGAGCATGAGGTAGAAAGAAAAAGGAAATAATATTTTAAGATAAGGAAAATTGCTTTCATCAGTCTTTTTCTCTTTCAGTCAATTAATGTAATATCACCAGAAGTTTAATAGATCAGAATCTTAACTGAGGATTAAATTTAGGGAACCCGTCAATATTGGGAATTTGAAACACCAATAAATAAATAATAAATTGTGATTAATAAATTCAGAGTCATTTATTTATATATAGATGATTTAACAAGAGCACTTTCGTTCTTTTACCAAAGCAATTATATGTAACCTCATAATCAGGTTATATTATCATATGTAGCCTTTATAATCAGGAAAACCTGTACACCAAAAGAGACATCCTGAAAACTGCCAAGAAGAAAAGTAGACCAATTCAGTAACAAATACACTGGACATAAAATGACATAAAATCTCAAGAAGCCGAGCTACAGACAGATTCTCTGTTAGGAATTCAGGTCCTTTTAAATATTTGTCTTCTGTCAACTCCTCCAAACAAAACCAAAAAAAATCCAAACAAACAAAAAAAACCTTGTTGATCAAGCAAGGCTAGGTTTATTTGACTTATTATAGGAAACAAGAACAGCACTTTGACAGAGTTTTATTACTTTTCAGCAGAGGAAAGTCAGGGGAAGATAATTCTAAGGTGTTGGGGCCTGGTTGGCGATATCGAGGAAGAATTTGTAAAGTGAGGAACAGTTTGGGACTGGGCAAAGTTCAAGGCATAACTTTGAATTGCTGGACACAGTGAGGTCAGGTCTTGAATTTTGTCTGGGTGAGCAAGCCACGTGTTTTAATAAGCACACTATTTTACTTGGTCACAATCCTGTCATCCTGGGACAAATTACTAAGTCATTGTTGCTGGAACTTAGCATTATTTAACACATAACTAGAAAAAAAATTCCTGGTCCTGCTATTGTTTGAGACATGGAATAAAAATTACACTGTTTTCAAAACTCACTTAAGAAAATTAAACCTGTGCTGTCACAACGTAAAATGTTCTTCACTGGAAACTTTCACTTTACTGCTGTCTCTTGTTGATAAGTAATAAATAAATCACCATACTTGCCTAGTAGTCAATGATTATACATTGATTAAAGAAAATAGATTTCATATTACACATCTCTTTCCAAGGGGGTTTAAGGTTTGGCATGTTAGAAGATGAGGCATTCTAACAATACTTCTCTCTTTAGAAATATACATATTCATTTCCTTCAAACAAACTAAAACAAGAATAAATGAAACAAACAAACAAAACTCTCTCTTTCTCTCTTTGCTGATGCCCCTTTGTAGTATAGCAAATTATTTCTTTTCAGGAAATCGAAAAGTTGTCCAAAGCTCTGGAGAAGATGGTATTATATTACTTAGTTTGGGCTCAATGGTCCAAAACCTTCCAGAAGGAAAGGCTAACATGATTGCATTGGCCCCTGCCCAGATTCCACAGAAGGTATGATACATTGCCTTTGTGCTGAACAACTACTTGAATGACTCTCTTTAATGTCTATGGAGTGGGTCCATTAAAATAGTTTTTGCAAGGGGGAGAGAATTTCATAACACAATTAGATCAAAATGAACTGGTATATCTGTTTTTCTTTTGAAGTCAAAGTTTTAAATGGTGCAAGGGGGACTCATGTGCTTAAATATTCCAATTCAAGTTTTACTTTGTTCTCAGAGACACTTCTGTATTAGAGGTTATGTGTGAGGTTTCAGTGCTATTAAGTTAATAGTAAGAACACAAGAATGTCCAAATCTAACCCCACAAATGATGATTTTTCCCAGAGGAGTTCCTGGGGGACTGTGGAAGTTCTGAGCAGCAGAGAGACATTGTGTTACAGTTCAGTTAGTACTCGATATTCAATATTCAAAATAGAATTTTGAAAAAGGCTGAGTTGAAGCATAAAGATTCAAATCCTTCTTCCTGTTCCTGCTCTCTCTTTTCCCAAGATGAAAAGAGCATATATCTTTTTTCTTTCTTTCTTTCTTTTTAAAACATCTTTATTGGAGTATAATCACTTTACAATGGTGTGTTAGTTTCTGCTTTATAACAAAGTGAATCAGTTATACATATGCATATGTCCCCATATCTCTTCCTTCTTGCGTCTCCCTCCCTCCCACCCTCCCTATCCCACACCTCTAGGTGGTCACAAAGCACTAAGCTGATCTCCCTGTGCTATGTGGCTGCTCCCCACTAGCTATCTATTTTATGTTTGGTAGTATATATATGTCCATGCCACTCTCTCACTTTGTCCCAGCTTACCCATCCCCCTTCCCGTATCCTCAAGTCCATTCTCTAGTAGGTCTGTGTCTTAAAACCAGTCGTTGAGTAAAAGACCAAGAGAGACCCCTGGGAGCCACGCTTTGTTTCCTGTTAAAGCAGAAAAGGGTGACAGTAAGAGGCATAGGTTCTGAATTTAAGGTCTCTTAGTCCTGCCCATTAACAACTTGGCCTATTCAACATACGGTTCTGACCAATTGGATTAACAGCTACTTTCTCAGAGGTGGGGAGGAAGAGGAGAGGCAAAAACTGGAAAGCATGGGAGTAGTCAGTGTTAGCACAGAGAAAATTACAGAAGTGCTCCCTGGTAAATCCTATAGTTATTTTTATGACAGTATAAATCCATCTGAGCTCTCTCACTAGTGGTGAACTACTTTCCACCTTCAGGCATGATCTAAACTGCCCCAAAACAACCCAAACAATTTTTATCTTCTACACCTGGAATCAGGCTGACTGCCTTGACAAGTAATAGACAGCCACCTACCTTAAAAAAAAAAAAATTGCCCCAGAAACCTAGGATTCCTTGGGATTTCATCCCATTGAGAAGTGAGAATTTCAATATCCATGAATTCTTTGGGCTGGATATAGCATATTCGATACCTTCTAAATTAGTGTTTTCCATTGTATAAAATGCAGTTAGATCTCCTGAAAGCATAAACTGCTACTTTGCCTATTTTATCATATAATGGTCAGTGAAAATTAATGTGGCATTGTCTTTTTTTAAATTTTATCACTTGTATTATTCTTCAGTTCCTAGTTTTGTATAAATACGTGTAAAACTGTGCATGGATAACTCCACTCTTAGAAACTAGAAACTTTGAGGGAAAAAAACTGAGATAATATCTTGAAAAATTCATACTTAAAAGATTATAGGAGATTGGTTCAAGATGGCAGAGTAGAAGGACATGCTCTCATCTCCTCTTATGAGAGCACCAGAATCACAACTTACTGATGAACAATCATCGACTGGAAGACACTGGAACTCACCAAAAATGATACCTGACATCCAAAGACAAAGGAGAAGCCACAATGAGATGGTAGGAGGGGTGCAGTCTCAATAAAATCAAATCCCATAACTGCTGGGTAGGTGACTTACACTGGAGAACACTTATACCACAGAAGTCCACCCACTGGAATGTAGGTTCTGAGCCCCACATCAGGCTTCCCAACCTGGGGGTCCAGCCACAGAAGGAGGAATTCCTAGATAATCAGACTTTGAAGGCTAGTGGTATTTGATTGCAGGACTTTGACAGAACTGGGGGAAACAGACTCCACTCATGGAGGGCACACACAAAGTACTGTGCACATTGGGAAACAGGGGAAGGAGCAGTGACCCAATAGGAGACTGAACTAGAGCTACCTGCTAGTGTTGGAGGGTGTCCTGCAGAGGCGGCGAGTGACAGTGTCTCACTGTGAGGACAAGGACACTGGCAGCAGAAGTTCTGGGAAGTACTGCTTGGTGTGAGCTCTCCCAGAGCCCACCATTAGCCTCACCAAAGAGCCTGGGTAGGCTTCATTTTTGGGTCACCTCATGGCAAACAATGAACAGGGAGGGAACCCAGCCCCACCCATCAGCAGACAAGTGGATTAAAGTTTTATTGAGCTCTGCCCAACAGAGCAACAGCCAGCTCTACCCACCACCAGTCCCTCCCATTAGGAAATTTGCACAAGCCTCTTAGATAGCCTCATCCACCAGAGGGCAGACAGCAGAAGCAAGAAGAACTACAATCCTGCAGCCTGTGGAATAAAAACCACATTCACAGAAAGATAGACAAGATGAAAAGGAAGAGGGCTATGTACCAGATGAAGGAACAAGATAAAACCCCAGAAAAACAATTAAATGAAGTGGAGATAAGCAACCTTCCAAAGAAAGAATTCAGAATAATGATAGTGAAGATGATCCAGGACCTCTGGAAAGGAATGGAGGCAAAGATAGAGAAGATGCAGAAATGTTTATCAAAGACATAGAAGAATAAAAGAACAAACAAACAGAGATGAATAATACAATAACTGAAATGAAAACTACACTAGAAGGAATCAATAGCAGAATAAGTTAGGCAAAAGAACAGATAAGTGACCTGGAAGACAGAATAGTGGAATTCACTGCTGCAGAACAAAGAAAAAAGAAGAAATAGAAAATATGAACAGACCAATCACTAGTAATGAAATTGAAACTGTGATTAAAAATCTTCCAACAAACAAAAGTCCAGGACCAGATGTCTTCACAGGTGAATTCTATCAAACATTTAGAGAAGAGCTAACACCCATCCTTCTCAAACTCTTCCAAAAAATTGCAGAGGAAGGAACACTCCCAAACTCATTCAATAAGCCACCATCACCCTGATACCAAAACCAGACAAAGATACTACAAAAAAAGAAAATTACAGATCAATAACACTGATGAATATAGATGTAAAAATCCTCAACAAAATACTAGCAAACAGAATCCAACAACATATTAAAAGGATCATACACCATGATCAAGTGGGATTTAGTTCAGGGATGCAAGGATTCTTCATGATACACAAATCAATCAATGTGATACACCATATTAACAAATTGAAGGAGAAAAACCATATAATCATCTCAATAGATGCAGAAAAAGCTTTTGACAAAATTCAACACCTATTTATGATAAAAACTCTCCAGAAAGTGGGAATAGAGGGAAGCTACATCAACATAATAAAGGCCATATATGACAAACCCACAGCAAACATCATTCTCAATGGTGAAAAACTGAAAGCATTTCCACTAAGATCAGGAACAAGACAAGGATGTCCACTCTCACCACTATTATTCAACATAGTTTTGCAAGTCCTAGCCACAGCAATCAGAGGAAAAAAAAAATAAAAGGAATACAAATCATAAAAGAAGAAGTAAAACTGTCACTCTTTGCAGATGAAATGATACTATACATAGAGAAACCTAAAAATGCCACCAGAAAACTACTAGAGCTAATCAATGAATTTGGTAAAGTTGCAGGATACAAAATTAATGCACAGAAATCTCTTGCATTCCTATACACTAATGATGAAAAATTTGAAAGAGAAATTAAGGAAACACTCCCATTTACCACTGCAACAAAAAGAATAAAATACCTAGGAATAAACCTACCTAGGGATACAAAAGACCTATATGCAGAGAACTATAAGACACTGATGAAAGAAATTAAAGATGATACCAACAGATGGAGAGATATACCATGTTCTTGGACTGGAAGAATCAACATTATTAAAATGACTATACTACCCAAAGCAGTATATAGATTCAATGCAATCCCTACCAAATTACCAATGACATTTTTTATGGAACTAGAACAAAAAATCTTAAAATTTGTATGGAGACACAAAAGACCCTGAATAGCCAAAGCGGTTTTGAGGGAAAAAAAACGGAGGTGGAGGAATCAGACTCCCTGACTTCACACTATACTACAAAGCTACAGTAATCAAGACAATATGGTACTGGCACAAAAATATAGATATATGAAATATAGATCAATGGTACAGGATAAAAAACCCAGAGATAAACCCACGCACTTGTGGTCAACTACTCTATGACAAAGGAAGCAAGGATATACAAGGATATACAATAAGTGGTGCTGGGAAAACTGGACAGCTACATGTAAAAGAATGAAATTAGAACACTCCCTAACACCATTCACAAAAATAACTCCTAAATGGATTAGAGACCTAAGTGTAAAACTGGACACTATAAAACTATAAAACTTTGCTGGGCAGTAGTTGAGACACAGATGTAGAGAACAAATATATGGACACCAAGGCGGGAAAGCCGCGGGGGATGGGGTGAGGATGGTGGTGAGATGAATTGGGTGATTGGGATTGACATGTATACACTGATGTGTATAAAACTGATGACTAATAAGAACCTGCTGTATAAAAAATAAATAAAATAAAATTCAAAAATTAAAAACAAAACAACTAAACTTCCTTTGGGTTATTTGTATGGAAATATGTTAATATAAATGTTTCAGACATTACATGAAATTCCTAAAAATCTTATATATTCTGGTATAATGTTAGCAGTCATAATTCTAGTTATTATTTTAAAATGTATATCTCAGAAATAACTAAATTTCCTTGTCAATTGCATTATTATGAACTTTCATCAAATCTTTAACTGTGGTCATTGTTAAGTCTTTTGTCATTTACAGACAGTTCTGGGTGTACTCTGATGCTTTTGCAAAAATGTTCCTATAAAAGTGTTTCATCTTCTAGGAATTCATGGAAAAGACTCTGACAAGCACAGGTTTCTGGTAACTGACTATACTGCTGAACTGAATGAATAAGCATTTTCTGAACTCTAATGGAAAACTGATGAATTCATAAAAGTGCTAACAAAAGATCAAGATAAAAAAATTAATTACATGGGACTGAGTGAACTGATGAGGATGATTATAATTTTTGTGACTTGCTGTTTGAATAAAAAAAAAAAAAAGAACTGTTAATGATGAAAACTTACTATGCCATGGCTTAGTATGACCTGACTTGGAAATTTAGTTTCAGAGGCTTTTGTGAATATACCAAGGAAAGAGGACCTAGATGTATCTTATTCCCACAGACCGCCAATAAATATTTGCTTAAATATTTGCTTTCAGACGTGATTAATAAAACATGTAACTACGAAAGAAAAAAAAAATAGGTGTAGGGTTTCCCTGGTGGCACAGTGGTTGAGAGTTCGCCTGCCGATGCAGGGGACACGGGTTCATGCCCCGGTCTGGGAAGATCCCATATGCCACGGAGCGGCAGGGCCCATGAGCCATGGCCGCTGAGCCTGCGTGTCCGGAGCCTGTGCTCCGCAACGGGAGAGGCCACAACAGTGAGAGGCCCGTGTACCAAAAAAAAAAAAAAAACAAAAAACAAAAAGGTGTATAGTGGTACCTCATGGTTTTAATTTGCATTTCCCTAATGACTAATAATGTTAAGCATCTTTTCTTGTGCCTTATTTACCACCATATATCTTCCTTACTGATGTATTTGTTCAACTCCTCTGCCTGATTTACAAATGATATTTTTGTTTTCTAATTGCGTTCTAAGAGTTATTTACGTTTTCTTGATACAAGTCCTTTATCACACATATGATTTGCAAATACTTTCTCTAAGTCTGTGGCTTGTCTTTCATTCTTTTAAAAGTGTCTTTCAAAGAGAAGTTTTAACTTTGATAAAGTCCAGTTGATCAGTTTTGCCTTTTCTGGACCATGCTTTTGGTGTCATATTTAAGAAATTTTTGCCCAACTCAAGGCCATGAAAGTTTTCTCCTAGGAGTTTTATAGTTGTAGATTTTTTTTTTTTTTTTTTAGCGGTACTGGGCCTCTCAATGCCACAGCCCCTCCCGCTGTGGAGCACAGGCTCCGGACGCACAGGACCAGCGGCCATGGCCCATGGGCCCAGCCACTCTGAGGCATGTGGGATCCTCCCGGACCAGCGCACGAACCCGCATCCCCTGCATCGGCAGGTGGACTCTCAACCACTGTGCCACCAGGGAAGCCCTAGTTGTAGATTTTGCATTTGATTTTATGATCCATTTTAAGTTAATTTTTGTGTATGGTACAAGGTATGGTTTGACGTTCTTGTTTTGGTTTATTTTTTTGGTTTTTTTTTTGGCACATGCCTATCCTTTTATGCCAGCACCACTTGTTGAAAGGCTGTCCTTTCTCCACTAAATTGTCTTTACACCTTTGTCAAAAATCATTTGTCCATATATGTGTGCCATATGTGTGTGGGTTAGTTTCTGGACTTGCTATTCTATTCCGCTGATCTATTTGTCTGTCTTTGCACCAGTACCATACTCTCTTGATTACATAGCTTTACAATAACTCCTGAAATCAGGTAATGTTAGTCCTTCAACTTTGTTTTCCTTTTTAAAGTTTGATATACAACTTTGGCTATTCTAGGTCCTTTTCCTTTCCATATGAATTTAAAAATCAGATCATCAATGTCTATCAAAAAAAAAAAATCTTGCTGAACTTTAAAAACAAAACAAAACAAAAAAGCCTGCAAGGGACTTCCCTGGTGGCGCAGTGGTTATGAATCCACCTGCCAATACAGGGGACATGGGTTTGAGCTCTGGTCCAGGAAGACCCCACGTGCCATGGAGCAACAAGCCCGTGCATGACAACTACTGAGCCTGCACACCACAACTCCTGAGGCCATGCACTTAGAGCCTGTGCTCTGCAACAGGAGAAGCCACCACAGTGAAAAGCCCGTGCACCACAATGAAGAATAGACCCCACTGACTGCAACTAGAGAGAGTCCACACACAGCAACAAAGATCCAACACAGACAAAAATAAATTTTAAAAAAAACCCTGCAAACTTGAAGATAGATCAATAAGATAATACACCTCAAAGAACAGAGAGAAAAAAGAATGAAGATAAATGAACTGAGGGGTTGAGAATTGTGGGACATAATTAAGCACAGTAACATACACAAAATAGGAGTGTCAGAGAAAAAGGAGCGGAGCAAAATATTTTTAAAAATAATGCCTGAGAACATCCCAAATATGATGAAAAGCATTAACCTATGTATCCCAATTGTTCAACCAAGTCCAAGTACGATAAACATAGGAGAGCCATACACAGACTTAATGAAATGTTGAAAGCTAAAGACAGAAAATCTTGAAGCACTAAAAGAAAAGTAATTTATCCATACAAGGGAACTCCAATAAGACATCACTTATATCTCATTAGAAACAATGGAAGCTCTATGGCAGTGGGATGACATATTCAAAGCGCTGAAAGACAAAACTGTCAACCAAAAGTTCTATATCAAACAAAACTATCTTTCAAAAATGAGGGCAAAATACAGATATTTCTCTCCCTCCACTCCCCCCCCAAAAAATTCATTGCTTGGAAATCTGCCTTATAGGAAAAACTAAAAGAAAGTCTTCAAACTGAAGGAAGTAAACCCAGATTGCAATTTCTAATCACCATGATAAAACAGAAAGAACTGGTGAGATAAGTATTTATATGACAGTATAAATGCATATGTCTTCTTTCTTCTCTTAATAAATATAAAAAGCAAGCATGTAAAACATGTATATAGTTGTAGTCCTAGGCATTTGACATATAGTTAATATATTGGGGGGGGGGGTGACTGGGATGCAGCAGTGTTACAGGCCCTGAGATGACAGGGTTCTACAATGGCTTAGGTCCAAGGGTCCAGGGTCCTGTAGCTGCACAGCCTGGAAATGGTGGGCCAAGATTCCAATTCTGGCCCTAGTGGAAGTCACAGAGCAGCAGCAGCGTGTGCCCAGCAATGGCCTGTTAAAGTCGCAAGTCAGGACCCATGGGCTGGGGTGCAGAGCCCCAGCAGTGTGGCCGTGGTAATTGTGGATCAGAACTCTGACCCAGGGTGAGGTACAAAGTAGCAGCATTTTAGCCCCAGCAATGATAGGTTAAAGCCATGACTTAGGCTCCAGGAATGGTGGGTAGCTCAGCAGCTCAGCCTAGGTAATGACCAGTCAAAGCCACAACTAGGAATACACAGTGAAGTCCAAGCAATAGCAGGATTGCCTCAGTTATGGCAAGAAAAAGTACTGACTTAATACCTGAGGGCAGGGCACAGAGCAGGAGCTCCAGTCTCATAGATAGTCAGGCATTGTGACAACTCAACCAGGGAAAGCAAAGTACCAGAGTGATGGGGCCCCAAGTGTCAGATCTCACCACAGCAACATTTCCAGCCTCAGGAAAGACACAGAAGCAGGGACTCTGGGCAGCTCTGTGTCTGCTGTAATCAGTGTTGGAGAAGACTGTGCAAGTCCTCAGTAGCAAACCTCTATGATGGTGAAGCTTGCTGGGATTCTCCTGCTCTTCCTCTCCCCATGGGGTGAAATCCATTTGAAGGAATTTCTGTGGGTGTCAAGCTGCTCTGAACTGGAGGATGAGGTGATGGAGGTAAAATGTTTCCCAAGCTTTTTCACAGGGCCATCCTCAGTTTTTACAATCTGCAGGGTTTCTGCTGCTTCTTCATTGTAGTCCAGAGCTTTCCCAAAGTAATTTACATTGGTTTGTAGTTGCTCATTTATTTTTTTGTTGTTGCTTTTATGGGGGATACAAGTGTTGGAACCTCCTAACCCTCCATCCTGTTGATGTTACATTATCTCTAATTCTGTGTCAAGGGGACTGCGGACACAAGAGCCTCTCACTTGTCACTGTTGTTACACTATTTTTCTCTCTTACATAATAACTGATTTGTGTGTGCAAGGTCATCGACTTTTAGATGGGTGATAGCACTGATGAAATAATATTAAACACCAGTATAAACATGAAGTGTTCTACACTTTGCCCTTTCACTTGATTTCCACAGCTATGACTATTCATATAATGTAGTTATTTGAGGCACAGGAGTTATAATTTAACATCCTGATTGATTTTTCCTTGGATATAAGCATGAGCAATGGCAAAAGGATAATGTAATTTTTGAAAAGTACTGCATATGAACAAGATGTCTGTGAAATGGCTCTCACTTCTGCTGCTACTACAGCTGACTTGCTACTTTAGCTCTGGAAATTGTGGAAAGGTGCTGGCACGGCCAATGAAATACAGTCATTGGATGAATATGAAGACAATCCTGGATGAACTTGTCATCATGGGTCATAAGGTGACTGTTCTGACAACTTCAGCTTCCATTCTTATTGATTCCAACAAACCATCTGCTATTAAGTTTGGGACTTTCCCTATGTCTTTAACTAAAGATAATTTGAAGCATAACATCAAGCATTTGGTAGAGAAATGGACATATCTGGCAAAAAATTCGTTGTGGACATATTTTTCATCATTGAGAAGTTTATTTTGGGAACTTTCTGATATGCTTATGAATATCTGTAAAGATGTTGTTTCGAACAAGAAGCTGATGACAAAACTACATGAATCAAGGTTTGATGCTGTTCTTGCAGATGCTGTTGGACCCTGTGGTGAGCTGCTGGCTGAGGTACTTAAAGTACCTTTAGTATACAGTCTCTGCTCCTCTCCTGGCTATTCAGCTGAAAAGTATAGTGGAAGACTTCCATTACCACCATCCTATGTACCTGCTACGTTTTCAGAATTAAGTGATCACGTGACATTCACGGAGAGGGTCAAAAATATGATATATGCACTTTATTTTGACTTTTGGTTCCAGACATTTAATGAGAATAAATGGAATCAGTTTTATGGCGAAGTACTAGGTAAGTCATATTTTTAGTTGGTAGCATGAAGTCCTAACTTTCCTAGTGCCTTGGAAGGTGAGTTTGTATAAAGTAACAGAATTTTGTCTCTTATAAGTGAAACAAGGAAATGAAAATATAAAATGATTTCATAAGTATTATCAAAATATTAAATTATAGGGTAAGGTATAACCCTGTTTCCCATTACTCATACAGATTCTCCTCCAGGAAGTCATAAAACACAAACTGAAGCACTTAGGACTTCTCCAAGCAATTATATATCTATATTACTAAACTTCTTTTTTTAACTTAAAAAAAATCACTAGAAACCTCATAAAATGTCTTGATAAATGAAGACAGGTAGATTGAAGAGTTACACACATATTTGTAGCACAAGTATCTAGGTAGCATTTGGAAATTGTTTCTACTTGTGTAGCTCGATTTCTGTATTATATGATATGATATGATACAATATCAATATGGTGTACACTATACACATACATATATATTTGCTTAATTAGAGAACACTTTCAAACATCTTTGGCTATATCATTCCAAGCTCCTTTCCAAAAACTACCTACTATATTCACATGGCAATACTCTCATTTGATCTAACTCTTGTTGTTTTAGTTTATCCTTCCAGAAAGACCGACTACATTATTAAAGACAATGGGGAAAGCTGAAATGTGGCTCATTTGAACATACTGGGATTTTGAATTTCCTCTCCCACTGCTACCAAATTTTGAATTTGTTGGAGGCCTCCACTGCAAACCAGCCAAACCCCTGCCTAAGGTTACCTATTCCTATTTATTTTGTTTTGTTTACATTGAATTTTCAATAGGAATAATCCTGTGTTCTTTATTTAGAATATTTAATTACAGTGAGAGAGATGTGGGATGCTAGATAAAGTGACTTGCCAATTAGAAACTCATATATTTCTATACCAACGCAAGTATCAGAATTTCATTATCAATACAGAATAAAGTGGAAGACTTTGAGAATATGTCAGTAAAATTATTACTTTCATTATTCAATACATAATAAATCATCAGACTTCATTAAAAGAATTATTATAAAAAATTAAAAGAATAATTATAAAATGACTAGCATATTCCAGAAATAAGTGCTAATATGCAGAGAAATGGTGTAGACACAATTTCTGCCATCTGACACTCTACCTGGAAAGATAGAATACCAGCAAGTAGTAAAAACTTTGTGAAATTTTTATAAGGAAAGACCACAACACTAAGGAAACATCCAGCAGGAATCACAGATATTATCCCTGAGGCATTGATAATTAAGACAAGATCTGAAAGATGTTCAGGATAGGGCAGGGGTAGAAGAAGGCACAAAAGAAAAGCAGGTAGAGTAGTAATGACAGTTTCCAAGAAGTCTAAGTTTAGCCTAAAAAGGAAGAGTTTGAGTAAAGAGGCAGATGATGCTGGAGAGGTAAGTTGGAGACAGATAATTATAAGGAGTTTGAAACATCTAGTAGGAGCATTAGGGAGAAAATTAAAAGGGTAAAGAAAGGGAGAGAGATGTTCACATAAAAAAAAACACACACAGGATGTAGTCACTGGGTTGGATTGTAGAGGGGCAAGAGTGAAAAGGGACACCATTTAGCTGGTTGTTACAAGATACAGGCAACAATGATGGAAAACTAGAATACAATGTTCATAGAGTTATGTCCGCCTTAACTCTTATAATAATAGTACAAACCTCATATTGTTGTGGGGAAAAAATCTGTTAGTATGTATGAAACACCCAAAATGTCTCTGGAACATACTTAGTGATCCATAAAAAATATTACCTATTGTCTTTATTGTTATTTTGTTGCTATTCCATACTGTCAATAACCCAATGTGTACCAGTCACTTGGATCTAATTTCTAAATTACTAGAAACTGGTTTTCCAATATATCAAGATTATATAATCTAGCAAAGTCCTAAAGAGTAGATATCCCAAGGAGTTGTTTAAAAGTAAATTTTAAGTTTTTAAATGAAAAATAAAGGGAATTAAAATTTTAATACATGTAATAAAATTTAAGTTAAATAAAATATAATTTAATACATTTAAGTTAAAGTTGTTTTATTTTAAGAATTTTTTAAGGTTTGGCTATCTGACCAGCAAGATAAAATGATAAAATTCTTTTCTAAGGATTGAGATTCTTCACTGGCGCACTAGCCAAAAAGAACACCATTCTTGAACAATATAAGTGTATGATCTAACAATTTTTGGAGCCAAATTCAGCATTTCCTAGCTTTCACATCAGCACTTAAACCATTCCTCATTTGAAATCCCAGGGTTTTACAACTTGCAGAATAAAAGAGATAATTTAGTTTATTAGGATAGGTGTTTTCTGCCTATACCAATCCTATAGAAAACCTCAGTAAAGCTCCCTTAGGGATGTACATCTCAACATCATAGCTGCCTAACAGAATGAGCACAGGGAAAATATACACTGCATATATAAGAACCATAAACTCTGCACATACACTAAACAGCAAATAATTTGTACAACTTGAATCTGAAAACTTCCTGTAGTTTAAAAATACAAAGAATTCTCTTCAATTTATAGGATGCTATTCCTTATGAAGGAAAGCAAGAATCGAATCTATTTTAAATTGATATGATCTCTTTTAAATTGACTTAAGGGCTTCCCTAGTGGCACAGTGGTTAAGAATCTGCCTGCCAATGCAGCGGACATGGGTTCAAGCCCTGGTCTGGGAAGATCCCTGATGCCACAGAGCAGCTAAGCCCATGCGCCACAACTACTGAGTCCGTGCTCTAGAGCCTGTGAGCCACAAGTACTGAAGCCCGCATGCCCAGAGCCCATGCTCTACAACAAGAGAAGCCACCACAATGAGAAGCCCACGCACTGCAAAGAGTAGCCCCCACTCACCACAACTAGAGAAAGCCCGTGCACAGCAAGGAAGAACCAATGCAGCCAAAAATAAATAAAAGATGTGGTACATATATGCAATGGAATATTACTCAGCCATAAAAAAGAACAAAATAATGCCATTTGCACCAACAAAGTCTGAGATAAGGTTAGTGAAAGTTCTATGCTATCTAACCCTAGTTTTTGAAAGATTTCCCTGTTCTCATTGCAGGAAAGTGATAGCGTTAGTAAGAAGGGAGGTTAAGAGGAGAGGAATAAGGACAAAGAAAAGATGAATAGTAGGATAATGAAAATAATTAGTAATAGTAGCTGTTGCTATTAAGTTGCAAAATAAGATTTAAATCCGTCAATGATTGTGAAGATTTCATTATATAAAGAAACTATTCCTTCAAGCTACTAACTTTTCCATTCATTATTAGGTTCTCAGAAAATTTCTGTAATTTTTAAAGAATTAAGACATTTGGCAAAATGCTTCAAGAATCTTAAAAATGCTATAGCCTTTGACTTCATAGTATACTCCTAAGAAACCATACAGAGAAAATTAATCAAGGTGTGCAAAAACAATATTTTGGGCAGTAATTCATAAAAGCCAACACTGGAAGTAATGTAAATATTCAAAATTAAGCAATAATTAAATAAATTATCATGTGCACATCACACCATTACAATCGTTTTCTCAAAGAATTTTTTATTACACTAAATCAACTATAGTATGAGGTTTAGTTGGAAAATAACAGCTATAATAAGATCACAGTTTTCTTGTAGGATAAAAAAATATAAATTAGAATTACAATTTTCAAAATATATATCACAATGTATATTTAGTTATAGGAGTAATTAAGATTAGAATGAAAGCACGAATTTTAGCATAATGCCATCAAAGTCCATCCATGTTGTCAAAAAATGGCGGGATGTCCTTCTTTCTCATAGATGAATAACATTCAGTTCTCTGTGTGTGTGTGTGCATGTGTGTGTGTGTATTATATATATCACATCTTTATTATGTTGAAGTATGTTCCTTCTACACCCAATATGTTGAGGGTTTTTATCAGGAAAGGATGTTGTATCTTGCCAAATGTTATTCTACATTTATTGAGATGATCAAGTTATTTTAAATTTCATTCTATTAATGCAATGTATTACACTTACTGATTTGGGTACTTTGAACCATCCTTGCATCCCAGGGATAAATCCCATTTGGTCATGGTATATAATCCTTTTAATATGTTCTTGAATTTGACTTGCTGATATTTGGATGAGAATTTTTGCATTTATATTCATCCTGGATAATGGCTTATATTGAAGGTAATACTGGCTTGTAGAATGAGTTTGGAAGTGTTCCCTCTTTCCTCTTTAATTTTTTTGGAAGAGTTTTTGAAGAACTGGCATTAATTATTCTTTAAATATTTCATAGAATTTGTCAGTGAAGCCTTCTGGTCCTGGGGTTTTCTGTTGAGAGGTTTTTGAAACTGATTCAATACCTTTACTTATTATGACTGTCCAGATTTTCTAATTCTTCCTGATTCAGTCTTGATAGATTGCATGTTTCTAGGAATTTATTCATTCTTCTTGGTAATGTAATTTTTTGGCCTATAATTCTACGCAGTAGTCTCTTACGAGCGTATGTATTTCTGTAGCATCAGTTATAATGTCTCCACTTTCATTTCTAATTTTATTTATGTCTTCTTCCTTCCTTAGTTAATCTAGCTAAAGATTGTCATTTTGTTTATTTTTTTAAAAGACAGAGAAAGACAAATACTAGATGATATCCATTTTATGTGGAATATAAAAAAGTCAAACTTGTAAAAACAGAGAGTAATATGGTGGTTACCAGGAGCTGAGGGGCAGGAGAATAGGAGAGATGTCTTTTAAGGGTACAGATCTGCATCTCATAGAAAAATAAGTCCTAGAGATCTAAGGTATAGTACAGTGAACATGGACAACCATATTATATTATAATCATCAAACTTGCTAAGAGACTACATCTTAATTATTCCAACCACAAAAAGAAATAATTATGTGACATGATAGAGGTGTGAACTATCATGAAAAGTGGCTATCCTATTACAATATATTGAATATAAATGTATCAAATCAATACATTATACAACTTAAATTACATAATGTTTTATGTCAAATATATTTCATCTTCAAAATGTACATATCTCTATTTAAAAACACCTTATTGGTAATAAATACTAATCATCTTGAGCCTTCAGTGAGTCATAATCTTTTTGCAATAGTAACATCAACGATCACTGATCAGAGGAAGATCAAATGGTGGTGGAGCAAGATGATGTGGAGCTCACCTCCCCACACAAACACATCAAAAATACATCTACAGGTGGAACAATTCTCATGGAAAACTAACTGGAAAGTGGCAGAACTCCTACAAACCAAGGCTGTAAGTAAGATACACACATAATTGAGTAGGACAAGAAAAAAAGCACCGGTCTGGGACAAATACCCCTGGGAGGGTACTAAGAGGAAAAGAGAGATTGCACAGATGGACACTCACCCTGGGAAGTGAGTGGGTCAAGTCACAGACTGGGCATCCCAGTTCTAGGGTCCTACAGGAAGGAGACAAGTTCCCTTGGCTGCTTGGAGAACTGCTGGGACAGATAGAAAGTCTGGAGAAGCCTGGGCTCCACTCGTGTGGAATGCAAGGGTGCTGGCTTGCCAACAGACAGGGCGGAGAGAGGTCAGCCCTAGTGGTTGCTGCCTCACTGGGCTCCCCAGTCCAAGCCAAGCAAACACTCCTACCTCACCCACTCCACACCACAGCTTGGCCCTGGATCTAGGGAGATTTCCCACCAACTGGGAAAAGATTCAATCTTGGGATGCAGAGGTGACCTGGGGCCTGGGGTGTTTCCAGGTGGGATGGTGGAGGCCATTGTTGGTGCTTACTAAGACAGCACCCCATAAGCAGCCCAGACTTCTGATGGCAGCACAGCTGCTTGAACTCCTGTGACCACAAGTATGCAATCCCAGATGAGCAAATGCTCCAGCCCTGCCCACTTGATGCCACAACCTAGCACTAGATCTGGAGTGACCACAACAGGGGAAGAGATGTGAATGTGAGCTGTGTCTGAGGTAGCCACAGATGCCTACACAACCAGTGCATCAGACCACTGTAAGCACAGGAGCCCCACTTGCTTCAGTACTCCCCTGCTTTGGGGAAAAGACCCCAGTGCAGGGAGGAGGAAAAACACACACTTAAATGGAACACACAACCAGCTCCAGCCAGATTCTCAACCTTCTGCTCCAGCACCTTGGGAGCAGACTCCACCTGTGAAAGGGTAGAGATGGCCACTGAGCAGAGTGGAAGTTCCACCTCACACCCTGCACAGGCTCAGGCTTCTCCATTACCAGCCACAACCCCTACACCAAGGTGATAGCTACCAGCACACCCTAAGGAAATGTGTGACTGGAATCCACATCAAACACAGCCCTCCCACCAAAGGCACACAAGGTCTACATAAGGATGCTTCCACATAAGAACACCACTTCAGGACGACAGAAGGTAACTGTTTCACCTATATTCACAGAGACAAAGCAAGTAAAATGAAAAGGCAGAGAACTACTCTCAATTGAAAGAGCAAGACAAAACCCCTTAAAAAAAAATAATGAAACAGAGATAATCAGTATACCAGACAATGAATTCAAACGGTTGATAATAAAAATGCTAATTGAATTAGGAAAGAGAATTCATCTAAGCACAGATCATTTTAACAGGGAACTAGAAAATATAAAGAAGACACAAACAAAAATAGATAATTCAATATCTGAGATAAAAAGCACTCTAGAAGCAATGAATAGAATACTAAATGACACAGAAGAATGCATAAGTAATCTAGAAAATAGAATGAAAATCACCCAATCAGAACAAAAGACAAATAAATAAAAATAAAGTAACATGAGATCTTTGGGATAGCATAAAACATGCAACATTTGCATTTTAGGGGTTCCAGAAGATGAGAGAGAGAAAAGTTATCGAGATGTATTTGAAGAAATTATGGCTGAAAAATTCCCAAGTCTAAAGAAGGAAACAGACATCCAGGTATAGAAAACACAGAGGATCTGAAACAACATGAACTCAGACAGACCCAGAATAAGACATATCATAATTAATGACAAGAGTTAAAAATAGAGAATTCTAAAGGCAGCAAGAGAAAGACAAAGAGTCATATACAAAAGGATCACTATAAGGCTATTATCTGATTTCTCTGCAGAAACTTTCAGGCCAGAAGGGGGGCAGCATGATCTATTCAAATTCCTGAAAGGGAAAAATTTGCAACCTAGGATACTCTACCCAGCAAGACTGTCATTTAAAATAGGAGAGATAAAGAACTTCTCAGACAAGCAATAACTAAAAAAATTTGGCAATAATAAACCTACCCAAAAAGAAATGTTGATGGGTCTTCTCTAAATGAAAAAGAAGTAAGAATCTATAGGAAAGGGATAGTCACAGTAGAAACAGCCAATATAAAGTAAGGATTGAAGATCACTTTTTTTCCTGAAGAGCACTTAAATAAGCCAGTACATAGATTAAAAGACAAAAAAATATTGCAAAAGCAACTATAACTACCATAAACAGTAAAGGGATAAGCATGAAGATGTAAAATATAATATCAAAAACACAAAATATGAGGGAGAGGAATAAAAAATTAATCTCTTAGAATGTGTTTAAACTTAAATGACTATTAGTTTAAAGAAAGTAGATATAATTATGGGTTAACATATATGAACCCCATGATAACCACAAATCAAAAATGTACAGTAGATACACAAAAATCAAAAAGATGGATCCCAAGCATACTATGAAATAAAATCATCAAACCACAACAGAAAAACAAAAAGAAGAAATGAACAGAAAAAAACTACAAAAACAACTGGAAAACAGTTTTAGAATGGCAATAAGTCATTAATAACTATCAAAAATTCCTTTACATGTTAATGGACTAAATGCTCCAACCAAAAGACATAGGGCAGCTGACTGGAAAAAAAAGAACAAGAGGGATTCCCTGGTGGCGCAGTGGTTGAGAGTCCGCCTGCTGATGCAGGGGACATAGGTTCATGCCCCGGTCTGGGAAGATCCCACATGCCGCAGAGTGGCTGGGCCCATGAGCCATGGCCGCTGAGCCTGCGCATCCGGAGCCTATGCTCTGCAACGGAAGAGGCCACAACAGTGAGAGGCCCGTGTACCGCCAAAAAAAAAAAAAGAACAAGAGCCTTCAGTATGGTGCCTTACCAGAGACTCACTTCAGGGCAAAAGACATACAGACTGAAAGTGAGGAGGTAGGAAAAGATATTTCATGTAAATGAAAACAACAAGAAAGCAGAGGTAGCAATACTCATATCAGACAAAATAAACTTTGAAAGGCCATAATGAAAGACAAAGAAGGGCATTACAGAATAATAAAGGGAAAGCAAAAAGAGGATATTACACTTGTTAACATATACACACCCAATACAGGAGCACCTAAATATATATAGCAAATACTAACAGACACAAAGGGAGGACTTGACAATAGTACTATAATAGCAGGAGACTTTAAAACCCCTCTGACATCAATGGGCCAATCATCCAGACAAATATCAATAAAGCAACAGTGGTCTTAAATGGCACAATAGACCAGTCGAATTTACTTGGTATCTACAGGACATTACTTCTAAAAAAAATAAGAAATACACATTCTTTTCCAGTGCACATGGAATGCTCTCCAATATAGATCAAATACTAGGTCGCAAAACAAGCATCAACAAACTTATGAGGATAGAAACTATACCAAGCATTTTTCTGATCACAGTAGCATGAAACTGGAAATCAGCTAAAGAAAGAAAATTGGGAAAAGAACAAACATATGGAGACCAAACCACATGTTACTACCAAAAATGTGGGTCAACAATGAAATCAAAGAGGAAAATGGAAAACACCTCAAGACAAATAAAAATGGAAACACAGCTTTCCAAAATCTAGGGGTTACAACAAAAAGCAGTTCTAAGAGGGAAGTTCATAGTGATGCAGGCCTTCCTCAAGAAATAAGAAAAATCTCAAACAACCTAATCTATCAACTAAAGGAATTAGAAGAACAAAGAAAGCTGAAAGTTGGCAGAAGGAAGGAAGTAATAATCATCAGAGAGGAAACAAATGAAATAGACATCAAAAAACAATAGAAAAATCAAACCAAGAACTGGTTTTTTGAAAAGTTAAACAAAATTGATTAATCTTTAGCCAAGCCCACCAAGAAGAAAGAGAGGACCCGAAAAAACAAAAGAAGAAATAAAAGAGGAGAAATAACAACCAATTCCACAGAAATTCAAAAAATCATAAAAGAATACTATGAACAATTATATGCCAACAAATTGGACAACCTAGAAGAAATGGACAAGTTTCTAGGAGCATATAGCCTGCCAAGACTGATTCAAAAAGAAACAGACAATTTGAACAGACCGATAACTAGAAGTGAAATTGAATTTGAAATTTAAAAAGACTCCCAGGAAACAAAAGTCCAGGACCAGATGGCTTCACTGGGGAATTCTACCAAACATATAAAAAAGAATTTATACCTATCCTTCTCAAACTATTTCAAAAAAGTGAAGAGAAGGGAACACTCCCAAATTCATTCTACAAGACCACAATTACCCTGATACCAAAACCAGTCAAACATAAAAAAAGAAAATTATAGGTGGATATCATTAATGAATATAGATGCAAAAATCCTTAAAAAAAATATTAGCTAACGAAAAATATTAGCAAACTGAATCCAACAATACATAAAAAGAATCACACACCATGATCAAGTTGGATTCATTCCAGGGTCACAAGGATGATTCAACATATGTAAATCAATCAATGTGATATACCACATTAACAAAAGGAAAGATAAAAATCACATGAATATCTCAATAGATGCACAAAAAGCAACTGATAAAATTCATCATCCATTCATGACAAAAACTTTCATCAAAGTGGGTATAGAGGGAACATATTTCAACATAATAAAGGCCATTTATGACAAACTCACAACAAACATATTACTCAACAGTGATAAGCTGAAAACCTTATCTCTAAATTCAGGAACAAGACAAGGATGCCACTCCCAATGCCTCTATTTAACATAGTTTTTGAAGTCCTAACCACAGCAATCAGATACAAAAAGTAAATAAAAAGTATCCAAATTGGAAGGGAAGAGGTAAAACTGTCACTATTTGCAGATGACATGATAGCCTATATAGAGAACACTAAAGTCTCCACACAAAAACTATTAGAACTAATAAATAATTTCAGCAAGGATGCAGGATACAAGATCAATACAAAGAAATCTGTTGCATTTCTATAAAATAATAATGAAATGTCAGAAGAAAGTAAGATAAAAATCCTGTTTAAAATCACATAAAAATAATAAAATACCTAGGAATAGACTTAATCAAGGAGGTGAAAGACCTACAGGCTGAAAACTATAAAACATTGATGAAAGAAATTGAAGATGATTCAAAGAAATGGAACGATATCCTGTGCTCTTGGGTTGGAAGAATTAGTATTATTAAAACTGCCTTAGTACCCAAAGCTATCTACAGATTTAGTGCAGTCCTGATCAAAATACCCAGGACATTTTTCACAGAACTAGAACAAATAATACTAAAATTTATATGGAACACCAAAAGACCCCAAATTGCCACAGCAGTCCTGAGGATAAAGAACAAAGCTGGACGTATAATTCTTCCAGACTTCAGACTACATATACGACAAAGCTACAGTAATGAAAACAGTGTGGTATTGGCACAAAAACAGACACATAGATCAATGGAACAGAATACAGAGTCTGGAAATAATCCCACACACCTATGGTCAATCTCTGAGAAAGTTAGCAAGAATATGTAACAGAGAAAAGAGTCTCTTCAACAGGTGGTGCTGGGAAAACTGGACAGCCACATTAAAAACAATGAGATTAGACCATTCCTGTACATTATACAAAAATGAACTCAAAATGGTTTAAAGGTTTAAATATAAGACCTGAAACTATAAAACTCCTAGAAGGGAACATAGGCAGAACACTCTTTGACATAAATCACAGCAATATTTTCTTAGATCAGTCTCCTAAGGCAAAAGAAATAAAAGCAGCAATAAACAAATGACCTAATTAACATAAAACCTTTTGCACAGGAAAGGAAACCATCGGCAGAACAAAAATACAATCTACAGAATGGGAGAAAATATTTGTAAATTACCTAACAAGTGGTTAATATCCAAAATACACAAACAGCTCATACAATTCATTATCAAAGAAAACAAATAACACAATCAAAGAATGGGCACAAGTCTCAAATAGACATTTTTTCCAAAGAAGATGTACAGATGGCTAACAGGCATTCAAAAATATACTCAACATTGCTAACTATTAGAGAAATGCAAATCAAAACTACAGTGAGGTATCACCTCACACCTGCCAGAATGGCTAGCATCAAAAAGTCTATGAATAACAAATGTTGGAGAGGATGTGGAGAAAAGGGAACACTTGTATATTGTTGGTGGGAATGTAAATTGGTGCAGCCACTATGGAAAACAGTATGGAGGTTCCTCAAAACAATAAAAATATGATCCAGCAATTCCTCTCCTGGGTATATACCTGAAAAAAATAAGAACAGGCTTCCCTGGTGGCGCAGTGGTTGAGAGTCCGCCTGCCGATGCAGAGGACACGGGTTCGTGCCCCGATCCGGGAGGATCCCACATGCCGCGGAGCGGCTGGGCCCGTGAGCCATGGCCGCTGTGCCTGCGCATCTGGAGCCTGTGCTCCTCAACGGGAGAGGCCACAACAGTGAGAGGCCCACGTACCGCAAAAAAACAAAACAAAACAAAACAAAAAACAGTGAGACTATAAGCAACCTTGTTTTATTGCACTACCCTTTAATGTGCTTTACTGATACTGCATTTTTTTTTTTACAAATTGAAGGTTTGTGGCAACCTTGCATTGCTAGATGATGGTTAACATTTTTTTTGCCAGATGATGGCTATAATTTTTTAGCAATAAAGTGTTTTTTAACAAAGGTACATAGTTTTTTTAGACGTATTGCTATTGGACACCTAATAGACTATAATATAGTGTAAACATAACTTAAATGCACCGGGAAACCAAAAATTTCATGTGACTAGTTTTACTGAGATATTTGCTTTATTACAGTGGTCTGGAATTGAACCTGCAATTATCTCCATAGTATGCCTACACATCAAACTAAAAAGCCTCTGAACAGCAAAGGGAATCATCAACAAAATGAAAAGGCAGCCTACAGAATGGGAGAAAATATTTGCAAATCATATATATAAGGTGTTAATATCCAAAATATATTAAAAAACTCATACAACTCAATAGCAAAATAACAAAACCCCAAAAAAATCCAATTAAAAAATGGTAGAAGTTCTGAATAGCTATTTTCCAAAGAAGAGAAACAGATGGCCAACAGGTTCATGAAAAAGTGCTCATGATCACTAATCATCAGGAAAATGCAAATCAAAATATCACCTCACACCTGTTAGATTGGCTATTATCAAAAAGACAAGAAATAACAAGTGTTGGTGAGGATATGAAGAAAAGGGAACCCTCCTGTACTGTTGCTGAGATTGCAAACTTGTGCAACCACTATGCAGAACAGTGTGTAGGCTCCTCAAAAAACTAAAAAATAGAACTACCATACAATCCAGCAATTTCACTCCTGGGTACTTACCCAAAGAAAACGAAAGCACTAATTCAAGAAGATATATGCACGTCCATGTTCATTGCAAATTTACAATAGCCAAGATGCAGACATAACCTGAGTGTCCATTGATGTCTGAATAAAGAAAGTGTGGCATACACACTATGGAATATTATTCAGCCATAAGAAAAGAATGAAATCTTGCTATTTCTGACAACACAGATGGACCTTGAGGGCATTATGCCAAGTGAAACAAGTCAAAGACAAATACTGTACAATTTCACTTAAATGTGGATGGAATCTAAAAGAAAAATCTTTAAAGTAAAAATTTTATACAGAAAATAGGTTGGTGGTTACCAAAGGTGGCAGGTGGTGGAGGTGGGCAAAATGGCTGAAAGGGGTAAAAAAGGTACAAACATCCCATTACAAAATAAGCAAGTCATGGAGAAGTAATTTTAACAGCATGGTGACTATAGCTAACATCATATTGCATATGCGAAAACTGTTGAGAGTAAATATTAAAAGTCCTCATCACAAGAAAAAAACTTACACGTGGTGATGGATGTTAACTAAATTTACTGTGGTGATAATTTCACAATACATAAATACCAAATCATGTACACCTCAAACTAATATAATGTTACATTTCAATTATGCTTCAATTAAACAACAAATTTAAATGAATTTAAAATTTTTAAATGTTTTAAAAAATTTTTGATTTTTTTTCCTTCATTCCTAATCAACATCATATCTCGACTCTTTTGCCAGATTGCACCAGGAAACACATTCCCAAACAAAGGAGAAATAAGCTCTTCCTTCCTCCTCTCAGAAGATTGTGGGCTACTGAGTTAAAACAATGTGGCTCAAAGCCTGACTTTATTGCATACTAGCAATAAAGTCTGAAGCGCCTACTGGAGAGAGAGGATGTAAAGATTAAATTTAACATCATTAAATTTCTCCCTTCCCTTTTCTCCCTTTACCATATTTTTACTATAAACTCCAATGTGCTCTGAGCACCTTTTCCCCACATCAGCACTTGGGTCGGATGAGTTCAAGTGCAAGGCATAACCCTGTGTCACTTTTTCTTGAGCTGAAATGTAACTTGTTTTATCAAGATGTTTGTCCATATTGATCCTGCACCCTCACTCACCCTCTGTTTTACTCAGATCTATGACCTCTTCCCAATGATTTTTCCTTATTTCTGTAAATCCTTGACTGTACTTACAGCATCTTTGGTTCAAGGCCCAGTGAAGTAGAAAAGTTCCTCAAAGATTACAGAAATCTCTACCCTATTCTATGATGCAAGACAGAACGGGTTTTCCTATTGTTTGTTGGATTTATCCTTAAACCAGTTCCCTGAAGCTGGCAAAATAGTTAAAACATTTCCACACTTCACATTTACATAATTTAGTCCCATGAGATGAAAAAGTATCTATTTCAGTGACTTTCTCCAAAGAGCAGGCAAACCTTTCACAGAAATTCTCAGAAAAACTCCCATGGCATTTCATTGGCCTAAGTATGGTAAACTGCCTAATTTTAAGCCAAGTCCTGGCAAAAGGAATGCCATGCCCTGATTCATGAGTTCCTAAAGGAATGGGTAACCCTGGCCAATCAAGTTCACTCTCTGAGGATGGGGCCAACTAATTCTGAATCACATGGGTTCTTGCAGAGTGGGATACTTTGGTGATAATTGAAGAACTGTTAGGATGGACAAAACAATGAATGGAGGCTATAAAAGAAATCAGTAACATTCACTGTGACTATTATTTAGAATTTATTAGAGTCAATGGATCTGTTCTCAAATTCTCTCTCAAGCTCTATGACCTCACTGCAGTGATGAAAAACAGCTCCTATAGTACAGATAATGTACATTTCTAAAGAGGTCTGCTTACAAAGTAAGCAGTTCTTGTACAAGTTTTTCTACAACAGAATATGATTTTGAAACAAGAAATGACACAAATGGAGATTTCTTATCCAAAAGGAAGTTTATATATAGTAAATATTTTATGTGCATTGTTTTGAAAACAAAAATTTAAAAATTGAGTATTTTGAGCTTAAAATTAATCCCAATAATATTCTATCTCCATAGACTTCAGTTAAAAACTCTCAGAAGGGGCTTCCCTGGTAGCGCAGTGGTTGAGAGTCCGCCTGCCGATGCAGTGGACGCGGGTTCGTGCCCCGGTCTGGGAAGATCCTACATGCCGCGGAGCAGCTGGGCCCGTGAGACGTGGCCGCTGAGCCTGCGCATCCGGAGCCTGTGCTCCGCAACGGGAGAGGCCACAACAGTGAGAGGCCCGTGTACCGCAAAAAAAACACAAAAAAACCCTCAGGAGTTAGAGGAAAAATACGATTACCCCCATAGTAAAAGAAATACCTTTAATCTAAATAGTATGTTCCCATAAAAAACACATTTCCTAATTTTCTATCAAAATTCTCATCCACTTCTGAAAACCACTACAGATGAAGTGGGTAGTAGGAATTTTTGCACTCTTATAAGCCAGTTGTTTGCCCATTGATTATTTCCAACCAAAAGTACTGAGCTCACATTCCAAAATCATTGAGTCCTTTGAAAACTATTTGAGGCTAACTGCAGCCTCCTGTCTTTTGCCACGTAATTAAAAAAAAAGTTCCTTTGCGTTGAGTTCAGTGGACGCCAAGATCTGGAACAGTTTTCTGACCTGTTATACCCTGAATATCATTTGTAGGAATGAATAGTCTTTCAGGTGTCACAGAAAAATTTAGGACATAGAGAAGAAACTGAAAGGGAAACACAAAGACTTAAGAGCATGAAAAGGAGAAAAAACTTAGATGACCCATAGTACAGAGGATAGAATACTATGAATTGTTTAAGTTCTAAGATACCTATTCCTACTACAAGGAACTTGAAGTCTAAAGGTTTGGATGAATAGTGTCACATGTGCCTCAATTTTTAATATGTACATCAAATTACATTTGGAATGTTTTCTATCCAAATCAAACAAAATTTTAAAAGTTGAGATAAAATGACCCATGTGTGAACAGTCATTCTTACCTTGCAGTCAGGGAACTCTAGCATAGTCAGTGAAATGCTGCAAAAACTCGTATTTCCTTATTATTACATACATCGATGCCTTAAGATCATAATTTTAGTGATAGCACAAAGCAGGATCTATGTCTTTCAGGTGAGTGACCAAGGCATTCTACAGCAGGGTGAAAAGAGACATCCAGGAACAGAAGGAAGCTATGCCTATGATGACAAAATATTCTGAGTGAAAAATCAGACATAGAGATATTAGTTCTATGAGAGAACATGCATTTAACAGCTATCTACTTGTCCATGTCATTTGGGAACTGTCGCTCCTGATGTAATTCCAGTGGCACTGACATATTAGCCCCAGCTTCTCTTGCCTCCAGTGCTGGCTAGTCAAAGAACACCATTTCCCTGGACACACACATTGGATCAGACCTGGCTCCATGAAACCAGCATGGCTATTCAGAGTTCTTTTGTGGAATTGATATGGAAACTTGTTGGAAAAATGGTCTCTCTCCTTCTGACACTGAGAACTATATGGATAATAGAAGCCTGGAGATGGTAATGGCCATTTTTGGAATACTTAAGACTATGCCTGAGAATAAAGTCATTATAGAGGAAAGCAAAGCCAAAAGACAAGTGACATACCTGAATTACATTTCCCTCCCTTGAATTTTTCTCCACCTAATAAAAACCCTGAATTTCTAAACTCTGAATAGGGAATTCCCTGGTGTCCAGTGGTTAAGATTTGGTGCTTTCACTGCAGTGGCCGGGTTCAATCCCTGGTCAGGGAACTAAGATCCCATGCTGCCAAAACAAACAAACAAACAAGAAGACAAAAAGAAAACCACTCTGAATAACAATTTTGTTTGACTTGAACATGCTGCTGATGTATAGATTTTTACAGTCAATATTGTAGAATACATGGAAGAAACTATGCTTCTCACAATAAGGAAGGCTGTCATAAATGTCTTCAAATAGCTAATCAAAATTTCCATTTTACACTTCTATTATTTTGATTTCTTTGCATAGCAAAAAAAAATTATCAATCTTTCACACCACGTTCCTCTGTCAGTTTTTTCATTCACAAAAATCATGAGGAGAAAAACCAGTTATTGTGAGGAGTAAATCAGCTAACATTAAGTATACAGAATACATGATAACATAGTAAGAAATCAGTAAATGTTAGCTTTTTAGAATAGATTAACTGGATACTAAGCATCTTAACACCTAAAATACAAAGCACACGTTAACATGTGATTGGACACTTCTTTTAATAAGGAAGCTTGAAATGTTTAATATCCTTAGTAGAACCCAGCACCATCATTTAAAATATTTATTTTTCTATTTTTTCCAAATGATGAGATGGCTTCTTCAAAAACACCAAACTGGCTGAAATATATGGGTGGAATCTTGGCTCCATCAATTACCACCTTTATAATCTTGAGCAAATTATTAACCTCTTTGGGCCTATCTCTCCACGTATAAAAATACAGAGTGAGATGCTATATGAAGATGAAGTCAGTACGTGAAAGCACAAAGTGACTTTAAATACAAAGTGCTCAACATGATGTATATTTTATTATTACTATGATTATTTCAGAAAGATGACTTTAATATTACCTACTTATCTCATAAAGTAACATTTTTGGTGATTCCTCTACATTTTAGAAATTCTTCAGAGTTTAAGAACTTGAAAAGAAAACTTTAGATATCAACTTGTAAAACATACTGATGAATACAAACAAAATGTCAGTGAAATGACTTACCATGTATTACCAACTGGTTTAATCAAAGACAATGCTGAATCTAGAACCCAGGTTTCGTAATACAGTTAAATGTTCTTTCTTCTCTACCACACTGCACAGACTTAAATCCTTATGCTTTATTTTTGAAATAGGTAAATATACCTACTAATTGTAACTGAATGGAAAAATATTCTAAATACCAGTGAGCATATGAAAGCAGTAAACTGATAGTTTTAAGTATCCTTCAACAGTGAAGTTCCTGTGTTCTTGAGACTAATATAGAGTAAATATAAAACTGTAATCATGATCTGGTACAGAACACAATTATGACAATGTATGAAAACAAAAAAATGTGGTCAAATATCCCAAATATTTAAATATTCAACATAACAAAGGCCAAAACTATAGGTATAACTCAAAATAAAGTACAAAAAAAACTCTCATAAACTGTATTTTATACAGCTTGTTATTACTGAGAGGGATTGATGATTAACTTGATTAACTTAAAATAAGTAACTATAAGAGGGCTAAATTTTAAAAGTGTATTCTAAAAGTAAAATAGAAAATACCTAAAGTTGCTAACTTATCAAAGTTACACACAAACCAACACAAAACCTGAAAAAACAATCCTGTAATCAGAGGAGATCCAAAAATGTTATCAGATGAATACTTAACCAAAATACTAACGAAACTCCACTGTGTACCATTAGTTCTTATATTAGAAATATAAGTAAGCTTTTAATATAATTGACGTAAGTTAATCATTTCTGATAAAATATGCAAAAAGAGACAAATGGGGTTCCCACAATTCCTGAACACAAAGCATTCTTTTATGTCCACTAATATATAAGGAAACAAACTTGCATACAGACAAGAAAGAAATACAAGACATAAGTGTCAATCTTTACCAATTTATTTTATACAAAACAGTAGCAATGTAGAATATGGGAATTATCTTCCGCTGCCACACACGCAAGTTGTGAACATTCCAAGCCAATGTATACAGTTTGGAGGGGAAGGCTAAACAATAGCATCAACCATGCTACTGAACATAGGAATTTTTTATCTAAAAAGACTAAAAATTAGATAGCAATGTCTTCTTAATATTGCTGTCATCATTGAAGACAGAAGAAACATAAAAAGTGACTTTTTTTAAGATTAAAAAAAAGGAAAAACCAAGAGGCTGCTACAACACTGCCATACAGTCAAACCATCATATTTCAATATTTGCATACTTGATAGCAGCATTATTTTTACTGAACCGTGTGCACCTACATTTAGAAATACATCAAAGCAAAATATTGTGGCAGTCATCCATCAAGATTCAAAAGAAAGAAAACAAAAAATAACTCTAGGATGAACATACTATATGTAGGTGAACATTTATGGAGACTGAATCAATATCTACATTCTTGGACTGTTCCATTCTGCCCCAATAAAAGTCTCAACTCAAATTGTCAACTGTGCATTTTTTGGAGGATTTGAGTTTTTCCAGTTCTTATTATACTGCATGCTTGGAACAAAGAGGGTCATAATAAATCCTTCTACACAATGAACTTTAAGTAGACAGCTGAAAATAAATTTACTACTTGTAAACACACACAAAAAGAAAAATACAAGATTCTTTTTATTTTTAAACAATCAGTGCTTCCAAAAGCACATTATCTTCTATATCGACCTCTCTCCCCTCGGTCTCTGTCCCGATCACATAATCGCTCTCTTTCTCTTTCTCTATCACGTCCTCTATCTCGTTCTCTGTCTCTTCTGTTATCTCTAGGGCGGTCTCGCTCTCGCTCCCGATCTCTTTCACGAGGTCTACTTCTCCGACCACTGACAACAGCTTGTGTTCGACGAAGGAAATCATCCACCCTCATATCATAATCATGCTAGAAAAGGTAAGAAATGGGTAAGGTATGTCAAAAATCAAATGGAATTTATGTGTCCCTTCATTGTAGAGAAAGAATCTGAAGAAATGCCCTATTAATTCACAGAATGTAATTCTGACATTGTTTAGAGAAAGGATTTTGATGTCTTACTAATTAGACACCTACAACAGAGGATTATTCAAATCTCATTAAAAAATCACTTCATGCAGTTTTCTATTTAACTTTGATGATTTCTCCATCCAATCCCTTTAGTAAGATTTATGCCAAAATAATCACCTGATGACCATCAACCACATGATCAATAAATACATCAATACATGCTGTCAACTACGCTAAATGTCATCAATGTTTTTCTGCAACAGGTGAGCTCTACTTATTTTTCCTCCTGAGTCTACAAACTAAACCAAACCAACTCTGCCCTCTAAAGGTGAAATTAAGAATTCTTCCATTCCTGATTTTTTTCAGACTGAATCATTGTTAATGACAATTTGTGGAATTTGACAGAATTTTAAGAAAATATGTACTGCAGTAAGATTGTAGTCTATTCCACACAGAGCTAATAATACACAAAAGGTTGAGGAGGACAACGAAGGGTAAGATAAGCAACTGAGGTGCAAGGTTGTTACCGTGGATATTTCTAAACTTGACCCCTGCTCTAGATTTCTACTCTTAGTTCTCAATTCTTTACTTACTGAAATTGGTCTCTTCAAAAGTCAGCTTAAATATATAGAATATAAGGTTCAAAAACAATTCACACTACCTTTCACATATAATAAATATGTGAATATTACCTAAGTATGAAATATATACATATATACTAACAAAAAAGCTACAACAGAAATAGAACTTGTTTAAAAGTACATTTTGATAAAGCAATCTCAGAAAAACTTCTTTTGAAAATATGATCATTTACAAAAGGCATTTTTAAAAACACAATCCAGCTAGTCAACTAAGATTTCATCATACATATAGGCTGTATATGTCTTCTTCTGTGACTGAAAAAAAAAAACCACTATTAAATTAAAGTCTATTAGTCAATTAGTATTCTCAAATTGTTTAACCGAACATTAAAGATCCTAGTATGACTTTATTTTGAAGGATTAGTATCTTTATGAGGATAAGGAAATAAATGACAGATGAAAGTATCTCAAAGATAGGCTAGGAAACTCCTGCTCTGACTGGTCCTCTCAGATATGCATGCTCTTCATCATGTGGGAAGATAAAAGGATGTTTATGTGGCCCAGCACAGAGTCATCGTGTGTGTGTGTGTGTATAACATTTAATAAACTAAGCCCAACTACTATACTGAAGACCCAGAAATCTCAAACTCAAATATAGTCTGCTTAAATAATCAAAGAAACTAGCCATTTTTAATAAAAACAAGTTGTGAATTCCTTCAAAAACAGCCTTCAATAAGAATGTGAAACCGTCTACCACTCAACATAATCTGGTATCCCTCACATTCAAATTATCTACAGAATTCTAAGTAGTTCCCTCATACTTCTGCCTTCTCATTCACTTACTACTCGTTTATCTCTGTATCTTGCTTCATGTGGTACTGGGTGATGTCCTGAGTAGGGGGGATGAGCTTGAGGAGGTGGAGCATGGTGCTGATAGTAAGGATGGTGTGGAGGTTGTTCCATTCCAGGATAAGGAGTCTAAAAAAAGAAAACCACTTCCATAAGCATCTACCAAACATCCTTGTAAACAAACCATTCTTAGAATTCCCCTATCCAAACCACCCATCCCAAACAAATAATTTACTCTGTACAAGCCGTTTACTTTGATGGCATTAGGATTCGTCAAAATACCCTCTTTATTTGCTTGTTGAAAATGTGTGTAATAAACTCTCTAATTACATATCTTCCAAAATTTAACATTTATACATACCATTTACATACTAATAAAAACAGCGAGCCCTCACTACACAGTGATTACTATGGATCAGGCACTGTCCTAAGCACTTTACATGGCTCATTTAATTCTCACAGCAACCCTACAGATAGGTACTATTACGTAATCCTAGTTTACAAAAGGGAAACTGAGGCACCAAATGGTTAAGTAACCTGCTTAAGATCACACTGCTAGTAAAGGGGTGGAAGTTAGACACAACATCAGGCATTCTGGCTCTAGAATCAGTCATCTTAACCACTATGTACAAATGTATTCTTAAAAAAAAAAAAAACTCAGGGGCTAATGAACTTTTAAATGCCATTATAAAATAATGGAAAATCAAAGGTACTTCTCCCCCTAATTAGCGCCAAGATAATATTATTAAATATTTTCTTTAATTTCATAGAATCTAAAGGAAAGTAACCTCATAATTCATCTATCTGTACAGAGTAACTAAGTGAAACAAAAGTCAGATGGAAATGCCACATTACAGGCAGCATTTAAGATAAAAAAGGTAAGAAACAATCAGAACTACTTAAATTTCCAAGTTTTTTTATTTTTTAGGGATTAATGCTTCAGCTATCCTCAATACCTTAAGAGATATTCTAAGAAGAATATCCAGTTTTCTTAAAGAAAGGAAAAAAAATTAAAGTTTAGGAATAGGGTTTAATTAACCTTATTTAATATAGAGAATTTACTGAATATTAGGGTCAGGCAAACTTAACTTGTATTTTGTATATTTAGCTTCTTGACAATCCTGAGGTTGACATTAAATGATATTAATGACTATTCCATTAAATTTTAAGCCATAAAAGGATAGACATAATGCCCAATTTATTCACCAACATATACCCAGAGCAAGCACAGTGCCTGCAAAGAGTAGGTTCTAAATATTAGTTTGATGAGCCAAAGAATGAATGGATGCTTATCGAGTTTTACAGATAAGGAAAGCTATAAGAAAAAAATATATTATGAAACTTGTCCAAGGTCAGAGTTGAGAAGGGAAGGTATTTGAACCCCGAAGAGTTTGCACTACTAGCCACTACAATAATAGATCATAATACTCATCAATTAAGCCGGTACTATTAATATAAATCAAATCATTCATTAGCCTTTAGTTTTAAAAACAGCATGCAAGTATATATCACCAAAGATACGTATTTTAAGTCTACTAATGGGTAACTGTAACAATCATATTCCAAGTAAGCACTCAAAATGTATGGAACTGCAAATGAAGTTAAATAACTTGCAAAAACAGAATAATACAAACCATTCCTTGCCAAGGTGGTGGTGGTCCCATGTTATGAAATTCCCTCACATAATCATTGTAGGACTAAAATGAAAGATGATAATGTTAATAAATAAATAAAATGCCCAGAAGTTATAAATCATATACAGATTTTATGTACATTAAATTTAAAAAGTGAGATGCTTACCCCATTTAAAAACACATCTCGGCGAACTCCTGAAAACCGTCTGTTGGGAATAAGATTTGTGAAACTAAATTCAGGTAATTCATAAACCAGTTCCAAGAATGTAATTCAAAACTAAGCAAGAGTGAACCCAACTTACCTATCTACTTCCTGGTATCGTGGATCCTTTAAATACCCTGTTTAAACATCAAGCATTTTAGTATATCAAATATATGTTTTTTATTATGGCATTATAATTAAACCTTCCTTACCACTCAATTCAATTCTTCCCATGTAATAATAGTGATGCTATTATTGTATTATTCCATTTTCAGATTTTCTTCTCAGATTACATGATAAAAGTAACTAAATAACTTACTGATATCACAGAATTATAAACTGCTAGAGAGATTTTCATATGGATCTTCTAAATTCACACCCCACTTCTTGCTAGACAGAAATTTCTTCATGCTGCACCGTAAGGAAGGTAAGGGCAGAGGAATTATCTTGAGGACACCGTAATAGGGCTTCCTTAAAACAAATGTTTACCTCTACCTTGAGTATACACAAGTCTTGCTAAGTCAACCATAGTTTTAAAAAATGCAAACGTACAGGGAGAAAAGCAAAATTAACAAAAGTTGCAAAAATGAAGATATATACATTTTATCAATAAGTGAAAGAACCATGGTAATAAGAGAAATATTCTCCCTCCTTTTCATAAGTACTCAGTAAAATAAAAATGTAAAAAAATCTGAGTGGCCAAGTTACTGGGGAAAAATTTAATTTTACTCTCTGGAATATCCCATTTTGGAGAAGAATGAGGCTTATCAAGCCACTTGCCACATACAGTGCTGTAACGCTAACACCAACTTCCAAACTGCCTAATTTTTATACGTGTATCACTGACTGTTTTAAGTATCTTCTCTTAAATACACTTTGCCTTTTTCAATTCCAGTAAGGGAAAGACTAACTGAAAAGCTGCTTTTAGATTAAACCAAGCATTCCCCATTCCTCTCTAAAAAAATGATGTCAAAGGTATTTTTATTTAGAAAAATACAGCATTATTTCCGTTTCCATTTAAAGCTGTATACACATGAAATACTAAGTATCAAAGGGAATAAAAAGCTTAATACAGTGTAAGATCACTGCTTTCCCTAACTACATTTAATCTTAAAAGCACAAGTGCAATAATGATAAATTAGTAATTTCAGATAATTAACAGATTATGATAATGAGTCACACTAGAATAAACAACCTTAACAAAGAAGAGGAATTACTATGTGATTAATAATTTCCTAAGGTTTAAGTAGTTGCATCCTAAAGTTTTCTCACTTTTAAAACTATAGGGTCATGATAGAAGTTTGTGTTGTTGTTGTTTTTAATAATTTCAAGTCAAATATCTGCAGGATTATAAAATATTAACCTGGTCTCTGATGAAACTCAGGGGCATAGTCAATCCTTGGTTTCTTTCTGCTGTTATGAATATCATAATCTTCTGGTCGACGCCTACACAAATTAGACACATTAGAAATTAAACCAAAAACTGCTGGGAGAACAAACAGCAAAGCAAGTGTTTCTGACAGAAATAAGCACACAAAAAAGCTCATTATTTCCTTTAAAATAACACCCTCATTTTTGGTGAGCAAATACCTTAAAATTCCTAAATTCTAATTCCTCAAAGTAATTACTATACACCAATCCTTAGATGTATCGCTGGAATAGATATTCTCTGTAATCCTCATGCTATGACGAGGCACTTGCAAAGAGTAACCTGCTCAAAATACGTACATCACATTTTAGTAATCTAAACAAAAGTAAATAAGCTGCCCTCAAACTAATATAAATATCCAGTTTAACAAAACACTTTCCCAAATAAAGTCTCCATTCAGGTAAAAGAAAGGGGAAAAAAAACTATCATCATTACACAACAGGTAATTCTAAAATCTATATA